>NC_138862.1:146229745-146863834 GCF_965194805.1 Balaenoptera borealis
AAATTAACAGAACAAAGATGCAGTGAGTTTTATGCATGCAAATAGGTAACATTTTAAAGCTGATTTAATAAAAGGAGAAGCGTCAGACAATTGCATCATCATTTTCTTTTAACTGTGGCTTCTAAGATAGGGTTCATTTAGGTTTCTGGAGTGGCTGGTATAAGCAACTCCAGTAGTTAATATGTGTGTGTCTTCCAGAACGTTGCTTGTCTTCTCCGGTATTGTTCTAGAGCAAACACTGATAGAGAAGGATGGTATGTGAGGACCAGAGACTTCCAAGATATCTAGGTGTGTATTTCTGGTATCAAAATATGCAGACAATATAGAGTGTGGTCAAAGAGGCAGACCTTGAGGTCAGAGAGTATGCAGCTCCACTTCTTAGCTGTGTGACCCTGAGTGAGTCACTTATCTTGCCTCAATGTCTGTTTCCTCATCCATACAAGGGGGATGATAGTAGTACCGACCTCAGGGCTTTGTGGTGTGTGACGTATCATATATTTCTTAAAAAACAAAATTGTTAAGATGAGTTAATTTTGGAAAAGAATCTGAAAAAGAAATGAATATATGTATGTGTATAACTGAGTCACTTTGCTGTACACCTGAAACTAACACAACATTGTAAATCAACTCTACTCCAAGAAAATTTAAAAAATACTTCTTACTCCAGGGAACCTATTCTTCTTAATTTTGATATGAATTTATCTTTGACCTACCATTAATGCATATGGGATCCTAACAGCTCCAATAAATCTTCTTAGACTTTTGAACAATTTCAAAAACACCCTGAATGGATTATGAGTGTCTTTCAAACAAGCCCATAGAAATGCTGACCCCAGAGCTGTGTGCATCTTTAATTGAAATCCCCTCACTATACACACACACACACATATACCCACGTATATATTGACCTTTGTTTAGGGGAAGGTCTTGTGCGAACAGCATGTGAAATGTTAGAGCTTCTACTGTGGAGCCAAAAGGGTAATTCCTCTCTGAAGACTACACTTACTACCCACAGAACTAGTATAAGTGCCTACACTTCATCCAAAGCACACTACTGTTTTCAATTCATTTTGTTATTACATGGTTATTTAAAGTAAATTGGTAAAATACTAAATAGGAGGATGAAGAAATGACACTCAAAATCTCAATCTTCACCCCTAAATAGTGTTAATATTTTGGTGATTTTTATGACTTTAGGTGGTTTTTTGTTTTTATTTGTGATCATACTATACAGGCAATTTTATATCTTTCCTTTTATTTATATATATAAATACATTATTGCAAAATTTTTAAAACATAATTTTAATGGTTGTGTAACATCACCCTGAACGATGTGTTGTTGATTATCTAGCCAACTTTGTAAACATTTATGCTTCCCCTGGTGATTGCTGTCATACACACTGCTGCCATGAATGTCTCTGTAAATACTGATGCTGTGGCATTTATGGCAGTGGTCACCCGAGCCCTGCGTGTGCCAAACCTGTGACAGTCGTTAGAGTTGGAACTTGTGAAGCCGAATCCGGCCCTTACACCCTGACGAATTGAATCTCAGAGACAGAGGTTTGGGTGAAGTAGAAAAGAATAGCTTTATTGCTTTGCCAGGAAAAGGGGGCCACAGGTGTGTCCCCTTTGAGGAGTGCCCTCAAAACTGTGTGTCCCAACTTGGAGCGGGTAGTGAGGAGTTTTATAGCAATGGTTCAAAGAGGAGGGTGTGGTCAGCTCGTGGACATTCTTCTGATTGGTTGGCGGGGAGGTAAGCAGGCGTCAGCATCATCAACCTACTTGTTCCAACAGGTCTGGGGTCTACATGCCTGTGGGCAGCATAGTTTTAACTTCTCCCACCTGGTGGGGGTTTCAGTATCTGCAAAACAGCCCAAAGATACTGTGACGTGTACCCCTTGAGGGGGAACCAGGACCTGCCCCAAGGCTGCACTGTTGTTTCTTGGCTTCTCCTCCCTTGTCTCTGCATCCCCTTCCTTCCCTGATCAGCAACTGTTTGAACCTGCCCTTTGGAACTCAGGGGAGGTCATGGAGGCTGAAGTCTATTCCCTACAAACAAGAAACGGGGGACACAGAAAGACTTCCATGCCCAGGAGCCCCACAGGGTCCTGCTCGGTATCACCTGGTTGATGCAGCCACCATCAATTTCTTACACTGCATTTCCTGATATTCTTAGATTCCTCAGCCTCAAGATCAAAGTCCAGAGTGGGTCTCAGACATTTCAGTTCTTCTGAAAGCCTGGAAGGTCAGGAAAGTGCAGAAAGGTTCAGAATGGCGAGAGGGTATCTATCCTGCTCAGATAAATTGTGCTGATCACTATGTTCCTGGGGTTACAGGTGCTGTCTTTGTGACGCCCCTCAGAAACTTCTAGTAATTATCTGAGGATCCTGTGGCTCCTCTGTGAAATGCTATTGTCCTTAACATATCTCCCCAGCATTCCCTTGGCTGTCCCAGCAAACAGTCATACTCACCTCACCTTGAAAGAAATAAACATTTCAGGTCTTTTCATGAAAGTCTTCCTTTATCCATCTCTTGAATTAGATAATTAAGTCCTTTCTTCTAGCTATTAAAGTTAGCCTGTCCTATCTTTTTTTTTATACATCACTATAGTCAATTTAATTCATTACTGTTCTTAGGCTCTCTGCCATGCCCTAATCATGCTCCACATTCCGGGATTTATGGAGTTTAGTACAAGGAAAACATTCTTTGTTTGCTAGGGCTGATTGTCATCTGATAGACATGGTACCAACATACCAATTGCTGAGATATTGAAATGCATTAGCACAGATTAATAGTTTCTGCCACTATGTCCCCTTAAAGGGCCCCCATTCACCCCTGAACTTCCTCCCAATCCCACTATGCCCTGGCAAGCCCAGCCCCCTCTCTGAAATTTCTCTGGCATCCAGCTCCTCAGGAGCTGGATGCTCTACAGGAGGTCCCCTAATACGAACCTTCAAGTTGTGAACTTTCAAAGATGTGAACGTGAGTTCGCATGTCCAATCACGTAAGTTAGTTCACATGTCTGGTGTATATTGTCACATGTGTGCATCCTCTGCAAGTGGTTGTGCTTTTGTGTACTTTACTGTACACTGCTGTAGAGAGTACAGTAGTACAGTATCTTTATTTCAAGCCCAGAACCTGTGCCATCAACATCAGGCATGTGTGAAATTGCAGCTTGCCCTCTGTCTCCTACTGCTGATGATCTTCACCTCTACCATCTCCCACCCCCACTCCCTCCTCCAGTCAGTAACTCTTCTTCTTCTTCTGCTTCTTTTTTTTTTTTTTGCATGCCTTGTCCTTGTTTTCCAGCCCAATGCTCACTTCCTAATGAATACTTTTTTTAAAATTTAATTTTATTTATTTATTTTTTATACAACAGGTTCTTATTAGTTCTCTATTTTATACATATTAGTGTATATATGTCAATCCCAATCTCCCAATTCATCCCACCACCCCACCCCAACTTTCCCCCTTTGATGTCCATACGTTTGTTCTCTACACCTGTGTCTCTATTTCTGCCCTGCAAACTGGTTCATCTGTACCATTTTTCTAGATTCCACATACATGCGTTAATATACGATATTTGTTTTTCTCTTTCTGACTTACTTACTGTTAGCAGTTGCCTTATGTATTGAGGTGCTCCTATGTTGGGTGCATATATATTTATAATTGTTATATCTTCTTCTTGGATTGATCCCTTGATCATTATGTAGTGTCCTTCCTTGTCTCTTGTAACAGTTTTTATTTTAAAGTCTATTTTATCTAATATGAGTATTGCTACTCCAGCTTTCTTTTGATTTCCATTTGCATGGAATATCTTTTTCCATCCCCTCACTTTCAGTCTGTATGTGTCCCTAGGTCTGAAGTGGTTCTCTTGTAGACAGCATATGTATGGGTCTTGTTTTTGTATCCATTCAGCGAGCCTGTGTCCTGTGGTTGGAGCATTTAATCCATTCACGTTTAAGGTAATTATCAATATGTATGTTCCTATTACCATTTTCTTAATTGTTATCAGTTTGTTTTTGTAGGTCCTTTTCTTCTCTTGTGTTTCCCATTTAGAGAAGTTCCTTTAGCATTTGTTGTAGAGCTGGTTTTGTGGTGCTGAATTCTCTTAGCTTTTGCTTGTCTGTAAAGCTTTTGATTTCTCCATCGAATCTGAATGAGATCCTTGCTGGGTAGAGTAATCTTTGTTGTAGGTTCTTCCCTTTCATCACTTTAAATATATCATGCCACTCCTTTTTGGCTTGTAGAGTTTCTGCTGAGAAATTAGCTGTTACCCTTATGGGAGTTCCCTTGTATGTTATTTGTCGTTTTTCCCTTGTTGCTTTCAATCATTTTTCTTTGTCTTTAATTTTTGTCAATTTGATTATTATGTGTCTCGGTGTGTTTCTCCCTGAGTTTACCCTGCCTGGGACTCTCTGTGCTTCCTGGACTTGGGTGGCTATTTCCTTTCCCATGTTAGGGAAGTTTTTGACTATAATCTCTTCAAATATTTTCTCAGGTCCTTTCTCTCTCTTCTCCTTCTCAGACCCCTATAATGTGAATGTTATTATGTTTAATGTTGTCCCAGAAGTCTCTCAGGCTGTCTTCATTTCTTTTCATTCTTTTTTCTTTATTCTGTTCTGCAACAGTGAATTCCACCATTCTGTCATCCAGGTCACTTATCCGTTCTTCTGCCTCAGTTATTCTGATATTGATTCCTTCTAGTGTATTTTTCATTTCAGTTATTGTATTGTTCATCTCTGTTTGTTTGTTCTTTAATTCTTCTAGGTGTTTGTTCTTTAATTCTTCTAGGTCTTTGCTAAACATTTCTTGCATCTCCTCGATCTTTGCCTCCATTCTTTTTCCGACGTCCTGGATCATCTTCACTATCATTATTCTGAATTCTTTTTCTGGAAGGTTGCCTATCTCTTCCTCATTTAGTTGTTTTTCTGGGGTTTTTTCTTGTTCCTTCATCTGGTATATAGTCCTCTGCCTTTTCATTTTGTCTATCTTTCTGTGAATGTGGTTTCTATTTCACAGGCTGCAGAACTAGTTCTTCTTGTTTCTTCAGTCAGTAATTCTTCTTGCCTGTTCACTCGGTGCCAGCCCTTGTATGCCAGCTGTTGTACTGCACTACTGTACCTTTCAAGGCACTGTACTGTAGGATTAAAAATGTCTTCTTTATTTTTTGTGTTTGTTTGTTTCTGTATTATTTGTGTGAAAACTATTATAAAACTATTACAGTACAGGACTCTATAGCCGATTGTGTTAGTTGGGTACCTAGGCTAACTTTGTTGGACTTATGACCAAATTGGACTTATGAACATGCTCTCGGAATGGAACTCATTTGTATGTAGGGGACTTACTGTAGCTATGACATTGTCCACACTGATTGGTTTCTGTCTCTATCTTAAGATAGACAGATGTGTGTGTGTGTGTGTGTGTGTGTGTGTGTGTTAATACCACCTTTTGCTTTATTCAAATTGGGATTTGAGTCTGTAACTATAAGTTTCTTGGAGAAAATCTACCTGCTCTGGTGGTAGTGATATCATTGATTCCTACCACTGCCTCGTGCTTTTACTCAATCCTTTACTGGAAGCCTTTTCTCAGATTGATGGTGGGTGATGAGGCCAATTGGCATCTCCATTATTTTTAGGAAAGCCTGAAACTGGCCTTTCCTGTTGATATTTCCCTCATTTTGGATACCAAGTAGTTGAAGTCAAATAGAGAAGAAAGGAAGATGTGAGTGTGTGCATCTTTGTTACTCCAGGGGCCTAAGAATCAAGAGACAGAACAGTTAGGCAGAAGGGTAACTGGACTCTTGCTCTGGCTCTGCCATTCTGTCCCTTTTCCACCCAAGGCATCAGGTGCAAGAGGACAGGGTAAACTGGGTTGTGCTGTGACCCCTCCAGACACAGTGACATCAGTAAACAACCTCTTCCAAGCCATTTCCCCAGGCTTCCCCCTATTGGCAGCGGCTTTTGGCTTGATTGGGTTCTGTCTCTGACAAAGGGGCACATTTAATGGTTAGTCTTTATGAACCACAGTTAGGGTTAGGGATAGGGTTAGGGTTAGGGTTAAGGTTAGGGTTAGGGTTTAAGGTTAAGGTTAAGGTTAGGGTTGTGTTTTGCTTCTGTCCAAATAGGAATCTGTGGAACTCATTTTGCAGTTTGCTTGTTGACAGATCACTCTGATTATGTTTTTGCTCCCCACCCACTACTGTTCATTGTACCGTTTCTTCTTCTAGTAAACTTCTGCGTGTCTTTACGTCTACTTTTATCAAGAATTAGAATTTCGTTAATTAAATACTGAAAATTTTCATAAACTTTCCATTTAAAGTGATCATCCCTAAATTGTGTTTAACTGAAAAGTCTTGTGTATTAATTGTGCCTGGTGTTTTTGCTGATTAAGCAATTCTGTGCCAGCACTAATCAGAGCTGCCTTATGTCTTTCAGCACTGATGAAGTTTGGCAAAATAGAAAAGATTATGACTCTAAGTTAATTGCAACACTCAAGCCAGAAACCTGGGTTTGTCCTGGTCTCACTCCTCCCTGTCATTCACTACTACATTTATTCAGTTGAAGCCCTGCCAGTTTCACCTCCTAAATCTTTCCTGGGTTCCACATTCTCCTCAAGTTCAGGCGCTTGTTATATCTTGCCTAGACTATCACTGTAGTCTTTGACTTGGTCTCCTTGCTGACAGATTGCCCTCTTAATTCAGCCAGGAGAATCCTTATGCTGAAAACCCATCAGCAATGTCCATCACGCACGGAATAAAGGCCCCACTGGTTAACAGGGCTTAGCAGTCTTTCTGTGTCTCTATTTTTTTCAACTTCATCACCTGCCCCTCTTCAGTTTGAATTTAACACCAGAGGAATGCCAAGTGATGCATGGTCTTCTCTGTTCCTCACTTCCATGTTTTGGTCCATGACTTTGGCAAGAATATTTTGTTCACTTTCCGTATCCTAACTCACTGACCCTCAACCACACTTCAGCAGTTAGCTTGGCCTACTACCTCTTCCAGAAATTTTGGGGGAAATGTTTTCCCAGCACTGTTGAGAATTTCAATATTGTTCTATTGACAAGATCCATTCACGTGTATGCTCCGCACCACGACTCCACTAGCCCTAAGTGCTGTGAGGTCAGAGAGAGTTCTAACCTTGTTATCCGCAGACTCTAGTTAGTACCTAGTCTAGAAAAAATTGCCAGGACACCAGGCTGTAACCAATGAAGTTGAAGTTTTCACGGAAAGAGGTATGTTTGGTTTGGTTCCCTAGAAGCAGACTCTGAGCTGAAGATTCCTGTGAAATTGATTGATTAGGAAGTGGTCCTAGGAAAAGCTGGTGGGGGAGTGGGAAAGTGAGACAAGGAGTTGAAAGGAAGGAGGCCAGGTGAGGTTGTGCTATTGAGAGAGTCCCACAGAGGGTAACTGTGGCTCAGTTCTGCAGGGGATTCTGGAAACAGGGCCCCACCAGCAGTGAGGCAGAGGGGTGTTGATACACCCACTGTGCCAGCATTGGCTCAGGGCTGCCTCTCCCCAAAATATAAACTCCCAGTCGCTCAGCTGCCCATGTAGATAGGTCAGTGGGGCTCAACATTTAGCATGTGTCAGAAGAACCTAGGGGACTTATTAAAATACAGTTTGTGGCACTATTTCACCTTTTTATGGCTGAGTAATATTCCACTGTACATATGTGCCACATCTTCTTTATCCATTCATCTGTTGATGGATACTTAGGTTGCTTCCATGTCCTGGCTATTGTAAATAGTGCTGCAGTGAACATTGGGGTGCATGTGTCTTTTTGAATTATGGTTTTCTCCCAGTATATGCCCAGTAGTGGGATTGCTGGATCATATGGTAGTTCTATTTTTAGTTTTTTGAGGAACCTCCATACTGTTCTCCATAATGATTGTATCAATGTACATTCCCACCAACAGTGTAGGAGGGTCCCCTTTTCTCCACAGCTTCTCCAGCATTTATTGTTTGTAGATTTTTTGATGATGGCCATTCTGACCAGTGTGAGGTGATACCTCATTGTAGTTTTAGTTTGCATTTCTCTAGTAATTAGCAACGATGAGTATCTTTCCATGTGTTTTTTGGCCATCTGTATGTCTTCTTTGGAGAAATGTCTATTTAGGTCTTCTGTCTATTTTTTGATTTGGTTGTTTGTTTGTTCGATATTGAGCTGCATGAGCTGCTTGTAAATTTTGGAGATTAATCCCTTGTCGGTTGCTTCATTTGCAAATATTTTCTCCCATTCTGAAGGTTGTCTTTTTGTCTTATTTATGGTTTCCTTTGCTGTGTAAAAGCTTTTAAATTTCATTAGGTCCCATCTGTTTATTTTTGTTTTTATTTTCCTTAATCTAGGAGGTGGATCCAAAAAGATATTGCTGCAATTTATGTCAGAGAGTGTTCTGCCTATGTTTTCCTCCAAGAGTTTTATAGTGTCTGGCCTTACATTTAGTAACCCCACTCCCAGAGTTTCTGATTCAGCAGGTTTGGGTGGGATCCACCTTTGCATTTCTTTTTTATTTTTATTTTTCATTTAGTCAGATTTTTTTTTTAACATCTTTATTGGAGTATAATTGCTTTACAATGGTGTGTTAGTTTCTGCTTTATAACAAAGTGAATCAGCTATACATATACATATGTTCCCATATCTGTCCCCCTTGCATCTCCCTCCCTCCCACCCTCCCTATCCCACCCCTCTAGGTGGTCACAAAGCACCGAGCTGATCTCCCTGTGCTATGCGGCTGCTTCCCACTAGCTATCTATTTTACATTTGGTAGTGAATATATGTCCATGCCACTCTCTCACCCTGTCACATCTTACCCTTCCCCCTCCCCATATCCTCAAGTCCATTCTCTAGTAGGTCTGTGTCTTTATTCCCATCTTGCCACTAGGTTCTTCATGACCTTTTTTTTTTTTTTTCCCTTAGATTCCATATATATGTGTTAGCATACTGTATTTGTTTTTCTCTTTCTGACTTACTTTACTCTGTATGACAGACTCTAACTCCATCCACCTCACTACAAATACCTCCATTTCATTTATGAGTTCCCCCGTGATGTCGCTGCTGCTTGTCTGTGGATCACACTTTGAGGAGCACTAATTTAAGTTTACAGCAACCCCAGGGTCATCCTACAGTAAATGTATGCGTGCAGGCTCTTGGGAGTGAAACACACCAGAAGCGTTCATCAAGGGATCCACAGAGACAAGGGTAGAGCATCTCCAGCACCTGCTTCTGGGGGTGGGCTCTGACTAATGTCCAAGAGGATTTGAGCTCTTGAGAGCAGGGAGCTGCTGGCCCCATTTATAATCCAAGTAACTCAGGTCCCAATTTGCAGGACTGACTCAGCTGAGTATCCAAATTCAAACCAAACTTCACTTTGCCGTGATTGAAAATCACACTTACTAAACTATTTCTTTTTACCATCTTTGGTCATCTTTTATCCTTCCTCATTCAGTTCTGCTAAAAATATTTCCTGGAGGCACCATTGCTTTGTCTTATTGACATGTTTTTCTTCCCAGCTGAAACTTTGTGTGTTCTTTTATTATAATTGACCAAAATTTCAAAATGTTGTTATTAGAAAAAGGTAGAGTTCAGTCCTGATAAGTATAGAAAAGAGAGTTGAGACAATAAATCATAAAAATATGTACAGTGAAAGAAATAAATAACCAGATACCAAAATTGCTAAATGAGCAAGAAAGAACCTAGAGTAAAAAAAAGTGGTTGATTTGCCAGACATTCTTTGGAAATAGTGAGGAATTTTTTGGCGATTGTGGGAATTATGGTCAAACCTTAAGGTATGTTTTTATTTTACTAAGAGAGTTTCCATTGCCGTTTCCTCCTGGTTGATTGAAAGAGTTCATGGAGCTCCCAGAGTCACCTAATGTTCTCAAGAGGAGCTCATGTACTGGGAAACCTGTTTAACTTGGTGCTTTGAAATAAATATGAAAGAGCTAAGTGTTTCGTGTCATAATTAAATCTGACATCATGCTGGAATGCTTGCAAAGGTAATAAATCATTCAAAAATCATGAAACGGTCCTTTCATTATGCTTGCTGTTGGCGTTCAGTAATTTAAATCAAGTTCACAGAAACATACTGAGAACCTACTCGGTGTAAAACTTATTCTGTCATGCCTAGAGTGTGGCCATATCTTTATGGACCATAAGGGAGGGAAGGGAGGGCGGATCCCCATGGAGAAAAGGAACTTTGTCCTTAGGACGCTTCTTATGGGACTTCCTTGGTGGTGCAGTGGTTAAGAATCTGCCTGCCAATTCAGGGGACCACGGGTTCGAGCCCTGGTCCGGGAAGATCCCACATGCCACGGGGCAACTAAGCCCGTGTGCCACAACTACTGAGCCTGCGTGCCTAGAGCCTGTGCTCCGCAACAAGAGAAGCCACCGCAATGAGAAGCCCGTGCACCGCAATGAAGAGTAGCCCCCGCTCGCTGCAACTAGAGAAAGCCTGCTCACAGCAATGAAGACCCAACACAGCCAAAAATAAATAAATAAATAAATAAATAAATAAACGATTAAAAAAAAAAAAGACACATGATGTGGATCCTAAATCTAGTCTATGTGTGGAAATTTGAAAGACTACAGAGAGAAGCCTTCAAGGAAGTGTATGAGGAAAATCTGACAACAAATACCTCAGTCATGGTGGAGAAGGAAAGGGCTGGAAAACATACAGGCCATCTTCAAATTCGTGAAAGTTTATGACAAGAGGGTAAGTTGTTCAGCCAAGACAGAAGTACATGTCAAAGAAAGTATCTGATAAGTTCAGTTAAATGATGAAATAAGTGGTTTCTCTTGTCCCAATTAGATTACTTTACAGCTGATCCAATATTTTATCCATGGGCGAAAACAAATGAAGTTCCTTATATCAGGTAGGAGGGAGGGGGGAGTGAGTACCAACTGGCATTCTATCAGGGTAGTTATTGGGTGATTGTCTGCTGAGTCTGAGAGGAAGTTAACCAATTCTGAGTATTACCATGAGAGAGGAATTGAGCTAAGAAAAATGTTCAAGTAGGTATGCATGTATGCATAATTTCACATACTACTGGACAGATATGGACTCAACCCCATAGGTCATAGTAAACCACATTTTTGAATGATACATGATAATGATAAATATTTACTTTATGAAAATATCATCTCAAAACTAACTATTTTAGGGCAAAGAGTTTGCTTTGAGGGAGTGTGAGACTCTGTCTTGGGATCATATGCTCTTCTACTAAAACAGACCCAATTTTAAAAAAAACGAACAACAAAAAAAGAATTTATCTAATCACAAAAGGGTTGGTGGGATTTTAAGGGTTTACTTGAGAGGAAGTATATGAACACTTATTGTATTCCTTCTACAAGCCTTTATACCTATTATCTCAACCAATCCTCCTGACTATTTAGCAGTAAATATTGCTAATTTTTTAAATAAAAATTTAAAAATTGAATGATTTTAGACATACACAAAGTTATAAAGATAGAACAGAGAGTTTCTGTGTGCCATCACCCGTTTCCCCTGTTGTTCACATCTTATGTTAGTTTGGTTTGTTTGTCCCAGTTACAAATATTGGTGCACTGCCCTCAACCACACTCCAGACATTTTTCGGATGCCGCCTGTTTCCGACTACTGTGCTTTTCTTTTCCAGAGTCCAATCCAGGATCCAGATTATCTTCTGCTTTCCTGCCACCGTCTCTTCTGGTCTGTGATGATATTTCAGGGCTCCCTTCTGTTTCATGACCTTGACAGTTTTGAGGATCACTGATGAGCTATTTCATAGGGTGGAAATTGCTACACCAATAGAAATATATCGACTGCAACGTTTTCATCAAAGATAGGAATTTCAGCTGAAAAGAGGTTTCACTATTGTAGAAAGGAAATTGAAAGTCCCCAGTCCCAAACAGAGGAGTTAACCAGAGTTAACATCCGCTAACGTTTTCTCCTATAACCTTACAGAACTTTGCTATGGATGTAATAGTCTACATCTGACCTTTAAAAACAGTGCATGCAGCTAGGACTTCCCTGGCAGTCCAGTGGTTAAGGCTCTGTGCTTCCACTGCAGGGGGTGCAGGTTTGATTCCTGGTCAGGGAACTAAGATCCTGCATGATGTGGCCACTAAATAAATAGATAGATAGATAGATAGATAGATAGATAGATAGATAAACAATAAAATAAAATAGTGCAGCAATATACAAATATTGAATCATTATATTTTATCCCTGAAGCTAATATAATGTTATATGTTAATTATACTTCAATTAAAAAATTGTAAAAATGGAAAAGAAAAGAGGTATCACTAGTAACTTTTGCCAGCAACAACATTTAAAACTAAGAATGAACAGTTTTGTAGCAATGCCTGGGCTCCTTGAATTCTGGGAATTCTCCCTCTGTGATTTTTTTCACTGCTAGTAAAGGCTCCCTTCCAACAAAAAGAAAAAAGCCTCCGTTTAGACAGGCGTACCCAATCCCATGGCCTTTCAGCCCCTGGGAGATTTGCTGAGGATGGTAGCCTTCTAAGTGACTTCTTAAGGATCTCTAACACTTGTATTCACTAACTTAACCTAGTGCATTATTAGGTTTATTAAGGGTTCTAATTCTATATTCTGCTGAAACGCCTGGTGTCAAGAAAAGCTCCATATATTCTATACGATTAGGTTTGGCTGCAAGTAAAAAGACCTGGAAAAAAATTGGCCTGCAAATACAGAGACTTGAAGAAGGAAAATGTTTATTCTCTTCTCACCTAGGAACAACACGTAGTAGGCAATCCAGACCTGGAATAGAAGCTACAGAAATTACTTAATTAGGGACTTCAGCTCCTTCTGGCTCACCGTTCTGTCATCCCCAGAGTGTGGCCACATCCTCAGGATCCAGAGGGGCGGATAAAACTCTGGTCATCACCTCCACATTCCATGTAATAGCATGGAGCAAGAAGAGGGTGTGTCTTCTCTCTTATAAGAAGACTTTCTGGAAGTACAGCATGATGCAGCCTCTTTATAGCCCCTTAACCAAAACCTAGTCACATGGGCACTCCCGAGCACAAAGGAGGCTGGGGTGTATGATTTTCATGGTGGGGCTCTTGTGTCTGGCAAAAGGGAATATCTCTCACCAAAGATGAAGATGAGACTGGAAACTGGGGGATAAATAGTGGTCGCTACCACACTTGCCAACGCTATTCAACCCCTCATGCACATACAGACACAGATGATTGGTTTACTAACAGTTCTCAGTGCGCCATCCATGTTGGGTCTTTGGACTCAACATTGTTTTGGACCTCTCATTAATTTTTGCATAAACAGTGTTTTGGACCTGTAATTTTCCAATAACTAGATGATGGGAACATATCTGGGGTGCAGGTAAATCCTAAAGGAAATGTATTTGCTGTCTTTGTAGTGTGTCCTCAGGATGCGAGGTGGCTTTCCTTCTCCCTGCAAAAAGGAGCTCTGGCAGGAGAACTGGGAAGCCTTGCTCCAGAGCACATGCTCTTCCAAGAAGTAGCAAGTAAGGCGGTTCTGACAGATCCAGTGTTGGTTACTCAACAGAGTGGTTAGGTATGAGGCTAGAGCGGTTAGTAGGACAGGATCAGGCAGTTTGGGGGACCATGGTGTTACCTTAAAAGTTAACGGGGTGAAGGACTTAAGCAGAAGCGTGACAGGATTACTTGTGCAACGACAAGGTAGTTGTTCTTGCCAGAAACTTAGTTTTTGTGGACTATGTCGTGATGGTAGAATGAACATTTCAGTTTCCATAATTTCCTATGTCACTTTGTAGGAATGGGTCCCCAGGACGACTGGGAGCAGATATTAGGGACATTTTCCAAGAATCTGAGTTTTTGTTTTTTAAAAATTTTTATTGGAGTATAGTTGATTAAAAAATGTTGTGTTAGTTTCAGGTGTACAGCAAAGTGATTCAGTTATACATATACATGTATCTATGCTTTCTCAAATTCTTTTCCCATTTAGGTTGTTACATAATATTGAGCAGAGTTCCCTGTGCTATAGAGTAGGTCCTTATTAGTTATCTATTGATATTTTATATATAGTAGTATGTATATGTTAATCACAACCTCCAAGTTTATCTCTCCCCCGCCCCCAGTAACCATAAGTTTGTTTCCTACATCTGTGACTCTTATCTCTCTTTTGTTAAGTTTACAGACTACTGCTGGGGCCTTTCTGATCAAGCGGTATGGAGCCCTTTTGTTGTTTCTTTGTTTTGCTTTTTTGTTGTTTGTTTTTACTACAAAAGGGATGAATAATTATTCCTGAGAACTTGGAAAACACAGCAAAGCAAATAAACCTCCCTAAACTATTCTAGTCAGCAGTGAATGTTGTTCATTTCAACGTGTGATATTCCGGTTCTTTATTAATGCATATAGGCTGCAAATTTTTGCAGGATAACATGCTGGAATACCTTCCAAAGTCTCTTTTTAGACCATGGAGTCTTTAGTAGGAGAGAAGGGTTCAGTAGTTCTCGTCTGGCAGCTAAAAATCCTGGGGAGCCATGGATTACTTTATAAGGGTCTTCAAATCCACACGCTTATCAAACATCGTCTGTAGATTGAACAACTTAGTATGTTGCACACACGTTCAACCATTGGGTAAACATACAAATATGCTATTCATTGAGATTAATACATGCAAATGCATTCACAAGCCCCACTGAATTTAGAGTAGCTTGTTGCCATTAGTTATTTCTTTCAGTCAATGAATATTAAATAACTTCAACGGTTTTATGGGCCACAGATGAGCTGATGTTCCAAAGGGGTTCTTGTGCTTATAAAGGTGAGAACAAAAAATGCGATGAGGGAAGGAGTGCAGAGTCATTGCTGTTTCCACCCTGTCATACTTCAGCCCACGCTGGTCACATGTGCCCAGGACACCTCTTTTGCCTTTGATTTTCCCATTTAGATCCTTTCATTAAGAGGCAGCAGATTTCTCACATTGTTGGGTGATCCTTCTTCCACAGGTGGATTAACTTTAACTGGCTTAGCTAAATCCAGAAAATGAAAGATTTGATTATCAAAGCAAAAATATTGTCTAAATATACCATTACTTGTAAAATACGGAGATGGTGATTTTTACCTTTTTGCCCCACGGTGACCCCAAGAGTACTATGGCTGAACCCCAACCTTTGCTACTTACTTGAAATGTAGTCTTAAGATTTACTCTCTTATTACAGTCTGTCCTATTTGAAGAGAGCAAACCAATAACTTGGAAAATAAAAGGTGTTTCCTATTTGCCATTCTAAAGAAAAAACTATCTCACACTTCATTACTTTTCTTTCTCCAGAGTTGACTCTTACTTGAAATCATATGGTTGCTGGTGAAAGATGATTTCCTGGATTTTCCATAAGCAGGATGTGTTAAAAGATACCCCTTCCCAACCAATTATTTTAGTTTAGTTTGTTTTAGTTTGGTTTGGTTCAGTCCTGTTACTTAGGGGTGGAAACTGGCCCCCAGGTGAAAGATAAAGCTCTCCTCTTCCACTACAGTAAATTCCAACTTTAAGCACATTTTTAAAAAACATCTTTATTGGAGTATAATTGCTTTACAATGGTGTGTTAGTTTCTGCTGTACAACAAAGTGCATCAGCTATACGTATACATATATCCCCATATCCCCTCCCTCTTGTGTCTCCCTCCCACCCTCCCTATCCCACCCCTCTAGGTGGTCACAAATCACCAAGCTGATCTCCCTGTGCTATGTGGCTGCTTCCCACTAGTGATCTATTTTACATTTGGTAGTGTATATATGTCCATACCACTCTCTCACTTTGTCCCTGCTTACCCTTCCCCCTCCCCGTGTCCTCAAGTCCATTCTCTACGTCTGCATCTTTATTCCTGTCCTGCCCCTAGGTTCTTCAGAACCTTTTATTTTTTTTTAGATTCCGTATATATGTGTTAGCATACGGTATTTGTTTTTCTCTTTCTGACTTACTTCACTCTGTATGACAGACTATGTCCATCCTTGTCACTACAAATAACTCAATTTCATTTCTTTTTATGGCTGAGTAATATTCCAGTGTATATATGTGCCACATCTTCTTTATCCATTCATCTGTCAATGGACACTTAGGTTGCTTCCATGTCCTGGCTATTGTAAATAGTGCTGCAATGAACATTGTGGTACATGACTCTTTTTGAATTATGGTTTTCTCAGGGTCTATGCCCAGTAGTGGGATTGCTGGGTCATATGGTAGTTCTATTTTTAGTTTTTTAAGGAACCTCCCTACTGTTCTCCATAGTGGCTGTATCAATTTACATTCCCACCAACAGTGCAAGAGGGTTCCCTTTTCTCCACACCTTCTCCAGCACTTATTGTTTGTAGATTTTTTGATGATGGCCTTTCTGACCAGGGTGAGGTGATGCCTCATTGTAGTTTTTTTTTTTCTTTTTTTAGTTTTATTTTTGTAAGAGTTTGTAGAGGATTTGTTTTAGTTCTTCTTTAAACTTTTGGTAAAATTCACCAGTGACATTATCTGGGCTTGGCCTTTTCTTTATAGGAAAAAAAAATTTTGTTTAAACATCTTTATTGGAGTACAATTGCTTTACAATGGTGTGTTAATTTCTGCTTTATAACAGACTGAATCAGCTATACATATACATAGATCCCCATATCTCTTCCCTCTTGCATCTCCCTCCCTATCCCACCCCTCTAGGTGGTCACAAAGCACCGAGTTGATCTCCCTCTGCTATGTGGCTGCTTCCCACTAGCTATCTGTTTTACATTTGGTAGTGTATATATGTCCATGCCACTCTCACTTTGTCCCAGCTTACTCTTCCCCCTCCCCGTGTTCTCAAGTCCATTCTCTAGTAGGTCTGCGTCTTTATTCCCATCCTGCCCCTAGGTTCTTCAGAACCATTGTTTTTCTTTTGAGATTCCATATATATCTGTTAGCATATGGTATTTGTTTTTCTCTTTCTGACTTACTTCACTTTGTATGACAGACTCTAGGTCCATCCACCTCAGTACAAATAACTCAATTTCATTTCTTTTTATGGCTGAGTAATATTCCATTGTATATATGTGCCACATCTTCTTCATCCATTCATCTGTTGATGAACACTTAGGTTGCTTCCATGTCCTGGCTATTGTAAATAGAGCTGCAATGAATATTGTGGTACATGACTCTTTTTGAATTTTGGTTTTCTCAGGGTCTATGCCCAGTAGTGGGATTGCTGTGTCATATGGCAGTTCTATTTTTAGTTTCATTGTAGTTTTGATTTGTATTTCTGTAATGATTAGTGATGTTAAGCATCCTTTCATGTGTTGGTTGGCAATCTGTATATCTTCCTTGGAGAAATGTCTATTTTGATCTTCTGCCCATTTTTGGATTGGGTTGTTTGTTTATTTGATATTGAGCTGCATGAGCTGCTTGTATATTTTGGAGATTAATCCTTTGTCAGTTGCTTCGTTTGCAAATATTTTCTCCCATTCTGAGGGTTGTCTTTTCGTCTTGTTTATGGTTTCCTTTGTGTGCAAAAGGTTTTAAGTTTCATTAGGTCCCATTTATTTATTTTTGTTTTTATTTCCATTTCTCTAGGAGGTGGGTCAAAAATGATCTTGCTGTGATTTATGTCATAGAGTGTTCTGCCTATTTTTTCCTCTAAGAGTTTTATAGTGTCTGGCCTTACATTTAGGTCTTTAATCCATTTTGAGTTTATTTTTGTGTATGGTGTTAGGGAGTGTTCTAATTTCATTCTTTTACATGTAGCTGTCCAGTTTTCCCAGCACCACTTATTGAAGAGGGAGTCTTTTCTCCATTGTATAATTTTGCCTCCTTTATCAAAGATAAGGTGACCATATGTGCGTGGGTTTATCTCTGGGTTTTCTATCCTGTTCCATTGATCTATAATTCTGTTTTTGTGCCAGTACCATACTGTCTTGATTACTGTAGCTTTGTAGTATAGTCTGAAGTCAGGGAGTCTGATTCCTCCAGCTCTGTTTTTCTTTCTCAAGATTGCTTTGGCTATTCGGGGTCTTTTGTGTTTCCATACAAATTGTGAAATTTTTTGTTCTACTTCTGTGAAAAATACCATTGGTAGTTTGATAGGGATTGCATTGAATCTGTAGATTGCTTTGGGTAATATAGTCATTTTCACAATATTGATTCTTCCAATCCCAGAATGTGGTATATCTCTCCATCCCTTTCTGTCATCTTTAATTTCTTTCATCAGTGTCTTATACTTTTCTGCATACAGCTCTTTTGTCTCCTTAGGTATGCTTATTCCTAGGTATTTTTATTTTTTTTGCTGCAGTGATTAATGGGAGTGTTTCCTTAATTTCTCTTTCAGATTTTTCATCATTAGTGTATAGGAATACAAGAGATTTCTGTGAATTAATTGTGCATCCTACTACTTTACCAAATTCACGGATTAGCTCTGGTAGTTTTCTAGTAGCATCTTTAGGATTCTCTATGTATAGTATCATGTCATCTGTAATCAGTGACAGTTTTACTTCTTCTTTTACGATTTGGAATCCTTTTATTTCTTTTTCTTCTCTGACTTCTGTTGCTAGACTTCCAAAACTCTGTTGAATAATAGTGGACAATCTTGTCTTCTTCTTGATCTTAGAGGAAATGCTTTCAGTTTTTCACCATTGAGAATGATGTCGGCTGTGGGTTTGTCATATATGGCCTTTATTATGTTGAGGTAAGTTCCCTCTGTGCCTACTTTCTGGAGAGTTTTTATCATAAATTCGTGTTGAATTTTGTCGAGAGCTTTTTCTGCATCTATTGAGATTATCCTATGATTTTTCTCCTTCAGTTTGTTAATATTGTATATCACATTGATTGTTTTGTGTATATTGAAGAATCCTTGCATTCCTGGGACAAACCCCACTTGATCATAGTGTATGATCCTTTTAATGTGCTGTTGGATTCTGTTTGCTAGTATTTTGTTGAGGATGTTTGCATCCATATTCATCAGTGATATTGGCCTGTAGTTTTCTTTTTTTGTGACCTCTTTGTTTGGTTTTGGTATCAGGGTGATGGTGGCCTCGTAGAATGAGTTGAGGGGTGTTCCTCCCTCTGCTATATTTTGGTAGAGATTGAGAAGGAAAGGTGTTAGCTCTTCTCTAAATGTGTGATAGAATTCACCTGTGAAGCCGTCTGGTCCTGGGCTTTTGTTTGTTGGAAGATTTTAAATCACAGTTTCAATTTCAGTGCTTGTGATTGGCCTGTTTATATTTTCTGTTTCTTCCTGGTTCAGTCTCAGAAGGTTGTGCTTTTCTAAGCATTTGTCCATTTCTTCCAGGTTGTCCATTTTATTGGCATAGAGTTGCTTGTAGTAATCTCTCATGGTCCTTTGTATTTCTGCAGTGTCAGTTGTTACTTTCTTTTTCATTTCTAATTCTGTTGATTTGAGTCTTCACCCTTTTTTTCTTGATGAGTCTGGCTAATGGTTTATCAATTTTGTTTATCTTTTCAAAGAACGAGCTTTTAGTTTTATTGATCTTTGTTATCATTTCCTTCATTTCTTTTTCATTTATTTCTGAACTGATCTTTATGATTTCTTTCCTTGTGTTAACTTTGAAGATTTTTTGTTCTTCTTTCTCTGATTGTTTTAGGTGTAAGGTTAAGTTGTTTATTTGAGATGTTTCTTGTTTCTTGAGGTAGGAATTTATTGCTTTAAACTTCCCTCTTAGACTGCATCCCATAGGTTTTGGGTCGTCCTGTTTTCATTGTCATTTCTTTCTATGTATTTTTTGATATCCTGTTTGATTTCTTCAGTGATCTCTTGGTTATTTAGTAGTGAATTGTTGAGCCTCCATGTGCGCATATTTTTTACAGTTTTTTTCCTGTAATTGATGTCTAGTCTCATAGCATTGTGGTCAGAAAAGATACTTGATATGATTTCAATTTTCTTAAATTTAACAGTGCTTGTTTTGTGACCCAAGATATGATCTATCCTGGTGAATGTTCCATGAGTGCTTGAGAAGAAAGTGTATTCTGTTGTTTTTGGATGGAATGTCCCATAAATATCACTTGAGTCCATATTGTTTAATGTATCATTTAAAGCTTGTGTTTCCTTATTTATTTTCATTTTGGTTGATCTGTCCATTGGTGGAAGTGGCATGTTAAAGTCCCCTACTATTATTGTGTTACTGTCGATTTCCCCTTATATGGCTGTTAGCATTTGCCTTTTGTATTGAGGTGCTCCTATGTTGGGTGCATAAATATTTACAATTGTTATATCTTCTTCTTGGATTGATCCCTTGATCATTATGTAGTGTCCTTCCTTGTCTCTTGTAATAGTCTTTATTTTAAAGTCTATTTTGTCTGATATGACAATTGCTACTCCAGCTTTCTTTTGATTTCCATTTCCATGAAATATCTTTTTCCATCCCCTCACTTTCAGTTTGTAAGTGTCCCTAGGTCTGAAGTGGGTCTCTTGCAGACAGCCTATATACAGGTCTTATTTTTTGTATCCATTCAGCCAGTCTATGTCTTTTGGTAGGAACATTTAATCCATTTACATTTAAGGTAATTATTGATTCCTATTACCATTTTCTTAATTGTCTTGGGTTTGTTACTGTAGGTCTTTTCCTTCTGTTGTGTTTCCTACCTAGAGAAGTTCCTTTAGCATTTGTTGTAAAGCTGGTTTAGTGGTGCTGAATTCTCTTAGCTTTTGCCTGTCTGAAAAGGTTTTAATATCTCCATCGAATCTCAGTGAGATCCTGCTGGGTAGAATAATCTTGGTTGTAGGTTTTTCCCTTTCATCACTTTAAATGTATCCTGCCACTCCCTTCCGGCTTGCAGAGTTTCTGCTGAAAGATCAGCTGTTAACCTTATGGGGATTCCCTTGTATGTTATTTGTTGCTTTCCCCTTGCTGCTTTTAATATTTTTTCTTTGTATTTAATTTTTGAATAGTTTGATTAATATGTGTCTTGGCATGTTTCTCCTTGGATTTATTCTGTATGAGACTCTCTGTGCTTCCTGGATTTGATTGACTATTTCTTTTCCCATATTAGGGACGTTTTTGACTACAATCTCTTCAAATATTTTCTCAGTCTCTTTGTTTTTCTCTTCTTCTTATGGGACCCCTATAATTCGAATGTTGGTGTGTTTAAGGTTGTCCCAGAGTTCTCTGAGACTGTCATCAAATCTTTTCATTCTTTTTTCTTTATTCTGCTCTGTTGTAATTATTTCCACTATTTTATCTTCCAGGTCACTTATCCATTCTTCTGCCTCAGTTATTCTGCTATTGATTATTTCTAGAGAATTTTTAATTTCACTCATTGTTTGTTTGCTCTTCAGTTCTCCTAGGTCCTTGTTAAACGTTTCTTGTGTTTTCTCCATTCTATTTCCAAAATTTTAAACCATGTTTACTATCATTACTCTGAATTCTTTTTCAGGTCGGCTGCCTATTTCCTCTTCATTTGTTTGGTCTGGTGGGTTTTTACCTTGCTCCTTCATCTGCTGCATATTTCTCTGTCTTTTCATTTTGCTTAACTTACTGTGTTTGGGGTGTCCTTTTTGCAGGCTGCAGCTTCGTAGTTCCCATTGTTTTTGGTGTCTGCCCCCAGTGGGTAAGGTTGGTTCAGTGGGTTGTGTAGGCTTCCTGGTGGAGGGGACTGGTGCCTGTGTTCTGGTGGATGGGCTGGATGTTGTCTTTCTGGTGGGCAGGACCGTGTCCGGTGGTGTGTTTTGGTGTGTCTGTGAACTTAGTGTGATTTTAAGCAGCCTCTCTGCTAATGGGTGGGGTTGTGTTCCTGTCTTGCTAGTTGTTTGGCATAGGGTGTCCAGCACTGTAGCTTGCTGGTCATTGCATGGAGCTGGATCTTAGCATTGAGATGGAGATCTCTGGGAGAGCTCTTCCTGATTGATATTATGTATGGCCAGGAGGTCTCTGGTGGTCCAATGTCCTGAACTCAGCTCTCCCCCCTCAGAGGCTCAGGCCTCACACCCAGCCAGGTGACACCAAGACCCTGTCGGCCACATGGCCAGGTACGTGGGGAGTTTTGTGCCTTTTGGGAAGCCTGAGGTCTTCTGTCCTCATTCAGTGGGTGTTCTGTAGGAGCTGTTCCACATGCGGATGTATTTCTGATGTATTTGTGGGGAGGAAGGTGACCTCCACGTCTTACTCCTCCACCATCTTGAACATCCCTAAGCACATTTTTTTTTAAGCTTAATAAAATGCTCTTTACCCTCTCTACACCCTGCTTAGCTTTCTCTTTGTAAATTGCTTAAGTTAATATCCCTGACCCGCTCTGTGTCTGAGTTTGCTATCAGTTTAGAGCCTCATCCTCATCATTTCTCTCCTTTGTCCCATTCATTTTTATCCTGCATGTGCTGTTCATTGCTTTCATCACAGGAGAAGTGAGGGTGGCTTAGAGAATGATGGACATTTCCTGGAGTATGCTCAGCTCCAAGGAGAAGTTATTTCATCACTTTTACTTTCAGCAATTAGAGACAGGAAGCAGTCTCCTAGAATGTGGAGACACAGTGTGTTACTCAAAATAATTCAAGGGATTTGACTTTGAGGCCCATCCCCTCCTTCCTACTTGCTGGAATGGCACAGTGGATGATACAGGGAATTTTCATTCTGTTATTATCCTGAAGACTTGAAGTCTTGTTTCTTCTTTCTGAGCTTTTTTTTTTTTTTTTTTTTTTTGGCCCTGCGGCATATGTGGGATCTTAGTTCCTTGAACAGGGATCAAACCCACGCCCCCTGCATTGGAAACATGGAGTCTTAGCCACTGGACCGCCAGGGAAGTCCCTGAGCTTTGAGCTTTTTAACCTATAAAATGGAGCTAATGTTTTTCCCAAGTTTTTGGGTCATGAAATATCACACGTGCTATAAAAATATCAGGAATTATTACTGCATCAAAGATTTTATGAGAAAGCTGAAGGCAAAGGACATTTATTTTATATTTTTGAGGGTTTTTTAAAATTTTTATTTTATATTGGACTATAGTTGATTTACAATGTTGTGCTAGCTGCAGGTGTACAGTGAATTGATTCAGTTATACATATACATATATCTATTCTTTTTCAAATTCTTTTCCCGTTTAGGTTATTACAGAATATTGAGCAGTGTTCCTTGTGCTATACAGTATGTCCATGTTGTTTATCTGTTTTATATATAGTAGTGTGTGTATGTTAATCCCAAACTCCCAATTTATCTCTCCCCCTCCACCTTTCCCCCTGGTAACTATAAGTTTGTTTTCTAGTCTGTGAGTCTATTTCTGTTTTGTAAATAAGTTAATTTTTTTTTTTTTTAGATTCCACATATAAGCAATATCATATGGTATTTGTCTTTCTCTGTCTGACTTACTTCACTTAGTATGATAATCTCTAGGTCCATCCATGTTGCTGAAGTGGCATTATTTTGTTCTTTTTATGGCTGAGTAATATTCCATTGTATATACATACCATGTCTTATTTACCCACTCCTCTGTTGATGGACACTGAGGTTGCATACATGTCTTGGCTATTGTGAATAGTGCTGCAATGAACATTGGGGTGCATGTATTCTTTCAAACCATGGTTTTCTCCAGATATATGCCCAAGAGTCGGATTTCTGGATCATATGGTAGCTCTATTTTTAGTTTTTTTAAAATTAGTTTCTTTATTGTAGAAGGAGATCATGAGTCCGGGTATGGATTCCCAGCCATAGTAGCTAACTATATGACCTTGGGCAAGTTATTTGACCTCTGTGTATCTCAGTTTCCCTGAACATGAAATAGAGATAATCATAGTAACTACCTCATTAGGTTAGGAGAGTGGAAAGCAACAATGCACATAAAGAGTTCAGGGTGGTATTGGGAGAATAGCAAGCTGCACTTGAGGTGAGGTGAGGATGCTGGGTGAGAGGTGGGCTAGTTACTCACTGTCCAAAAGGGCCACTCACCCAGCCTCATAGCACTTGGGATTCCAATTCTAGCCTCAGCATCTGTCGGTGTTGCCATGTGAAACAAACCTTAGCGATCACTCCTGAATTGTCCAAACAAAGGTGTGTTGTGGTGAGCCATCATTTCTGCACATATGTCAAATCAAAAAAAGTAAAAAATCAAAGTGTTCATAGGTTGCTTTCATTTTTTTCCTAGAAGTCATAACTTAAAAAAAAACACCAAAAAAAGAATGTGAATTGTCTAAAACTGAGGTTACACTGTCTTTTATTTCTCTTAAGCTAAGGTTTTCATTTCAAGCAGTAACTGCAGTGCTGTGTCTTTAGACGTACCTGTGTGAGATGAAAGCCCATCTACATGGAAGGGGGATTGTGGAATTTGTAGATGGGGAGAAAAACTTGGCACCAGATTTGAGCCACAGTACAATGAAAGTCTCCTTCTGTTAAGGTTTTTCTCAACTGCCTGGGGTGGTTTTGAGGGGCAGTCTTAGGAAATGGGACAGCTCCATGGGGTGGGGTGGATACTCAGACCTACTAGTGAGTGCTTGCCTGTTCCATACCTGATTCCAGGCTGTAACACGGCAGGGAGAAGAACCCAGTGGTCCTGGTCCCCCGGTGTGGGGTGGGTGGGAGCAGCGCCCTCAGTCTTTCTTCCTGGTTTGCGTCTCTCTGGCTGCTCTTCCTTCTGTGATGTCATAGGCCCTGTGAGGTCTCGGCCACCATCTCCCTGAGGATGTCCCCATCCCTGTTTCAGTCCTTGGATAGCATCCTTCTCAACCTTCTTAGTGAAGAGTCACCAGGTCTGACACCTGGGTGTCAGCCTAGACCAAGTTCTACCCATTGTCCCTCCTGACTATTTATAGGAGACCATGTGCTCAAATACAATTTAAAATGGATTCAGAGTAGTTTATATGAGCTCTTGTGTTGATGTCCCATGACTTGACTTGAAATAATTAGAAACATCCTGGGATTTCCCAAGCAGAAAGGACAAGAATCCTCCTCTCGTCATTTTCTAGTTTGGATGTATATTTTCTGTGTCCTGTAGTACGATGCCTTCCCTATGGAGTGCTTTCCCACCTGATTTCAGATATAAAGGTGGATGAACTCTGCTAGTGCCAAAGGCATTTTCTAAACACAGCCACGTGACTTGGTGAGTGACACTCACCCTTCTCCACTGAATTCCTTGTTCCTGGGTTGTGCACCACATCAGAAAGCTAAACAGGCTGCAGGAGACCCAGTCTCAACCCCTGGCCTTCTGTAGATGGTACATAACAAGTAATAATAAATAACAAAGAAACAAATAGATCTGCTGTTGAGGGGGTTCTGAACTAAGTCAACTCCATGATTTGAGAGAAGTCATGTAAACCACTTGAATGTTTAGAGCAAGCATACTCTGCATTTTACAGGAGAGGTTAGATTGAGTTAGTTTTTGAATTAATGGTGCAGCACCATCAGAAATGTGGCTATGACGTTTACCATATCCCAAAGTTAATTGATGGAGATTTTTCTGAAGTCTGTGTGACGTTAAATATCTCCAATTCAACAGGTTAATTATGCACATTTGGTCAATATATGTTGTCATGCTCTCACAGGACAAAAGCAAACACATGTACTGATGAATGAAAAATATTAAGATGAAATTAAATGGACCAAAATAAAATGTAAGCTCTTGACTAATGTAGCTAAATCAAAAAAAGAAAAGTAAAATATTATGCAAATTACAGCACTTGGCTTCTATTTCTGTTTTCTCATAAAAAAAGAATGAAGGATGATCTTTAAAATTTCCAAATGAATGGTATATTTTAAAACAAGTTTTCTTAAAGAATAAAAACATGCTATCAGTTACCTCAGAAATTATTGCTGTTAAAATCCAGGTTCATTGCGGAAGCAGCGCCCACGTTCTTTCTTACCCATCATACCTCGCACAGAGTTTGACCTTCAGTAAATGTATATAATAAACATTTTTAGTTAACTAGGTGGATTTATAAATGCGTACCAGACCTCACAACCTGGAAGTCCCACAAGTACTTCAAACTGAGCATTTATAAAAATGAACTCAAATTTGCTCCTTTCTTATCTGCTCCTTGCATATTTTCTTTCTCAGTGAAGAGTCACCAGGTTTGACCTGAGTGTCAACATGGACTGAGTCCTATTAATTGGCCCTCCTGACTATTTCTCAAATAACATGTGCTTAAATAGAATTTAAATGGGTTCAAAGTAGTTTTATATTGGCTATTGTGTTGATGTTCCATGACTTGACTTGAAATAACTGGAAGCACCCTGAGGTACCACAAGCAGAAAGGACAAGAATCCTCTTTAATGGTGTTTTGTGTATGTTTTCTGTGTACTGTAGGAGAATGTCTTATGTACAGAGTTCTTCCTGATTTCTATTGCATTTAAGTAATAGGTTGGTAGATACCATTCAGGTAGAAACTTGTGTCATTTTCTTAAAATAAATGGAGACTTTCAGGTATACCCTGGAAACAAAGCCAGAGATTCTAACAGTCAGGTCTGCAATGTGATACCATGATCAGTAACTTGCAGCTGACAGACTGGCAGGCCTGTGAGTCTGGCTGGGTCTTTGCAGTGGCTCTGGGTACCACATCCCCCTTCTTTCAGCATTTACCACCTTCAGCCAGATACACAATCTTCCAACTACCCACCACCTTCCTGGCGCTCCAGAGAGAGAGATGGTCAGAAAAGCAGCTAGTGGCATGGAAACAGTTAATCCTCAACTTCTTTGTTTGCCCAGAATATTCCAAGCTGTGTGAAGAAGCCCCAGTGAGGGTTGTTTCCATTTTTGCCAAACAGAAATGAAACTGGAGGTTTGATAATGATAAGGATAAAAATAAGGTTAAATGGAATATTTTTCCTTACCTTGCCGAATATATATGCATATATATTATATGTACATACCTACAGGTACTGAGATTGACAATTAATAATTATATACAAAGCATACAGGAAAGTTATTTTAATTTTTCTGCATTTAAATTCAAAAATATAATTTATATTTTAAAAAATAGAGTGATATAAAATGCTTTCATGGTTGTTTCTTAGGAAAGGCTAAGCTCTTAGTCTTAAGTGTTCCCCTTCTTATTTTCATGGTGAACATGTCACTTTTAGGAAATAATGGTGGTGACAGGCTAGGCGAAATGTAGCAACCCTATGTCAGTCCTTGGTCTGCTTCATTTCCAAATTGTACACTGCTGTGAACAGTGGGCTAGAAGCGTGGTTTTGGAAGGTGGCGGTCTAGGCTTCATTGTAGGCACTGCCCTGGATTCACATGTAGAATGGAAATGTTTGCCACTCAGAATCACAGTATAAAGTAGGAGCTGGGTAAGGTCTCGGAATAGACTAGGAATGACACTAGTCTAGGCGTCAGGGAGCATGGATTCCCATTCTCGCTCCATCACTGATTGGTCATGAGAAAAATGTGTATTTTTCTTATCTCCCCCTTAGAAAAAAAGTGAAAACTAGAATTCCTCTTCCGTAAATATTTGGGTGGACTTTCTGTTGACAACATGTCTGCTGGCCTATAACAAGTCCAAACAGATTTGATGAGAAAAGATTTTAATGAATATGGGATAACACTGGATTCTTGGCCTTGGGTAGCCAAAATCTGGACAACTAGAACCATTCATTGGCATATTCATTCAGTCATCAAACTTCTGAACAAGAAGGCACAAAGTCCTCAAGGATGGACATTCTGTGGTATTGTAGGTTTTTGTAGGAGAGATGATGGCATGTGGTGGCCTTGGTGCGATCACAACAGCCAGCATGACTTTTCTAATGAATAAATCAGACCATCTTGCTTCTCTGTGTAAAATTCTCCAATGGCTTTTATCATGCTTAAAATAAACCCCAGCCCCCTCCATGTTCTGTGAGGACCTCCGTGGTCTGGCCCCTCCTGACCTCCCTAAACCTCTCACTACCAACCTGCCCCTGCCCACTTACTGGGCTTCTCACTCTTCCTCAAAGAAGCTGAGGGTGTCTCAGGGTCTTAGCACATGCTGTTCCTTCTGCCTGGAACACTGTTCCCCCCACCAGCTTCATGAATCATTTCTCTGCTCAAAAGTTACCTCCTTGGAGAGGCTTCTACCAACTCTTCTATCTGAAATAGCACCCCAGAACACTCCTTTTATTCTGCTTTATTATTTTATGGAAGAAATGTCAAATAT
Source organism: Balaenoptera borealis (assembly GCF_965194805.1). Lineage (NCBI taxonomy): Eukaryota > Metazoa > Chordata > Mammalia > Artiodactyla > Balaenopteridae > Balaenoptera > Balaenoptera borealis. The sequence continues at coordinate 146,257,764 of NC_138862.1, forward strand.
GCTTAAATAGCCCATTTTTTTAAATTGAGAAAGGGATGCACAGAGCTTTAGTATTAACTGAAATTGATGGTGGAACCTTAGGTTGTTTCCATAGGAATCTGAATCTCCTGGTTCTTGCCATTTCAAGTTTTTTTCTTCTTATATGGGTCCAAAGGTATCAATAAATTGTGGTTATTGTCCCAAAGTTTCAAGAACTTTCCCAGTAAAAATATTCATGGAGAAAAAAATGACATGCATAAATGCTCTTTTTGAAGTTTCTATGTTTAGGAATCCTGTTAAGTTGCATTTTGAAATGTATGTCTTCTTAATTTAGGGATAGACTATGTCTTAATTTCTCAAATAAATAAAAAGAAGTTCTGATGGGAATTTCTCCTGGACGAGGTCTAATGCCATGGGCAGAGATTGTAAATTTCCCAATGGGTCTGGGACGTAGGATTTTACATTTTATCCATTTGCTGGAAGGTTATCCCAGAAATGTCATACACACGTAATGTACTTCTGTAGTTTCCTTAAGCCTCTCTCACTCCAACTCACAAAAGTGCAGTTTCTACTCCACAGCACAGAGCTGTTCAAACAATTGACCTTTTACACCTTCAAAGCGAATGCCTGCCAAAAGCCTATGGATAATATGCAAACATTCTTTGGGCTTTGCATTTGGTGGAGGAAACTATAGCCGGCTTCTCCCTCTTGGTCTCCAAGAACTTTTATTTCATTGTGATCAAAAGAATCAAAGTATGTTCCAGCCCAGAGAGAGAATCTATTTTTGCATATCTCAAAACACAGATTTCCAACTATTTCAGACAAGTATCCTAATCTAGAAAGATGACTTTATCTTTCCTATTTCATTATTAATCATCGAGTTTTCTTTTAGAAGCTAAAACCCAGAGGTAACATTGGACAGATAAGAGGAAATCTGTTCTTTTGTTCTCTCAAAAATGTGTTTTTGTCACTTACATGCTACACAAGACAATTTAAATACTGTGGTCTAGATCAGGCTTTAAAAAAAATAGCTTTTAAGGGAGTGAGAAAGAAGTAGGGAAAGATTGGAAGGTGAGATAGTAATATATAGTTTCTGTTCTCATTGGCATTTACTTGTTCTTTTTATTGTTCTTTTGTGTTTATGGAAGTTCTTTTCGACAGGTAATCTGAGATCACAGTAAATTGTGTTAACAAACATAATTATAGGTGTTGATTTTATGGTTAAAAACATGTAATATTGAATATGTAGTTATAACAGGGAAAGCAATTTGAAAACGAAGGCTGAATTAAATGTACTTATGAGAACACGGTAGCACGTGAAATCTCTCTTCCTCACAAGCTAATAGGCAAGAATAGATGTAAACCGCATCAATGCCACTCAGCAAGGGATGATATTCTATCATGTTGATGAACCCAAGATTATGAATTGGCAGATATGGGTCAAAATCCAAGCTGTGCCACTGACTCAAGCAAGCTTTTCTGAGCTTTCATTCCTTCATCTATGACAGGGAAGACTGTGGTTCCCACCTCTCTGGGTAGCTCTGAGGGTGGGATAGGATGATGCAATGTGTATAGAACATCTGGTCCAAAGTAAGGGCTAAATAACTATCAGCACCACAATTATAATCACTATATTATCATTAATGTCAATCACCGTCTGATACTAGAGTAGAAGCCAGATGGCTGACGAACCTGGTATAAACAAAAGTATTTCTGAAATGGGCAAAGGCTCTTGAAAATGTAAACAAAATGATTCATTTAATAAACCAGTCTGTGCAATGTGTTTACCAGAGTTAGCAGTTAACCACACCCATTTTACACCGTAGCCAAGTTATACAGTTAATACCGAATCCCTTCTCACTCGGGACTTGGCAAATGTTTTGTAACCACTCCTTCCTCTTTGTTCAACCCATTTATTTTACGTTCATTTTGTTTTTCTCACATGCTACCTAGAATTTAGATCCCTCTGGACATTACCTGTATCCAGGTATCACCACCTTTCCCTTGCGGACTCTAAATGCATTCTCCTTCTCCTTTGCTCCCCTCCCAGTGCATACACACATGTCACCTGCAGAAGAGAACTTCTTTGGTGGCTCTCTCGTCACCTGGCTTACTGCATGACTAAATTTTCTTTTGCCTTTTTTCCTGGTGGTGAGGAAGAGCTATTTATTTTCCCCCAGGAAGTCCTGTCCTTGAGATGGGAAAATACGCTTCCTGGCCGAGTGCCTCTGGAAAGACAGTCCCCAGCCTGGAGAAAAAGCAGACACCCCCTTTGGTGGTGGCATTGTTCACTCTAAAGCACCCCTGGACCCGTGCACTGCCCCTACTCAGGACGCTTACACCGGGGGCATCGTTACCCCAGTGGGGTGGGTCTCTCCTTCCACTGCAGTTGCATGTGGTGTCCGCCCACAGAATGTCAGCACCAAAAGCTTGCTGTTTTTCCTCCTTCTACATCAATTATCTCCTATTTCCCTTTTCCGTTGTGTTTACCCCAAACAATGCAAAATCTGAGATTTCCTAATTGACACCCTGTGTTTCTTTACACAGGTGTTCTGCAGCATGTACGAAGAGTGGCACACTAGAACAATTCTGGCTGCATTTTTTTTTTCTATACCAGTTAAACCTGGGCAGCTCAGTTCGGGAGATCTTTTATATTCTAGTCATGCTTAGTTCTTAGGCATGCTGAGGAGGCAGCTGCACCTTTGGGAAATGGGAGGAGCTTCGGAAAGGTCAGGACCTGGGAAAGGGAAACTGAGGAGGCTCTGAGGCTTCCCTTGGCCCATCCGGGAAGCGGACAGCAGTTCAGGCCACACCTACAATAGGGGCATGGCAGACACTGGCTTGACACCGGGTGGCATTAGCATCACAACCAACTCGTCTGTTGGGTAAGTTGCAGCACAGACCACAGCTGGACCCTCTAACCGCTGGCAAAGCCAGATTTGAGCACTTGCAGCACCTCCGTTCCTGGGGACCCAGCAGAAGCTCTAGCAAGATGTAGAAACATGAAGAACGGGAGTGACAGGAGTATTCCGGGAGTTGGATCCCCAAAGAGCAGGGAGGTTCCTGGCAGGGATCCCCCCAGGGTTTGTAGAATGCAGATCAGGAATGAAAGTGCAGCCATTTTCAAAGGTCTGGTCCAGCGTGGACGGGCTGTGGCTATGTGGGCTCATGGGTGCCGGAGGTCTCTGCCTGTTGAAGCAGTGAATGCATTCCAGACTACACTCATAAAGTCCTGCCTGCTCCAAGCCAGTTGCTTCTACCACCCTGCCCAGGCCAGTGGTCATCAGTTCTTCTGGGCCAAGAGAGAAGCCACTCAGGTTTCCATTTTGTATCCTGCTGCTTATTTTACAGAGTTGGGATGCTCACTTTTCCTAAAATACCTGCAACAGAATTTCTGGGGAATAAACCTCTGTTCTTACCTTATGACACTTTGCCAGACACATCTTGGTGCCGGCTCTTTGGGCTGTTTTCTGAGTGTCAGGCACGGTGAAGTCTGACAGAGGCTGATCCTCTGCCCACATGGCTTGTTCCTCTCAGTATTTTCTCAGGATCCTTCTAGCTGAAGCACCTGCCTTGGCCTTGTCCCATTTCTGCTGGTGAATCAGCCAATTTAGACAGTTTACCTAAGTTATTCAGAGGGATCGTGGCTGGATGAACAATTCCCTTGGGAGCTCCTCCCCCAACCTTTTAAAAAATAAAGTTGGGAAAGTTCCAGCCCTCTCTGTGAAGGCTTTGCATTTTCTGATAGTGACCAAGGAACCAAAGGTGAGAGCAGATTGCTTGGAACTGGTCAGTGGAGCTGGTTCCCACGGCATCAAGTCAGAGAATCATTCTACGTGCCATTTACAAGACCAGGCAGTGTCAGGAATTGGGTGAGTTGGTAGGAAAATCTTGATGGTGTCCTGGCCTTGAGCATGATGTGTGCTGCAACCGTGTTGACAGTTTTCTACCTCTTTTCTGACAATGTCCAGTCCTTTGCCCCAGCTTTCTTACTGACTTACTATAAACATATTTAGTTCAGAATGAACTTGATATTCATGTGGAATTCAGAACTCTGATTTTCCCTGTCAGCAGCTCTCCATTCCCCACACTGGAATATTTACAGTGGCTCAAATGTACTCTTTTGCCTTCTTGACTTTGCTGGAGTTTGTGTGTGTGTGTGTGTGTGTGTGTGTGTGTGTGTGTGTGTGTGTGTATGTGTGTGTGTGCGCTTCCTAAAATGATTCCTCTCCTGAGTCTCTGCTTGTCAAAGGGCTTCTCATCTTACTAGCCTGTGTCCATGGGCAAATCATTAAGCTTCTCTGAACCTTAGTTTCTTTATCTGTAGAAGGAAGATAAGCAAGTTACAATGGTGAGGATGGGCTTGGTAATGCTGCATTAATAAATGATCCCCAGATCTCAGTGGCTTAAAAGGACAAAAGTTGGGGAATTCCCTGGCGGTCCAGTGGTTAGGACTCTGAGCTTTCACTGCCGGGGGCGCAGGTTCAATCCCTGGTCAGGGAACTAAGATCCCACAAGCCACGTGGTGCAGCAAAAAAATAAATAAATAAGAAGGACAAAAGTTTATTTCTCATTCATGCTATGTGTCCGGTATGTATCAGTGACAGGATCTGCTTTTCCCAGTTACTTATTGACCCAGGAAGATGGAGGAGGGGATTAAAAGGGTCCTTAATTCTCACCGAAGTTCTGCTCAGAATTCATTCACCAAAGTGATCACATGGCCACAACTAACTGCAAAGAAGGTGGGGAGGTGTAGCCCTCCCCTTCCCTCAAGGAGTGCTGACGATTTTCTGAAGCACTTTGATGACAGCACACCTCCGTCAAGGCACCTGGTAAACCCTAGAATATCATACAGCTGTCAGGCGGAGTCACTATACTTTCTCTTTGCAAGGGCCAGCGTCAATCTGGAGATAAGAGAGAGACAGAGCGCGAGCGCGCACACACACACACACACACACACACACACACACACACACACACACACACACACTGAGAGAGAGAGAGAGAGAGAGAGAGAGAAAGAAGTAGCTAGCGTGAATTCTACTCCAGTTCAAATACTACCTTAACCAGTTACTAACTCTGTGATCTTGGGCAAATTAACGTCTCTGGGCGTCAATTTCTTCACCTGGAAAATGGGGACAGCAATTGTAAATTCCTCCAGAGGTGATTATGCATGTTAAATGTTAGTGATTGTGAAATTATCAGATGGAGTACCTGATGCCATATATGTATTTGCTTATTAAATGGAATACAACTGGCTTTTTTCTTTTTATATTAAGATGTGGTAGATTTTATATATATATATATATATCTGTGTGTATGTTTGTGCATATATGTGTGTGTATTCATCTTGTTTTTAAAAATAGCTACATACTATTCTGTTTTTTGGCCATATCTTAATTGCCGTTCAATTGATTAAAACTTCCTGTAGTACAATTCAAGAAGACCATGGTTTCGTGCGTCTCCATTCATTGACCTGTTTCCTGCCTTACCCACCTCAGACGTAGGGTCTAAAGACTGTGTCTAATGCCATTTGGTGGGGAAGTATGTCCAGATTTACTGATAATTTAGCCCAGTCTCTCTGTTATGACATCTTTATCTGGTGGCAAACATTCTCTTATGGTTGTATTGCCAAAACATCCCCCAGATAGAAAGTACCATGTTCTTGGGTTTGGCCCCAAATGGTCACTTTCCCATTAATGGACTCAGCTGTGGTATAGGAGGCACACAGACTCTACCCCTTGCCCTCACCTGGTGAACGCCACGCTTGACCCCTTCGCTGTTCCCTGCAAAGCTTGGACCCGATCTGGGTGCCATAACATTTGCTGAATGATGTAGCTGTGACTTCTTAGTGCTCCCTGTTCCTTAGGGTCACTTCACCTGCTTCTTTTAATTTTCAATTTGGAGGCCAATCTCATTATCCTGTTTCCATTTCACTCATGCATAGCCGTTTTCTCTCCTGCATCCCCCATCTCCCCAACTTATATTTCTTCTTTTATGTGCTTTATAGCTTCTCCTGTATACACCAATATCATAACCAAAAGTAAATCTTTTAGCTCAGAAAAAAATGATCAGCTGTACATCCCAGGCAGGATGATCACTTGTTGAGCTTTCAGGGGAGAAGCCTCTGGAAATGGGACTCTATACCCAAGAGGTTTATTAAGAAGTGCCTTTGGGCTCAACATTTGTGGACGAGATGGGCTCGGCTGGAGAGAGGAAGAAGTTTAACTGTGATGCAGGTCCTGCAGCAGCCTCAGCCAGCCCCATAGCTGCTCAGATTGGGCCGCCGTGGCCAGGACTTTCTCTCCTACATTGGTCAGTCATTGGATGTAGGCTCTTCCTGGAAGGCAAAGTCACTCTGCCATGGACACAGTCCCCAAAGGGGATCTTGTCCATCAGCATCCCAGTAGCTGGGACAAGCCCTCCACTGCAGGGCCGTGTGGGTGGCACATCACAGGGTCCACTGCAGAGCAGGACAGGACATTGGGAACCAGAGTCCAATCCCTTCCTCTTACATAAGCTCAGAGAGAAGAGGACATTCCCTGCCCTCTCCTGCCATCCTACCTGTGTGGGTGATAGCGGGGTTAAAGGTCTTACTGTGGTTTGTTTTCCTTTCATTATCTTTTAAGGTTTTCTTACAGTCCTTACTTGTTTCTGCTTTTGCGGTCCTTGCCATAATCTTTTCAGAATACTTTCTTTTTGTTGCTATGACAATCCGTGCATCTTCTGTATTATAATTGCTCTCAATATGGTCTCAGCACCCCTTTTCCTCTAGTTCTGAGGGGATAAGATGAGTCCAAACATGAGCTTGTTTAATAAAATTCGGGCTACTCTGTGTGACACCCTTTCCCTTTTCTTTGAAGAAGTTGCTTTTGGAGTGGGTGTTCCCCCTGCCTTTCTTCTGTCATCCCACAGATCATCTCCGTCCTTCCCACTCAACATTGCCTGGCAGCAAGGGCGACGGGAATAGCACGGAGAATGGGAACCCACAGAAGAGCTGCAGCCTTCTCCCCCTTGTATACTTGCGAGCTGAGCTGCTAACAAGTGACAGAATTGATTCATTTGAATTTCATCTTCTTTCATTTCCTCTGCCTTCCCTCTGGTGCTAGTGATAATAAGGGGTGGAAAATGACCTGGGACCCAGGAGGTAGATGAAAGCGAGAACCGGGGTTGAGAGAATCCAGAGTCTGACTAATCAAACATTAGCCCTTGGCTCCTCTACCCTCCTGCAGGTGTATCACCTTGTGGCCACGGGGCAAAGCCTCCAAACAAGGAGACATTCCCAAAGCGGTCTCGGGAAGGGTGCCTGTCAGGGTGTTAACACTGTAGAGACATCTCATTGAAGCTTCCATCCTGGTCATCGCAGAAAGAGGCTCAGGTACCCCAGGTCACCTGGGAAGACATAACATGGAAGTTTTGTGATAGATTAAAAGGAAAGAGGTCTTTAAAAATATGTCCACAAACAGATACCCAGGCATCTGCCCTTCTCAGGTCAGCAGATAAGAGTAATTCTCCCCTGCAGAGGATAACAGACATACGTTTTATTTTTATTTATTTTATTTTATTTTTTTATTGAAGTATCGTTGATTTACAATGTTGTGTTAATTACTGCTGTATAGCAAAGTGATTCAGCTATACATATATATATATATACACATATATACGTTCTTTTTATATATATATTGTTTTCCGTTATGATTTATCACAAGATATTGAATATAGTTCTCTGTGCTATACAGTAGGACCTTGTTGTTTATCCATTCTCTATATAATAGTTTGCATCTGCTAATCCCAAACTCCCACTCCATCCCTCCCCCATCCCCCTCCCCCTTGGCAACCACCAGTCTGTTCTCTATGTCCATGATTCTATTTCTGTTTTGTAGATAAGTTCATTTGTGTCATATTTTAGATTCCCCATATAAGTGATATCATATGGTATTTGTCTTGGTCTGACTTACTTCACTTAGTATGATAATCTCTAGGTCCATCCATGTTGCTGCAAATGGCATTATTTCATTCTTTTTGACCCTGAGTAGTATTCCATTGTATGTATGTACCACATCTTCTTTATCCATTCATCTGTTGATGGACATTTAGGTTGTTTCCACAGACACACATTTTAAATAAAGGACCACAGAAGGAAGGGTGCTTGCTGCTTTATTGTGCTGGGGGAAAAGTCAAGTCTCATCAGGGAATATCTGCCAGCATCAGCAGAGAATAATGACCTTTTCCAAACCACCCCAATCATCACTGCTTAGAGTAGGCTTTTCAATCACTCTCTCCTACTTCTGCCTACAGAAAGGCAAGCACAGCCCCTGCCGTATATAATTGCTGATCTGCTGGAACAGATCTACCTGGATCCCCAAAGAGATAAGAGTCTACTACGTGGATACTAGAAGAGTCAGCTCTTCCTGTGGTCCAGGCCTCGGTTTCCCCATCACGGGATGAGTGCCATCTCTTTCTGCAGCTGGAGAGAGCTCGGTGTGTCAGTCCTGCCAAGGTTGCCTCAATTCCGGGGAATTCCCTGCCGCTGAGCACAAAGAGGCCTCGTAGACTCAGAGACCCTTCATCTCCCCCAGGGTCGGTGATTAGATGAGACACGGTACAGGCAAAGAGGGAAACGCTGCGAATTTAAAGTGAAAAATACAGTTGGTACAGATTCAGTCTCTGTCTGCCACTGCTTCCCCATAAATATTTTACCTTCGTGTTTTGACTTCGTGTTTCTGAAACTCGTAGGCCAGGCCAATGTCACAGGCTTGATGACAGTGTGTCTGGGGGGCTGGGCCCCATCTCGACGTGTTAAACACGGTGAGCCCTCCCAGGGCCCGACCTCCTGCAACTGTGGCCATGCTTGGCTGTCGTCCTCCTGATCTTGTTAGATGCTGGTTTTCTTTTTTTTTTTTTAACATCTTCATTGGAGTATAATTGCTTTACGTTGTTGTGTTAGTTTCTGCTGTATAACAAAGTGAATCAGCTATACGTATACATATATCCCCATATCCCCTCCCTCTTGCGTCTCCCTCCCTCCCTCCCTATCCCACCCCTCTAGGGGGTCACAAAGCACCGAGCTGATCTCCCTGTGCTATGCAGCTGCTTCCCACTAGCTATCTATTTTACATTTGGTAGTGTATATATGTACACGCCACTCTCTCACTTTGTCACAGCTTACCCTTCCCCCTCCCCATGTCCTCAAGTGCATTCTCTACGTCTGCGTCTTTATTCCTGTCCTGCCTCTAAGTTCTTCAGAACCTTTTTTTTTTTTTAGATTCCATATATATGTGTTAGAGGCTGGTTTTCTTGAATTGGTCGCTGTCGTCTCCCCTTCCTCAGTGTGAAAAGCTACCTGTTTTTATTCTGAGCCCGACTGCAAGAGAAGCAGCTCACACTTAATGGTGCTCTCTCTCTTCCTGCGTTTCCACACGGGTTGCCGTCTAGATGAAAGCGGGGGAAGTCTGCACCCCATCAGGCTCTTAGCTTCTTGAGAAACTTCCGCTTTGTTTTCAGCCGTTCAGCCCTTCTCTGAGCAAAGAGGTCCTGAGCGCCTGCTGTGTCATTGGCCCCAAGACAGCCCTGGGGAGGCTCGCACCCACCCACGCCTGGGCATTTGCTCTACCCTGTCCACACTCCCACCTGTTGCTTTAGGAACTGCTGAGGTGGAAAGGGTAAAAAGGAAAGAAGTGCTTGGTATGTGGAGGGGGGGAGCGGTGTCCCCCTCATGCGTAGATCAACTGTTTCTACGTCAGGGAGTTGGGAGACCAGCCCAGACTCACGTCCCTCCCATTCTCATATCCCGAGACCCTGTGCAAAGCAAAAAGCCGCAGGTGGGGTAAAAAGAACACACTGTTCCCTGACCAATCATTCTTTCAGCTGAATACGTATAAAACTTGGTTTAATGCAATAGCAGTTTGGTCACAATTCCTGAAACCGTCCTATAGGCAATGAAGTTTGTGACTGCAGCTTAATATTGTGACGGTTTACACGTTTTAAATTGTGCAAGCATTTAGAGGAGACAAAATGGGAATTTGTTATCTTTTTCTGGGAGTGCCTTTCTCTTCTCTGCTTGACTTTCTTATCTTCTCCTGGACTGATTCTTACCTTTTTTACTTATGTTACCTGGCTGGTTGGCTCCCCGAGATAGAGTGAATGCTAGGATGGAGAACACAAATTCCGTTTCATTTACATTGGCATCTTATGTCTGAGCGAGGAGATGGGAAGTCTTACTGCATCCTGCAGACAATTAAATGAGTTTGGAAAGTTTTCATTTGGTTTGTTGTTGACAAAAACTAAGTCCCTGTTCATTTTTCTGGGTGATTCCCAGAGGAAAACCAAGCCAACACAGGGCCCTACATTTCCCTGTGGAACTTCGGTGAACTACGTAGTATGGAGATCTCAGTTCTGATTTCCGTTTTTTGTTTTGTTGAGTTTCCTTACGTAAAAGGAAGTTTTGGGGAAGAAATCTATGTTTAACTGAGAAGATAAAGGACTCAGGTGGAGAACAGGAAGAGGTAAAAACAATTCTAGACTAGATCCAACCCACTGATCTAAAAAGCACTGCTTCATTAACCCACTGGCGTAATTTCGTAAACAGGAGGCGGCCTGTCTGATGAGCTTTCTGTTAGAATTAAATTGTCATCAGTAATATCCAAGCAAGTTCTTCGTATGACTTTATGGATATTGGTTGTTTTTTTCCATTCTATCTTCTTCTTTAAGGAGGACTTAAGTTTTTTTAACGCAGATTAGCATATTTATTTATTTAAAAAAATTTTTAATTTTATATTGGAGTATAGTTGATTCACAATGTTGTGTTAGTTTCAGGTGTACAGCAAAGTAATTTAATTATACATATTCATATATCTATTCTTTTTCAGATTCTTTTCCCACGTAGGTTATTACAGAGTACTGAGTAGAGTTCCCTGTGCTACACAGTAGAGGACTTAAGTTTTTTGAAAAACATGTATCACAGGATAAAATTAATGAGGAAAAGTTACATATTGCGTGATCCCCCATGTGATCACTGAGACGATGAAAGTAGGGTACTTAACAGAATGAAGACTCTAAGTCTGAAATCAAAGGCAAATCACATGAAGATTGAGGATGATTTATACACCACTTGGTTTTTGCTAACAGATTGGAGGGGTAGCAATTCTACTTGGTTTGACAGACAGTCATTCTGGAAAGGAAAAATTATGAGGTTCTAGAAGGAAGGATAATCTGAATGCAAACGAGTTCTCTGTTCACCTTAAATTGAAATCAGGGTTCAGGTGTCAGCCCCAGGTTATCAGCCTGGATTATTCGGTGACAATTTATGTGAGGTCACAGGTCTGGGCAGGCTTGCTGATGGGTGAATGGCCAACCTGAAATTGAAGAAAACAATCCTTCGGGGTTCTACCTTCAGGTGTCTGTAATGGAGAGCAGGTTTCATTTGATGGGAACCTTTTACAGACAAACAATAGGTGAGAATCTCAGAGTAACTATATGCTGGCAGTAGCTCCTGAATTAATAAAACATTATTTATTTCAGTTCTGTTTCATCATGATTGTTAAAACGTAACATTTCAATTCTTCACGGAATCTCTAGAAACTTTGGTTTCCCTGTAGCTGTCTCTTTGATATTTGTCTCTGTGTCTACATGCTAGTTTCTGAAGCCTGGCAGACGGGCAAGCACTAGGACGGCTATAACACAAATGCCCAGAACGACCACACAGGATCCTTCTCCAAGAGTAGACTTCAAGCAGAAATCACTCAACAAAGAGAAATAACTAACATCTATTGTGCACTGACTTTGTGCCAGGTACTATTTTAACTGCTTTGCCTAAATAATCTCAATCCTCACTACAAATAGAGGTAACTATTGCTTCTAACCTCATTTACAAATGAGGAGACTGAGTCAGGCGAAGTCCTGGACAGAACTGGGGTTCCGTCTCAGACAGTCTGACTCCTGAGCCCCTGCTCCTGGCCGTCGGGCTACACAGACAGAGCACTGACTTCATGCTGGTCACTGAGCCATAGGCACCAGGGATATGGGAGCAAACAGTACTTAGATGTATTATTCAGATTTGACCCTGGCATTGGATGGATATCTTTCATCTATGTATCGGTTTTCCTGGGCTACTGGGAGGATCCCATAACAATTTGGAACATTATTGATGATCACGGTCAGCAGGTAGAATTAAATAATTTGGTTTCTACTGACAATGTAACTGCTAATGTCCTTCAGCACTGAGCCATCACAACATTCTTGAATGAGGTTTCTATGAGACTTTAAGAAGTTTACTCTTCTAACTGTTGTTGGTATAAATCTGTTAAATATCAATCAGGCCTTGTGATGATTAACATAAATATGTTAGCTTTTTAAACGGTTAAAATGGTCGTGCGTATCAGCTAGCTTTTGCGACACAACGCTGTCCCCAGACTCGGTGGCATTTATTGCTTACAAGTTCATGAGCACCTGGGTGGCCCTTCTGGTCTTAGCTGGGTTCGCCCATGAGTCTGTGGTCAGCCGCAGGTCAGGGCGGTGGCTCTGACGATCTGGCTGGGCTTTCTCACATGTTGGGAGTGTGGCCGGCTCTAGTTTGGGACAGCGGGCCTCTCCTTCACAGGATCACTCATTAGCCAGTAGGCTAGCCAGGGACTGTCCCCACGGTGGCTGGGGAGAGCCCACGAGCAAAGGCCAGAGCGTGTACTGACTCCTGAAAGGGCCTACGCTTAGAACCGGCATAACGTAACTTCTTCCTCGTCTATGGTCAAAGCAAAGCCCAAGGCCAGCCTAGATCCGAGGGGTGGGGAAACAGACCCCACCTCTTGGTGGGAGGAGCTTGCAGGTTACCTGGCGAAAAAGCAGGAATAATACAAGGCAGGGGATCGTGGGAGCCATTTTTGAAAACAATCCACAGCAAAGTAATCCGTTAACTCAGAATTTCCCAAACATACCTGGTCCCCCTGCCAAAGGTCTCCCTTGCCCCGTAGTTTTCATAGCATAACCACCCACAGAATATGATATGTGCTAAATTCAGATTAATTAAAGAACATTTTCCGTGAAAAATGAGCAGTAGTATGCCCATTTTATAGATGAAGAAACTGAGGTTCAGAGCTAAGTAACATACCCTAAAAATCATAAAACTAATAAGTAGTAAGTTACTAGCATTAATTAGTATCTAGTAAGCTGTTGAATGTCAAAGTTTGACAAGCTTAGGTATGTCTAACTCCAAAGCCCTTTCTTTGAATTACCACTCTATAAGGTTTTCAAGGCCTTTAAGGGTCATGTGATTAATGATTTTTTCAAAAATGAAAGTGGTGCCTGAGGATGAGGAAATAGGAGAGGAGAAAATTCAAACATAATAATAGCCCATTTGTTGCAGTCTATTTATAGGCATGAATGTTTTAATCAAGGGGCATTTCTTTCATTAAACAAAATGATCCTTTGTAATAGCTATGGATTATTAATTTTTTCATCTCTTCCTGCAATAAATATTTGGTGGTGGTGGGTGTTTCTGTATGGTAATATTATTTGGCTTGAGAAGGATCCAGTGCAAATAGAGTTCTCATTTGCAAAACTTGTCACCTATATTCCTTCAGAATATTTGGGGAAAGTAAGAGTAATAGCAACAGTAGAGGTTGTATTAAATGTTCTTTAATTAGATCTGAATTGACCAATTATCATATTCTGTGGGTGGTTATACTATAAAAACTGCGGGACATGGGAGACCTTTGGAAGGGTGACCAGGTATGTTTGGGAAATTCTGAGTTAACAGGCTACTTTGCTGTAATTTCTCAGAATCTTACGTAGGCTGATGACCATTGTAATTCTCAATGAGTCCATTTCTCAGACTTCCATAACTGCAGAATATTCATTTACTTGGTGCCACTCACAGATGCCTAGTATTCCATAGAACCCTTGGGAAATCTGACCTTGATTCTGATCCCTTTGAAGGTATGTTTGGAGTCAATAGTATTTTGTCAAGCATCTGCTGTGAGAGAGGCACTATTAGAACCACATCAGAAACCCATGAAATAGGTTTTATTCTTATTGATAGTTGAGGAAGCTGAGACTGCAAGCAGTTACTCTGTTTGCTCAAGATCCCCCAGCTGGTACCAAAACTGAAAGTTGACCCTGCTTTTATCTAACTTCACGCCTAGGGTGTGTCCTGCAGCCTTTGCTGAGATTCAGAAAGTGTAAGTGACTTTTTAGGATGACTCAGCTGGTCAGAAGAGACACCATGTCTTACATACTTTTGTAGTCCCTGTAGCTCCTAATAGAAAATAGCTTATCAGTCAGTACCTACAGGCCAGGCCCTTTTTTTATTACCTAGTTATTATTATCCTTATGCTCATGGCAAAAATTGCAATAGTAGAGAAGAGTATAAGATAAAAAGTAAAAATTCTCCATACCATCAGCTCCAGAACCATACTCTAAAGATAAGACTATTATCCATTTTTTATATGTTCTTCCATAACGTTTTAATTATACAAGTGTGTGTGTGTGTGTATCCTTCTGTTTTGTTTTACACAGATGAGATCATATATGTACATTTTTCACTTAATATATCTTTTGAAACCTTTTATTAAAATATAATTGATGGGGGCTTCCCTGGTGGCACAGTGGTTAAGAATCCGCCTGCCAATGGAGGGGACACAGGTTCGAGCCCTGGTCTGGGAAGATCCCACATGCCACGGAGCAACTAAAAGCCCCTGCACCACGACTACTGAGCCTGAGCTCTAGAGCCTGTGAGCCACAACTACTGAGCCCAAGTGCTACAACTGCTGAAGCCCACGTGCTTAGAGCCCGAGCTCCTCAACAAGAGAAGCCACTGCAGTGAGAAGCCCACGCACCACAAAGAAGAGTAGCCCTGGCTCGCTGCAACTAGAGAAAGCCCACACACAGCAACGAAGACCCAACGCAGCCAGAAATGAATAAATTAAATAAATAAATTTAAAAATATATATATAATTGATGTGTAACATATTATTTCAGGTATACAACATTGATTTGATATTTGTACATATTGCAAAAAATTGTTACAAGTCTAGTTAATATCCATCATCACGTATAGTTACAACTAGTTGATTTACAGTATTATATTAGTTTCAGGTATATAATGTAGTGATTCTATATTTTAATAGATTATACTCCATACGAAGTTATTATAAAATATTGGCTATATTCCCTGTGCTGTCCATTACATCGTTGTATCTTATTTTTTTTAATACCTAGTAGTTTGTTACCTCTTAATCCCCTTTCCCTATTTTGCCTCTTCCCCCAACCCTCTCCCCACTGTTAACAGTTTGTTTTCTGTATCTGTGACACTGTTTCTGTTTTATTATACTCTTTGTTTGTTTTAATTTTTTAGATTTCACATACAAGTGAAAACACACAGTATTTGTCTTTCTCTGACTTACTTCACTATGCATAATACCCTCCAGGTCCATCTATGTTGTTGGAAAAGGCAAGATTTCATTCTTTTTTATGGCTGAATAATATTCCACTGTCTATATATATACCACATTTTATTTATCCATCCTTTATGCAAGTGTTGATGGACACATAGGTTGTTTCCATATCTTGGCTATTGTAAATAATGCTGCTGTGAGCACTGGGGTGCATGTAGCCTTTCAAATTAGTGTTTTCATTTTCTTCGGATATATACCCAGGAGTGGAATTGCTGGTAGATTCCACTACCATCTGGTAGCTCTATTTTTAGTTATATGAGGAACCTCCATACTGTTTTCCATAGTGACTGCACCAATTTACATTCCCACCAACAATGTACTAAGGTTCCTCTTCTCTAAATCCTTGCCAACATTTATTATTTACTTTTTGACAACAGCTATTCTGACAGGTGTGTGGTGATATCTCACTGTGGTTTTGATTTGCATTTCCCTGGTGTTGAGCATCTTTTCATGTGCCAGTTGGCCATCTATGTATCTTCTTTGGCAAAAGGTCTATTCAAGTCTTCCCTGTTTTAATCGAGTTGTTTGTTTTTTTGATGTTGAGTTGTATGAGTTGTTTTTATGTGTTGAATATTTACCCCTTAATGGTCATATCATGTGCAAATATCTTCTCCAATTCAGTAGGTTGTCTTCCCATTTTGTTAATGGTTTCCTTCACTGTGCAAATGCTTTTAAGTTTGATTAGGTCCCATTTGTTTACTTTTGTTTTTATTCCTTTTGCCTTAGGAGACAGATCCAATATATATATATATATATATATATATATATATATATATATATATATATTATATATATATATATATATATGGCTACAGTTTATGTCAAAGAGTGTTCTTTCTATGTTCTCTTCTAGGATTTTTATGGTTTCTGGTCTTACATTTAGGTCTTTAATCCATTCAGGGTTTTTTTGTTTGTTTGTTTATCCTGTGAGAAGATGTTCTAATCTCATTTTTTACATGTAGCTGTCCAGTTTCCCAGCACCACTTATTGAAGAGACTGTCTTTTCTTCATTGTATCTTCTTGCCTCCTTTGATGTAGATTAGTTGACCATAGGCACATGGGTTTATTTCTGGGCTCTCTGCTCTGTTCTACTGAGCTATGTGTCCATTTTTGTGCCAGTACCATAGTGTTTTGATTGCTGTAGCTTTATAGTATAGTCTGAAGTCAGGGAGCATGATACCTCCAGCTTTGTTCTTTTTTCTCAAGATTGCTTTGGCTATTCAGGATCTTTTGTGGCTCTATAGGAATTTTAAGACTATTTGTTCTAGTTCAGTGAAAAATGTCATGGGTATTTTGATAGGGATTGCATTAAATATATAGATAGATTGATTTGTTTAACATGGATATTTTAATGATATTAATTCTTCCAATCCATTAACACAGGATATCTTTCCATTTCTTTGTATCATCTTCAATTTCCTTCATCAGAGTATAGTTTTCAGAGTATAGGTCTATAACCTCCTTGGTTAAGTTTATTCCTGGGTGTTTTATTCTTTTTGATGCGATTTTAAACTGGTTTGTTTTCTTGCTTTCTCTTTCTGCTAGTTCATTTTTAGTGTATAGAAATACAACAGATTTCTCTATGTTAATCTTGTATCCTGCAACAGTTCTTTGGTGGAGACTTTAGGGTTTTCTATATATAGTATCATGTCCTCTGCAAATAGTGACACGATATTTTTTCTTGGGAAGAGAACTTTTAAGATCTATTCTCTTAGCAACTTTTAAATGTATAATGCAGTGTTATTAACTATAATCACCATGCTATACACCCCAGGATTTATTTATTTTATAACTGGAAGTTTGTACCTTATTTGGCATCATTTTTATCAGGATTTGTAGATTGTTTCTTTGTTTTGTATTGATGTACCATATTTATTTAATCAGCCTTTGTGTGATGGATTTTTAGGTTCCTTGTAGGTTTTTTATTTATTCATTTATTTATGTATATATTTATATATTTTTGCTGTAACAAACAGTGCCTCAATGAAGAAACAATATTATACATATATCTTTGCACAGTTATGTTTTTAATGGAAAACAAAACAAAAAAAATGCAGGGTACCATATCATAGAAGAATAGTGTACTATTGCCAAGAAAATATTATAGGAGCTGTAAATAAGCAGGTTTTTTTCCCATGGCACAGAGTTACAGCGTTCAATAATTGCCTGTTAACATTCTTTTTTTTTTTAAAGATTGCTTTTATTAATTAATTAATTAATTTATTTTATGGCTGTGTTGGGTCTTCGTTTCTGTGCGAGGGCTTTCTCTAGTTGCGGCAAGCGGGGGCCACTCTTCATCGCGGTGCACGGGCCTCTCACTGTCGTGGCCTCTCTTGTTGCGGAGCACAGGCTCCAGACGCGCAGGCTCAGTAGTTGTGGCTCACGGGCCCAGCCGCTCCGCGGCACGTGGGACCCTCCCAGAGCAGGACTCGAACCCGCGCCCCCTGAATTGGCAGGCAGATTCTCAACCACTGCGCCAGCAGGGAAGCCCAAGCAGGTTTTTTTAAATACACATTTTTTGACCAAGAAATAGTATCCTGTTTATCTGGTGGGCTGGGCTCTTACCAGGGAGCAAAATGACTGAGCCACTGGTCCCATTAGGTGCCTTTATGACCAAGATCAATGATGGCTAAACTAGGAGAAGGCAACTTAGCCTCCTGGAGCTGCTACCTTCCCCACTGGACGGCTCTGCATGGTTTGTTTTTGATGCTGTAGACACAGATGCAACACGCATTGGACAGATGTAACCAACTTTTTTTTGTCATTTTAAAGACATTGCTCATTATGTTATGCAATGGCCCTTTCAATGATGTAGACCATGAACTGAATTCAGATGACAAGTTGAGAATCCTTTAACCCTATTAATTTCACCACTAGGAATTTATCCAAAAGAGATAAATGCGTTGATGCAAAACATTCTTTTCAATTCCACATTGTTTATGAGAACAAAAATGGGGACAAAACCCCAAAATATCTAACAAAATTATAATTAGCTGTTAGATTTAACATATAACTCCATTCACTGGGGCCTCTTTAGCTTCAAGCATAAGGTGAAATTTAAAAGATATTATCCCTTATGCTTTATGGTAACCCTTTCACAGGACCTTCTAAAAATGCTGAAATTTGAAAAAGTTTATCTCTGCCAATAACCAGTCATCCTTCACTGTATTAGATAATTACCATTTTGTAACGACATTATTTATCTTCCACTGGCTACCTGGAAACTCAGAGCTAAGCCAGGTACTTAGTTGCAGCAAAAGTCCTTAACCCAGTGTAATGGGGAGTCAGATAGAACGGACTTCGAGTTCTGTTTCTCACTTACTCTACTGTATTGGTTTCCTATGGTTGTTGAACAAATTACCAAAAACTTTGTGGTTTAAAAAAAACACATGTCTCTTATAATTCTGGAGGCCTTAATTTTGAGTCAGTCTTTCTGGACCTAAATCAGTCTGTTGGCAGGCCCATATCTCCTCCAAAGGCTCTAAGGAAGAATCCATTCCTTGATGCTTCCAGCTTCTGGTGGCGGCCAGAATTCCTTGACTTGTAGCCACATCACTTCAAGCTCTAACTCAGTAGACATCATGCCTTCTCCTCTTCTGTGTCAATTGTCCCTCTGCCTCCTACTTAGAGGGTCACAAAGATTATTCAGGATAATCTCTCCATCTCAAGATCCCTAACTTAGTCCCATCTGCAAA
This sequence comes from Balaenoptera borealis, assembly GCF_965194805.1. Classification (NCBI taxonomy): domain Eukaryota; kingdom Metazoa; phylum Chordata; class Mammalia; order Artiodactyla; family Balaenopteridae; genus Balaenoptera; species Balaenoptera borealis. The sequence continues at coordinate 146,276,884 of NC_138862.1, forward strand.
GTCTCTTTTTCCTAAAAGTAACATTCATGGGTTCTAGGAATTAGGACCTAGATATTTGGGGGGCATCTTTTAGCCAACTACAACCTACCTTATGGCCCCTAAAGATTTATATTCATCCCCATGCAAAATATATTTATTCTACTCCAACATTCCCCAAAGTCTCAACCCATTATAGCATCAATTCAGAATCCAAAATCTCATCTAAATAGCGTCAGCTTTAAAGTCCCAAATCTCATCATCTAAATTATTTAAAGTAGATATGGGGAGACTCCAGGTATGATCCACCCTGGGGCAAAATTCCTCTTTATTTTTAAAGTAAAGCATTTGGTTCACCGTCTTGCATATAGTAGAAATGTTAGCCACCATCAGAATTATTCCCTTCATTGCATTAAGGGGAGGGTAACACTTGTAGCCTCCACATTGTCCTAGCAGAGAGAAGACAAGATATAAAATGATGATAATGATAACAATAACAGTAGTAGTAGCAGAAGTGGTGGTAACAGTAACTCTTGCTGAGAGTTTTTCATGCAACTGAAGCTTTCAGTTTTTTTTGTTTTTAATTTTTATTGGAGTATAGCTGCTTTACAATGTTGTTCTAGTTCCTGCTGCACAGCAAAGTGAATCAGCTATACGTATACATATATCCCCTCCTTTTTGGATTTCCTTCCCATTTAGGTCACCACAGGGCACTGAATAGAGTTCCCTGTGCTATACAGTAGGTTCTCATTAGTTATCTCTTTTATACATGGTATTAATAGTGTATATATGTCAATCCCAATCTCCCAGTTCATCCCACCCACCCTTCCCCCCTTGCTATCTGTAAGTTTGTTCTCTACAACTGTGTCTGTATTTCTGCTTTGCAAATAAGTTAATCTGTACCATTTTTCTAGGTTCCACATAGAAGCGATACCATATGGTATTTGTTTTTCTCTTTCTGACTTGCTTCACTCCGTATGACAGTCTCTAGGTCCATCCACGTCTCTGCAAACGGCACTATTTTGTTCCTTTTTATGGCTGAGCAATACATGTTATCTAAATTAATCCTCATGAAACCCCTTTGTGGTACGAACTATTATTATTACCCCCATGTTCATTTGAGAAAACTGTGGGATAGAGAGGTTACCTAATTAGTAAGGAGCCAAGCCATGATCTCCATGCTGCCCAATTAAAACTAGGTCCACCTGACACATGAGTCTTATGTCAGTGTGCCCTCCTTTTTCTAGTCTTGATATTCATGAAATGCAGTTTTAAAGAATCGCTGCTCCTTTCACCTTGGGTTTCCATTTTGTGTATCTCTGAGGAGATAAGTCAAACTCTGATTAGCATTCCTAAGATTCTCCTGCTTTACCAGGAAGGGGTTTCTTCTCCTCTTGAAGTTCTTTTTTGTGGTTGTTTATTTTTAAAACATAGAATCTCCCCTCCAAATTTTCCTTTGAAAAAATTCAAAACTTTCAGAGAAGTTGAAAAATCGGTACGATGAACAAGTTCATCCCATCACTTTCCATTTACCAATTGTTAATCTTTTGCCACTTTTGTCTTTTTCTTTCTACATATAAATATAGTTTTGTTTCTGCTGGACAATGTGAAAGTTGCAGTCGTCGTGACTCTTGACCACCAAATCTGGTACCTTCTAAGAACAAGGACTCTCTCCTTTCTACTTATATCATGATAAAACCAAATAAATTTAAATTTGATACAGTAATAGCTGACATTGTTTTTATACAAAATTTCTCCCAATCGTTCCAATAATGCCCTTTTCCAACCTTTTTTTTTTTTAAAATCCAGAAGTCAATCTCTCACAACGCCTTTGTTACCAAGGCTGTTGCCCCAGAATCATACCCCGCCCCTCCCTCGAATGGAAACCAATTACTCTTACTTAAGTTTAAGGAGGAAGCTGCAAAGAGGAAAAAACAAGAACTGGTTGGAACCTGCTGGACCCAAGGTGACAGAGAATTTGACTTCCAGTGGGTCTTGATCCTCATTATACGCTCATTATATTAGCTAAATGACACTCCCACCAGCACCATGACAGTTGACAGTTGCCATGACAACAGCCAGAAAAGCCCATATAAGGACTGAAAAGGAGTGTTGCCTCAGGTCCTAACCACACCCCTGTTCTCAGATAACTCACAAATATTCTTCCCACTCTTTCCAACCCCCTCCCTTTACTGTGAATCTCCTATATATTTGCTGTCTCCAAATATACAGGAGAAGTTGACTTGCGAACTAAGTTCCTGCTTCTCCATTCTTGGCCGTTGAATAAAGCTTGCGCTATTCCAGTCTCAGCACTGGTTTTGTCATTGGCTGTGCAAATCTGATCAGAAAAAGAACCTCCCTGGCCGAGACAAAGGGTCTCAGGCCAGGTTAGGACCCCAGTGTGGGTTCAGGCAACTAATTCAGTAACATTTTTAGTTGTCACGTCTCTTTTTTCTTTAATCTAGAACCGTTCCTCAGCCTGTTCTTATTTGATTTTGGTTTTGTTTGTTGTTTGTTTGTTTGTTTTTTTCCCTTCAGTGACTCTTTGAAGAATCCTGACCAGTCACCCTGTAAGATGTCTCAAGTTCTGGATTGGTCAGGTCGCTTCCTCTTGATTAGATTCAGGTTAAATATATTTTGGCATACTGTATCTACTGAAAAAAAAAAAAAAGCACAACCTAAAAGTTGAGATTTATGTTTTATTTGCGGACAACACCCAGGTCTTAAGCCCGGGAAACAGCCTTTCAGATCGCTCTGAGGGACTGCTGTGAAGAGGTCGGGGGGGAGCCAGGATATATAGGAGTTTTTGCAAGAAACACCAGGTAGTTGGAACACCAAAAGATTCCTGTTCATTAAAGAAGACCAGACATCTCAAGTTAAGGAATTTAGTGCTTTTCTATGCATGGGAAGATGCAAGACTCTGGGCTCGTTGAAATCATTCCTTTGATATGCACCTCAGCTTTCTGGGACTGGTATCCTGTGTGTTCACATCCTGAGTCTTTTCAGGGTGCACAGTGTGTGGGGGGGGGGAGCGCAGGGGAGAGAGTGGCTGCAGCAGCTGGTGGCCTGATGGAAGGCATCCAGTTTCTATCCTGAGTTCCCTCAGGGCTCACCTGGCGGCTGTAATGTGATGGCTGCAGCATCCTTTGTTTACTGGTATGGCAGCAACATTTTTTCATTGACAGCTGTATAAGTGATGTGAGAACTATTTCACAGTTGATTATGCTTAGGAAAAATAAATGTGAGGCTCTGGAAAAAAATGATGATTGATATTGGATACTAAAATAAATACTAAATACTAAATACTAAAACTCATAATAGAGCATAATCTTTGAACAGTCATTGACAGTTTCTGAAGCACATTTCACACATATTTATTTTATTTTATCCTTATAATTATGAGACCAGTGAGGTGGATATTATTGGTGATAGTCCTAAGGCAACTAAGGCATGGGTGTGTAAGTGATTCAGTAAATTCTTAGAATTCAAGGAAGCTGGACTTTGAAGCCAGTTTCTGGACCTTGGGTTTGGATCTGAATCCTATACTTTTGCCACCAAGTCATTGGCTAGGGTTAAGTAGGATAAGTTTTTAAAAAATGATAACAATCGTTCACCCCACTCAGAAGTACAACTGAATACAGCATAAGTTAGTGCTTTCTAAAAGCAGCTTTCAAGTTGCCTCTGGACCCTGGAGCATCTTTGGGACCCTACATTTATGTAGATTACGTGTTAAGAGTTTGCAAAGCTCTCATGGTTGTAAATGCCTTAGGCACTTACTGAGAAATAATAACAGAGAAGCAGAAGGAAACTGAGACAGATGGGTTCCCACTCAGCCTTCCTATAAACTTGCAGCATGTTGAATAATAAATACAGATGTTAGCCAAGATATAATCTTATCTTTAGTCTTTGTTAGTACCCAGAGAGGGATAGATGCTGGGTTCAAAAAAAAGGTGCTGTTTATTTGTTAGTGTCAACTGGAAAAAAAAAAAACCCACAACCTAAAAGTTTCCAGTTAAGTTTTATTCGGGGACCTTATGAGGACTATAGCCCAGGAGAGACAGCCTCTCAGGTAGCTCTGAGGGACTGCTCAGAAGAGGTAAGGGAGAAGCCCAGATACATAGGAGTTTTTGCTGAAAAAGAACAAAAAACGAACAAAAAACCCCAGGTAGTCAATCAAAAGATTACTGTAGTCACAAGCAAACAAACAAACAAAACCCAGACATCTCAAGTTAAGGATTTTAGTGCTTTTCTATATATGGGATATGGTTTGTGGTAGAAGAGAGGTCGTTGGGTGGGGTGGAAGGGTGAAAATGATTTTGCTTTTAGGGATGCCCAGTTTGAAGCCCTGGTGGAATCTTTTGGTGATAGATGTTACCGAGTCCAAGCTCGCTCTGCTTGTCGTGCAACAGGCCAGTAAATCAGGAGACGCGGTGTTGATGCAAGGAATAGCGACTGTATTCGGAAAGCTGGGCATCCAAGAAGATGGCGGACTAGTGTCCTAGAGTACCATCTTATCAGTGTCCTAGAGTACCATCTTATCAGTGTCCTAGAGTACCATCTTATCAGTGTCCTAGAGTACCATCTTATCAGTGTCCTAGAGTACCATCTTATCAGTGTCCTAGAGTACCATCTTATTGGGGTCTGGATGCCAGTTTCTTTTATAGAACAGAGAGCGGGAGGAGGTGAGGAAGTCAAGTAAAAAGGCCATGAATCTTGCAAAATATCTCCTGGTTTTGGCCATATAATTTATTGTCCAGTTGTATATCTTGTTTTTCTGTCCATTCTTCTGTTGGATCCATTTCTTATGCCTCTGGGAAGACCTTCTTGTATATTAGAGAAATCAGCCTTTTATTTTATCATTGATCATTTCGCTTTGTATATTTGCCATACTGAAATTTTAATTTTAAGTACTTACTTTTATGGTTTTTTATTGGTTTGAATTTTATGTCCTAAATTGAAATACTTTCCTGTTTTTCTATTTTTGGCCTTTTAATCAAATCCTTCTGTTTGGTAGCAGAGTTGCATGGAAGCTAATTGGAAGAAATTGGTGTGTCTGGTATTCCTCTCTGAATCAAGGCATATAGCTATCTCTGAAGAGTTCATGAAACCCTGAGTGTCCCTGGGTATCCCCTAATGATGAGAAGAAAGAAACAGGAAACAAGACAGAGTTGGGTTTTTTTAAAAAAATTATTTATTTATTTATTTATTTATTTACGGCTGTGTTGGGTCTCCGTTTCTGTGCGAGGGCTTTCTCTAGTTGTGGCAAGCGGGGGCCACTCTTCATCGCGGTGCGCGGGCCTTTCACTGTCGCGGCCTCTCTTGTTACGGAGCACAGGCTCCAGACTCGCAGGCTCAGTAGCTGTGGCACACGGGCCCAGTTGCTCCGCGGCATGTGGGATCTTCCCAGACCAGGGCTCGAACCCGTGTCGCCTGCATTGGCAGGCAGATTCTCAACCACTGCGCCACCGGGGAAGCCCAAGACAGAGTTTTTAATCAGCACTGAAAGAATAGTCTTCTCAGGCAGGCTGCCAAGTGCATTTTTTTTTTCTTCTGGAAACAATATTTGGTGGTTGACACCCAATCCCAGGATTAATTGCTGTAGCTCTGAAACTCGTGTGACAGGGAAATGGGAGCAAGACATGGATATAGGGATAAAATGGCCCTCTTTGGGGGCACAGCTCAGACCTGAACAGCACATCCAGAAATCCTGTAGCTTCCTGGTTGCCCCAGACATATATGAAAGGAATGAGGGTATGAGGATAGGGCAGTATAATGAGTTGAGAAATTTGAAGGGGGAGTCAGGAGGTAGGAAAGGTGCTGTTTAATTTGGGCTGTCCTCTTGGTGGGTCTTCTTCCTTTTCAGGAGGGCAGGCGGGAATTGCTGTCACCACTGTTGCATCACGAGTGTGACCCCAAGCCTTCACTGTGTTCCACCCGCTCATTCTGAAGTTAGCAAGGCGGCATCTTTTCCACCAGCAGTATGGCTTGTTTGCTACTTTGGGTTTGCGGGTAGACCTGATGACGAACAGAGCAGGAGGGAGCTGTAGGTTTCCAGGCTTCTCCCTAGCTCTGTCCTCTGCTGGATGATCATTGATGTCTGCAGAATGGCCGGTGTTTTACTCTGAGGCACGTCTCCCCACGGCTTCCTTTCCTAGGAATCACTGTTTACCTTTCCAGTACTTTAAGGCAATGCCAAGCTGATAATCCCTTTGGAAAATAGTAATTCAGCACAATAGAGTGGAGAGGCAGCTCTTCTGTCCTTCCTGCTGAAGATAACCTTGATTCGATGTATTTGGGCATCTAAGGGCTCAGCTCTGTACATCCTGCATCTTTTGTCACTTTATAATGGATGAGAGTGGAGGCTCTAGAGGCTGTCATGGCAACCCAGTGATCCAGCCAATCTCAGAAGATTTTATTCCCTTTTTATGAATCATAGAGAGAAAATGAAATAGTTTGAGTCCAAACTCTTTGAATGCAAGGAATATTCGGTATTTGTACACCCAATAGGCATTCCATCCGGTGTTCAGGTGAACCATGTGGGGCATGAAGGATTTCATCTCAAGAAACTTTGCACCATTTCTTGTCTGTGACCATGACCATTGGACTGATCATTCTGGAGAAACAATAGATTAAGTCTAGAGACGTGTACTGGGAAAAAGTTCTATTCTTCAAATAGGAGTGTGCATTTGTGATTTTTCCAAAGGCCACCATTTTAACATGTAAAACCAACAGACATTTGATGAGGCAGTGCTTATGTTCGAAGTAATAAAAATAATCACCGTAGGGAAGAAAAACCACAGCTAGATTGCTCAATACTTCATTGGTTCATTCATACAATGGATATTTATTTAGCCCTTCACACAGGCCAGGCACAATGCTAGGAGTTCAGAATGTTCCTGGAATAATAATAATAACTCTAGCTAACAAGTATTGTGCACTTACTATCTATCACGCATTGTGTTAAATGCTTTACACGGATTATCTCATATAATGCTCAAGTCAACATTGTTATTAGATGCTTTTATAATCTCTATATGAAGAGAAGGGGAATGAGGTTTAGATAGCATAATGCTCATCAGGATTAGAGCTGAAATACAAACCCAGTGTACTTTTCACTTCTTAATTGTTTACTATTGTCTCTACACAAGGTAGAAACAAGTCCCTGCCCTCACAGAACTTAGAGTCTAAATTAGAGAACACTTTCCTCCAGATAGACTTGGAATCTGTCTCTGGAGAGATGTGGAATGCCCTCCAGAGAAGGCTTTCCTTCTTTCAGCACATACTCAGGTCGCACATGCTCAGGTGATGGAAGTCGCTTGATGACAGGGGCTCCCTTTGTTTTCTCTAATCACACTCATTTCTCCCATCTCCTGTGTCCTTCTCATGTGCTGCTCACAGCCACATTTGCCTTGTCCTACTGCCACACTCTTTCTTCTCTGAGTGTTCTCCCCTCCACACCTGTTCGTGCTTTTTCTCTCCCATCTAGACAATTACTACAGTCCCCAAATGCCACGCGATGAAGTTTTGAAGGAAGGAAAACATGGAAGGGAGGTAAACTTCCACTGCAGATGAAATGAGCTGTTGACACACGGCTTAGTACGCCTAGGGGTTCATCTCTAGCATCTCTGGCATTGGAGGGACTCAGGATTCCAAAAGCACATTCATTGCATTCTGCTGTTGCTAATCTTATTTTTTCCATGATGAACAACCCAGTTCATTATGTTTTCAGCTCACATTAATCTTCCTTTCTGTGAGTTTGGTAACATTTGGAGTCATTTCCCTCTGTATTTATCCATCTGGGATCTTTAGAAAAGACAAGTTTGCAGAGAGTCATTTGTTGCTCACTGCTGTAAGGGGAATGAATGTTCTCCTTGTTTCTCAGATCCTGGGAGAGAATCCTCGGAAGTCAGGCATGGATCCCCTCCACAAGGCAGAGGGCCCCCTCCCTGGGACCCGATGGGGTCCTTAATGAGGGATGGAGTAGCAACATAACAGCATCAGAAGTTACAGCAATCCCTGGATTCTGTTTGCCCTCGTGGAGCAGATGGGATTGGGAAAGAGCTGTAGGGGGAGTGGAAAGACTTGTGAGATTAATGAGTCAGAACAAAGTCTTTGGCCTGATTCCTGTCTCTACCACCTGCAAGCTATTTGACCTTGGACAAGTCACATAATCTGTCCAAGATCCACTTGCCTAACCTGTGAGGACGCCTGTCCTCTTTACATGAGAGAGTAGTTTTGAATGTTCACTTATGTTCTCATCTCCATTTTGGGGTAAGTTCATAACCTTGCTCATATTACTAAAGTTTTCCAATTACTTTTGGCCTTTTTCCAACACTAATACATGCGTATATATATATATATATATATATATATATATATATATATGATTAGAAAGAAAAATAGGCTATTGAGGAAGTCTTAGAGCCTAGTATTTCTTTTTTTGGGGGGGGGTAAATTTTTGTTTAATTTTAGAACATTTCCCTAGAACAGATTACTTGAAAGAAAATTACAATGTCAAAAGATATATATATATAGAGAGAGAGATGTATATGTATATAAAATTTAATGTTCTCAATAGATATTGCCAAATTTCTTTCCAAAACGTATTCTCAAAAGATGTGTTAATGAGGATGCTATATTATACTATTTTTATAAGCGTATGGATGGTATTTTCAAAAATTACATTGATAGAAGAAAAACATTCATATCTCATTTTATAGTTGCATTTCTTTGGCTGCTAATTACATCATTTTTTTCCAGTTTCATTGACATATAATTTGCATACAGCACTGTATAAGTTTATGGTGCACAGCATAATGATTTGACTTACATATAAGAAGCTAGTATTTCTTAATTCTCTTTTTATACTAAAAAAAAAAAAAGGCTTGGAGGTGTGTGTCATATTTAAAGATCTATTGGAGAGGGGATACATTGTTTAGAAAACAAAGAGAGAATCCTTTGGAAATTCAGTTAAGGACATCCTTCCGGGTAAAATGTAATCTTAAGAGGTCACAAAGGAGGCAACTCTTCTGGAGATTCCATGCTGTAGGTCCTTAGCAACATTTTGTTGTGAAGGATGGAATGCACTTATACGTTCCATGGTTCAAGTAAGAGATTTCTTTAGAGAAAATAGTCCAAATTGGGCATCCATTCAAAAACCATGAAAGATATTGTTATCTATGGTCATTAACTGTAAATATCAGTATGATTTCTCACTGTTGCCCAAGTGAAGGGCTCAGTTGCCTTGATGCCTCTGTTATTGTAGGAAGAAGCAAAGGGGTAATTACATCTTATTGCTGTAAAATTTACAAAGGGTTCAGGATGTGGTGAAGGCCAGTAGAAATGAGAGGAAGCTGGACTGTCTGCTCTAATTCTGTGCAATGAACAACAAGTCAACATCATTTGGAAATGTCATTTATTGACAGTCCTTTCCCCCAGGACCTGGGATTTGAGCAGGAGACCCCATTACACAGATAACTCCCAGTGGTGTTGATGGAAATTACCTGCATAACCAACTCTCCTGCCCACATAAAATGCCAGATGCCTGAGAGCATTTTCAATTGCAATGTACCTCCCTTTGCAAAAGAGCTAATTGCATCTGCTTTCCTTTCCTTTAGGTACCCAAGCATGGACCGGAATAATGAAGAGATACGTGTATTAGCTGCAGCCCTTTGAACCACGCAAGAAGGAAATCAACAGTGTGGACAGGGCTGGAAGCGTTACCACACTCGCTTGTTGGAATAAATGAAGAATGGGCTTGTGATTATGCTGACATCCCAGCATGAATCTGGTGGACCTGTGGTTAACTCGTTCCCTCTCCATGTGTCTCCTCCTACAAAGTTTTGTTCTTATGATACTGTGCTTTCATTCCGCCAGTATGTGTCCCAAGGGCTGTCTTTGTTCTTCCTCTGGGGGTTTAAATGTCACCTGTAGCAATGCAAATCTCAAGGAAATACCTAGAGATCTTCCTCCTGAAACAGTCTTACTGTATCTGGACTCCAATCAGATCACATCCATCCCCAATGAGATTTTTAAGGACCTCCATCAACTAAGAGTTCTCAACCTGTCCAAAAATGGCATTGAGTTTATCGATGAGCATGCCTTCAAAGGAGTCGCTGAAACTCTGCAGACTCTGGACTTGTCTGACAACCGGATTCAGAGCGTGCACAAAAACGCTTTCAATAACCTGAAGGCCAGGGCCAGGATTGCCAACAACCCCTGGCACTGCGACTGTACGCTCCAGCAAGTTCTGAGGGGCATGGTGTCCAATCACGAGACAGCCCACAATGTGATCTGCAAGACCTCCGTGCTGGATGAACACGCCGGGAGACCGTTCCTCAACGCTGCCAATGACGCTGACCTTTGTAACCTCCCTAAAAAAACGACTGATTATGCCATGCTGGTCACCATGTTTGGCTGGTTCACCATGGTGATCTCGTATGTGGTGTATTATGTGAGGCAAAATCAGGAAGATGCGCGAAGACACCTTGAATACTTGAAATCCCTGCCAAGCAGGCAAAAGAAAGCCGACGAACCCGACGATATTAGTACAGTGGTGTAGTGTCCGAACTGACTGGCATGGAAAAAGAAATCCGTTTGGGATTGCAGTAGAATAAGTGGTTTACTTCTCTCATCCATTGTAAACATTTGAAACTTTGTATCTCAGTTTCTTTTGAATCATGCCACTGTTGAACTTTTAACAAACATGACAGCATAACAAATCATTTTCGTTTAGGTGATCCACCCCTCCGTTGTACTCCTGGTGGTATATTCCTGAGTCAGCTACTTCTCTGAACCTTAGTTCTATCCATCTCAGTATTTAATAATGAAATTTATTTTTTTAATTTGAAACCAAATAAAAGCCTAACTTTGAACCATGAAAACCAGAGTGACTTATTGGTCCAGAAAACAGTACAGTCATTCCATTGCTTTAAAGAGAAACAGACAACTCTTGTGAACCTAAAGAATGATCACAGTGAGAGATGTTATTAAGTTCTACTGTACACTGGGGCACCATAGCTGAGCTATCAGCCAAGGAAAATATGTCAGACTTCAAAATACTAAGCCTTAGCAAACTTAAGTGATAATACATAGCGTGGCAACCTGCAGAGGCGTAAGTTGGGCTGTCTCTAGGTGTTTGCTACCCAAAAGTCGGTGTGTTTAGCAAAACACACTACTTCTACTCTATGCTAGACACATGGGAAAAAAAAAGGAGCACATATTCTGTCCTCAGGATTACCTTCTGGTGGACAGAGGTGTGTGACCAACATAGAAATAGCCATGCCGAAAAGGAAGGTCTTAATAATCACGTAGCATCAACTGTGTGCAAGCATGGTGTGAGGCATTTGTATACGATGACTCCAAACCCTGACTCCCAGGGGAGAAAGTGACAACCACCCCATCTGCAGAGGAGGAAGCCGTGCGTGAAAGAAGTCCAGTGACCTGCCAAGTAGAAAGTATCAGAACTCGAACTTGAACCAAGTCTCCCTGACTCCAAAGACTGAGGTCTTCTCATTATGTTCTGACTGGGTTGGCTGATAGAGGTATAATTTACATATTAAAAAATGCACCCATGTTAAGCTTACAGTTCCATATATTTGACAAATGCAAACACCTGTGTATCAAGATAGTCTGTCCCTGACATTGTTCAGAGATAGGAGAAAGCTCATTTGGTGCTTGGAGGAGGGAATTGTGTTTCTTCGGGTTTAAGCTGCAGTTAAAGGTCATCCTTGAGACTTGGGTGGGATCTCATCAGATGCTGTAGGTGAGGAAGGTAAAGGAAGCAGAACACAGGGATAAAAGTAGGGAGGTGTGGGGGACCAAGGGGTCTATGTAACAGGAAGCGAGAGACAGGCCTGGAGCCACATCATGGGAACTCGACCCCAGACTCAGGAATAAAAGTAACTAATACTGTTTATGGAACCCTTACTATACACCAAGCACTTTCCTTGGGTTGTCTTGGTTAATCCTACCATTACCCTATGAGATAGTCTTCTGTGAATGACGAATCAGAGACGCAGGAGTTTAAGTAGTTAATTCAGGATCCTAGAGAAGTATTATAAGCTTGTAAGTAGTACTGCAGATATTGAAACCCAGTCAGTCAACTCCAGAACCAACGGACCTCTTAGCTGCTATACTGTATGCTTTGCCGTTGTAGACTTTTACTACTTCAAGTTGCTGGTTTGCCAGACCTAGAGGTTTGCAGACTCCCAAGGGATGGTTTCATTAAGAAATAACAGCAAAAATAGCCCTTTGAGGGGATTAAGTAGGAAGGAAGGATCCTTTGCCATTTTGACGGACGTAGCCTTCTCCAGCTCATATGAGGTTATCTTTGGGCCTTCAGGAATCACATTTCTGCCCTTGGAAAGCACCATGGTTTCTATCTGTAACAATAGTGTCTTGCAAAGTTTAGCAGGGTGAACCCTATGGATCAGCCAGCCCAAGATTTGCCGTCTGACATTCAGAACAGTATGGCTGGGCTCATGGCACACACCTCACGGCCACCGGCTTTTCATGCCTGCGTTAGCCTTACTGAAAAGTGTGAGGTCTCGTGTAGAAGCCTGAGATGTGAAATTCAGGATGCGGGCCCTAGAACTCCTGCATCCCCGTGAGAAGGAAGCCACATTATCTGCCTGTGCTAACTGGATTTGAACGCTTGCAGTAACATTGGAGCTTTGCTGAAGATTTAACACCCCCTGGAGGACAACCTTATAATATATCTCTGTGAGTATTACCATAGAAAGATGCCTAACAGAATACGCTTTTTTTTCTCCCTAAAGAATAGAAAAATCAAGGCTTTGCTAAGACAACCTTTTAAAACAGTCAATAAATTAATTGTGTTTATCTGAGTGTGTGAATCACATTCATTTTAGAAAAGCTTTCATAAATCACATAATCCATTTCAGGTTGCTTCTTCCAAAATAATCTGTATATTCTTAGGAATAAGAGCTTATTTTCCTACTGCCCAATTATATTAGTCGAGTGAAAGTACCTGTCAAGGGGAAAAAAACCTCTGAAATGTGTTGATGTAGAGTCCTGGTCTTGTCCAGTTGTGGCCAAGTTCAACTCCCACATTTTAGTTTGTAATTCTCCACATACGTAGAGTTAAAAGCACATCCTAGGTTAATCCCTTTCCCTGCCTGTATGTTTCCAGTTAACAGTGCCATAAGTGCAAGAGCTTAAAAAAACCTAATGTTTTAAATTGCCATGAATTGGAGTATATAAGCCGTTGGAGGAGAAAATTAATTCTTTTTTTTTTTTTAAACAAATAACAGGCTACAGGACCCCTTCAGGGCCAAAACTGAAAGGAAATACTCTTCCCATCAGCCTGTAGGAATGATGTCAGGGAGTGGAAAGATCTTCCTGAAGCTCACGGCTGGCTATATAGAAAAAGGCCCAATGTGCACACCCTGGCTTTAATCCCAACACGCTCCTTAATTTCCAAACCCTTGCACATGTTTACGTTACATGGAGAGCAACTTATTTTAGGGCTGTAAGGGTTTTGAAACGAACTATTATCTGATGCACATGGCGTCTTCCCTTCTAAATATTCTACTTAACAGCTTCTTTGCTCAGCTCTCTCCTTTGGCATCACTCTTTTAATTTCAACCTTTATTTATTTTTTTTTTAATTTTTATTTTATATTGGAGTGTAGTGGATTAACAATGTTGTGTTCGTTTCAGGTGTACAGCAAAGTGATTCAGTTATACATATATAAGCATGTATTCTTTATACTCAACAAAATGCATTGAGAAAAAAAGAGATGCGAGTTACACAGTTTTACAATGTACAGGCTTGGGAGTAACTCAGATCAAGTCAGAAAATTTACTTTCTATCATTAAATGTCTGGAGTTCGTTGAATGAGTGGACACTCTTTCCAAACCAAATTTCTTCCCAGAATTCAGCTTAAACTAAGGGAATTACAACTTGAAGCTTTTCCTGAGGAGCTTGGTTAGGGTCTTGGAAGCTTGTTTGGTATGCAGGAAATACTTTTTTTTTTTTAATTTATTTTCTTTATACAGCAGGTTCTTATTAGTTATCTATTTTATACATATTAGTGAATACATGTCAATCCCAATATCCCAATTCATCCCACCACCACCACCCTTCACCGCTTTCCCCCCTTGGTGTCCATACGTTTGTTCTCTACATCTGTGTCTCAATTTCTGCCCTGCAAACTGGTTCATCTGTACCATTTTTCTAGGTTCCACATATATATGCAGGAAATACTTTATTTCTCTCTTGCATCTGCCAGAGGAATGGGTTCACTATTCACAGGCCTTCATAGATCTGTCAAAAGCCTGTCTTGCCCAGGCTTAGCGACTGCCTTCTGTATGATCTTGGTCAGTCAGAGGTGGCCACCGAAAGGCTATCACAGCATCAATGTAGCCAGCAGAGGCGACAGGGCAGGGACTCATTCCCAGTCTCAGACAGTCCTAGACTGGAGGCCAGTGGTCTCTGAGCCTCTTCCCAGGATTTAACATGGGTTGAAACATCTGCAGCTGTTGAATAATAATGGTTATCTCAGCAGTTGTTTTCACATAGTATCAATATATATCACAGAGATAAATATCTCAGTAGTTCTCAATGTCCGGTGGGAAACTTGAGAAAGTTACCCTCATGTATTTTTTTAAAATTTTTTATTGGAATATAGTTGAGTTACAATGCTGTGTTAGTTTCAGGTGTACAGCAAAGTGGTTCAGTTATACATATACATGTATCTATTCTTTTTCAGATTCTTTTCCCTTTTGGGTTATTACAGAATATTGAATAGAGTCTCCTGTGCATACAGTAGGTCCTTGTTGGTTATCTGTTTTATATATAGTAGTGTGTATCTGCCAGTCTCAGACTCCCAATTTACCCCTCCCTAACCTCAACCTTTTAAATGAAAAAAGTACCTGAGAATTTTAATCTAATCATTGACAAAGTGCTTATCTCTGAAGCAAGGCAAATCATAAAACATGCCAACCCGACTCAAACAGTTTTCAGAAAGTGATGAAAAGTTATGTAATGGAAGATTTAACTTTCAAGAACGCATTGGCAAATCATAAGGCACTGATATACAAAGTCTGCCATGTACGTGTTGTTCTTTTTTATGTCCTTCTTTGATTACCCACAATAATTCTTGTTCTGACATCCACCAGCGTAAGGCAGCCTGGGGTGTGGGTAGGTTTTTCTTATCGGTTCATGCATTGAGTTCTCTCATTTGTCTGGCACAGCTGGAGAGTGGAAAATTCTGCTTAATTAAATGTTCACGTTACTAGAGATAGGTGAACTCCTAGAATGTCAGGAATGGAAGAGTCCTAGAGATGATCTCATCCACTGATTTCTCAGGTGTTGACATTGAAATCCCTACAGGCTTGGGGATTAGGGCTCACATCTCCATATACCCGTGCAGTGTCCCTAATAGGCCTCTCCTGATAAACTGCTTCCCAGTCTTCAAAGAAACAGAACAACATAATATTACACACAGTGAAAACATCATTGGCTATCAGCAAGTGTCTTTGAGGGTTTGGAATGCACTTAAGGTTCCTACATTGCCACAGAGTTGTAATAAAGAATATCTATGAATGTTAAGATATAATGAGAGGATTATTTTCCCTTTCACAAATAGGCCCTGGATAATGTGTTCTGTGCTGTGCATGGTCTGGCTTCCCCGTGGAGAGATGGAGAAGATGATCTTGATGCACCTTCCTGGGTAGGGAGAGATGATTAGCATTTGCTTCTTTGAGTAGCAGCATAAACCCAGGGTGGTCAAGTACAGCCCTGCCGGCAAAAGGGGAGTGATTGCCCTTATGTGACGTTCTACTCTGTTTCCAGAGCTGTTGTCAGCCTGGCTTCCCAAAGTGGTACCACTGATTATCAAGTTGGCTGGGTCTGACCCAGACAAAGTGAACCTGAGGCTAATTCATTTACCACACATTTGCAAATGCCCTCCTCAGCCCTTTCCAAATCCAAATAGGTGAAGTAGGATTTGGGGAAAAGGAAGACCTGAATTCCTCACCCCGCATTTGCCCAAACCCATTATACGGATGGTCCCAAATACACCACGTGAATTAGTGGGTCACGTAGACCCAGCAGGAGGCACTCTTCAAAGTCCACTTTTTCCATCCAACCCAGGGAATTTATGATCTTGAGGCCACAAGACCACATAGAGTCCTCATAGGGCCACATAGAGCCCTATGTTTCATGGGTGAGTGACAGTAAAAGGAAATCCATTTCTCTTTATGGTTCTAACTTCTTCAACATTAAAAGAACCAGAAAGTGGTGTAAATCACTTAAGAAGTGTGCGCTCTCACACGTGCATGCATGCGAGCGTGTGTCCACATGCATGTTGGGGTAATATGGGGAACTGGGTCCCAAAAGCATCAGGAAAAGAGATAGTGGGAGCAATGAAAACAAAATCTATCTGTCAGTCATTTGATCTAGAGATAGCCCAGGTTTGGGTTTTCCGGGGAAATTATTAGATGTATTTTCAAGACTGTCCCCAAGTTCAGTGAAAACATTTACACTTGTCACTAATGGCAGCTGAGTCGATCAAGTTTGTGAACCGTACTCTTTCTTTAGCTGATGGATCGCCTACATTTTGCTCACTATTTTCAAAAAAGAATCAGTGCATTTACTTTCTTTGCCTGTGGCCGTATGAGCTTCCAACTGACAAAAGTTTTCTGGATCTGACCTAGAAAGCTAAGCCTGTAATGAATATATTGTGGGTTTCTCTGGGGTTGGGACCAAAATTCTCTTTTTTTCTTTTATATTTCATTTATTTTTTTTCCTCAGAGAAGCATTTGCAAAATGAAAGGTGATCTAAAGTCTGGCTGTTGGGCTAAAGATGAACAAGCCAGCTATTGAGCTAATGGCATTGCTTGTTGAATAGATTTTAAAATGAAGTGGCTCATAGATAACCAACAAGGTTCTACTCTATAGCACAGGGAACTCTACTCAATATCCTGTGATAACCTACATGAGAAAAGAATCTGAAAAAGAATGGATATATGTATATGTGTACCTTTATATACATATATCTGTATCTGTACACCTGAAAATAACACAACTTTGTACATCAACTATACTCCAATAAAATTTTAAAAGTAAGATAAAGTTGTTCATAGGAAGTAGGATGGTGCTAATTTACACAAATCCTTAGGTTGTCCACATTTCTTCTGGAAGAAAGATATAGGAAAGACGTTGGTCTGCTCTCAAAGTCTTTCATCGTCACCGACAGTCATGCTGATTCCCTGGCTCTCTGAGAAACAAGCTGCAGTGACAAGAGGAGAATGAGAAGTGAAGAAAACTCGAGAAAGCGCTACCTGGAAGCAAGGCTCTGGGGGGACAAACAGGATGGACTTTAACTGACATTGACAAGACATTTCATCTTCATATTAAAACATGGACTGAGGAATCCCTGTGTGTAAGTCACAGATAAAGAACCTTATATAAAATAAAAGAACCCTTCATCAAATAGTTTTACCTTTCCCTCACTACAGGTATCATTTACTTGGCATAGTACTAAGTTCTGTTTGTACCTTTCCTCGTTCTCACGACAGCCCTGCCAAGTGGATACTATCATTGTTCCCATGACACAGATGAGGAGACTGAGGTCCAGAATGACCCAGGATCACTCGGCTGATGTGCAATAGCAGAGCCCAGGTCTAGTCATCTAGCCACAGTGTTTAGTTATGCTGCATCCTTTCATTTTATGAAGTCTCACCTTAAATTTCATGAGGATAAATGGAGGAGAATAGAGCAAGAGATTTTTCTTAATTGGCACAAGGGAGAAAGGAAGTTCAAAAGAAAAGAAGCACACGCTTTTTCACTCAGCCGGTTAGCAGAGCCTGTGCTTGGGAACCGCATCGGTTCATCCCCTTTTCACACCCATCCTTTCTGCGCCCAGCCCTGAAATCCCATGGCCGTGTAAAGGAAACCACGTTCTTGGCGAGACAGATGCATGTGTAGCTCTCAGTCCTGGGAACGATGACCCTCAGTTACCGGGTTGCCTCTGGGACGGGGTTCAGGGTGGTGCTCAAGGCCCTGCTTTGTGGAGCCCCATCTCCCTCGGTCCTACCATATTCATCTGCACCAGGCAAATCACCCTGGAAGCTCTGGCAAGCCTTCACCAGAGGGTTTTCTCTGGCTTCCACAGCACAATTTGCACTTACACAGAAGCTTGGAGGCACCAGGGAGCTGCCACCTTCTAGGAGTGGCCCACAAGCCACAACTCCTGGGGACTTGGTGGGTAAACACACGGCCCCTCCCTCGCCAGAACGTGCGACCCACTCTGGGTCATCAGAGTCTGTGCTTCTCGAAACGTTGCTGCCACAAAAAGTCAGCTTGTCGCCTCTCATGCAGAGTGAGTGTCGTATGAGCCCATAATAAAGTTCTCCTTTCCGCCTCACATGCCAGGAAATTAAGAGAAAAAAAAAAAAAAAAAAGAAAATCCGTGCTGCTAATTTAGTAACTATAGAGGATCTCATAATCCATCTAGCTGCAGTTTAATTTCCTTTATTTTGACCTGCTGTTACATGTAAGTTGTCAGTTATTCTGACTGGTTTTAATTTATTATTTGCATGTTTTTATTTTAAGTATCTCCTTAAGACCCCTCAAACCCTTGATGTCATTAAACAGGGAAAACATTTATGTTTATTTCCCACCTTTTACATTTCTCTCAAATGTATAGATTGTTTTAGGCTCATTTCTTTCTCTTTTTTAATTGAAGTAGAGTTGATTTACAATGTTGTGTTAGTTACTGCTGTACAGCAAATCGATTCAGTTGTACATATATATTCTTTTTTAATATTCTTTTCCATTTTGTTTTATTATATGATATTGAATATAGTTCCCTGTGCTATACAGTAGGACCTTGTCTATCCATTCTATGTATAAAAGCTGACATCTGCTAACCTCAACCTCCCACTCCATCCCTCCCCCAGCCCCCTCCCCCTTGGCAACCAGCAGTCTATTCTCTATTAGACTCATTTCTTATTCTGTATTGCTTAAGTTCTATTTTTTTTTTTTTTATCATTTCTTTCCCCTTGCTTTCATGTCCCCCAAATGAGTGATATCCAATCATCCTTTGCTATGAAACTACATCTGCCCGAATCAACAAGATTCAGAATCAAACATAAGTTCAAGCCTCACAAACTCACAGCCCCCGAATGGATTTTGTTCATGTAATTCCCTCACCCTCTTTGGAAAGAAGGAGGTACAGGTTATGAGAGCATCACTTTCCAAATGAGGAAACTGAGACCTAGAGATGCTTAGTGACCTGCCAAGGTGTCTCCAGGTAAGAGGTGAGAGCTGGGACTTGCAGGAAGTTCTATCCACCTCTCATTTACGAACGATGTGCACCTTTGCAAGGAGAGGAGTAATGATCTGGTTCAAGAGAACACTTGACTTTTGGGGGGTTTTGAAAAAAGTCCATATGCATCTCTACTCAAAGTTGGTAGATCATATTGTCGTTGTTACTGTTATTTTAAGACAACAAGTAATATTTTAGTGCTTTATTGTTTTTTTCCTCCCTTTGTGCTTTCCAACTGATGCCATATGTTATCAGCTGAATGGTGTCCCCTCCAAAGTTATATGTTGAAGTCCTAATCCCCAGTATCTCAGAATGAGACTGTGGGGGTTTTTTTTGTTTGTTTGTTTTGTTTTGTTTTGCCAATGCCATGCACCTTGCAGGATCTTAGTTCCCTGACCAGGGACTGAACCCAGGCCCAGCAGTGAAAGTGCCGAGTCCTAACCACTGGACCACCAGGGAATTTCCTGAATGCGACTGCATTTGGAGATAGGCCTTTAAAGAGATAATTCAGTTAAAATGAGGTCTTTAGGATGGGCCCTCATCAATCTGACTGTTGTCCTTGTAAGAAGAGGAGATCAGGACACACAGAGAGCAGGGGTGCATGTGCAGAGAAAGACCACATGAGGATGCAGAGAGAAGGCACCGTCTGAAGTCAAGGAGACAAGTCTCAGGAGAAACCAACATGCTGACACCTTGATCTTGGACTTGCAGAACTGTGAGAACACTTCTGTTGTTTAAGCCACCCAGTCTGCGGTACTTGGTTACGGCAGCCCTAACAAGCTAAGACATCACATTAACTCTTGATTCCCAGGGAGAATTTGAAGGTTTTCTTGAGAGGCACTATGAGAAATTTGAAGAAATGCAATCGATCAATGTATGCCATCGCATGTCTGGATCTTCCTGTGTTGCCCTTAGTTTTCAGGGAGAATTTGGTTTTTGAAATGGATCTACCTCTGTCCTTTGGACATGCCGCAGGGCTGGAAAGTAAGTATAATAGCTCTAAGAAATGAGGACTTTCGTGTGGATGTATAGGAACAAGAGACAGAGTGAATATGTGATCAGGTTGTGCTGGCTGCATTTCCAGAAAACAAAGACTATTTTTAAAGGGGAAAATGGCCATAGGTAATAAAACAACTTAATTGGAAGAATGATGTAATCATCTGTGTGTCCCCTATTTAATCACATCTGAATTCCACCTCCTGTCCAAGCTTCATTAGAAAATTTCCCCAGAGTTAAAAATCCCAGCCACTCCATTAAACTAGTTGTCCTTAAAAGCAGGGGCTGAAAAGTGGAAAGTTTTTTGGATAAACCACAAGGTCCTACTGTATAGCACAGAGAACTATATTCAATATCCTATGATAAATCATAATGGAAAAGACTATAAAAAAAAGAATGTGTGTGTGTGTGTGTAACTGAATCACTTTGCAGCAGCAATTAACACAACACTGTAAATCAATTATAGTTCAATTAAAAAATATTGATTACAATAAAAAAACATTAAAAAATGGAAAGTTCTTTTTTTATCAATTCCTTTCCAGCCATTTTCAGGGTAGATTGGCTCAGTTTACAACTTCAATGATCACGTCTTGATGAGGGGCTTTGAAAACTCCAACCAGTATCGTACATGAAGACCCTTACCTTTCACAGAGCAATACAGACAGTCACTGGAGCTGGCTTACCTTTGGTCAGTGGTGCACACAGCTGGCACCAGTTAGGTACTCAAAAGACTTTTCTACAGGCAAGAAACTTAGACACCAGGAAGCCCATCAGAAAACAGTTAATTGTGCCACAGATTCAGGTGCTGTGAAGGCATAAAGAGCAGAGAGGCCCAGTTAAGCCAGTGTTTTAATTTGCCTTGTGGTATGGCAAAAAGGGCACCGGATTTATTTTGCTTACAAAATAAAAATAACTTGCGTTTAAACAGCTGAGAAGACAATCATGTAGAAAATGAGAGCGTTTAAACAGCTGAGAAGACAATCATGTAGAAAATGAGACAATCATGTAGAAAAGAACATGAAGCAAAAGGTATAAAGTGGTCCAAATCCCACCACTCAGAACTCCTGTTGATATTTCCAGCTTCCCTCTGGACCGCTCTGTCTGTACACATCTGCAGAAAAGGAACATACATACTATGCTTGCTGTCTTGATGCATGTAATGGCTTCCTGTTTCCCCTCAACAATGGCAAGACCAGGCCCCTTAATGCTAACATGGCCCTTCCTGACCGCCTCTGTCCGGTTTTCCAGAATGATCTCTTGCCTCTATCCCCCAAACCCACCAGGCTTCTGCCTTTCCCATCTTGAAGTTCCTGGAAACTCCCACTGCCTCCCGTGGGATCCTTTGGAGAGTTCAAGCCCAGATGAGAGGGTAGTCAATTTTTGCATTTCTGAAAGATACCTGGCAGAAGTGGTCAGAATGAATTGTCAGGAGCGGTGGGATGATTGGGGATGAGGAGCCCAGGTATTTATTGCACTAGATCCAGGTAGAACATGCCGATGAATTGGGCAGAGATGTGGCAGTGGAGATGGAGTTTCAGTGACTTGGAGAGAGGTTAGGGAGATGATCGAGGTCACCATCATCATGGTCACTATCGTCATCATAGTTTTTACTGCTGGGGTCATGCTCCAACCCTAAAGTCGAATGATTTTACATGAAAATAATGGAATCAATGAAGAGGCTTCATAAAACCAGCCTAACTATTCTAGCCGGGCCACATGATTTCACTGTCACGTTCAACCTGATGTAGCCAAAAATAGGTTTGATTTCAACTACATCGCGGATTAAATGGTCTTACATTTTTCCTTCTGCTTGTCATAAAAGGATGAAGTTCATTTCGTTTGAAGACCTCTTTTAATGAAGGCTTTAAATCTAGAGCTGTAACTGCTTGTCACCTTGCAAGGAGATGACTGAGCTCGGGCTAACGCCGTTTATTAAATTCCTTGTCTAACACTTGACCTGAGAGCTGGAACCAGCTGGAATCTCTGTCTTTTTAGCTCCTCCCACACACTTGGGGACCTGCTGCTTGGGAGACCTGGGCAACCTCTATATTTCATTCAGGAGAGTAGAGTATGAAATGCCTATACCTTGAGCTCACCCACGCCACTCAAATGGCATCTCATAGAGTCTAAAAGGCCAATAAAAAAATGTTCTATTATAAAGGTAATCCTAGTTGCCAAAAAACAAGATTAAGTGCAATGTTTTTAAGACTCAATATAAGAAAATTCTCCCTGGGACCCTTTTGTGTTGCAGAAATTTAACATCTACCATAAAGTAATGAAAATTTATCACCGTCAGCTAGTAACATTTATTAAACAATTACTATGTGCTAGGTATCACACTGAGCACTTCCTGGCCTTCCTTGGTTACTCTTCAGAGCAACCTTCTGAAGTAGATACTATTTTTTTTAAATTATTTATTTATTTATTTATTTATGGCTACGTTGGGTATTCGTTGCTGCGCGCGGGCTTTCTTTAGTTGCGGTGAGCCGGGGCGCTGTTGTGGTGCACGGGTTTCTTGTTGCGGTGGCTTCTCTTGCTGCAGAGCAGGGGCTCTAGATGCGGGCTCAGAAGTTGTGTCACACGGGCTCAGTAGTTATGACACATGTGCTTAGTTTTTCCAAGGCATGTGGGATCTTCCCGGACCAGGGCTCAAACCCTTGTCCCCTGCATCGGCAGGTGGATTCTTAACCACTGTGCCACCAGGGAAGTCCCTGAAGTAGAAGCTATTATGGTTCATATTTTCCAGATGGGGGAACAGCAGCATGGAGAGAGCAATGAACACACTGAGGCCACGCCTTCTCCGAGGTACAGCGGGGATTTCAGTACCACGACTCCAGCGGCTGCCTCACAATACTGCTCCATGTTTGTCATCCTCATGATAATTAACACATGAGTTAATTCACTTAAGCCTGAGAACCTTATATATAATTATTATCCTCATTCTTTACATAAGGATTTACACCCAACACCCTTTAGTGACTCTCCAGGTCCCACGATTTAGTTAGGCAGAATAGAGACCGTAACCACAGTCTTCTCATACACAGTGGGCTGCGCTGCCTCTTCTTGTATCAGTATACGTCATTCCAAGCCTGTGTTGTCACTCTTGAAATTAGCTACCGCCTGTCATGCGGAGGCCTGGCTGGACATTTTGTGAATTAAGCGACATTGGACTTTATCCAAGTTAACAATTTGTATGTCTTAACCAAGCTGCCAGGATTTAATAACTCTTGTCCATCATAAGGAACAGACTATACAGTTTAATAACTACAGGAATATTTGATTTTCACCTATATGACAGTACACGTCAGTACTGAGAAAGTGCCAACCATTTTGAGAGTTGACGGCTATAGTTAAGGTAAAAGGTCTTAAGATAATAAATTACAGTGTATCACATTGTGGGTACATGCTGAATCCCAATTTATTAACGTTCCAATTGCTCTTCTCCATGACAGATTGGGTGCTGTCAGCCATAACACACACTCTTTTCCTTGGGAAAGTATGCAGTAAATTTAGTTTCTCATTTTTCCTAAACGGGAGAGATATTGTCAAAACACAACTTAGTGATCCATCTAAAAAAAATCAAAAGTAAGAAAAATAAGCAGTTTTGGGGGTGAAGCAGTCCCTGTATGATTTTAGTCTTCCTTTTCCTGGAGTTTTAGCTCTGCCTAAACTAAATGACACTTTGAAGTGGCCTTTCATATACATAATATATTATTCAGAAGTCAGAAAGAGAAAAACAAATACAGTATGCTAACACATATATATGGAATCTAAGGAAAAAAGAAAAAAAGGTCATGAAGAACCTAGTGGCAAGACAGGAATAAAGACACAGACCAAGGCATGTGGGATCTAGAGAATGGACTTGAGGGTATGGGGAGGGGGAAGGGTAAGGTGTGACAAAGTGAGAGAGTGGCATGGACATATATACACTACCAAACGTAAAATACATAGCTAGTGGGAAGCAGCTGTATAGCACAGGGAGATCAGCTCGGTGCTTTGTGACCACCTAGAGGAGTGGGATAGGGAGGGTGGGAGGGAGACGCAAGAGGGAGGGGATATGGGGATATATGTATATGTATAACTGATTCACTTTGTTATAAAGCACAAACTAACACACCATTGTAAAGCAATTATACTCCAATAAAGATGGTAAAAAAAAAAAAAAAAGTACTCCAGAGGATGGAGGAATGGGTGGAGGTATAAGTGAAACAAATTTAATAATTATCTTAATAATTATTAAAAGTGGATGTATTCACTTCATTAAAGTGAACCCTAAGATGAACTGGGGACTTTGGTGATCATGATGTGTCAGTGCAGTTCATCCTTGGTTAAAAAAAAAAGTCTTAAAAAAGAATTAACACTAAGGGTAGACATTTTTGGCAAAACTTTTGTTTCACTTTTATATATGTATACATGTTATACATGTGTGTGTGTTTGTTGGATTGTGATGTAAAATGTACTTTTTAGATCAAAAGAGTTTGCAGGCCACTGTGGTTAAATTATACTGGCAAATAAAAGCACAAACTAACCTCAAAAAAAAAAAAAAAACCAATAGGAAGAAAACAAATATTCCTGTGGTACATCGGACCATGCTACCGTCACATCTTATCTGAGGCCATGTGATCAGCACTACCTCTTTCTGGAAAGAATTAACAGTGTGCTGATTTAGAGTCTAGGCCTTAAAAGACATCAAATACTTGCACTCACCCCCCCTGTGCTCCTGCTACCCATCATGAGAAAAACATGCGTCAGGTAGCCACTGGCCCAAAGAAGATGAAAGACCCATGAAGCAGACTCCCTAAACTTCCTGAAGCAGATCATCCAGTAGCTTAAAGCAGAGTCACCCCTGCTGACTGTCAGAACTAAGAGCAAGAGAAATAAATGTTTCCTCCTTGTCTTAATCTGTTCAGGCTGCTATAACAGAACACCATGGACACGTTGCCTGAAAAAACAAACACAGTTTGTTATTCCTCACAGTTCTGGACTCCAGGAAGTCCAAGATCAAGGTGCTGACAGAGTCAGTGTTTGGTGGGAACCCACTTCATGGTTCACAGATGGCCATCCTCTCGTGGTATCCTCACATAGCAGAGAGCAGAGAGAAGCAGGACCTTTCAGGATTCTTGTAACAGCACTAATCCCGTTCATGAGGGCTTGGCCCTCGTGATCTCATCTGATCCTATGTCCCAAAGGCCCTACCTCTTAATACCATCACATTGGGGGTTAGGGTTTCTACATATGGATTTTAAGGGGACACAATTCAGTCCATAACTCTCCTTTAAGGCACTGAGATTTTTTGGTTGTTTGTTATGTGGTATTATGTCACTGTAGCTGACTACTACAAACCCTAAGAAATAACCCTAAAAGTACACCAATAAGGATGAGCAAAAAGGTGCCCTCAAGGAATCTGCCTACTGCTATAAGTGAGTGGTCCCCAAGATCAGTGGTGAGAAATAGGTCAGTTCTACTGTATTCTAAGACTGGAGGACACACTTTTTTTCAAGGGGAAATAAACTATGCGTGTGTTGTGCATAGAAACAAGCCATGCCCTTACTTTGTAAAATTCTTTGGGCAAACCTTCCATCAATATCAAAATGCCACTCTACTGTGTTCAATCTGATTCTCATATAAAAAGCAAATAACTGTAGGTATGAATATCAGTAAATATTTAGCTCATTTCCAAAATTCACCATAGATAAAGTTGATTAGAATCATTCCAAGTCATGTGTCTACATTTTAAAGTGTCTCCCTGAGATTGGCCTGAAAACTTCATAAAACTCAGAGGACACTGAACCCATGGGGAATGGAATGGAGGTTTTATAAGATAATTAGCACTTTGCTTAAGGACCAAGGTATTCACTGTATCCAAAGGCTTCCCATCATTGGGGCTGCAGCTCATTGAGAAGACATTATGTACATGGCAGAAGCATCAAGAATCTCCCCTTCACTTTCTCATTCACATCATGGTGTCAAAATGTGTTCTTAGCTGGAAGTATGGCCTGGTATTCTTTATTAGCAAAGAATCCCTCAAAGCTGTATCACTGCATATATCACAGCCATAGTGTGCTATGAATCTTGGATTTTCCATTTCCTGAGAAGTCACCTGAGGTGACTTAAATTCTACGAACTTCAGTTCTTTACTGTAAAGTAAGAAATAAGAATAACTACAGGAGTTATTATGTAAGTTAAATGAGATATTGTGTGTCAAGCTATAATACTGAGATATAAGACCTAAGAATAAGTAAGTTTCAATATTGTGTGCTGCTTTGACAGCTGGTGAAATTGGGAGGGGCATGAATGGCTTAACTACTAATTCCCCTCCCCACCACTCTGCTCCCTTGGATGAGTTCCCCAGGCCAAACAACTCTCCTTATCATGGGAGTCTGTCACGGTCCTTGCTTACCCCTGAATAGCAGGCTTCAGTTTCCTGCCAGCCCACAGAATTATTCCAACAAGCCAATCACTTCGTCCTGTGGGAAGCAGGGGTTCCCCACCTTCTTGGTGATAACGACCAGGGTTCTTGGTCTCCTTAATCAATAGAAATTGATGAGGCCAGCCAAGAAATTCAGCCAGGCTTTATTGGGGCTCCTGCTGCAGCAGAGGGGAGTGAGAACAAGTAACAGGTTCCCTTGCTCTCTCCCCAAGGGGAGTGAGATGGTTCCTTATAGGGGGTGAGGGTAGGAGCGGGTCCAGGGGTGGCTTAGGTGTTTTGCCCGCCCCTTTGGTGGTTTTGTGTGCAGGGGGCATGTGCAGTGTCCCCTGCTCCTGACCCCCTGCTTTTGCTCCCGGCTCTTCAGAAGTGGCAGTTGGTCTTTTTGGTCTTTTCGTATCTTGTTGTCCATAATTTGCCCCAGCTGTGCATGCACGCAGTTATTTTTAGTCCCTCATAGTTTCTTTGTATTTTGTTGCTGGAGGAGAAGTTTGCCCAGGTGCAAGCACTGCAGCAAAGGGGCCCAGGTCCCAGGTCCCAGCGTGTCTCCCTGGTACTACAAAGCCTGCCTCCACAGCCCTTGTCTGTTTACTCTGTTCTTCAGCGCAACCCCTGTGTAACTCTGCACACATGCAGTGTTCTACTCCCTGGGCTGTGAGTACCTGTGACTAATAAATATACGTCAACCTGATCTGCCCATTGTTGGATGTCTTCTGTTTGGCCATCCCTACAAGGTAGGAATTTCTCTCCACAATGTGATAAAGAGAAGACAATGAAAACAAATACCTAACACACTGCAAGTAATAAATGGTAAATAATGTCATAGTTTTTGAGAAAAATAAACCCTAGAATTGCTCTCAGCCTCTTAGAAACCCCTTTAATAAAGTTGCGCTTCTCTAAGACATAGAGGTGTTCATCCTCTATCTGTCATTACCCAGAGCTGACATTTGAATACTGGGGCCAAAGGAGAAGAGTGAACACCACAACTGGGAAGAAATCAAGGTGCCTGCATGATCGATTCCTCCTCGACCTGACCCATAATGTAAAGGACACAGGAATGAAAAGTCAGGTTCCATCCGTGATAATTATCTCCACATTTCTAGGGTGTCTTGCCCCACTGTGATCTGATAGGACCACCCCAGGGACATGCCAGGCTGTGTCTCAGCATCCTGAGGCCTTCCTGGTCTGTGAGCCTGAACTTATACCCCCCAGTGAAGCTTGAGTGTAAAGAGTTCTTAGAGGACAGAAGTGGAGATGGCACATCTTCTGCTGCTGGTTGCTACAGCTCCCTAAGGGATACTTCTTCCTGAAGTTTCAACCACTCTACTAAATAAGGTATAGTGACTGTGCTGTGCCCTGTTGCCTTCACTGTACTTAGAGGAATGTCTCACATTCAGAGGACTCTCCACAAACATGTGTTGAATGAGTTATTGATTCAATGAATGCAAAAGTCAACTGAATTTGCCATGTACCTAACACACTGTAAGAGTATGACAATTATGAAACAAGGTCCCTAAACTTCAGGAGACTACAGTCTATCTGAAGAGAGAGTAACTGGGAAGGAAGAGCTGGTGATGGCTCCTTGAAGAAAGTGGGGATTAGACTGAGTCTGAAAAGGGAAGGAGAGGAAAGCAAGGAGTCAGCCAGGAGTGAACAGGGTGAACCAACTCCTGTGCCATCTCACTGGAGGCTGGCCTCCACATTTCTTGCCCCCTGTTTCCAGAAGAAGGAAGCAAAAATGTGGCTGAATGGGTCTCTGTTGTCATGCAGGAAATGCTTCTGTGCCTTTAAAACAAATTGTCATACTCAAAGAATGTAAATTAAATCAAAGGATTTCTTGTAGAAAGAAAGAGACAGCAACTTTTTCCCATTTAGCTTTCTTTTGAACAGAAACATTATCAATTTTCATTGTTCTCAGCTGTGGAATTTACGGTACCCAGCGTACTCTAAAATATCATTGATATGATGTACATGAATTCCAACCTCAGGATAAACTCATGGAAAGTGTCAATTCTCCCTTGATTTTTTTTTTTTTTTCATTATGTACAGAAGAAAAAGGGAGCCACGGTGTAATGAAGGCTTGACAAATATCTGTGACAAATATCTGTGACATAAAATATGATCACTAAAAGAAAATAATGGTACCTTTCAAACTTTCCCCCCAAAATCCCATTATAGAAATAGGAAACCAGGAGTCATGCTTTTAGGAAAAGAATTGAAGCCAAATTCTTTCTCTCCTACTCTGGGAGTGTGGTTCTATGTCAAAATATTAGAATTAGAAGTTGAAATATAGTCTCAAAAGCCTGGATTAATGGACAAAATCATATTACCAACCTAAAAAGAACTGCTAAACTTCAAAATAAAATAGTTACATTTTGAGATTTTATCCCAACTCCATTGTAGATAGGAAAGATATAGGCCATTTACTGATATTTTTTAAATGTTTTATGGCTGATATAAATAGCTTCTGAGTATCAATGTTTAACATGCACAGACATAACATGCACAGAGTTCCTCAGTTATTATTTTGGAATAGAGGTTTCATTTTTAAGCCAAACTGACAATGTTATCTGTTTATGTCTGATGTGTTTGTGTCTCAGTATCTCACAATTTCCAAATAATCTGAAGCATGTAATTCCTTCCTTTAGTTAGAAACTCTAGATGACTAACATTCTGTGGTGTTGACTGAACATCTTCCAGGGCTTAGGGATTTGTGATTTGGGTTTAGAAAGTCTCATTGTCACGGTAATTTGGGATGCTTTTCAATAGAACTCAGGGAAAGTGGTAAATGGTTTCTTAGAAATTATAAGGCCAAGCTATTAGTTCATAAGAAAGAAAAAGTCAAAGTTAATACGAGGAACAGTTGTGGGTTTTTTGTTTGGTTGGTTTTTTGGGTTTTGTTTTGTTTTGTTTCACGTTGTCCAGACTTGAGAATCCAGGAAGGAAATTAAACTTTGCAGTCATGTGGTGTGTTTGAATTTAGATACTCCTGGAGAGAACCATCCATTTCTTGGAGAAGAACAACCTTCTCGTTCTTTCCCTCCCCACTTCTGTACTTCCCCACCTGAATGCATAGGAGCTGAGATCAATCTCTTTGCTGCGTGAGTCTTGGACACCAAGACCAGAGCAATAGCAACGAGGCAGAGGAGAAAAAGGACTGACAACCAATGTCCAAGATTATAAAACTTACAGGACATTAGGAGAGAGAGATATGGGGAGAAGGGATAAGTTAGGAACTAGGATTAACATACACACACTACTATACATAAAATAGATAACCAACAAGGACCTACTGTATAGCACAGGGAACTGTACTCAATATTCGGTAATAACAAAAATGGGGGAGGAATCTGAAAAAGAATGAATATGTCCATGTGTATAACTGAATCACTTTGCTGTACACCTGAAACTAACACAATATTGTTAATCAACCATACCTCAATAAAATAAAATTTTAAAAAAAGGAGAGAGAGATGGAGACTAAGATTTCCTCATGTTCTTGGTAAATCTGGTGGTTCCCAAAAGAAAAAATGGACAACGGGGACATGAATGAAAAAGTGTGGGAAAAGTTTAGGGGAAAAAGTTCAGGAAGCGGGAAGAAAAAAACAAACGAGTAACAAGGAGGTCCATGGCTGACACCTCCTTTCAGAGGCTTACAGGATATTAGCTATTTCATGTGCATTTCCCAGAAGTGGGTGTAGGATGGTTTGCCATACCCTCCTTCCTCCTACCTCGGCTCTCTACTCTTTTGGGTAGAACCCCTTCAGTTAAGGACTTTTTTAAGCCCTCTTTGGGATCTACTGAGTGGAGAAGCTATTCCCTTCCTTCCTGATCACTGGTGAGCAGATGTAGCTCCCTAGACACAACATGGGAGAGGAAGGAGCTTCTATCTGAGACCAACTACTTGGTGTGAAACACACAGAGGCTGAGTCCCTACAACCTGCCAGCTTCTCCTCGCACAGATCGTAGCTAGACAGCCTAACTGAGAGCAGAAAAACAGGAGCGAGACAGGGCTCCTTCTTCGGTTCATATTTCAGTTATGTTTTGCAGTTACAGAACTGACTGTATAGATATGAGACAGTGAATAAAAGAAAGAGATCTGGGCATGATGTATTGGGTGACCAACAAGTCAAATAGTTGGTGGGAACCATGCCTGGAACCCAGCACCCTCCGTCAGGCCCCATGAACTGAGCGCCCAACTTACTCCAGATGGAGACAAAGTCTCTGTAGCAGTTTCTTCATTCGAGTCTGTCATGTCAGCCCCTGTGAAAATTTAGCAGGGGATGGAGATCGGTAAGCGGGAGGCGGGGAGCAGTGACTAGGGCAAATGATGTGAGCTCCGTGGCCTTTAGGATCTGGTCCAGGGAGGCCCTGTCTTGGCTGCACCTTACAGTCACCTGGGAGGACACTAAAAGTCCTGGTGTTCATGCCTGGACCAAGTAGCTCAGCATCCTCACGGGTGGGACCCAGGCATCAGTATTTTTTAAGGTCCCCAGGTGATTCCAACATGCAGCCAAGATCGTGAATCACAGCACTGGTACATTTTCATGTCAGGAAGCTACCAGGAGGCACAGGTTCAATCCCTCAGCAGCTTAGGAGTTTTGGGAACCCCCTGTGGTAACGTGTAGGTCTACAGAAATTATGCTGTGGATGACAATGGTTCTCAAACTTTGCTGCACGTGGGAGAGACTTCTTTTTTAAAAAGTCCACTGGCCAGGTCACAGACCAAACAAATTAAGTCAGAACTGTATAGGGGCAGAACACAGGTATCAGTATTTTTTAAGTTTCTTGGGTTATTCCAGGTCCCACTTCTATAGCTTAATTTCTTCTCAGTTTTATAGGCAGGGAAATCACTGGTGGATGTTGATAGAATCAAGACTCGGGTTCAGCAGGTCTGGGCTGGAGCTCAGGCTTCTGCATTTCTCCCAAGCTCCCAGGTGACGCTGACGTTTCTGGCCCATGGACAACACTTGGCTTTAGTCTATTTTCTTGTCAGTGAGCCACCAGGGGCACATATACAAGTCAGCAGCTGCCTTAGGAGTTTCAGAGAAGCCCCTGTGCTCTAGCCAGTGATGAGAGGGAGAGAGGGAGAAGAAAAAACCCCAAAGTCATCATTTCACAACATATACATTCCCATATACAATATTATGTTTTACACTTTAAACAATTATAAAGTTATGTGTCAATTCTATCTCAATAAAGATGGGAAAAAAATCATGGCCTCTCTCAATACCACATTCTTTCATAACCAAGTCTAAATCCCCTGCTCACAGGAGAGAAAATAATGCTCACAATTTTGTGGTCTGTGGGTCCTCATGACTTTTTTGCATTAGGTCTCACTTTTGCTAGTTATGCTGTGGCTAATAGAGCAACTTTCTACCCTTACATGACCATGCAACTCCAAGAAGTGAGTTTTGAACTCACCTTTAAGAAGGTGTTATTTGTAGGTGCACATGGAAAACATAAGGAAAAGGCAGGATTCCCAAGAGTGGGGATGCGGCTAATAAAATGAAAGACAACGCAGGGTTCTCCAGCTGTCAAATCTCCCCAGGAACACACTGCAATATAACCTGTGTCGGGTCCTCCTTCCTTCAATGGAATGGTGGGAAAAGGGACACCATTAGGTAGCTAGCCCACAGTTGTCCAGCCATTGAAAAGTGTTCAAGAATTCGGAAGCAAAAGACACAGTCCATTAGATCAAATCTAAAATGATAAACTGTAATGTAATAAATGGAATATTCCACACCTTAGGTCCAAGAAATCAATAGCCCAAGTTTAGGTTGAGGAGATCTGAAATAATAGGACTAATGAATATAAGATATGTACACATTTTAGCTGAAATGCAAGTGCAAATTAAGTCAATAGAGTAATGTTGCTGTTATTTATTCATTCAATTATTCAGAAAAAATCTAGGTCAATCCAGTGTTAAACCCTATGCATACAGAAAATCAAACAGGATCTCAGTCCTTCATCAATTCATAATCTAGCCGTGAGAAATGAGGTACAGAGTCTTGAGCCAAAGCCATATTTGCCCACTTCTTCTCTTCACAAGGAGCATGTTTGTTTCTGGAACAAATGCCTTAAGAGGAACATTGACAAAACCCGTATCTTTAGGAGGCTGTCGTTAGAACAACAAATCTACACATACAATGATGTTTGAAAAACAGGAGAAATTTTGCTATGGTTTTCAAATATGGGAAGAGTGATTATTCAGAAGTGGGTTGGAACTTATTTCCTCAAGCTCCGGAAAGTCAGCTCAGCACCAGGGGGTGATACTGGGAGGCAGATCTGGCTCAGAAAAGAGCAGGACCGGAGGGGGACTCACAGCTCAGAGATCCCCACACACACACACTGAGTGTCGCTCTGCAGAGCAAGTCCCTCATCCTCTCGGGGACCTTCACATGGGCAGTAGGTGACACTTTGTCAGGGGAGATCTAGGAAGATCATGGCTGTGGGTAGGAGCTCAGGATGACAGACTCAGGAGAACTTCCAAATCTGAACACTCATGGGTGCATTCCTGGCTACGTGGTCATTGTCTTGTCTATGATGAAAAGAATAATTTTAAGGTGACTGCAGATTTCTCAGACCCTCTTTTCTTTATAAAGCCACACATCTAAATGGAGGCAGGGGCTGAATGTGCTCATCTAGAGACTGGGGTACAATTGACAAGAGTCATCCAGAGCCTTGGAGGTAAAACGTCCCAGGGGACATTCAGAGAAACTGATGGGAAAGAATCACCATCAGGACCTAGGAATAAAAAGGAAGATTGAAGAAAGAAGTGGGCACTGAAAAATAAACTACAAGAGGCAAAAATAAAGCCTTGGAAACATGACCAGTACCACTCCCCCTCACCCCCAGGTCAGTAGACCGGAAGAGGAGATGTGCAGAGGATGGATTTGGGTAAATGACTTTGGATCAGACTGGACATCTTTACATGTGGCCAGCCATGTGACCAAGATGCCCGCTGGTACTGGAAAACAAGACACGTTGCCTTAGCCCAGACCCTGGACCACCAGCTGGGCTTCGTGTCCATTAAAAGGTGACCAAGGTGAACTGGTTTTCTTGTGGTCCTTCCAGGGCATGGCAGCAATTCCCTCCTTTAGTTACTCACAGGCTTGATGAATCTCCACCAGATAACTAGGGCTGGTAACTAGAGCACACCCCCTCCCAGTGTGCTCCGGAGTGGACAGTAGTTAGTGCTGGCCTGGGTGGGAAAGGAGAATCAAGTTTTCTCATATTTCTAAAAATAGCATCTTTGAAAGGATTTTAAACTTTCACATCCTTTGTGTCATTTTCACGCTTCAATCATTCTGTCCAAGTGAAGCTCAGCTTGAATTTCCTAACGATATCCTATTTCACGTTAGTTCTCATAACTATTACATGTGGGTCTCTAGTGATGCTATGACCCATTTGTAAAAAGTTACTTTCCTTGAAATTACTGTAAAACTATTCTGGAAACAGTACTGTTTTCACTAGAATTAATAATGAATCCCTCACCCAATCCACCAGACTTTTTTTTTTTTTTTTTTTTATTCTCACTGTAGCTCGGTTTTGAGTCCCAGCCGTTGAATTCTGCTCTTTAAGTCACCAATGGACAAACTTTATTTGATCATTCTAGGATTGGGGTTTAAACATTAGGTTTAATTTTTAAAAATCAGGTTGAAATAAGAAACCATTTCTTGGCTCAGCGAGTTGATTGCGGATAATTCGATTGCAAACCCTTCTGTTAGGGGCAGATTTGCAAACCTCAATCAACACAAAGGGAACCTTTCATAATAGGTTTTCTCTGCCACAATGTTTTGCTACCTTATTCTCAAAAAGCAAGCTTTCTGTGAAGATGGCTAACACACTACATGATTTAAAGTGTTTTTTATCTCACTTCAAATATTGCCGCATTAAAAAATAAGATCAAAGAATAGTAGGTGTCACAGGGATAAGACAATTTAAAAAATTGTCTTATCCCTGTAATTACCGATTTACCCTATTACTTCCCTTCTTTGTGTTTGTCATTATCTTTCCATGTTTTCAGTTCTTATTCTTTGCTCTCTGTTTCATCAGCCTCTCCTCCCTTTACCCCTTTTGCTTCCCAGAGCAGACCACCCTAACATATATGCCATAGGACATTTCTAGAGAAATAGATTTTTCATGAATTTTCAAAGAGACAGATTCTTTTTATGCAATCATACCTCCTTTGCAATGGAAGGTGCATGTGGGTTATAAGATGCTTCTAGACTTCTCAGCCTCTTTGGATCTGGATATGAAGGGGGAGAAAAGTTTCCTATTTTTATCTGTGAAACTTTCACTTAACATCTGCAGCTCTGCTTGTAGATGATTTTTATCACTTTAAAAGTTTAAAGAGGACAAAGACTGATCCACTTCTTTTCTAAAGAAAAAAACTACAGCAATTGTGATAATCTTGTAGAAATAATGCCCTCTCAAGGAAAAATTGTTTTCAGCTGAGAGGTTTCTGGGATTCTACAGCATTCTTCTGGAAGAATAAGCAGTTGTCCAAAGGATGGAGATTTTTATAACTCAACTGGAGTTCATACACCAGGAAAAATAAGTGGTCAGCTCCAGAAAGACCCATCACATTGGAATTTGGCAGATGACATCAGTTTAGCCAAGGGCTGTGGTTCAATTCAGGGTCAATATATAGCCAATCCACATGAATTTCTATTAATCCTATAAAACCCTACTTTTATTCTTATTTCTCCAGTGCTGAACTTAGAGCCTGACTCAAACTAGGCTCTGAATAACTGTTTGTTTTTTTAAAAAAGTAATAAATATTTGTTGAGTGAAGGCTTACTGGGACTCTTTTTATTGTGAAGGAATAAAGGGGGAACCATTCATATAAATCCAAACTCTAGTGGTTCCCCTTGGCAGTGACATTAGCTATGGTGGTCTTAGGTCCATCTCATGAACAGCTCTTTGAAGACACCCAAAGCCTTGTAAAGCAGGAGCCCCAGGACCTTGTAAAATCCATCACTGACATAGATTACATAGGTGAGTCATGGTCTCAAATATATGAAGTCAGAGCTGTCACATTCTGATGGCTTTTTAAAGTAAAAAGTTATTTAAAATTTGAATTGTATAAAGCACCTCAAGTTTAAAAAATACTAAGGAAAACTTTTTTTTTTTTTTTTGGATCCAGAAGTGTGGATCAAATGTCAGTACTGAAAGGGTTTAAGCTCTCAAATAATATTGACAGAAAAAATATACAACAACCACAGACAAACGGATAAAACAAAAACATTAGTTACGATTCTTGTTGAGACTGACTTCTCTGTATTGAGCATATTTATGATACATGTCATGGTGCTTTTGGAAGTGGGGAGGAAAAAAGACAGGAGAAATAAAAATCAAGACGGCAGAGTAGAAAAACGCTAAGCTCCCCTCCCCTCATGAACACATCAAAAATACATCTACACGTGGAACAATTCTCATTGAAAACAAATTGGAGACTGGAAGAAAGACCCCTATACAGTCAAGGCTGTAAAGAAAGATTCACGTGGAATCAGGGAGGGAGGGAAGAAAGCGATCAGGTCAGAACCCACACAGAAGAGCAGGGAGATACCCCAGGTTTGGGGATCCTCCCTGGGGAGCGAGGGGTTTAAGCGGAGTATAATTTATAAAAATACTGAACCATCTATATGTTCTACACCTGAAACTAATATGATATTCTAAATCAACTATACTTCAATATAAATACATATATATATATACATACATAAACAAACAAAATTCCTGAAACAAAACAAAACTGACCTCACTTTTAAATGCTTTCTTGAATAATACCTTGGATATTTAATTACAAATCCATGTGGTAGGTAAGGGTGGGTGGATGAAGTACTAACTCTTTGGCTTTATGTCATTCATTTATTCTTTTATTCACTTACACCATCAGCCATTTCAAAAATGACAGCTTTTCAAGCTTTCAAGGAAGCTTGAAAATATTTAGACAATACAGAAAGGTAATGTTTTATCTGTTGAACAATTTACTTTTGGGGTAAATCACTGCATAGAAATAACTGAGTGAGGTCACTAACCATCACCCAGGAGGGATCTTTCCTGAAAATAGGTAGGGGAAAATAGCGTAAATGCCGTGCATTGAAGAAAATGAAGGTAAATTTTGCCTCCTTTATTGAAAAGGACATTTCTTTGGCTTTCTGTCTAGCGTACCATCCTATCTCTTATAGCCAGGCAGCATCCTGTTACCACAGTTGTGGGTTCCCTTGTCTCCTGGGAAGGGCAGCTCGTTGGAGACAAGATGGTAGGTGCAATGGATGGGTGTTGCATGGGCCAAGCACTCAGAAGAGCAGGTCATGGGTTGGGGAGTGTGAGATGGGCCCTCTTTCTCCTGTGACCCTACAAAACTCTAACAAACACAAGCTGGCTTTCTTAAGAAGCTATCAGGATTGGCAGAGTGAAGAGTTCAGCAGCAAAACTAGAAGTAAGAGGTGTCTAAATTGAACATCTAAAATGCAGGGTCAAAGTGGAGGGTGCCAGGAGGATTTGACTGGAAACCTTCAGAGATCTCAGGAGAGCCACATTTTTCAAAATCTCTGATGAAGTAAGGGCCTGGGTGACAGGTTCCGTATGGCTGCAGAGTCAACAGCAAGCCACCATCTGCCTTCTTCCCCTCTACTCCATTATTGCCCCATTCACATCACCATTCTTGCATCTTTGAGCCACTGATCAATGTTCTGGAAGATTACTATGTGATCCTTTCCTATTGACTTCATTCAGGGCCTTCCTACATTTGATTCACTGAAGCTAACACTTACTTAGCTTCAGTGAATTTATGCATCAGAATTCACCTACTGCTTTAAAAAGTAATTGACTCTTCTCTTCCAGGGAGGAAATTTTTAATTGTGTTAAATTGTGTTAACTAGATGCTTGTGTCTCATTGCTATTTCTCAATTTTGCCTGAAGGTCTCAGGTTGGTATTTCACTAAGTTCTATTTTTAATTCATTCTCCTTGAAGGAGATACACCCCTAGATGGGGCCACCCATGGGGCCAGAGCCCTGGGAGAAATGGAAGAACGTAACATTCTACAGGCACAAAAGTCTCCCTTCAAACCAGCTTCAAGACCTGGGAATTCCCTGGCGGTCCAGTGGTTAGGCCTTTATGCTTTCACTGCAGGGGGTGCAGGTTCAATCTCTGGTCGGGGAACTAAGACCCCCCAAGCTGCACAGCCAAAAGAAAAAAAAACTTCACCTTCACCAAAAACACAGAATCTCTGTGCTAAGGAGAATCCCCTCATCTAGTAGGGAGTGGCATCTTGATGTTCATGACAAATGGCATCATCTTTCTGTATCCAGCTGGGTCACTTCAAGCTCAGGCCCAGAACCCTGCCCACCGAACAGTTCTCTGAGGCAAAGGGACGTGGCACCTTGGGGTGAGGACAGTCCCTTCGTGGCTCACTCACGTGTTATCCATATGCTGGCTGTATTCCTCGTTTGCTGTGACGGAACATAGAAAACAAATAAAATAAACAATGATGGTGAGGAACCAGCTTTGTCTAGGTCACATTGCCCCTCATTGTAATTCTACCTCCAACCCATCAGGCATTTGGGAATTAATGTGAACCATGTAGTACAGCAAGCCCAGGCATCAGAGGCCCGGGCTCCTACTCACTAGCAGGCTGGCCTCAGACAAACCATCACCTTGTCTGTCAAGTAGTCCCTCAATGAAACAGAGACTGGGGCAAGATCATCCTGGGGGCTCCTTCCTCAGCAGAGGTCCTGGAGACTCCATTCACAAGCCCTATCTTCTTTCTGTGGTTTATGAAATAGAGTTCAAATGTATCAGCTTGGCTTTCCATACCCTCGGCCCTCTGACCCCAACTTAGACTCGTGTCCTTTCCTCCGTGCACACCCAACGCACAATCCATTCTAAAGAAGGTGGGGGACGGCTGTGCTTATCCTGAGCTTCACAAAGCCCGTGACATCTGTCGGCCTCCCCAAGGTGCCTCCCAGGAACTAAGCCTTTTTTCCCCTTCACTGAGTGCCCAAGCTAGCCCAGAACGTGGCATTTTCTAATTGCTCAATAAATCCTTGTAAAATGAAGGAATTCCATGTGTGGCTTTTCCCAAGGTCATTTGTTTATCAAGTGGTGATGTGCAACGGTTAAAATGGCTGATTTTCAAGTACCAGTAGCTAGTGAGCACATTTCTGAAGGATAGGGGAGTCTACTGATACCCTTGAAGGTTTATCTTGTAGGTGCCTATATACCCTATGTATCCCCCAAATTCTGTCCTCATTCTCAGTCCTTTTTTGTCATGCATTTTCTGGGTCCTGGCATGGCTTTCTCGCTGCCTCTCATTTGTCCAAGCCCTGTACCGCCTGTGAAGGGTTCTCTATCTCCAGGCCCATATTTCTTTCCTCTTCTAAAGCCCTATATCGCTACCATTTACCTTTTACTTATTAATATGTAACATTTCACAGGGAAAAACACAGAGATCAGGAGACTCAGATTCTTGTCCTAAATCAGTACTGAAATTATGACTAAGTGTCTTCACTGAGCCTAATAATGAGGGGGTTTGATGAATCTGGCCTCCAAGTAAGTTTCAACTTTTGTGTTTAGTGAATGAAAGGGTCCATGTGGAGCAGGGTTCTGCAAAGATTTCTAAGGCAGTCCTTGTGATCGGTGGGAAAGAGCTAAGTTAACAACTTTTGCTGTGGCCAGAGAAGGAATGGCGTCCTAGTACGAGACCCAGAACTAAAACTTCAGGAGTCTCGGGGCACGTGCCGTCTTCCTTGTGAGGTCTTAACATTATCTTTGGCTGGTCCTCCTCTGAAAGGGCTCTCCTTTGATAACAGCTCTCACGCAGACCTTTGCTCTGTTTCCTGCACATAGAAGCTACTCCATTAAGATATTTTGAATGAAGAAAGACTTAAACCTTGAAAAATTCTGCAGGTAGCCATTTAAATTAAATCAAAACACATTGAAAGAAATACACAGATTTGTTTTTCCAAAGCGTATTTTTTCAGGAGTTTATTTTTACTTCACTCTCCAAAGACTTAAATGTAGGTTTCTCTAGAAAGAATGCTATACATCCAATGTGATGCTGAAAAGTTCTCAAATGCTACAAGAAGCTTATAGCCACATGCTTGATGAATTCTGTATGATAAAGTGACTGAGTGTTTTTGTATGCAGCATTTATTTTTATTTTTTTTAAATAACAGCTTTATTGAGATATAATCACAGACCATAAAGTTTATCATTTTAAAGGGTAGAATGTGACGGTTTTTAATATCCTCACAGTGTTCTATATTTATCACCACTCTCTAATTCTAGAGCATGCTAATAACCCCCCAAATAAGCCCCATACCCATTTGCCATCATTCTCCATTGCTGTTCCCCCTAACCTCTGGCAACGACTCAACTACATTCTGTCTCTATGGGTTTGCCTGCTTTGGATATTTCAATATAAATGACATCATACAATAGGTGGTTTTTTTGTGTCCGGCTTCTTTCACAGAACATCATGTTTTCAAATTTCATCCATTTGTAGCATATATCAGCACTTCATTTCTTTTTATGACTGAATAACATTCCATTGTGCGGATAGACATTTTGTTTGCCCATTCATCGGATGATGGGTATTTGAGTTGTTTCCACTTTTTGGCTATATTTGAATACTAGCCAAATTGCTGCTGTGAATATCTTTAGGTTTTGTGTAGCGGGGGAATTGTGTCAAATGGTAAATTTTAAACTTAGTGAGCAACTCCCCAAACTGAGATATTGGGGGATACACAGGTATCAGCCATATTTTAATTATGTTGTTCCCAAACAATAAATTCTAGCTTATCCCTCCACTCTTACAATCAAGCAACTTAGTGACATACTTGATCAGTAGCAGGGACACTGAAGAGAACATTGGGCCTGAGTTGTGAGTAGAATGATGTAGCACACATGGGAAAAACCTCATGATAACTCTGTTCCTTGCATACCTTGAGATACAGATGCCAGTTTCCAGAAATCAGTGGGGCAGGAAATTTCAGCAAAGAAAGGAGTTATCTATGAGACCTCTTCAAGGGACTGGGTCCTGAGTCTGATAGACACAGCACAGCCAGCCCCCTTTCCACAGACTCTGGAATTTATCACCTGTGGGATGCAGTTCTGAGCCTGTGCCCTTACCTGTAATAACACCTACCCCAGGGGATTGTTTGGAAGAAATGTGGGATAACAAATGAAAGTGTCTGATATGGTGCCCAGCACATAGAACATTTCATACGAGTATTTCAGGTGCTAACCCTTCTCTTCCATAAAATGCAAATGTGAGTGGTCCGAAGAGCAGTAGTCTTGTAATTAGAAGATATGGATTCGAGTTTTAGTTTTGCTATTTGCTAGCTCTATGAACTTGGATAACTCAATTTAAGCTGAACTTTCTCTGTCTTTAAAATGAAGATAATCATGCCTTCTTTGCCTTGCAATTGCTTGACTTCCAAGACTTTTAAGAATGTACAAAGAAGTGTTTTGTAAATGTACGTGTGCTCAATGAATATGTATTAATACAATTTATGGTCTCCATTCCTCCTGACAAAGTTCATGCTTGATTCCTGTCCTCATTGGCAACAAGAGATCAGAGGGAAAAAGATCACACCAGCCTCCAAGTATGTGCTGCCATGGGCTGCTATACTCAATCACGCTATGACACAGAGATTCCATAATATTTGGGATCAAAACTCGTCTTCTTCTGATTTCCGAAACTCAGGCCTGAGATAAACATAATGCTGCACTGAACTGAAAATAAAATCATCCAGCCTGGGGCAGTAGTAAGTCTCTAAGTTTCACAGAGATGCTACAGAATCACTGTGAGCCTGGCAGATGTCAAGGGTACCCAGGGTCCATGTAATTTCTATTACTGACCTTCCATCTTGGCAAAAGTACACAATGCCCCATACATGCCCCTACGTCATATGTAGGGAGAAAAAAAAAAAAATCTCCAAAGAAGAAAGTCTAGTGCTTATGGTATATACTATAGATTGCTTGACTCAACAGATTCTAGCTCGCCTTCCTGAGCTATAGAAACTGTCACACTAAAAATTATATTTTAAAACTGTCAGGGAATTCCCTGGTGATCCAGTGGTTAGGACTCCACGTTTCCACTACAGGGGGCAGGGGCTAGATCCCTGGTCAGGGAAACTAAGATCCCGCATGCCTCACAGTATGGCCCAAAACAAAACAAAACAAAACTATTATGGAGGTAGAAATCCACAAGTAAACTAAATTGCACCACACAGACACAATCCCACATGTCTTAGCAGGGAAGGGAGAAAATCGAAGCAGTGCCCCACACTGAGAAGATCCAAGTTTTGGCAAGCAGGGGTATAGTTATTCTGGACCACAGGGTGTGTTCTGAGGTCTAGGCATATGGCATATATGCTAGGGTGGCTCTGCCCTGGCATCTGGTAAGGGATGTCAGTACTGATGTTTCTAGTGAAGAGCTTCATTGCATCTGGCTTCATTGTTCTTCACCTAGTAACATCTAAGACCGAACCCCTGTGAACTGCTTGAACCAAATCACATCTCCGTCTGATTAACAGCTATAGTCAATTCTGTTGTCAGTGACTAACAACCTCAATCAAGAGTACTACATCACAACACCCTAATGAGAATGAAAAAGAACCATGGAATTCAGATTTGACAACATATTTGGAAAAGGTGAACAGAGGCGTTATTTTTAAAAATCAATTTTTAAATATGTAATATCTCTAATATTATGAAGTTGAGAGAGAAATAGAGTTCTTTTTTCTGTGATTGTAGTCAATTTAGTGCTATAGGTATACAAGTTTTATATAGTCATAAAGTCTGCTGTTACTGTTGTTGTTGTTTTTTGTAAAGTCCATTTTTGTTTAATATTTCCAAACCTTTCTTCTAAATCTGTTGTCCTCAAGTCAAGAATAGCAGTTTCCTGCCAAAAGTTAACAAAAATATTTTAATTAATGTTGGGAAAGTTTCCTATTTTGCAAACACAAATATTTTAGAATTATGATTTATAAAATTAACACAGTGTTAACCATATTTTGCCCTTCTGGGGACCTTCTGCTGGAGGACTTTTAGTTTTTCAGGTCTAGGATCTTGAGGTATGACATATAAATCATTGTTTGAGTCTTAGAAGAAATTTGAGAGGCAGAGACACCTTATTGTAGACAAGAGAGCCAGCCAAATGTTATTCTAACAACAGTCTACTGCCTTATTCTTTCAAAAAAGAAAAAAAAAAAAAAGGAGGAAAGAAGAAAGGAAGGAAGGAAGGAAGGGAGAAAGAAAACTTCATATTACACTCTAGTTCTAGGAGCTGGACATTTGTCCCATTTCTTCTAAATTGGAACCCTATTTTATTCTTGCTTGAATTCTCCAGACTGTAGTTTTTAAACTTTAATCACTTTGTTAGGGAACTGTACTCAGTTGAAGAAAGTCAAAGATGATCTTCCTGTCTACCCAGGGAAATGCTTGATCTCTTCTCATAGTTAATTAATTAATCTGCTATATATTCACCTCAAACTTTTTCCCCATTGTAGTTGAAAGAATAAGCCTCCCCAAAGATGTCCAAGATGTCTACATCCTAATTCCTAGAACCTGTGAATATGTGACCTGACATAGAAAAAGAGAGGAAATTTCAGATGTGATTAAGTTAAGGATCTTGAGAAGGGAAGATTATCTTACATGATCTGCATGGGCCAAATGTAATCACAAGGGTCTATATAAGATAAAAGCAGTGGGGTCAGAGCAAGAGAAGGTGATATGATGACAAGAACTGAGGTCAGAATGAGAGATAGAGGTTAAAGATGCTATACTTATGGCCTTGAAGATGCAGAACGGTGGCATGAACCAAGACATGCAGGTGGCCTCCAGAAGCTGGAAAAGGCAAGGAAACAGATTCCCCTCTGGAACTTCCAGAAGGAATGTAGCCCTGCCATCACTTTGATTTTAAGACTTCGTACCTCCAGAACTATAAGATGATAAAGTTGTTCTGTTTTAATCTACTGAATTTGTGGTAACTTGTTAGAACAGCAATAGGATACTACTACCTTCCTCTTAGGTACACAGTTAAACTTCATTTCCCATCTTCCTCTGAGGCTAAATGTGACTGAGTTCTGGCCAATGGAATATGGCAGAAGTGAGACACGTCACTTCCAGGCGGGGCAATAAAATCCTTTCTCATGATCCTCCATGATCTCTTCTTGCTAGGTGTATAAAAATGGTGTAGCAGAGTCTGCCTAGCTCCCAGGCTGATCCCCTGCCCTCCAAAGCCCCCTCCAGGTCATGTGGGTCCTTGGGGGCATAGGAAGGAGGCCAAGGGGAGAACAGGAGAGGCAGGTGGGAGGGGTCCTCAGGGAGGAGTGGGAAGGAACAGAGGGCAATTGCCCTGCCCACTTGGGCCCGGGGAGCCTGCTGAGCTCCCAGGCCAATCCCCTGCCCTCCAAACCCCCCTCTAGGCTACGTGAGTCCTTGGGGGCATAGGAGGGAGGCTGGGGAGATCAGGAGAGGCAGGCAGGAGTGGCCGCCCCAGACCCCAGACCGGAGAAGCAGGAGAGGAGAGGAGGGCGTTTGCTCCACCCACTCGAGCCCAGGAAGCCTGTTGGGCTCCCAGGTGAGGTCCCCTGCTCTCTGAGACTGGGTTTGGGGGCACACCTGGGCCCCTTCTTTTCCTTGAGCCTAAGCCCCACCCCCTACAGCCCCCAGCACTGTTTCCAGCCCTGTGGGTTCTAAGCATAGGCCCCACCCACTGCCCAGACCTCACCCTTGCTTAGGCCCCACCCTCCACAGCCAAGGCCTTTCCATCCCACCCTTCTGATTTTTCCCTTTCCCTCCTCTTTTTTACTACTGTAGTACTGATGTACCTTCTGGTTGTGGATTCATCTATATTTTATTTTTACATTCTTTCCAACATATCTGTTAGTTTCCTAGTTTAATTTTATTCTTTACTTCGTTATTTCTCTCTCTCTCTTTTTTTTTTTTTGCCACTCCACATGGCTTGTGGGATCTTGATTTGTGAGCCCAGGGTCTGTGGGAAGCTCCTGTGGTGGGAGCTCTGAGTCTGAACCACTGGACTAACAGAGAACCTCAGACCCCAGGAAATATTCATCAAAGTGAGGTCTCACAGAGCTCCTCATCTCAGCACCAAGACCAAGCTCTACCCTACAAACTCCAGTGTTGGAAGCCTCAGGCCAAACAACCAGTAGAACAGGAACACAATCCCACTCATAAAAAAAAAAATGAAATGGCAAAAAAATATGTCACAGATGAAGGAGCAAGGTAAAAACCTACA
This sequence comes from Balaenoptera borealis, assembly GCF_965194805.1. Classification (NCBI taxonomy): domain Eukaryota; kingdom Metazoa; phylum Chordata; class Mammalia; order Artiodactyla; family Balaenopteridae; genus Balaenoptera; species Balaenoptera borealis. The sequence goes on from NC_138862.1 coordinate 146,321,858, forward strand.
AGACCAAATAAATGAAGAGGAAATAGGCAACCTACCTGAAAAAGAATTCAGAGTAATGATAGTAAAGATGATCCAGAATCTCAGAAATAGAATGGAAGCACGGATTGAGAAAATACAAGAAATGTTTAACAAAGATCTAGAAGAACTAAAGAACAAATGAACAGAGATGAACAACACAATAACTGAAATGAAAAATACACTAGAAGGAATCAATAACTGAATAACTGAGGCAGAAGAACGAATAAGAGCTGGAAGACAAAATGGTGGAAATAACTGCTGAGGAGCAGAATAAAGAAAACAAGAATGAAAAGAATTGAAGACAATCTCAGAGAACTCTGGGACAACACTAAATGCACCAACATTCGAATTATAGGGGTCCCAGAAGAAGAAGAGAAAAAGAAAGGGTCTGAGAAAATATTTGAAGAGATTATACTGGAAAACTTCCCTAACATGGGAAAGGAAATAGTCACCCAAGTCCAGGAAGCACAGAGAGTCCCACACAGGACAAACCCTAGGAAAAACACACCAAGACACATATTAATCAAACTAACAAAAATTAAATTCAAAGAAAAAATATTAAAAGCAGCAAGGGAAAAACAAAAAATAACATACAAAGGACTCCCCACAAGGTTATCAGCTGATTTTTCAGTGGAAACTCTGCAAGACAGAATGGAGTGGAAGGATATACTTAAAGTGATGAAGGGGAAAAACCTACAACCAAGATTACTCTACCCAGCAAGGATCTCATTCAGATTTGAAGGGGAAGACAAAAGCTTTTCAGACAAACAAAAGCTAAGAGAATTCAGCACCACAAAACCAGCTTTACAACAAATGCTAAAGAAACTTCTCTAATCAGGAAACACAAGAGAAGAAAAAGACCCACAAAAACACACCCAAAACAGTTAAGAAAATGGTAATAGGAACATACACATCAATAATAACCTTGAATGTAAATGGATTAAATGCCCCAACCAAAAGACACAGACTGGCTGAATGGATACAAAAACAAGACCCATATATATGCTGTCTACAAGAGATCCACTTCAGACCTAGGGACACATACAGACTGAAAGTGAGGGGATGGAAAAAGATATTCCATGCAAATGGAAATCAAAAGAAAGCTGGAATAGCAATACTCGTATCAGATAAAATAGACTTTAAAATAAAGACTGTTACAAGAGATAAGGAGGGACACTACATAATGATCAAAGGTTCAATCCAAGAAGAAGATATAACAATTATAAATGCTTATGCACCCAACATAAGAGCACCTCAATACATAAGGCAAATGCTATCGACCATGAAAGGAGAAATCCAGAGTAACACAATAATAGTAGGGAACTTTAACACTCCTCTCACACCAATGGACAGATCATCCAAACAGAAAATAAATAAGGAGACACAAGCTTTAAATGACACAATAGACCAGATAGATCTAATTGATATTTATAGAACATTCCACCCAAAAGTGGCAGAATACACTTTCTTCTCAAGTGCACATGGAACATTCTCCAGGATAGATCACATCTTGGGTCACAAATCACACCTCAGAAAATTTAAGAAAATTGAAATTGTATGAAGCATCTTTTCTGACCACAACGCTATGAGACTGGAAATGAAGTACAGGATAAAAACTTTAAAAATCACAAATGCATGGAGGTTAAACGGTGGGATACCAAATAACCAAGAGATCACTGAAGAAATCAAAGAAGAAATTAAAAAATACATGGAAACAAATTACAATGAAAACATGATGACCCAAAACCTATGGCACGCAGCAGAAGCAGTTCTAAGAGGGAAGTTTATAGCAATTCAATCTCACCTCAAGAAACAAGAAAAATCTCAAATAAACAATCTAACCCTACACTTAAAACAACTAGAGAAGGAAGAAAAAAGAAAACCCAAAGTCAGTAGAAGGAAAGAAATCATAAATGTCAGAGCAGAAATAAATGAAATAGAAATGAAGAAAACAATAGCAAAGATCAATAAAACTAAAAGCTGGTTCTTTGAGAAGAGAAACAAAATTGATAAACCCTTAGCCAGACTCATAAAGAAAAAAAGGGAGAGGACACAAACTAATAAAATTAGAAATGAAAAAAGAAAAATCACAACTGACACTTTGGAAATACAAAGGATTATAAAAGACTACTACAAACAACTATATGCCAATAAAATGGACAACCACGAAGAAATGGACAAATTTTTGGAAACGTACAATTTTCCCAGACTGAACCAGGAAGAATTAGAAAATATAAACAGACCTATCACAAGTAATGAAATTAAAACTGTCATTAAAAATCTTCCAACAAACAAAAGTCCAGGCCCAGATGGCTTCACAGGCGAATTCTATCAAACATTTACAGAAGAGCTAACACCAATCCTTCTCAAACTCTTCCAAAAAATTGCAGAGGGAGAAACACTCCCACATTCATTCTACGAGACCACCATCACCCTGATACCAAAACCAGAAAAAGATATCACGAAAAAAGAAAATTATATACCAATATCATTGATGAACATAGATGCAAAAATCCTCAACAAAATACTAGCAAACAGAATCCAACAGTACATTAAAAGGATCATGCACCATGATCAAGTGGGATTTACACCAGGGATGCAAGGATTCTTCAATATACGCAAATCAATCAATGTGATACACCATATTAACAAACTGAAGAATAAAAACCATATGATCATCTCAATAGATGCCGAAAAAGCTTTTGACAAAATTCAACACCCATTTGTGATAAAAACTCTCCAGAAAATGGGCATAGAGGGAACCTACCTCAACATAATAAAGGCCATATATAACAAACCCACAGCAAGCATCATACTCAATGGTGAAAACCGAAAGCATTTCCACTAGGATCAGGAACAAGACAAGGATGTCCACTCTCGCCACTCTTATTCAACATAGTTTTGGAAGTCCTAGCCACAGCAATCAGAGAAGAAAAAGAAATAAAAGGAATACAAATTGGAAAAGAAGAAGTAAAACTATCACTATTTGCTGATGACATGATATTATACATAGAAAATCCTAAAGATACCACCAGAAGAATACTAGAACTAATCAATGAATTTGGTAAGGTTGCAGGATACAAAATTAATGCACAGAAATCTCTGGCATTCCTATACACTAACAACGAAAAATCAGAAAAAGAAATTAAGGAAACACTCCCATTTACTATTGCAACAAAAAGAATAAAATACCTAGGAATAAACCTGCCTAAGGAGGCAAAAGACTTGTAGTCAGAAAACTATAAAGCACTGATGAAAGAAATCAAACATGACATAAACAGATGGAGAAATATACCATGTTCTTGGATTGGAAGAATCAATATTGTGAAAATGACTATACTACCCAAAGCAATCTACAGATTCCGTGCAATCCCTAACAAACTACCACTGGCACTCCTCACAGAATTAGAACAAAAAAATCTTACAATTCGTATGGAAACAAAAAAGACCCCAAATAGCCAAAGCAATCTTGAGAATGAAAAACAGAGTTGGAGGAATCAGGCTCCCCAACTTCAAACTATACCACAAAGCTAAAGTAACCAAGACAGTATGGTACTGGCACAAAAACAGAAATATAGATCAATGGTACAGGATAGAATGCCCAGAGATAAACCCACACACATATGGGCAACTAATTTATGACAAAGGAGGCAAGAACATACAATGGAGAAAAGACAGCCTCTTCAATAAGTGGTGCTGGGAAAACTGGACAGCTACATGTAAAAGAGTGAAATTAGAACACTCCCTAACACCATACACAAAAATAAAATCCAAATGGATTAAAGACCTAAATGTAAGACCAGACACTATAAAACTTTTAGAGAAAAACACAGGAAAAACACTCTGACATAAACCACAGCAAGATCTTTTATGACCCACCTCCTAGAGTAACAGAAATAAAAATAAAAATAAAAAAATGGGACTTAATGAAACTTAAAAGCTATTGAACAACAAAGGAAATCATAAACAAGACAAAAAGACAACCCTTAGAATGGGAGAAAATATTTGCAAATGAAACAACAGACAAAGGATTAATCTCCAAAATCTACAAACAACTCAAGGAGCCCAATATCAAAAAAAACAAACAATCCAGTTAAAAAATGGCCAGAAGACGTAAATAGACATTTCACCAAGGAAGACATACAGTTGGCCAAGAGGCACATGAAAAGCTGCTCAACATCACTAATTATTAGAGAAATGCAAATCAAAACTACAATGAGGTATTATCTCACACCGGTCACTATGGTCATTATCAAAAAATCTACAAACAATAAATGCTGGAGAGGGTGTGGAGAAAAGGGAGCCCTCCTACACTGTTGGTAGGAATGTAAATTGATACAGCCACTATGGAGAACAGTATGGAGGTTCCTTAAAAAACTAAAAATAGAACAACCACACAACCCAGCAATCCCACTACTGGGCATATACCCTGAGAAAACCATAATTCAAAAAGAGTCCTGTACCACAATGTCCATTGCAGCACTATTTATAATAGCCAGGACATGGAACCAACCTAAATATCCACGACAGATGAATGGATAAAGAAGATGTGGCACATATATACAATGGAATATTACTCAGCCATAAAAAGAAACGAAATTGAGTTATTAGTAGTGAGGTGAATGGACCTAGAGTCTGTCATACAGAGTGAAGTAAGTCAGAAAGAGAAAGACAAATACCTTATGCTAACGCATATATATGGAATCTAAGAAAAATAAAAGGTACTGATGAACCTAGGGGCAGGACAGGAATAGAGAGGTAGACGTAGAAAATGGACTTGAGGACATGGCATGAGAGCGTGAAGCTGGGGTGAAGTGAGAGTAACATCAACATATATACACTACCAAACGTAAAATAGATAGCTAGTGGGAAGCAGCATCATAGCACAGGGAGATTGGCTTGGTGTTTTGTGTCCACCTAGAGGGGTGGGATAGGGAGGGTGGGAGGGAGGCTCAAGAGGGAGGAGATATGGGGACATATGTATGCATATGGCTGATTTGCTTTGTTGTGCAACAGAAACTAACATGGTATTGTGAAGCAGTTATACTCCAATAAAGATCTATTTAAAAAAAAATGAAAGGAGTAAAAAAAAAATTTAAATAAATAAAAATTAAAATGGGAATTTTTTGCTTTAAATGATTGTTTACATAGTCCATGAAAGAAACCACGTTGGGCATTATTTTGTTCATGTGTGGTATTTTCTGTGTTTTCAGAGTATGTTTTCATAATAACACTTCAGGATAGTCCTAGAATGGTTCACCTTTACAAAGACTTTTGTAGCATTAGTGTCGCTCTTAAGCAACATGACATTGGCATTCTCCTGGGGGATTTCGGTTATCTCATCACCTTTGGCAGCAAGATTAGCAAGTGATGGAGGAGGCAGCTCTGTGCATCGTGTGATGGAAAGTGTATCTGTTAGAGCTGCACCTGGCAGCGAGCAACAGAAAACTCTAAACTATTGTGCTTGACTCAGATAGAAGTCTGTCAGTGTTATTAGGCCATAAAAAGCCCCTGTTAGGGAGTCCTGGGCAGGACAGCTCAAGTCTATGCCATTAAAGGTACAGCGTTATCACATCTTAAAAAACAAAAAACACTCCAAAAGACACCAGCATTCTATTGATACCAATCCATGTGTCCAATCTCTTATCCAAGTATTTTCCCCCCATTGCTTACAATTCTCTGCCTTCCTCCAGCTCTGAACTGTCCTCCTGAATATCTCCTTTATATTCAACCTGATGAAATTCTAGTCATAATGCAAGTTCAAAATAAAGTGTTACCCTGTCCAAAAAAAAAAAAAAAAGATGCAGCAGTGAGACGCTAAGCCTCTGTGACAGGCTAGAATCAGAATGGGCAAAAATGCTGCTCCTCTAATCCCCACGTGGAAAGTAGCCCATCAAAGAACCACACTGAACTGATGTGTAAGCAAAAAGTAAAGTTCTAATGTGGTCTGCCACTAAAATTTTAGGTATGTTTGTTATTCAGTAGTTATCCCACCTAACAACTAATGGCTAATGCATCATTCAAGCAATAAATATTTATTCAGCACCTACACTATAGTGGGCTCTAGTAAAATGGTGGAAACGAGATAAACACAATTTCTGCTCTCATAAGATGTATAACGTTCTTAGACATCTTCCTGCTCACTTGGTGAAAACCTCCTGATAACTCTCCTCAACACTGGAGTATGTTAAAGTCTATCCCCTATAGGGTAGTGGTGGTGTGCGAAGAAAAATGTGAAATGATGTTACTGACCCATCTGTAGACAAGTAATCAGGCTGTGCTAATTTCATAACAGATAACCTGAAAATCTCAGTGGTTTAAGGCAACGAAAATTTTATTTTCTTCTCACTCCTGAAAAATTCGCCGCGTAGTGACTGCTCTTTTGGGTGACCATCATGTGAGAGCTGGCTCAGAGACACATTTACTTCCATATTGAAGCTCCAAGGTTCCTTGGGTATTCCTAAGGACGGGCTCCTTTTCTTCACCAGTCAAAGACGAGTGCAGAAAATGTGAGGAGGGCACATAGGTAAGCTTAACAGCCTGGGACCCAAGGCGGAACACATCACCTTCACTCACGTGCCATTGGTCATATCATCCTCTCTAGGTGCAAGGGAGCTGGGAAATGTAGTTCCTGATGGATAATACTTTCCCTTCAATTACTATGGAGAACGTATATAGTCCTACATAGCAAAACCTAAACTCACAGAAAGGACTATAAAAAAACACGTTTCTGATAACTTTCAGTTCATATCGCTGAACTAGAACTGTACAATGACTGCACAAGGTATCACATCAGAAGAGGGTCCATTTCCAAGTTCTGATTCAGAAGATCTTCCAAAGTAGAGCCACTACGTATTGAATTTGGATTCATGTGGAAGCACCTCAGACATCTCTGGAGAAACAGGGGAACTGCTCTAAGTCACATTCTCCATCTCCAGCTGAATCATCAGAGCCACTGCTGTGGTTAAGAAAAAACACTGAAGACAGACTCAGGTCACTATCAGAGCTGTAATCACCATTCTAAAACACACAAAAGGACACAGCATTTTATACCCAAGCTCAACGTATTCAGGGGCTCCTGGTACATAAGGGTGACAGTATTTTCCATTTTCCCTGCTTTAACATCTGTCTATACCGACCGTACTGTATGGTCAGTGTAGTGAGAAGAGGAGGAAAACAAAACGCCTAGTTTAAAAGCTCATAAACAAAAGGGGGTAGGGGCAGGAGAGTAAAAGGAGAGAGCCTGTCCTGTTTAGAAAAGCGTATTGCTCCACCCAGGGCAAAGGGAGCAAAAGTTCCTTCCCCGTGTGATTTACCAAAAGGGTTTCCTCCGTGGGAAAGAAGCGTTGTTTTGAGCTTCAATATGTTTCCTTTTTCTGGAAGTGTTCAAAACACTAACCGAAGGACTTCTTACCGAGTGGAGTAGTAACTTGGACTCGAGGAAGAGAGGAAACTGGAGAGAAGTCTGCTCTGAACGCTGGTAGTCCTTCAGGATCCCAGGTGAAGATTGCAGTGCACATTAGTCAGGATTCTCCAGAGAGAAAGAGGGCGTGTGTGTCTGTGTGTGTGGGAAGAGATACAGAGACAGACAGAGTCAGAAACACAGAGAGATTTTAAGGAATTGGCTTACTTGATTGTAGAGGCTGACAAGTCCCAATTCTGCGGGATAGACCAGCGGGCTAGAGACGCAGGGAACAGTTGATGAAGCAGTTCAAGTCCGAAGGCCGTCTCCTGGCAGAATTCCCTCTTTTCAGGGTAGGTCAGTCTTTTTTCAACTGGTTAGATGAGGCCCGTACACATTTGGAGGGTAACTGCTTTACTCAAAATATACTGATTTCAGTGTTCACCTCATCTAAAAAATACCTTCAGAGAAAATCTAGAATAATGTTTGACCAAATGGCTGGGTCTCATGGCCTAGCCAAGTTGACACAAATTAATCTTCTCAAAGTGCTTCTGCAAGATTCATCCAGAAGATTGTCTGGGAGCTCTGTTCCCCCTCCTCTGCTTTTCTCTGCACAGTGTAGGGTCTGGAGCCTTGGATCTGATTCTTCCATCTTACAGGACAGCCCAGATTTTGTAGGGTTTAATGCTTATATAATTCGAGTGGCCCTCTTTAAGAAAAAGAAGAAAAACATATAAAACAATGTCCCTCGTTTATCTCAGACATTGCCAGCAGGGGGCGGCGGGGGGAGGCAGAGGTACAAACACTTTGGAAACCAGCAAAGCAGTTTCTTATAAAGGTAGCTGTTCATCCACCTTATGACAAAGCAATTCCAAAGAAAATGAAAACTTGTGTTGACAAAGTAACTGAAAAAGGGTTTTATGGCAGCTTTATTCATAACAGACCCAACCTGGAAACAACCCAAATGTCCATCGAGCTAACAATGGTATATTCACACAATGTAATACTACCCAGCAATAGAAACACATGGATTACTGATACACACAAAAACATGGTTAAATCTCAACAACAAGCTGAGCTAAAGATGTCAGATGAAAAAGAGTGCACAGTGTATTATTTCATTTGTTGAAGTTCTAGAACAGGGATAAAGCTAATTCGTAGTGAAGGCAGATCAGTAATTGTCTGGGGCTGGTGTGGAGGGTAATTGACCCCCAAGGGGCAAAAGAGAACTTTCTGGGATATTGGAAATGTCCTAAATTTTGACTGGGAAGGTGGTTACCCTTGTCAAAATTTGTCAAACTTATTGAATTGCACAGTTAAAATGAATGTATCTTATTTTATGGAAATCATTCCTTAATAAAGGTAACTTAAAATTATAAAACAAAGTATAAAAGTGAATATTTATTGAGAATTAAGAAATCTCAGCAAAGGAAAACTGTTTAAGCTGAAAAACAGAAATATCTCCAAGTCCAGAAAAAAAATCATATTATTATTATTCTTATCATTATATCCGAGATGCTTCTATAACACGTTTCTTCTTATGTTTTTGACCGTATACTTTTCTGTAGCCTTCTCATATGATGAAGGTCTTGTAATTTATCTCTAGAGAAATTATAAAGTTATTTCAATATTTCCTATGGCATGAAAGCATGAAATTTTCTTTTCAACTATTTAAAAAATGTTCTGTCCAGGCCATTACTGCTATTGCTAGATGGGGCCTCCTCACTTGGACGATTAAGAATACTTATTCTGACCCTGGCCATAAATATGAGTTTTCCTTCATTCTTTTTTTTTTTAATTTAAAAAATTTTTTGGCCACACCTCGTAGCTTGTGGGATCTTAGCTCCCCGACAAGGGATCAAACCCAGGCCCTCGGCAGTGAAAGCACGGAGTTCTAACCACTGGACCACCAGGGAATTTGTGAGTTTTCCTTTAAAGTTACTCAAGCTCAGTGAGAACAATGAGCTACATTTCAATAAAAAATTATAACTCCCGGATTGTGAGGAGGGATCCTCCCTGCGTTATGGGGTGGATTTAGATGGCAAACACCAGGCTGTGGTTAAGTTTAAAGACCGCCCCCCCCTATGTTGGTAACAATTAAATCATACTAAAGATAAATGAGCCTAATAACACTAGAAAGTTAGCCTGGGTTCCTTATGAAAAATGCCAGTATCTCATTTCCCTTAGAGACGGAGATTGGTATGGAACAGATTGGGTCAGGCAACCGGAAAAATACTAGGTCACACTTAATGGAACTCAGTGGCTCTGAGGCACCAGTCTATCGCCCTGGCTTCCACCAGGATGGACAGGAATATGTACTTTAGGATTCCCTCGTTCTCAAGGGCACCTGAGTGCTAATTTAGATATGACTCCAGCAAATTTGCCATTAACATGAACCCGATGGACCAAGAGATCTGTATTACACTGGTAGGACCACTTAACAGCTATTTTTGTGCCTTCAGTATGGTTGGGAGATGTAATTGCCCACAGTGAAGCCTTAACAGAATTCATCCAAAAGGCCTTAAATGACAGTAACCAGGCTATTAGCCTACTGAATTCTGAGGTCTTTATGATGAAGAAGGCTGGGTTACAAAGTCACATGGCCCTCCATAACCTTACAGTGTCTCAAGGAGGCACCTGCACTATAATTCAAACTGAATGCTACACTTTCATATCGGAAGAACCTTCTAATATTACACATTTAAAGACACATGAAAAAATCAGATTTCTGCCTTAAGTGTTTCACTCCCTAGTCTTGGTGATTGTTTAGGGAGTTGGTTTGGTTCCAGAAGCTCACGGCTTAAATCCCTATTTAAGACTTTATTAATATTACTAGCTGTATTACTTACATCCCGTCTGTTTCATAAGATTGCTGTCTCTTGTGTTACCCAATGCGTAAACAGACCTCCAGCAAGATTAATGAGGGCTAAACATCTTGAGGCAGTTGATCACATAAATAACTCTAAATAGAAAAATTGTAATAGTACAACTCTAGATATGGGAAGAAGCAACAAGGGAAACATTTCCTGGATCATAATAGACTAGTAAGACAGGTGATTCTGTTACCGAGTCCAAGCTCACTCTGCTCGCCGCACGACAGGCCAATAAATTGGAGACGAGGTGTTGAGGCAAGAAATAGCGACTTTATTCGGAGTCTGCAGACTGAGAAGATGGTGGACCAGTGTCCTAGAGTACCATCTTGTCAGTGTTTGGATGCCAGTTCCTTTCATAGCACAAAGAGGGGGAGGAGATGGAGGAAGTAAAGTAAAAAGGCCGTAAGTTTTGCAAAATATCCCCTGGAATGGCCAGCCTCGGGGAGGGGACGTGTTAATTTCTTCTTCCTTGAAGCCATCCACAGGTGGATGGGGTCAGGATGTTTCCCTGAACAAAGGCACTTTCGTTTAACATCCAGGCAGAGGGGCAGGGTTCCCGGAGGCAGGCCATTATGTATAGCCGATATCCTTTTAGCGAACAAGAGCAACAGGAAGCAAAGGTTAAAGTAAAAGAAACAGATCCAACATGTAGTCAGATTTGGCTCTTCCCTGTTACAATTCAGAGAATTTTCATGTTCAGCACTGGATTTATGCTCAAAATCCAGAGAATTTTAGATCATCAACAGGGCCTAATCAAAAAAGTAGCACATTGAGTGGCCTATCAACAGAATCCTCACCTGATGAACCATTTTTTTTCAGTTGACATATATCATAATCCAGCAGGATGGCAGTTTGAAGAATTTGGTCTGGAACACAGAAAAGAGCCCTTGGCACTTGATTCATGGAGAAAGGAGTGAATTATCCCCACTTACTCTGTCTTTCCTACTAAGACTTGATTTAGTTCATTTGATTGTAAGTCTTCATCCTTCAGCTGTTTCCATGTACTCCTATACTTTTGTCAGATTTGACTCCCTGCCTCCTAAACTAATGTTAATTTAAAATCTCACATCACCTAGCCATTTCACTGAAATGCGCGACTATTTAATGCCAGCATGTAATTGCCCAAGACATTAAAAGAACTATCAAAATGCCAAGCTTGGCAGACAGAGCCTATTGTCCGTAAATGACATTTTCAGCGGTTACTTTAAAGGGCTCAGCAGCTGTCATCCCCTGGGCAAGAGCTGGCAAATTGTTTTGCAAAATATCAACTTCTCTCAAAATAGAAACACATTCTGCTGATTATCAGTGTTTCTCTTTGAAAAAGATAATTACAATACTTTACTCTTGGATGGTTCTTCATACCTTATAAACCACTCTATTATCTCATCTCTTGAAATTAATTCTTATTCCCAGTTCATGTAAAAGGAAATCACGATTGTTTCAATTATGTCAGATATTAAGTCCTCCTTGTATATTTCTCGTCTTTCTTTTTTTTAAAATAAATTTATTTATTTATTTATTCCTGGCTGTGTTGGGTCTTCGTTTCTGTGCGAGGGCTTTCCCTAGTTGCGGCAAGCGGGGGCCACTCTTCATCGCGGTGCGCGGGCCTCTCACTATCGCGGTCTCTCTTGTTGCGGAGCACAGGCTCCAGACGCGCAGGCTCAGTAGTTGTGGCTCACGGGCCCAGTTGCTCCGCGGCATGTGGGATTTTCCCAGACCAGGGCTCGAACCCGTGTCGCCTGCATTGGCAGGCAGATTCTCAACCACTGCGCCACCAGGGAAGCCCTCGTGTTTGTTGATGTTGGGTTTGGTCATGTGACTTGCTTTGACCAATGGGATTGCTTAGTGTCTACGAGGCAAGCAAAGGCACGGATCTAGCTTGCCGTGTTGGGCACACCTTCGGGGCTTCTTCTGTTGTGTGAAGAGCTTCCCCCACGTAGCTCCTGTGCCTTCCGCCCAGGCCCCAGAATTAGCCCATGTAGAGGACTGAGTTTAATCCACAGCGCGGAGACAAGCCCAGCTCACCCCTTGAAGCAGAGCCACTCCAAATCAGCCGATCTGCAGTGGATCTACCGACTACAAACACGAGAATAAATACCCATTGTTGTAACTGAGCTTGGTTTCAAAGCATTATTGTCGATACGGAACCTGAAGTTTAGAGAGGTTGGAAAATTTTCCCAGCGTGACACGGCTGCTAAGTGTGGACGATGAGATTCACACCCAGGTCTGTCTGTTATACTCTGAATAGATTGCTTTCCCTACTGTACAGCTCAGTGGGGCGTGAATAAGAGAAAATATCCTTCATGCACTTATTCTTTCACTGTCCTTTTGAGGCCCCCCTCCATAGCTCCATGTTCAGTGGAATGGTTTTGTGAAGGCAGAGCAAAGAAATATACTTTTCTCTTTGGGTTCTGTATGTCAGAGCAGATTCTAGATGAAACCGGAAGCCCAGTCCCTCGTGTCTTGTTAATGTCTTTCAAGTTAATGGCAGACTTGAAATCGAAACTTCAGAGGTCTAGAGATTAAAGAAGGGATATATCGTTGTGATTAAGAGCACAAACTTTGGAATCAAGCAGACTTAGGCTTCAATACTGGTTAACACTCTATGTGTGAGAGAGATATATATATATAGATATATAATTTGGATACATTGTTTAATTTTCCTAAGCTTTAGTTTCCTAACATATAAAATGAGTGCAGTAATATGAACCTTATAGGATTATCCTGAAGATAAATGGCCTGATATAAAAATAGGGTCTGATGCTTATTAATATTAAAATTATGGATTCTAGAATTAGGCTAATTAGGCTGTGTGATCTTTCATTTAATGTGTGGACTTAGGTGAATTCATAAACTCTGTTCATTAGACTACTTTCATATAAAATGGGGACAAGATTGTATTTATAGGATTACTTCATAGATTAAATATGATAATAAAGGATCTGACATACAGTATGTATTCAATATATTTTAGCTATTATTTTTCTTTCTTAATAAGTACAGAGTAAAGAGTAGCTTTATTAAAAAAATTTCATTATGATTATTCTACACTCTGATGCTATAGGGGATTGGAAAATTCTGGTAAATTCTCAATCTCTTTGCAGGGCGACTTTTTTGAGTATAAACTCAGTGCTGAACATGAAAAGAAAATTTCCAAAGGACACGCTGCTAAAAGCTTAAACTTTTAGAACTAGAACCTTGATCACATGTTATGTGAACATTCTTATTTTATAGAACGTTACAGTGCAACCAAAGCCCAAGTCCTTTACTCCCAAATGCCAGGGAGAAAAGGATGGTATGTGTGTGTGTGTGGGAGACACAAAGGCTTTCAAAGGCCAGACAGGTAACATAAATGCATATGGAATAAGAAAATAGTGAGTGGTGGGTACAGGTGAAAATGTAAAAATTAAGCCCTGCTTTAAGAAATTCAGTTTCCAGGGCTTCCCTGGTGGCGCAGTTGTTGAGAGTCTGCCTGCCAATGCAGGGGACACGGGTTCGAGCCCTGGTCTGGGAAGATCCCACCTGCCGCGGAGCAACTGGGCCCGTGAGCCACAACTACAGAGCTTGTGCGTCTGGAGCCTGTGCTCCGCAACAAGAGAGGCCGCGACAGTGAGAGGCCCGCGCACCATGATGAAGAGTGGCCCCCGCTTGCCACAACTAGAGAAAGCCCTCGCACAGAAACGAAGACCCGACACAGCCATAAATAAATAAATAAACAAATACTTTAAAAAATAATGACTCCCTTCTTAAAAAAAAAAAAAAAGAAATTCAGTTTCCAAATTCCGAACACATTATGTTGGCAAAACAAGGCATGTCTACAAGGTACGTTCCACTGATGTCTCTCTTTGGGTGGCAGGGGAGGGCATTTGTTTCACAGCCCTTGCTGGCAGTGGAAGGTAGTGAGATATTTCTGTGTTCACTGATGCAGTGAGGATGTCAGATATCCTTGAGCATCTATTTGCATGGGCTGATTTCTACTCAGAATAGACTGTTCTGAAGGAGGTTTGTGTACAGGTGCAGGGAACAGATCCTGGAAAGGAGTGGTGGGCTTGCTGTTCACCTACCCCCGTGCCAGAGCACGGTGCAGAGTTGGGCAGGGTGATGTGTGAATGGAACCCCTAGGACTGTGCATTAAATCACAGGTATATGTAGTGGCCCTGCAGCACCAGGGACCATGGAGTTACGTCAGAGCCCTGTGTAGGGGTGACTGTCTTCTGAGAAGCCCAGTGACCCGAGCAGCACAATGTGAGGCCCTAACAGCGCATAACACGAAAGAACAAACACATCTTCCCCTACTGCTATAGAACAGACAGGGGGTGATTCTTTTTTTGTCATTGTTTTGTTTTTGTTTTTAATTTAATTTTTATTTTATATTGGAGTATAGTTGATCAACAATGTTTTATTAGTTTCTGGTGTCCAGCAAAGTGATTCAGTTATACATATACATATATTCATTCTTTTTCAGATTCTTTTCCCATATAGGTCATTACAGAATATTGAGTAGAGTTCCCTGTGCTATACATCAGGTGCTTGTTGGTTATCTATTTTATGTGGAGTAGTGTGTATTATATATGTCGATCCCAAACTCCTAATTTATCCCTCCCCCAACCTTTCCCCTTTGGTAACCATAAGTTTGTTTTCAAAGTCTGTGAGTCTGTTTCTGTTTTGTAAATAAGTTCATTTGTATCATCTTTTTAGATTCTGCATCTAAGTGATGTCATATGATGTTAGACAGGGGGTCATTCTAATAGGAGACAGTGTCACCCCTCGGGGAGGCCCAACAGATGAGGAAAGAAGTGTGTCATTTGTAAAACTATATTCCAAAATGATTTGACTGTTTGGTTATTATTCACTCAAGTGACTTTGATGGGAAGTGAAATATTATCTTTATCCATGTATTAGAGAAAGCTTGAGCCCTGATGTATCACGTCAGTCATGTCATTCTGAGCCCTCCTGAGTTTGGTGTAGATGGCAGATTCCAGAAAATGCCTGGGTGTGCAGGCTTCTTCCGGAGAGCATGGCTTTCCCCAGAGGGCTCTAGAAACCTTTACTTCTCAGGGCCTGAACAAAAGGGCAAAAGCTAGGGGAATCTGAATTTGAATGTCACGGCTACTTTCCTCTTCTGCAACCACAGGCTGGAAAGTTCTTGGGAAACAAGTAGACGAGGCCCTGATTTTGAATAAATGCCAGTGAACATTATACAGTTTCAAAATAGGCTAGTTACTAATTTTAGGAAAAATTATATTGAGAGATATTGCCACCTTGCAACTGTGGCCCATGTTTTGATGATGACATATCAAGTTCTCTCCTGATATATCTATACATCTATATTTGTATCTATATTTTATAAGAACCTTTCAAATTGAATCCTGTTATCTGCATTTGAAAGATGAAAAATAGAGGCTTTGAAAAGTCAGCAACTTGCCCAGGATTACCCAGGAGGTGTTCAAACCCAAGCCTGATTGATTCCAAATCTGCAATACCTACTCGGCTTCAGAAATCTCTGGACCTACTGTGTACCTCGCATTGACCATAATGTTTTGTAACCCAGAGCTAGTTGCTCCACTATTATTTTCATTGCTTATCCATGTGGAAATTATCCGGAACCTCTGCAGCCTTCTGGTTCACTGTCTGTGTGCACAGCATGCTAATTAAGTTCAGCACTGAATCTATTTCATCAAGTCTCTTGGTCCATGGAGAACTGAGTCATCACTGGCCCACTGATCCCATAGCTTGGAGCTATGGGATCATCCACTCACCCCTTCATCTACAGCTTCTTCATTTATGTCTGCACTTGAGATTATTGTAAGCAGGAAGAAAACTCCTGGCCTGGCTTTTCAAGAAACATAGATTCACATATATAAATATTTATCTTTGAGAGGAGCATTTTACCCTTCACAACTAAGGGGGTCAGAAACTTGCTGCATCTTTTTAACTGAAGAGAGACTCTGTTTCCTTTCAACTGTGGGTCACTGGTTTGTCTCATTCTTTTCAGATTCTTTTTTAAAAATAATTTTGTATGGTAAATTGATCTATGAAAATCTGAGCATATTTAATGCATACAATTTGATGATAACGTGTATTGGATTTAATGTACACAGTTTGGACATATATGTACACCCAGCTGTGAAAGCACAACCACAATCAAGGTAATAGACATAACCATTCCCTCCAAGGTTTCCTTGTGTCCCTTTGTTTTTTGTTTTGTGTGTAGGGGAGATAAGAAAACTTAACATGAGATCTACCCGCTTACATTTTTAAGTGCATGATATAGTATTAACTACAGGTACTATTTGCACAGCACATCTCCAGAACTTATTCATCTTCGTAACGAAAATTTTATGCCCATTGAACAAGGACTCCCCGTATATTGACCTTCGCAGAACATCCCATTTGGCACAAGATGATGACTTAATGAGTCTCTTATGATGCTAAGCAACTGTTTGTTGAGAGAGAAATTCCTCGGAGCATATTTACTATTCCCTGTGCATCCCTGATTCC
The DNA here is from genome assembly GCF_965194805.1 of Balaenoptera borealis. Lineage (NCBI taxonomy): Eukaryota > Metazoa > Chordata > Mammalia > Artiodactyla > Balaenopteridae > Balaenoptera > Balaenoptera borealis. Next base: position 146,338,652 of record NC_138862.1, read on the forward strand.
CAGAAAGAGATGGAAAACATATGTAGAATAATCATATAAGTTTAATATTAAAAATGCATTACCAAGAACTTACTATATGCAGAGGAAAAGAAATGTTTGCCTCTCAAATTTTCCCAGGAAGACAAGATTATGCAAGGAAAAGAGAAAGTGTGGAGATATGGTTGATTTGGGTGTAGGGACTCTGTACTATGTCATCAAATGAACAATGAGCAAGGGGGAAAAGGTGTAAACTGAGATTACTCCGGTGACTTGCAGTTCTGATAACTTGTCCGGACAATGCAGAGGCTCATGTTTCACGAGCAAGAGCTCTGAATGATGGTTTTAGTGTCCCAGAGAGCTCAGTAACTGAGAAGTTTTCCACCTTATGGTGGATGTGTGTCTAATCACAGGAAGGAATCTTTTTAAAAATTATTTGTTTGTTTTGCATTTCTCCACTCAGCAGCAGAAAATCTTGGACTGGAGCCCTTAGCTACACTCTGCTTGAGTGCCAATTTCCAGTGTTTTAAAATGAATCTTTCAATGAATACTAATGTTCTCCAAAGAAAGTACCCAGAGGCCAGCAAAACAGTGTTCATGGCTTCAGGATGATAAAATGGGGAAAGCATTAAACTGGAAGCGCCTGAACCCAGTTTCTAATCCCACCTCTGCTTTGCACCAACTGTGTGACCTTAGGCAAGTCACTTTACCTCTCTCTGGGCCTTAGCTTTCTCCTCTGTAAAATAAGTAAAGATTTCTGAGTCATCCAATACAATAGTCCCTAAGTACGTGTGAATTAAATTAAGATTCACTTTCTCAGTAACGCTAGTGAACTTTCAAGTGCCACATGTGGTTAGTGGCTACAGTATTACTAGCACAGAGTGTAAACCATGTTCGTCCTTAAAGAAAGTTCTTCTGAAGAGTCTAGTAGAGATAGTGTGTCTGTTCCGTTCTAACTCAAAACTTTTGAATCTGTGCCCACATGCCATCTGTGTGAATCAGGATGACAAGGCATGGACTCCTGGCCCTAGCACAGTAGTGCTTGTCTGGTAAACGTGCTAATGAGGGTGGCATTTGTGACAGAGTGGGGAGGTACTGGCTGGGATCCCTGTTCACCCACCAAGCAGATGCAACATGAAACACGACGGAAAACCCCACCAAAGAAGAATGAAAGAGAGAGGGGCTGGCAGATGGCACTCCTGCATTCCCATCCCCAAACCTCCCACGTGGTCAAACCTCAGAAAGGAGCAGAAATATTAGACCCAGCCCTCAGAGAACAGGGGTGTTTATTGTATACTTACCCATAACCAGCTGATTCTGGATAATTCACAATTTAGAACCTGGTTAATGCTATAAGAACTCAATTCCAAAGAAACCTGTGTCTAGAGTAGGCTAGACATCATAGGCTCAACTTCCCAGCAAACCATGAAGAAAATGCTACCCAGTACCATCTCTCTGGGCCTCAGAACGTGGCACTCAGAGGACCAAATCGTGATCATTTCTGGTCATTCAGCTCCTGTCCTTTGGCCACTTAACTCCTATTCTTTCCTTGGACACAGCCGACTTTGGTTGCTCCTGTGGTTGTTGGTTTTTACTTTTTGAGTCAAGAGAGCTCAGAGCACAGGAAAGGGGCACAGTTAGAAGGATGTGGGGATTCAGGCCAAATGCAAATAATTCCTGCACATTTTTCATTCTAATGGAGTGCAATTGAATCCACAGCTGAACCTCATTTAATCATGGCCTCGGGGTCTAGAGAGCTGGGCCAATGGAAAATCCACTGCAACAGTCTTTCAGCCTGAAGTTTACATTCTGTGCTCAACCCGTGTCAGCTCTTGCTCTAATAAAGTAGGACTGATCACAAACATTTATCTAGCACTAGTTATGCACTTGGAATGCTTCCAAATGCTTTAGACAGAATTGCTCGTTTAATCCTCACGGGAAACTTAGGAGGTAAATATTGTGAGGTGTTGCCATCTGACAGTGTGAAACGAAGGCACCATGAGTTGAAATGATTTGCATGAGGTCACAGAACTAGGAAATGATGATCATGGATTCTGCACTCAGGGACTCTAGTTTCAGAGTGTCCAGTTTAATCATGATGCTATATAGCTTTTCTAAATAAAATAGATTTTTAGCTGAAAGCCAGCTTGTAAATAGCAGAACTTTTGTAAATGAGGTAGTTTCAAGGTTGAGGTATTAGAAAATGAGGCAGAGCAGAGCGCTTGTGACAGGAATGCGGGTGAGACCGGTTGACCCTGGTTGACCCTGTTTCAACAAATCAGTGACCACACCGGTCATGCAAATTAAAACCCCAAACACATTCTTACAACAGAAGCTCTTAGCTAATACAGCATTAATTCATTAGACTTTTACCTTCTTCTCCTTACTGGGAGAGTGCAACAATGATGTAGTCAGAAGGAAACACATGATAATGTCGATGGGGGCATAAAAAGGTGATGTAGAAAAGCAAGGAGTTGAGAGAATAAATTTGAAATGTAGGGGAGGAACCCACTTGAGATTGCGTTTGAACTGATGGTGTTTGTCATCTTTTAAGAGTGTTTACAAAGAAGTGCAGGAAGGGGCAAGGTACTTCTTCCTGCAATGCAGGCAGCTGCTACCCCATGGTTAGAGAATGTCCTATGATAGTAGTCAGGGTGAGACTCTTCCAGACACAATATGAGAAAAGGCTAAGAGGTTAATGCACAGTCATACACTTAATATGATTTGTCAGTAAAACAACCCTCTCCTTTGAGGCAGTAGCATGAAATAGTTTAATGCTTTCCCTAAGACATTGAGGGTCACATGTAGTAACTTAAAAAAAATTAGTTTATCTGAGTGCTATATGTCTAGCTCTTTCATACTCACTTTGTATTGCTTGTTGGTGGTAAATATTCTGAAATTCATTTCAGAGACAGAGGCGTGCTTTAAGAAGATTTTGTCACTGTGTCCTCTCCTATCACCAACATCCTCATTTCAGCACACATGCACACACTTGCACGCACACCCACACACACACACACTTCTCAATCTGAATTCCAGCATGAAGTATCAAGTTCTATAAGCATTTAGCATTCCGTTTTCCTGGCTCTGTTATTTCTATTCACTTCCTTTTGCACCTCCACTCCCTTTCCTGAATGATCAGCTCCTCTCTGGAGGCAAAGTCTGTAGGATTCAGCCATTACTAGCTTTGTAATTGGTGTTGGCCATTTACTAGCTGTGTCATTATGGAAAATGGAAACTTTTCTTATCCCCGGGGAGCCTCATTTTCCTCATATGTAAAATACAACTGCTGTTTCCGACTTCACAGAGCTGTTGGGGGCAGATCAAATGTCTAGGGCATAATAGATGTTTAAAGGATCAGTTTCTTTTGCCGATTTCTTCCTTTCTTAGCTCTAGGGCGTGGACAATGGTAGATATTAATAAGCTCATTGAATGTTTGTATGAATGAAAGAGGATGGATTCTCAGTGCATGGCAATGGTTCTGAGCTCAACACAGTAAAAACATCTCCCGAACACACTATTAACTCGATTTCGATCCCTTACTTTCCTAAGTTCTTTTCTCTGTCTTTTTACAGACTGTGCATTCCAATCCCTTTTGGTAGTACCATTATAATGGCATATCTGACTCTGCAGATATGTGGGTTCACTATGAGCTGTGTAGCCCTAATAGCTAGGAAGATGATGAAAATAATTCAGAATAAAACCAAGCAGTTGAATCCAATCAAGGTTAAGATAGCATGGATTACAAATTTTCTTGAATAGACAAGAGAATAAGATACTGATAGGACTCCCACTCAAGGTAGTAGACCATTTGCCTCGTTAAACTTTTAAAGTCTCCACCACAGTGATCATAAAAAGCATGCAAATAAATTTTAATCAAGGTCCTAGACAGTATCTCTAGTTCTTATGTAACCTTTACTAGTTGAGACGGTAACTTCAAAATTGTTTAGATAATATAACTCTTGTTAGCAAATAAGAATCTTTTAGCACTGAGAAAATTCGGAAATAAATGTAGACATGCTTAAGAGAATTACGGTATTAATATTGTGTATTAAATATGTGCTTGAATCTTAAGAGTTTGCAATATTTAAAATAATTTTGTCTTTGAGAGTAACATATCAGCTGTATGATTCCAATGTGAAATGTGTAATAGCAATTGATTTAAATGAGTGATTTGAGATTGAAATTTCACCATGCAATGTGAGACTGTTTCTAATACAAATTTAAAATTTCTATTTTTATAAGTTTAATTTCTAGATTTGAAAAAGGAGTGATTTAGGTGCTTGAGAAGATTTTTCACATGTCAAGTATTTGAAGTTCTTAAAAAAGAAATTTAATGTATTAAATTTATAAATTGAGTTTAAAATATTCAAAAGAGTTAAAAAATTGAAGTTTTAAATAGGACAGAATGTTAGTTGAAGTCCCTTTAAAACTGAGTGTTAGATTTTGCTAAATTTATAAGTAAAATAAAAAGATTTGTAAGTAGAACTTAAAACAAGAAAAAAACTAGAATACTTAATTAATTGTAAATTAAATATTAATATTAAATGACTTCTGGATAATCTTTTCTATTAATGTCTTCCTAGGGAACCCGAAATCTTACCTCAACAGCTCATTAAACCTAGTTTCTTTCATTCTTCTTTTGGTGACTATCCCAGCAATGAATTGGGGAGTTGGATGTAAGCCACCCGAAGGGTCGTGTTATGGGGTCTGAACCAGCACTGAAATTAATCAGGAAAATGACTTCAGGCAGCTCAGATTTCCACACACAGTGTTGTCTATAACAGGCAGTGTGTAAATATAGTCTTCTCTCTCAGAGATGCCCATCTTCTTAGGTGAATAAAGAAAGATAAGGAGGGAAAAAAATAAAAAAATAACACAAAGTAACAGCAACAGGAAAATGAAACAAAATAAAAACAAAGCGGAAGTCACCAGCCCTGAACTGAAGTCAGCTCGCTGGAAAAGTTGGTACAGTCAAGCAGAAACCAAAGCATGATGGGAGGTGTCATTCCAGCATGATGAAGAGTGCTGTATCCTAATAGCTAAATGTCAAGCCATTTCATATGCATTACAAAAAAGACAACTGGAGTGAGAACAGGAACTGCAGAGAAGTGGCAAGCATTTAACCTTCATGAGAGTATTTCAGAAGATATTTTGTTGCTTTATGCCTGTAAGGTATGTCTGTCCATAGTGAGTGAAAATGACCATCTGTAATCAGTTACAAGTGCCAAAATACGGTGACATAAAAGGTAATTTCAAATAAATGACAGCCTTGTCATTTTAGTACATATAATAAATGCCTTATTTTGAATATAGACAATTTTATTAATGGACACTTAGCTCCTCACTAATAAATGTTAAACAAAAATAAAGAATATCAGTTTGAACCGTATGCTGAGTTATGGCCTGTTGAGGGCCCACATGACCCAGTTTAGCCCTCTTATTTATCCAGGGGTGGAAGTTATGCTACAGGAAAATATGCTACAGAAAAATATGATACCCAGGTACATATAGTAGAGACTATATTCCCCCAAATAAAATCAATGTTTTGTTTAGTTTGGCATCACTGTGATGCCAGAAACACCCTGCTTTATCTCCCCCCTTTTCTAGCTAATCCCTCTTTGGTGTTTGAGCTAGGATTTAGTAATCTAATGTGCTGCCAAATATGACAGTTTTAAGTTTTCTTCCAACGGATTTTTGTTTTAAATGAAGAGAAGGCTCAGAATATTTCAAGGTGTTTTAACATTTCCATTTTCTGAACTCCTAAAATATATTTTGAACTGGATAGAATATAATCATTTGAAAACACAATTTCACAGTCTTCTTGTCCAACACAATTAGCACAGTGCATCTGAGGAAAAAAGAATTTACATTTACTGAATTCCTTCCAGGTGCCAAACAAGCTTGTACCATAGTCCTTGAGAGATGCAATTTTGTCATCTCTCTACCTTTGGTACTTGGCACTAAGTCATGTCCAGCAAGAGTTTGTTGAAATATACCAACTTACTAAGGTAAAGGAGTCACTTGTTTATAAGGTCCAACTCCTGACAGAGAAGTGAGGGCTGTAACAGAAGCCTTCAGAAAGTTCTTGGAAAGAAAACAGGGAAAATGATGACTTCTCCTAGAGATGGGAGATGTGGGTTAGCTATAATTCTAGGGACTTCAACTACACTTGGATCAAATTTCCATACATTTCTACAGCATTAGGGATTTTCTTTTCTTTTCTTTCTTTTCTTTTTTTTTTGATAGGCAAGAAGTGGATTTATTTAGAGAGATTCACATTCCGTAGACAGAGTGTGGACTCTCTCAAAAGGCGAGAGTGGCCCTGGGAGACGCACACTCCACAGACAAGAGTGTGGGCCATCGCAGAAGGTGAGCGGCACTAGGAATTTTCAATGGACATTCTTACTTAAGTGGCATGGTTTCATTTGTAAAGCCAGCGGAAAGAACCTGAAATGTATGTAGAAAGGAAAACATGAAAATAGGAAGGCAAGAATCAGAGACTAGAGTAGGCATTCTGATAGTAATGGGTCATGTCAGGGTACATCCACTGAAATGAGATTACTCTAGACAGAAACAATTTAAAAAATCAGCTACGACTGAGTTAGACCACACATTTCCGCCAAAATATTGTGTGTGTGTGTGTGTGTGTGTGTGTGTGTGTGTGTAGTGTGTCTGTCTGTCTGAGAAGTCAGTTGTTTATTCTGACATTCTGATTGTCTGGAGCAGTGTCAGGAAATCCATGCAGTGGGCTCTTTCATTTGGGTGAAGATGTAGTCCCTGCAAAGATCTTATGAGACACGACCACATTCTTTTTTTTTTTTTTTTTTAAAGAATCAGTTAGCCACATTTCTCCTTAGCCAACGGTTTTCTGGTCACATGTACTGAACGATAGCTTCAGTTGTTTTTTGCTTGACTGATTATCATAAATCCTCACACCTAGACCATGTCTCAACACAAAAGAAGCTTTCAGGAAATGTCAGTGTTGATGAGTTTTTGCTGAGAAAATTAAACGCAACAGAGACTTCTCCTCTTGGTAACTAGGAGAAAAGCCCTATTGTTTCTTTGGGCCTGAGATACTAATGATTTAAGCTGATAGATTATTAAATTTTGCTGTTTTAATACATTTATAAAAATACATGTATCAAATAAATGAATGCTGCAAATTCCACACTGTATTTCAAAGTGCTGTTCACTAGTCTCTTGTAAAGTGTTGTAAGACACATATAAAAAATATTTAAGGCCCTTTTGGGAGCTATACAAATGACAGTGAGCATCTACTATTTAAACACAAATACTAGGCCTAGTCCAGTGTCCTGAACTTGCAGGGAATTTAATGAAAATTTCCTGAATAATGAACTGTTGCTACAGTCAGTTCAATGGGAAGAAAAAATAAATCAATCAACAAATTTGTGTCAGCTAGGTAAAATGACAAATTAACAACATTTTATTTTACATCTGGTCAGATGTCAAAGAAAAAGACTCTCTTCAGATGCCCACAGGCCTCAGAACCCACACCCATTTCTGAATGGCTGGCTGGTGAATCAGGAGTCCTCTTGAGGCAATTATAGAGAAAAAGAGGAAGAAGAACATGTTTCTCAGCCACTAAGTTTCCTATTAGTTTGTGTAGAAACAGAAGAGCATTCAAAGTTTATTTTATTATTTTTTTCTTAAGAGCAGTTAAGCTTTGTAAGAAAGCAGACCACAATTTTAAAAAAAAGTTTAATATTCTGCTAGATGTATAAGATGATGATCTTGCAAGGAAGAGAAGAAAAAAGATTACGATGCCTCTGTTAGAGCATTTTGCTTCTGTGTCCTGTACTCCAAACTCCTTCTTACAGAAAGAGGTGAAAGAAGTCTCATGAACACAGCCTTCTTATCCATCCCTACTCATTTTTGCTTGGCCATCCTATGCTGCTTAAATATCAGCTAGATACAGACCACCCCAAAATATAATCTCCAGCCCAAATCACTTGACTGAACTCCATTTATGGGTCCCCAGTTGCTTACGGACAAGATCCACCCGAGGGCTGCATAGACGTCTCAGATTTAGGGTGCTCAAAACAGATACTGTCTTTTTTTTTTTAATTTAATTTAATTTTTTAAAAATTTTATTTAATTAATTAATTAATTTATTTATGGCTGTGTTGGGTCTTCGTTTCTGTGCGAGGGCTTTCTCTAGTTGTGGCAAGCGGGGGCCACTCTTCATCGCGGTGCGCGGGCCTCTCACTGTCGCGGCCTCTCTTGTTGCGGAGCACAGGCTCTAGAGCGCAAGCTCAGCAATTGTGGCTCACGGGCCTAGTTGCTCCGCGGCATGTGGGATCTTCCCAGACCAGGGCTCGAACCCGTGTCCCCTGCATTGGCAGGCAGATTCTCAACCACTGCGCCACCAGGGAAGCCCCTGACTATTTTTTTTTTAAACCAGCCTACCCTCTTCTGTAGTTAAAAGGTCTATGATCCACACAGTCGCCAAAACCAGAAACTCAGACAACACAGTGAACTCCTCGCTCCCTCCCCCCTCACACGTGAGAGATATTCATCATCACTGATGATCTGTACGTCTATACATGATCTATACACTGATGATCAATACATCACTGAGATCTATTCATTCCACATGTGCAGTATATCCTAAGTCCATATATTCCTCTCTGTTCCCTGTGCCGCTGCTAACTGCAGAATTGCTTTACAGTTTTAAAAATTCATTTCATTTTAATTAATTTAACTTTCATTAAAAACTTTCTTATTTTTAAATTACAACTTGGGGGTATCTAAATAAAATTCTAATACAGTCTCATTACAAAGAAAAACGAAAATATATATAGAAGTATACATAATAAAGTCTCTTACATTTCCCCACCTCACTCTCATCTCCAGAGGTAACAATTATTAACATATTACCTAGTGTCCTCCCAGATCTTTTTTCTATGCATTCAAAGAAATATGCACTTATACACATAATCATAGCTATTCAAACATAAATGGAATTACAGCGTCTTGATTTATAATACTGTGTTAACCATGTCTTGGAGATTATTCCATATTAGTATATATAATAATATCTAACATTTATTTAGTAATAACTATGTGCTAAAAACTGTTCTGTGTTTGATATGTATTATCTCACCTAATTATCACACTATATCTGTGTAGTCAGTACTATAAATAATATCCCTATTTCACACATCAGAAAATAGAGGCACATAGAAGTTAACTAACTACAAATAAAATAGACTTAAAAATGATCTAGCTAGGTTGCAGAATATAAAGCCAATTTAGATTTCTATATACCAGCAACAAACAAACTGAAAGTATTAAAATACACAATAGCACAAGAAATCAAGTAACTAAGAATAAATAGAACATGTTGTAAACTAAAAGTTATAAAACATAATTGTGTGAACTTAAAAAAACACCTAAATAAACGGAAAGAGAGATCATGTCCCTGGAAGATTCTATTTTGTAAAAAATTAAGATTCTCCACAAATTGGTCTATAAAATCAATATAAATAAAATCCCACAGAGGTACGTGTATGCAAATGAAAAGGGCCAAGAATAGCCAAAACAATACTGAAGAAGGGCAATGTGGAAGAAAAATTAGAGTCAAGCACCACATTTATTTTAAAGGAATAGGAAGATGGTATGAACAACAAAACACATGTCACAGAATATAAGCTCAGTAACAGCTTCATCCTTATACAGTCACTTGATTTATGAAAAGGGCACAACTGCAGAGAAAGTAGGAAAGGATGGTCTTTTCAATAAGTGGTGCTAGAACAATTGAATACCCACAAGAAAATGAAATCTTGACAATATCTTTTAGCACACACACACACACAATTCCAAATGAATTGCATACATTAAAATAAGAAAATTAAAACAATAATTTTCTAGAAGAAAACATAGAAGGATGTCTTTGAAACCTTGTGTAAGGTAAAGATATTTTAAGCAAGTCACAAGAATAGTAAAAACCATAAAGAAAAAAAAAAAAGGATAAATTGGTCTAAATTAAAATGAAGAAGAAATTCTATTCCTCTAAAGACACCATTTAGGACAGTGAAGGGGAAAGCCCTAGATGGACAAAGATATTGCCCTGTACTTATGGGATGAAAGATTTGCATCTAGAATATATTTTTTAGAATTTAATAAGAAGAAAGGCAGATGGACTAAAAGAAATGAATCACAAAAGACATCCAAATGACCCATAAATACATAAATATAGAGAGCTCAATGTCATTACTCATAAATAAATGAAAACACAGTGAAGTACTACTACACACCACCAGAACGGCTATAATGAGAAAGACTGAAAATGTCTAATATTGGAGGGAACATATTACAACTGTGCTGAAGAGAGTTTAAATGGGTCCACCAGTTTAGAAAAACGGTTGCACACGCTCATACCCTGTGATGCAGAAATACCATTCCAAAAGGCCTGAATAAGAATGGTCTGGATCAGTTTATAGAAAAATAGAAATTATGAGTTCATAAAAGTCTGGTGGAACTCACCCCCCAAATTGTCTGAACCTAATGCCTATTTCAGGGTATTCAACTCCATTTAAATTTTCTTCTATTTAAGAAATAAACAAAACTGGAAACCACTCAGATGTCCATCAAAAATAGCATGAATAAATACATTTGTGGAGTATTCACACAATGGAATGTTACACACGAGTAAGAACTAACAATAACTACATGCTATAACATGGATGAATCCCTACCTTAAGAGAAAAAGCCAGACACAAAAGCACAAATGTGTGATTCAGTTTATGTAGACTTCAAAAACAGAAAATACTAGTCTATTATGATTGTTTAAGAAAGAAGAGTGGTTAAATTAATTTCCTTTAGGGAGAATGAAGGGTACTTCTGAATATTATTTTATTACGTTTTCTGAGTACTACTTTTATTTCTATTTATTTTTGTGAAAATTAGGCTACTTACAAGTGCTTTGTGCACATTTTATATGTGATATTCTGATAAAATTAAATTTAAAAAATAATAAAAGAATGGAATTAATGGTAATATAGTGAACAGTTTTGTAAATTTATAAGAAATGGACAAATTCCAAAAAGATATAGCTTTTCAGAATTGACTCAAGAAAAAAATAAAACTATAATACCTCTAAACTGTTCAAGAAACTAAGCTTTTTATGCATTCCTTTTTCATTTGTGATGTCAGAGTTATGTTATCCTTGTAGAATAATTTGGGCAGATTTCCATATTTACCATAATTTCTGTACTCTGGAGCAATTTCTATTTTATAAAAACTATGTGTTCTTGAAAATCTGGAGAAACACAAGATATTATTTTGACCTTGTATGGATTTAGGAAGAAATATTTGACTACCTTTACTTTTCTTCTATTCAAATATCCTATCTCTAATCTATTAAGGTCTTTTTTTTTAACTTCCTTTTGAATTAATTTTGGAGATTTGAATTTCCCTAGAGACATGTCTACTTTCACATTCACATTTATTTAGCTGCATCATCAATTGTTGGGTAACTAATCTACCCTTGAAGGTAGAGGTATAGTTCCTTCTATGAAAGTAACCTTGGTTGCTTGAGCTGCACCATACAGCAGAAGCACCTAAAAAGGTGGATTTTTATACTTTCCAAGGGTGTGTGGTGGGGAAGATCAAGTGGTAGAATAGCAGTCCCTTGACAGGATGAAAAATAGAGATAGAGCCAAAAAGACAGAAGAAGATGAGAAGGTGTATAATATGATCCTTCCATGTCATCCTTCAATTTTTTATTAAAGTTTTTGAAGTTAGAAAATTCTGAGTATGATTCAATTTCTCATGGGTAATGGCAAAAAGACTTACACCTCTCTACCAGTTGTCATGGGTTTTTAACAATAAGTGCACACTGATACATGAATGCAAAGTCAGAAAACAATGAGAAGTATTAGAAATTACTGGAAGAATTCTGAACTGAAATTGCAATTCACATTAATCAGGTTTTCCATGCATAGGTCATAGCAGATACATAGACTACATCTGTATGCCCAGCTCTTACCACATTCATTGGCACAATATAGGCACTCAATGTATGTGTGTTAAATTGAAACACTGGCTTGAACACTGAGGATAAGAGAGCATTCCAGCCACTCTTAAAGTGATCAGTGGATTCTGGAAAATGTCCAAGATGGTGGAATATACAAATGAACTATCAGTTTACAACCCCCCAAAGTTGTTAGGTTCCTGCTATAAGCATGACACAGGCTTCCAATAGGCTGGTGGGGTAACCCAAGATCCAGACAATATACCCCCATCATCACATCAAGCTCCAAGAAAGAGAAAAGAATCTGGGAGAGGGGATGATAAAGTAGAAAGGATTATAATTAAAGATCAAGGATTCTTTCACAGAGAATCCTTGTAGATTCCTTGGGTTTAGAAAGGAAATTCAGCTTTCTCTCTCTCTCTCTCTCTCTCTCTCTCTCTGCCAGAAATATTCTCAGGGTACCTTCTGTTCTCTGATTTAGTCAGTTTGGATATTCATGGGTCCATTCATTTTTCTAGCTAATTTCAAGCATTGTAGAATGTAATTACCGTTAAATCAGGCATAGAACATGGTAAAATGTGTATTTGTAGTTCATTCTTGGCTTACTCCAGAGACAAGGTCATGGAAAATGATTCTCTAAACTCTTGGGCTTTTGAGCTTTCAAGAACACAGCCTTTTTGTCATGTGACTTTCAGGGTGCATGTGCGCCCTCCTTTGTTTCAGCCTCCACTTTGGATGTTAAAAGTCAATGATGTTCATCAACGTAAGTGTCTATCGACAGAGGAATAGATAAAGAAGATATGGTACATATATACAATGGTATTACTCAGCCATAAAAAAGAATGAAAGAATGCCATTTGCAGCAACATGGATGGACCTAGAAATTATCACACTAAGTGAAGTAAGTCAGAAAGAGAAAGACAAATATCATATGATATCACTTATATGTAGAATCTAAAAAAATGATACAAGTGAACTTATTTACAAAACAGAAATATAGTCACAGATGTAGAAAACAAACTTATAGTTACCAGGGAGGAAGTGGGGGAGGGATAAATTGGGAAATTGGGATTGACATATACATGCTACTATATGTAAAATAACTAATAAGGGCCTACTGTATAGCACAGGGAACGCTACTCAATTCTCTGTAATGACCTATATGGGAAAAGAATCTAAAAAATAGTGGATACATGTATATATATAATTGATTCACTTTGCTGTACAGCAGGAATTTACACAGCATTATAAATCAACTATACTCCAATAAAATTTAAAAAAATAAAATTAATAAAAGTAAATGATTCTCTGCTTTTCTCCAAAAGAATTATGGGCTAACCTGTGTGATCTTGAAGTTGAAACAAACAATTTGATGTGTATTCTCCCCTTAAATAGTTCAAGTTATCTATAGAAGGATTCATTTGACATCCAATACATTTATGTGTAGTGTGTTTGTTTCTGCAAGAAAAATCTTCTCCACCTTGCCCTTCCTGCTACCTAGAGATGGAATAAAAAGGGAGAAGCCTATAAGTGTGGACAAGGAAGGACCCTGGGGCAGGGCTGTCACTGACCTTGGTGGTACCAGCTGCTCTGTTGGAAGTCATGAGTCTTGGTGGAGGTTTCCTGCCCACCCCTTTCAAGAACATCTCCTGGAGCCACACATTTAGAATCAGTGTTGGAAGGGACTTGGTATTACATTTAGTACAAGAAATATATAGATAACATTTCCCTGAGGGTATCCAAGTGTTGGTATACAGCTGTTAATGCAATTCCCAAAATTTTTACTAATTACATTAAAAACAAGGCAATCACGTCTCAATCTTTGGTCCATTTGAAGCAACCACTGTAGTAATGCCTCTGTCTATCACACTAGAATCTAAATACAGATCATAAATAGACAGAATGAATACTGAAATGTGAGTTATGATACTGATATTAATATCTATGAAAAATCACACAAAATGATTGATTTAAGAAAGAGATAAACATAAAGGAATGTGGGACAATATAAAATAATCTAGGTCAGTGACTGTTTCTTACTAAATGTTTTTTATCAGGCATTGAACACAGGCAGAGTACATGGTGGGGCTCAATTATCATGTGTTAAAAGATAAATAAATAAATGAATGAGTGAATGAATAAAATAAATATGAAATCAGGCAGCATATCCACAGTTATGAAATGTAGGTAATGAGATTTGCAAGACTCATATTGCTGAGGAGGAGGGTGGTTGGACAGAGTACATGGATCAGCTCCAAGATGAAATGAAGCATAATTTATCTTTAATAAATACCAATAAATGCAGATTATTCTTTTCTTAAATGAAATATAAAAGAAAACATGTCAAATGGAAAAAAAGCATAGTGTAAACATGACAAATATGTTACAGAACTCAGGTCTGGCTTATGGTTACCAAAGGGGAAAGGTGGGGTGGGAGGGATCAATTGGGAGATTGGGATTGACATATACACACTACTATATATAAAATAGATAATCAACAAGGACCTACTGTATAGCACAGGGAACTCTACTCAATATTCTGTAATAACCTAAATGGGAAAAGAATTTGGAAAAGAATGGAGATATATATATATATGTGTATAATCTGGATCACTTTGCTGTACACTTGAAACAAACACAACATTGTAAATCAACTATAGTCCAATATAAATTTTAAAAATTTTTAAATGAAATAAAAATAAAACCAAAAGAAAAATCACTACTCAGAGGCAAATGTTGATAGAAAAGAAAGTTGCTTTTAATCCCAAAGCTGGCAATCTGGGAAGAAGACAGGTTCATGTCCCCCTAAAACCAGCTCTGAAGATTCTGCTCTGCCATGAAAGTTTTTAAAGGGAAAAGGGACTTAATCTCAGCTAATCCTTGAGAGAGGGTCAGAGTCATCACCATCCCCCACTGCCTGCAGGCTTGTTGTCTCCCTGTGACCTTTCTTTAGATGCTATCATGTTCACACAGTGTGTTTGCGAGATTACTGAAGGGGAAGCTAGAGAAGAGATCCGGTCATCTGTTAATTACTTATTCTTCTTTCCTACTTCTTTGATCTAAGAAAAGAACCAGCAGGTTAGGCAAGGTACTGTGTGATCCAAAGATTTAAAAGGTGTGCTTGCGACAGAGATGAGCAGAGCATGGGGCACCTGGTTTAAGGTTAGTTACAATCCAGCTTTGCTCAAGTGACAAGAAAAGGGGTTTCCTGCAAAGATCTGCTTATGACCACCACTCCCATCAGATATCATTCCATTTCTATGGGGTTAGGGATTAAAGTTAATCTCCTACAACTGCTTCATGCTGAGAAAAGGCATTGAGGTCTTAGAATGAAAGACATCAATATGGGTTTGAAGCATCTCTTTGCTGACGGTTTTAGTTGCCCCCCGCTTACATATACAGGCAGAACAAGCTACAATTATTTTGATGCCCAAAAATATATAGATTATTTTGAGAAATAGGGTTAATCTCCTTCTCTTGAGGCCAGTTCTTGGAATTGTGCTAGCCATAGATTCAGTGCAGTTCAAGATGGCGCAGCTTATGTCATGGCTGTTGCAGTCTGGGCATCATGCAGACAGCTTTTCCCTCTGGTGGCAGCTATAGTATCTATAAAATGATTCAGGAATGTGCATCAGACACTGAATCTGTGACTCTATCGTCCTGATCATTAACTGCTTGAGTCCATCCTTTTGTGACTCAGGGAGGCCTGAGAGACTTCAGCTTTTCTACAAACAAGGGCACGGAGGGGTCTTTGTACTTGGGCGGGGGAGGGGGGGTGCCCACAGGATTCTGCTTGGTTCCAAATAGAAATAAACATACATAAATGAAATTATTAAAAACATGGTTAAAGAATAAGATGATGACATTTCATCCAAGGCTATGGAAGAGCTTCAGTGAAAAATCAAATCATAGCAGGTCAAGGACCAATAAATAGCTTATGACATGCAGTGGCAATAATTTTCAGTAAGTGCCAGGCTGTCCTAACCCAATGTCTATGTTCCAGTAAATTAATCATTATTGAAAGTAGAATAATTTTCACCCAATTTGTCAATCATTGGAATACATTAGCCAGTTGATAAATGTTAGCTAAGCATAAAGCAAAGTACTGTGCAGTTAGCAAATCATTTTTAGCGAATCCCACTGTGAATGTCTAAAATGATACCAACATAAAGTAAAAAAAAATTTTTTAAATGCCTTCAAACTGCATTTTAAACATGTTGGGGACTTCCATTTCCAAAAAGGATAAGGAAAACCACATGTTATGGTTGCTCTCTCCTAACAAAAACAAGCTAGATAAGCTATAAAATCATAGTTTTTAAAAATAAGTCTGAGACCTAATAAGGCAAAGAAACCTAAATCAAGAATTTCTAGAACATGATAATTCTTCTTAGGAGTGGATCACTTTCATGACTTGCAAAGCAGTGAAAGAACGCAGAATCTACCCTAAACAAGGATAAAGAGAAATGAAAAAAAATTAATGAACTTTTAAAATCGTATGTTGGATGATATGATACATTGGAATCCTGAGCAGGCCCAACTACAGATTGTGTGCACTCACCTACCAAATATTTCCTTTGAGCCTTTGCTGAGTGCATGGGGTAGTGGGCTGAAGGCTGGGTACAGGCAGAAGAGCTAGATAAATCCCCCCCATCCCCAGGGAACTTAAGGCCTTCACCAAATGCACTGTGACTACATACCTTCCAAAGTTGGAGATGGGGCAGCAGGATACATCTTTCTAAGAACAGAAAGGCAATGGTGAGACTGAAGAACGAAGAAAATGCTTTAGCAACCCAGAGAGCAGGTGACAAAGAAATAAAATGTAATCCAGAGTGTCATTATGGCAGCAGGACTATAAAGCATAAAGAGTTTTCTAAAATCTCAAAGATGTTCAGATCTTAAGTCCTGCTAAAAAGAAAGTATATATCCTATTAACAAGACATACTAAGCCAACGGTGAGCTGAATCTAACAAAAGTTACAGAAATCTCAGCCCTTACCTCAATGACAGAATAGATTATCCAAGTTCCCCAAACCAGCAGACCTATAGAAGAAGGTGCAAGCCCTTTTTGGAAGAACATAATTATTTATTTTTCTACACACACAGATTCAACATAAAATCAGAGATTATGAGACACATACAGAATCAAGAAAATTTGACCTGGAAAAGCGAAGATACTCACAATAGAAATAGCTTCAGAGGTGGGCCAGATGTTGGAATTATCAGAACTTTTTTTTTAATAAATGTGAAGAACATATTAAAATATATACTCTAAAAAGTAAACACCATGGGATGGGAACAACCAATGGGGAATTTGAGCAAATATGTGGAAACATTAACCAAATGGAAATGTTAGTAATGAAAATACAATATCAGAAATGAAGAATCCATTTAATGAAATGAACAGCAGACTGGACATAGCACAAAAAAGAATCAGACACCTGAATATAGGTCAATAGTTTATTCAAACTGAAACACAAGAGAAAAAAACAGAAAAGAAAACATAACAGATCAATATCTGTGGGAAAATATCAGATAATTTACATAGGAATAATTGGAGAAGCAAGAGAGAAGAGAGAAAATGAAGCAAAAGAAATATTTTAAGAGATAAAAACTGAGGATTTATCAAATGTTATCAAAGAAATTAACTCAGAGAGCCAAGAAATATTTCAAATAAACCTCAATCAAGATATAGTAAAAGAAAACACACTAAATTATATCATAGTCAAACCGCAGAACAGCAAAGATGAAAAGAATATTATAAAAATAACCAGAGAAAAATGGCAATTACATACAGGAGCACAAGAATAAGAGTGATGTCTTACTTCCAATAAGAAACAGAGTGCCCCAGAGAGAATATCATCTGAAATGCCGACAGAAAAAAATGTTAACACCCAAATTCTATGTTCAGTAAAAAAAATAAAATAAATAGCACTAAAGAAGGAAGATGAAATAAAGACATTTCAGAATGAACAGCAAGGTCCTACTGTAGAGCACAGAGGACTATATTCACTATCTTATGATAAACCATAACGGAAAATAATATTTTAAAAAAAGAATATATATACATATATATATAACTGAATCACTTTGCTGTACAGCAGAAATTAAAACAACACTGTAAATAAACTATTTTTCAATAACTAAATAAATAATGAAAGAAAGAAAGAAAGAAAGAGAGAAAGAGAGAAAAAGAAAAAGTGAGGGAACTTGTCAACAACAAACTGACACTACAAGAAATATTAAAATAATTTCTTCAGACTGAAGAGAAATAAAAGCAGGTGGGTAGGCTTGCATTTTCAAGAAGTGATCAAGAGCGCTGTAAAGGGGACTTTTCATCATAGCTGTGTATGCATACATATTCACACATCACGCATTTCTCTACAGCATCATTGACTGTTTAAAGAAAAATAATAATGACATATTGCTCGGTATATAGCATACGTAGAAGTAAATGTGAGACAACAAGATCACAGAGAGGGGAGGTAAGTAGGATTGTAATGTAGTAAAATTCTTAAATTGCTTTGTAAATAATATAATTATTACTCAAAAGTAGACAATAATACATTAAAAATGCACATTGTAATCTCTAGAGCAATTGCTAAATACTTAACATCAAGAAGTATAATTAAAGTATCAATAGAAAATGAAACAAAGAATACTAACAAACCTTATTTTCTCATCCAAAATATAGCAGTGAAAGAGGAACATAGGAACAAATAGATGGGGCAAAAAGCAAACACTCAGATGGTAGGCTTAACTCCAACCATGTAATTAATTATATTAAATATAAATGGACCAACACTCCAGTTAAATCTATGACATACTAAATAAAAAACAAGACTCAAGTAAGTGTTGTTTGCAGGAAGCACACTTTAATAAGAAGACCCTAGAAAGATTAAAAGTAAAATGATTGGAAAAGATACACTGTGTAAACTCTAACCATAAATAGGTATGGCTATATTTTGTATTTGACAAAGGAGACTTCAGGACAAAGATTATTAATAGAGATAAAGAGGGACATTTTATGATAAAAGGTCAATTCATAAAAAAAAATTATATGCCTATGTATTTTTTAAAATTATTGACTCATTTTATTTTATTTATTTATTTTTAAAATATTTATTTAGTTTTGGCTGCATTGGGCCTTTGTTGCTGCATGCGGGCTTTCTCTAGTTGCAGTGAGCGGGGGTTATTCTTCATTGTGGTGCAGGGGCTTCTCATTGCGGTGGCTTCTCTTGTTGTGGAGCACAGGCTCTAGGCACACAGGCTCAGTAGTTGTAGCTTATGAGCTCTAGAGCGTAGGCTCAGTAGTTGTGGCACACAGGCTTAGTTGCTCCGCAGCATGTGGGATCTTCCTGGACCAGAGCTCGAACCTGTGTCCCCTGCATTTGCAGGTGGATTCTTAACCACTGTGCCACCAGGGAAGTCCCAATGCCTATGCATTTAATACCAGTCCAAGATCAAGGTGCCAGCTATTTTGATTTCTGGTGAGAGCGTTCATCCTGGCTTGGTCATGGCCACCTTCTCACTGTGTCCTCACAGGTGGACAGTGTGTGTTCTTTGCTATTTATTCCTAAAGGGCACTAATCCTATTGGATCAGGGTCCTGCCCTTATGACCTCATTTAATCTAAATTATTTCCATAAAGGTCCTGTCTCCAAGTACAGTCATTTGAGGATTAAGGCTTCAACATATGAATGGGAGGGGAGTGGTGAGACTGAAGCATTCAGTTCAAAACAAGTAATAAAAAATATTTAAGAAAGAAAACATGAGTTTATTGGAGAGGAGTTGATTTTGTTTGTTTTGTTGTGTTTTTTAATTTATTTTAGAGACAACCTTCCTTGGAATATGAAATTAGATTAAAAAAATGAAAAAAAGAGAAGTACAATTCTGCAGCTTGGAAAGTATCTGGAATGCGCTGAAAGAAGTTATTCATTTTTTTTGAAGTAATTCTCCCAATGCAAAACAGACAACAACTAATTTAGCAAATGGAAAAGCTTATGTAACAGCCCTTCAGTTATGAAGATGCAAATAATTCCAAACATTTGTAACACTTGCAGGAATTTCATGAAACAATGTTTTAACATCCTGACTCAAAATATAGTAGCAAAACATGCCAAACACCAACTAAACCAAATGATAAATTTCATTTTGAGAAATATGGAATAAACCACATGGCCATAATGAAAAATAATGACTTAATCAGATACTATCTTGAAAAGATTCAGAGAAAGAATTCTATGGGAAAAATGTCTGGGGAGAAAAATTAATCTGAAGACACATACAGGCTGCTCCTTACTCCTAAAATTGATTTCAATTTCAAGAAGAAAATAGCCTCTTTTTCTAGTGTTGTATCTAATATATTCAGGACATACACTACAAGGCTGAAAATATGAAAAAGGAACTTGCCTCCTGACCTTTTATACTTTCTCCAGGAAATGTTGTTTTTTGCTGGTAGCCAACAAAAATAAAAGCCACTTGTAAACCTAGGATGTAATCAATGACAAGAAATAAATGTATTCATATGTGCTAAAAACAGTATTGCTCTCAGCTGAAAATTGGATATATCTTACGAATGCATGGACCATAATAAATCAGTGTTTTTTCCAGGTAGATTGTTTGCCTCTCAGCCTCAAAGCTGCAAAGATTTCTAACTAATTCCTCTTCTGCATACTTTTGGGCCCAATATGTGAGGTATATTCCTTTCTCCTCTCGTTTTGTTTAGCACTTAGAACATGCCTCTATTTATAAGAATAATTTCTAAGGTTTTCATTTTAAAATGAATTCAATGTTGGGATCAGCACCATCTTTGATCTTAAATATTGTTCTTCTGGAAATAATGATGGGATCCAGTTAAGAGAAGAGAAAGTTTAATTAACATCAGGTTCTTTACAATATACTCTCAAATATTCTTGTGGAAAATCTCATGGAAGATCATTGAAAGCGGTCTTTTTCATGAAACTTGAGTAGATTCATGAGGATCCCAGTGCAAAGATTATGTATTTGTTTAAAAAACCAAACAAGACAAAGAAGCCAGCTGTATGTCGTTATGATCTTTAGCCATATGTAGTATCCGATTATATCATCATCCATGTAGCAGATTGAAGGAAATTAGTAATTTGTTATGTGTAGTAGCTGCTATTGGTGCCCCATCCAAATTCCGTAGCACTTCCCACACGGTGCACGCCTGCTAGACTTCCAGCGGCATCCCTGCTTTACTTGAAGCCTTTCCCTGGCTCTTGGAGCTCACTTTGCTGCCTACATGGCAAGTTGGAAGCGCCAGGGAGTTAACACTCCTTGGGGCAGCTCCCATCTTGCAGGGGTGGAGTTGTATGAATACCCCAGATCGCTCACACCGTAGGAATGATCACTCTGCGGTGTGGTCCACACTGGTTCCCACGTCCACAGAAGGATTAAGCTCCGTTTTCCCTCAGTGGTGACTTGGTGGATACTAAACCCTTTACTGGCTGCCTTCCTCCTCTGTCTCATTTCCTCACTCCCCTTCTAGTGACTTCAGAAATCACCTCCCAAATAGGCTTTTTGTTCTTTAATCTCTGTCTCAGGGTTTGTTTCTGGGGGACCAAAACAAAGACATTATGGACCATTGCTCATCAGGTCTGCGATTGTTCAGAGATTTAATTTTCCCAAATGGAGTGAATCAGCACTTCTTGACATCAATTATAAAAGTGACACTTTTAGTGGCTAAGCCAAAAAACCTTAACCAGTGAGATTATATTGCAAAACTATTGTCTATAATGGAGCAGGTTTTATATAATTTTGTTACTGAAAATGGGGGTCCAGCTGCTCGCCTCTCAAAAGCCAATAAAGAGGCAAGGTTGGTGGAAAGGAAAGTTTGCTTTATTTTGGAGGCCGGCAGCCAGGGGGGAAGGAGGACTCCTGTCCAAAGGCCGACTCCCCCCACTGACAGGGGGCAAGAGCTTTTATAGACGGAGGGAGCGGGCAGAAACAGCACAGGCAGCTCTGACAGGCATCTTGAAATTAGTCATGCAGTGGTCTAACCAGCGTCATCTTGATTGTTTCAAGTACAGTGAGTCTTTAGTTCCAGAGTCGGTTTGTTCTCACTTCTTTGAGGCCAGCTCTCAGAATTGTGGTTTATGTCATGGCTACAGTCTGGTCATCATGTAGTTAACTTCTCCCACCTGGTGGGGGTTTCAGTATCTACAAGACAGCTCACAGGATACGGCTCAGAATATTACCTATAGCCTTTGAGGAGGAACTAAAGGACTTTGACTTTGCTTAATGACTAAACTATTATTATTTGGTCTCTTTTGACTGTTTTCCTTTGTTTCTGCATTTTCTCACTTCTTTGAATAAACTTATTCTTTGGCCAAAATTGTTCCAAAGACAAAAGGCAGGCTGAGGATATCAGGGGGAAGGACCATAGCATCCGGCTTGGTGTCAATTTTAGCCTACCATACACAGATAGACCTTTCATTATGGTACTCCAAAGGTCATTATCTCAAGTCTTTACTGGGGGACCCATTATTTTTCTAGAGAAGAATTCTCTCATCTCCTCCTTGGGGAATTATAAGCCTTGGTGCTGGCTTTCTGAGGACAACGCAGAAGGGTTGCTGAGAGTCTCATAATTTGACACAGTCTCCCTGTTTTGATTTTGGTTTGTTACCTTTAACTTTGCCCATGCTGTGTGTCTCAGAACCCCAAGACTATCTGTTTCCTTTTTAAATTTTTTTTTCTGGCAATAAACCTCCACTTTTTCTCTGGGGTGGGGAGAGATACTTGTAGAAGGTGAGAATGGTAAACACCTGATACATTAATTTAACTAATATCCCTCTTTTCAGCCTCATGCTTTCACCCATATTCAGCTGGTTCTGCAATTCCTGGGACTTTCCAGGGAGGAGCAAGGGACATTGATTTCTCCTTAGGATCTTTCTTATGTGTTCTTAGGTTTCAGCTTTCTCTGCTGTGTTAGTTTTCACTCTTCCAACTGAGGCCATGCTTCCCCTACTGCTGTTCTCTTCTCCAGTTCTCTCTGTCCTCCTAGCCTTATTCTTTTGTTGCTTATTCCTTTTATGTAATTTTAGTGAGATTTCAGTATGGAACAGAGAGAAACAGATTAAAACCACCAAGTTCCACAGAAGCTAGAAATTGTTCTCTGTTTTTTGGGTTTGTTTGTTTGCTTGTTTGTTTGTTTTGGCAGAGAAAGGTTGGCTAAGGTTATCAAGGCCGTCAAGAGTCCCACGGTCCTTCCAGTTTTGCAAAGTGCATGACCTGAAGATGTGCTGTGAGTGCTATGTGCCTTCTCTATATACAAGTTTCATTTTTATAACAGTGTCTGATTTCTCTGCTGCAAAATCATGTTCAAGACATAAAAGCCCTTCACATTTCTGCAGAAACTGTGCTCTTTTAGAACCAGTAACATAAAGTTTCATTTAATCTGCATGAATCTAGAATATTTGGTGCCAAAATGTTTTTTGTTTTTTTAAATTAATTAATTAATTTTTATTTTTGGCTGTGTTGGGTCTTCGTTCCTGTACGAGGGTTCTCTAGTTGCGGCAAGCGGGGGCCACTCTTCATCGCGGTGCGCGGGCCTCTCACTATCGCGGCCTCTCTTGTTGCGGAGCACAGGCTCCAGACGCGCAGGCTCAGTAGTTGTGGCTCACAGGCCTAGTTGCTCCGCGGCATGTGGGGTCCTCCCACACCAGGGCTCGAACCCGTGTGCCCTGCATTGGCAGGCAGAGTCTCAACCACTGCGCCACCAGGGAAGCCCAAAATGTTTGGGTTTTTTTTTTGCCTTAAGGGAAAAATAAAAACATTAAGAATTTGAATGGCTACTTACACAGTGACTCTCAAACAGTCATAAAGAGTCAGTCAGTCTCTGATAGTAGATCGACTCTACCATTTTGAAAATCAAAGATTTAAGAAACACCACGGGGAAGGGTGGGGGGGAGGGATAGACTGGGAGTTTGGGATTGACATGTACACACTGATATGTTTAAAACAGATAACCAACAAGGACCTACTGTATAGCACAGGGAGCTCTGCTCAATACTCTGTAATAACCTAAATGGGAAAGAATAGACACATGTATAGGTATAATGGAATCACTTTGCTGTACACCTGAAACTAATACAACATAGTTAATCAACTATACTCCAATATAAAATAAAAATTTTTTAAATAAAGTTTATTTTCCTTAAAAAAAACCCCCAAAACAACAAACAAACAAAAGAAACACCAACAGCAAGGGCCAAGAAGAGGAGCCAAAACAGAGATTTATAAAAATTGATCTAAGTTCATAAAAATTAAGATGTACTTAATGAAGCATGAACCTGGAATGTAAAAGGGAAAAAAAAATTACCTTGAAATAGGGTGACCATATATACGTATGCCCAGTACAGCTTGCACCCAATGGCAACCAAGACCCAGATCAGGAACAACACTTAGAAGTGCTTCCTTCCCACTAAAATCAAAATGTACCACGAAGCAAGAATCTCAATAAAATAATGCGACTTCATTTTAATCAGAAAAGGAGGAAGTTCCCAGTTTTAAACTGGATTCAGATTTGGCATGTCAAAAGAATAAAGAAATTGTTTCACCTGATAGAAACAAAATGGGTTTGCAAGAAATATCAATATCAAAATACAGTTAACGCTGAAATTTCAGTTGTGCATCATAAGGATTTCCTGGGTTGCCAAACATAGAAATACTTAACGTTTTGCATCACAAGTGCTGCAACTAAGATAAATTATTAACTGCCAGGGGTTTTAGCTGGAGTTTTGTCTTTCACTGTCGTATGGATGTATTATGGATATATTATGACTACATTAACAGTAGTAAAGAGTTGTAAAAAAGCACTAAAAATGGTTCAGTCTTGGTGTACTTTCTTTTTGATTTCTAATTTCTTTTGGTTTTTAAACTACTTGTAGAGTATGATGGAGGTGATAACACTAGGTAGGTATTGTATGTATAAAGGCTCCAAATGGTACATTCTTCATGTTTTATCAACAATACTATTAAAATATGCAAGAAAATATTAGGATTGGCTTCCTCTAGCTTCTCCCTTCCATTGCTCCTGCTTGAACTGCAAAATTAGAGGAGCAAAAGGAAGATGCTGTGTTTTACATTTTTTATTAAAAGAGTCTTCAGAACAAATACCAATTACTTTACTGCAATATTTAGTTAAAGAGTAAAATGAGGCATTTGATATCAGTGAAAAGATAGATGCATATGGGAGGTGAGGGAGACACAGAGAGAGAGAGGGAATGCCTCTTGCAGTTTATAAATAAATGCCATTAACACAACTCAGAATTTAAACAGAGAATTTGTGCAGGGAAAGTGCAAGGAGGAGAAGGGTCTTGTTGTGCCAAAGTTGCCTAATTATTTAAAAATAAACTTTAATTTCTGCCTAGGATTGAGTAACTGTTTTTTCTTTTTTAAAGAATGCTTTTAATTTTTTAAAATTTTCTTTCTTTTTTAAAAAAAAGCTATTGAAGTATAGTTGATGTACAATATTATATAAGCTATAGGTGTACAATATAGTGATTCACAATTTTTAAAGGTTGTACTCCCTTTATAGTTATTATATAATATAGGCTTAGGGTTCAGTAACGTTAAATGATAGAGCTTTATAAAGAAGTTTAGTGTAAGTGATATGGATCCTTGAACTCTTTCATGAGCCTTTCTTTAAAAAGGGAATTCGAGTTGCCAACTATGGATAAGGGCCACCTGGTGCATAAACAAGCCAATGGAAAGAACCTGTACCAGGGGAGACCATGACCATCACTGTGACTTGCTAGGAGATAAGTCCACTCTCATAGGGCCATGGGGCAATATCAGGAGTCCCGTAGCAGATGTGTGTGCACTGTGTAGAGTTCAAAGAAGTCTTTCCCTATGAAAGACTTCAAAGTTTATCCAGTAGGTATAATACTTCCATGCCACAAAGACTAAACAGCTAAAACCTATGGCAGGGAACAAAGTTAGCCAGTCAATTTTAGCAAATGTAGCAGATTCATGAGTTTAAATACATAAGTAAATAGTTCTTTTAAGCCACTACATTTTGGACTGATTTGTTACACAACAATAGATAATAGAGCAGCTACTAATTATCTATCCATAGCAAACAATTAGTTTAATATGCAATGGTGTGAAATAAGAGCTTGGGATCAGAAGCTTACCTTTCAGAATTATTGAAAACATGTTAAAAGACAACCAGAGGCTACATCTCCTCCGTAAGTCATCCTTATTCACAACATTGAGAAAGCCATTGAAATTCCACCTTCAAGTCTAACTCTACTGAGTGTTCTTGACAGTTAAAATGCTCACATGCACATTCAAACACACATAGACATGATTTTTAGTGTCTTGATGCTCTATGGTTATGATTCTAAGTCTACTTTTCATGAGTCTAGGAATAAAAATTTAAGAATAAACAATAGAAGATTCAAATTACAAAATCAATGGACATCACCCCATAGGCCAATAGCCAACTCATTTTATACAAGTCACAGAACAATTGGCCCATTGTAATGATCCTGCATTCTGGCCGCCCTGTGTTAAATTTCCTCTCATGAGAGGCAGGAAGAAACACCTGTGATTTCATCTCAAGCTCTCCACCACCCTGAAGAAGGCTAGTTTGTTTAATGAACACCATTAAGATATCATTTCTTCTCTAAAAATTCTATTGTGACTTTCATTTTTTACCAGTTTCTTATTTTTTATAGATTTTTATAAATATGTTTAAATGAAGTTTGCTTGTAGTAGATATTGACTCAGAAAATTAGAAGTCAGAGTCACAATATTGAGAAATTTGTAGAGTCAGGAAGATTATTTCCAAGATGAGGTCACTGCAGCCCAAAGTTTCTAAGGACATGCAACTACTCACCAGTGGAAGTGAAACTAGAACCCAGGCCTTATAGAATGTATCAGAATTGTTAATATCTTTTTACACATCTATCTACACAATAGAAGAGCAGTCAGTGGAAAAGTGGAAAGATTGCTTTTTATCCACTAGTATTTTTGTCTACACATTATATAAATAATGGCTATAAGTTACAGTGTTATCTGCGTAGATGAAATACAAGTCGCAGATGTTATCTGTGAAGTCTGGTCATCTCCTCCAGGCAGAAGATGGTAGGGGGATTTATGGCTCCCTGTTCCCCACTCTTGCACTACAAAATTTGTAAGAAACTCCTATGACATATACCTACAGCAACCTTCAGAGATTTCAACAATAACTAACCTGTCCATTAACGGCAAACTTGTGCAAATTTTTTTTTTTTACTTAGAAAGTCTGAGATATTTTAATTAAAGACCAGAATATACAACATTCACATATAATTTACTTTTTTAATTTAAAAAGTTCTTTATTTTAAAATAAAGTTTTAAAGTAATGTGAGTAGTGTAAAATATTCAAATACAGAAATGTGTAAAGTTGAAAGTCTGATGTAATCTACACAGTTCAAAGAAAGCCATTAATAGACTTTTCTGTGCGTTATGAACATAAACACATACATTTTAAAATGAGTTCATACTACACATATTTCTAGCAATGGTTTGTTTCACTTAATAAATCATGACCACTTTTCCATGCCCATACACAATTAATGTATTTTATTCATTTTAACAGACATGTAGATTTTCTTGTATGGCTGAACCATGTGTTATGTAACCAATTCTTTGCTGATAAACATTTAGG
Organism: Balaenoptera borealis; assembly: GCF_965194805.1. Lineage (NCBI taxonomy): Eukaryota > Metazoa > Chordata > Mammalia > Artiodactyla > Balaenopteridae > Balaenoptera > Balaenoptera borealis. The sequence continues at coordinate 146,366,300 of NC_138862.1, forward strand.
ATTTTTTTTTCTATATTTTTCTACCATGTAATTAATTTTTATTCTGAGGTAGTAACTTAACCATTGTCAGTTCCTGTTGCATTTTATCTTCTGAACTGAAAATAATTTCAGTGTGGCCTTGACCTCTAGTTTAATATTTGGATCTGTCAAATGTTGATATTGGTAGATAGTATATTAGGACTCAATTTCAAGTAATAGAAACCCAATCAGAGTAACTTAAGCAAAGAAGGGTATTTATTGGTTCACTTAACTGAAAAGTCAATAATTCACTTTTTGAAATATAATTAACTTATAACATTATATATAGTTTCAAGTGTATAACATAATGATTCCCTATTGTATACATTGTGAAATGATCACCACAGTAAGTCTAATTAACATCTATCATCATACAAATGTTTTTCTTGTGATGAGAAGTTTTAAGATTAACTCTTTTAGCAACTTTCAGATGTGCAATATAACATTATTGATTTTAGTCACCATGCTGTACATTATATTCCCATGACTTATGACTGGAATTTTGTACCTTTTGTGCCCCTTCACACATTTTGCTCACCTGCCTACCCTCTACCTACAGCAATCACTAACCTGTTCTATCTATGAGTTTGGGGTTTTTCTGTTTGCTTTTTAGTTTTTGTTTTTTAAGATTCCACATATAAGTGAGATCAAACAGTATTTGTCTTTCTCTGTCTGATTATTTCACTTAGCATAATTCTCTCAAGGTTCATCCATGTTGTCATGCAAAATTTTGTAAACATCTACCATAATATCAGATAACCTAATTCTAATATTTCTATTAAAAATCATGTGTTAGCAGTAAGTGATACCTTAGAAATCATTCACTTCCTTATTGATACATGAAGAAACAGCCCTAGAGAGGTGAAGTGACTGGATCATTGACTAGAATCCAGGGTTTCTAGAGAATCCTGGATTCTCATTCCAGGGTCCATTTATCATTATGGGGGGAAGGGTGCAACTTGGGGGTAGCTATTCAACTTTTTGTTCCTCCACTAAACTATTTTTGATTCAAATGTTTTTGAACTAGTCCTTCTGAAGACAAAAACACCAGCAGAAATGCTTACAACAGAGAGAAACAATTCATTCATTTTACTCATTCATTGAATAAGTGACATGTGCTGTTTCTGGCAGTGGACATGGATCTCTTGCCTTTATGGAACTTGTGTTTTAGTGGGGAAGGAGAGGATGGAGACAGACAGTCTAAAGAAAATAGATAGAATGAAGAAGTTCATAGAATGATCCATCCTAAGAGGAAAATAGAATGAAAAGAAGAAGTCAACTATTTGACCCAGCAATCCCACTCCTGGACATATATCCAGAGAAAACCATAATTCGAAAAGACACATGCACCCCAATGTCCATAGCAGCACTATTTACAATAGCCAAGACATGGAAGCAACCTAAGTGTCCATCGATGGAGGAATGGATAAAGAAGATGTGGTACATACATACAATGGAATACTATTCAGCCATGAAAAAGAATGAAATAATGCCATTTGCAGCAACATGGATGAACCTAGATACTATCCTACTGAGTGAAGTAAGTCAGACAGAGAAAGACAAATATCATATGATATCGCTTATATGTGGAGTCTAAAAAAATGATACAAATGAACTTATTTACAAAATAGAAACAGACTCACAGACTTCAAAAACAAACTTATGGTTACCAAAGGGAAAAGGTAGCAGGGGAGGGATAAATTAGGAGGTTGGGATTAACATATACACACTACTCTATATAAAATAGATAATCAATAGAGACCTACTGTATAGCACAGGGAACTCTACTCAATATTACATAATAACCTATAAGGGAAAAGAATCTGAAAAAGAATAGATATATGAATATGTATAACTGAGTCACTTTGCTGTACACCTGAAACTAACACAACATGGTAAATCAACTATAATATAAAATTTAAAAATTATAAAAAAAGAAGAGAGTGGCTATGTTCATTTTAAAAAGTTCCTTCTAAGGCATAAATCCTTGCACGAGAAGCTGAATTACTGCAAGGAGCCAGCCATGTGAGGCTCCAGGGCAGCTCAGTCTAGATCGTGGAGGCGAAGGGCCTGAGGCCAGAACAAAGCTGGCAAATAATCCAGGAGGAGAAAAGCCAGAGTGGCTGGAGGGTGCTGGCTGAAGGAGATGTGGGAGGGGATGAGGTCAGAGGGAGGCAGGATCCCCATCCTGCCCACGATGAGAAGCTCAGATTTTATTCCCAGTGTAAAGGAATCCATTCAAAGGCTTTACACAGGGAAACATAATTTCTCAATTGATTTTCAGTTTTTTAAATCACCATGACTGCATAGGTGGAGAAAGATGACAGTGATGCCACGATAATTTGGTCTATGTTTTGCAACATGCAATGGAGTTACAACCTAATCAAATAAGACAAGGCAATCAAATAAGACAAGGCAAAATATAACTGGACTCTTGTGAACTTTATTTTATCCAAACGCTGGGGAAAGAAAGTCACAGAAAAAGACAGCTGAAACCCACTACAGTTTAAGAATCCAGAACTTTGAAGATGCTTATTAAAACTCGTGGTACAAATTATGTGGTCAAAGTTAGTTTTGTGAAAGTCACAGTAATGAATCTTAATGAGAACATGAATGTGTTATATTCTAAATCTAGCTTATTTTCCATTCTTTTGTCTTGACTTTGATCATTTATTCTACTTTATCATGACCTGTCCTTGAGGGAACAGAGATGCTCCGTAAGCCATTTGCCTCCTTCTCTGGGGACCAAAGCACTGAAGTGCCCTTACAGTATTTTATATATACCATCTCACTTATCTTAACTGCAAAATCACAAGATAGATTTTTTTTTCCATTTTCCAAATAAGAAAGTTGAGACTCAAAGTGTTTGACAAACTGTCCTGGGTCACACAGTCTGTAAATGGCAGAATCGAGATTTTAATCCAGAGAGTAAGGCTCCAAAGACCAAAATCTTCTTCTTGGGGTATTCCAGAAAGACTTCTTCATGCTGTAAGAGAACCTCAGATAGACTTCTGCCTTGCCTTGTGGGACGTGGAGTATGTATTAATTTTCAGTCATTAATAATCACCTTCCCAATCACTAACAGGAATATTCTTACACATTTTAAAAGACTTGAATGATAATTAATTGGATACTAATGGTGATCCAGGAAATTAGGATTACTGTAGCATTTAAAATTGTCTTTTAAATTGTCTTTTATTAAAAAATATTTTTAAAGGTTGGATGCCAGGTAATAGCTTCCTCCACTAATATTTATTGATACAAATTGTCTTCCTTTTTGTAGTAATTTAATGCTCCCCTGAACTGGCTCCTGTGATTTCAGAAGCTGGTCTCTGAAGAGTCATGCACACTGATATGGACTCCCAAGATGAGAAATTCATTTTCTGCTTGACTTTGTAAGTGAAATTACATTCTGACACCACTCCTTTCTGCTGTCACTGAAAGGTATTAATGAAACATGGCACCAGAAATTTATTTGCAAGGTTGTCTTCTATTATATCCTTTGATCTGGAAATGCCTTTTTAGATCCCCGTAACAAGAGAAGATGGGGAAAAGAAATCTCTCATGTGTCCTATAATCAAACTAATTGTCTGATCTCCAGATTGAGAGGAAGTCAGCATTTTCAGAGAGGTCTTAAAGTCATGCAGGAGGGCTATTCTCAAATGAAAACTATATCGATAATTATACTCTACCATTGGATCCCATGCCTCAGGTTGTCTTTAAACAGGATTTCCTAATTATCAATAAGTCAGAAATCATTGGAAAGCCTATACCACCCTTCAGAAATGGAAGTTATCTAGATGATGAAACCCATTGTTCAGGGTACAGTTGCAGGAGCAAGATGTTTAGTGTCAAGATGAAGTTTCTTGGAGTATTTTCCTGCTGAATGACTCCTTGTTCTCCCCACTCAGAGACCAAAAATAATCATACTTAAGCAGCAGCCTGTTCAGATGTTCTGATCCAAAGACAAGTCACCCAAGTGGAACAACCTGTCCATATCCTTGCCAATTCACCACGATTTATTAATTACACCGACCTAACCAAGGTCAGCCAGTTTTCTATCCACTCTGCACTCAAGGGTCATCTTCACGTGGCCGTGAGCTATCCTCTAGTGCCTTACTTCCACACCCAAAGTAAGTAACGTACACCCACATTCTTGTATCGCTATGTTAACACAATAGAGTGAGTGGTTTGGTGTCCTGGGTAACCTTGGTTGGCCGTTGAGTGTACCCTTCTTGACTACTGCTGTATCCCCAGCAAAAGCACTTAGCACACAGTAGAGAAACAGAAGATATTTGCTGAGTAAATAAATGAGCAAATAATTCTAGGGCGGTTGTGAAAATCCTTCCAAAGTTGTGCAAACCATATTATGCTTCTAGAATCAAAATTATGGACAGAACCAGACTTAATTTCCATAAAATTTTCTAGGTACTGTTGGGCTTTGAATTAATCCATTTTTCATTATCCTTGTATGTTTGATTTTGCCATTTGGTGGTTGCAATTTTTGCCACAAATTGTTCACTACTTATTTTTAAAACAGTATCTGAACTCGAACATGGGCTAATGTTTGGTTCTCTGTAGACTTGATACATTCTGATCTTTAACTTTTACCAATGGCAACACTTATAGACCAACTGAACTATGATAGTTCATTAAAAATCATTTATTTTTCTGGAATCTTTGAGGGGTCATTGTTTTCCCAGTAGCTCTAACATAACTTCTTCCAATGAACTTTCCTTCATCCCCAGGGCTGAGTTAGATGGTCCTCCCCTGGTTTTCATAACATCCCTTATCACTGTATTTACTATGACCTTCTGTTATAATTGATTACCAGTCCCTCCAAACTGGACAGTGTGTGTGCAGAGATCCTGTGACCTATTCACTATTTTTCTTTTTCTCTGGAACTTAGCCCAGTGCTTAACATAGAGAAAAGTCTTAATGTAAGTTTGGTGAATAAATGGATAAAGAAAGAAAAAATACATGATAGATAGGGAGATAGAGGTAGAGAGAGAGAGAGATGGAATTTGACTCTGAGGAGACAGGCAGGTCTCCCTTTGGACTCTGCCATAAACCCTTGACAGGCTTTTGTACACAGTGAATAAATTGATTTTGGAGTCTACTCTAAAAACTGATGCCAATGGTCATGGGCAGAGTGGTGTTGAAAGCAAGGATCCGACGACTTTTTAAGCAACTTCTCATACACTGAGACATTTTTCTCTAAGACTCAAAATTTCACATGGTTTTTTGTCCAAGTGGTAAAGATGAGAAAGCATCCTAGATAGTAGCAGTCCCTCAGTGAGGAATCTGAAGAGTCTGATGGGGTTTATAAGTTTGCCCTAGTTTTCTGAAACACCTACTGACATGGGGATGGGTGGGCAACAATGATCAAATTCCTCCCTCATGTTACTAAGCAAACCAGTTTTGTACTAGAATAGGAAAAGATAGTCAGGTTTTAGGTGAATTATTGCAAGATATAATTGGGAAACAGTAATTTTCTCTATCCCAAGTACCCAGTTTCAGTTCTCACTACTTGGAAATTGTTATTATTTTTTTAACTGGACTGAAGTATAGTGGATTTACAACATTGTGTTAATTTCTTCTGTACAGCAAAGTGACTCAGTTATATATATATATATATATATATATATATATATATATATATATATATCCTTTTCCATATTCTTTTCCACTATAGTTTGTCATAGGATATTGAATGTAGTTCCCTGTGCTCTACAGTAGGGCCTTGTTGTTTATCCATTCTGTATGTCATAGTTTGCATTCACTAATCCCAAACTCCCAATCCTTCCCTTCCCTCCCTCTGCCCTTGGCAACCACAAGTCTGTTCTCTATGTCTGTAAGTCTATTTTTGTTTTGTAGGTATGTTGATTTGTATTGTATTTTAGATTCCACATATAAGTGATATCATATGGTATTTGCCCTCCACCTCTGACTTACTTCACTTAGTATGATCATCTCTAGGTCCATCTATGTTGCTGCAAATGGCATTATTTCATTCTTTTTGATGGCTGAGTAGTATTCCATTGTCTATATGTACCACATCTTCTTTATCTGGAAATGGTTATTATTAATAACCCCAGGCCCCTGGCTGGGCTATGTCAGACTGGTGTCATCAGCATATTTAATGCTCATGAAAACCCAGTAAGATCCAGGGCTAGTAACATTTTGTGCAAATTGGAATCATGCAAAATTTAATTTTGCAAATCTGAAAAAAATTAATATAAAGTTATCAACACATTCTAATTTTATTTACAAAATTTCAAACATAGCAAATGTCTCCTAATTTTAAAAAGCATGAAGAATTGCCACATTTAAATGACAAGCCTAGAGAATTTTAAATAATATTTATGCTTTGGTCACATGTGGATGTGTCACAGTTGCTGGAAAAAAATAATTGTTAGAATGAAGGCTAATACTTATTAAAAACTAACTAAGCACTTCATAGTGATCTTCCCCTTTATTTTTTACACAAAAAAGTTTTATGTGGTAAGACCACTATAATCCTCATTTTGCAGATGAGGAAAAAGTAAAGAGCAGTAGAATTTAAATTCAGGGAGGCTGGCTCCAGGCTTAATTAATGCCTGACTCACTTTCCAGGATTATTCTTGTATTATGTGCACTTTGAAGTAATATAACATTTATGAACTCTCTTCTTACATAAAGTGTACTTGCATTTTACGTACTAAAGCTTCAAACTGGCAAAGGAACTTGGCCAAGGCCTCAAAGCTAATAGAAGCCAAACTCATCTGTCAGGAACATTAACTATTATGTCTAGATAAAGTCACAGACATACCCTGCAGACAAATCTGAGACTCTTAAGTTCTCCAGTTTTGTGCCTTCGTGTACTCTCAGCTTTGGGCATAGTGTTGGGTAAATTAAGGCCATGCAACCACTTATATTCAATTCCTAAGCCTCTTTCCTTCCCCAAGGCCATTCAGATACTAACACTGTCCTAAGAAAAATACACATGCCCCAAATTCCTGACAACCCTACCTTATCTTCCAACTAAATTCCAGACAAAGGAAGCCTCTGGGCACTTTCTCTACGTTCCTAACAATGTCTGTTCTGTAACACTATCTTGTCAAACAGCAACTGGGATCAATATATGTTCAACCCAGGTAACCATCAGGGGAGGTGGAGAGGGTTAGTCACAGATAACCCCACCTCACATTCTTATTATCAAATTCAGATAGATTTTGGCAGTGCTTGTATTCTTTCCAGCTTGGAATCAGAATCAACAAAAACTATGTTGTAACTTGTGGAAGTTGAAAATTGAGGACATGTCCTTTTGCTATTCTCCAAATGTAGCTCCACAGCTGTTAAAGCAAAGCTTTTGTTTGAGAACAAGTTTACAAAGATGCGTTATGCTGGATAACAACGGGCAACTTTTGCATAGAAGGTGCTGAAGTTTTCTGCCTTTTGTACTGGTGATAGATTTATGTTAAATTAACCCAGGTGTGTGTGTGTGTGTGTGTGTGTGTGTGTGTGTGTGTGTTTGTATGCACACATGTGCAACAGAATATGAGGAAGGAACAGTTTTCTCAAGCAAGATGACCACGGCCTGTAAATTGTAAATCCTCTTTGGCACAAAATAAATCCCTTTTCTTTGAAGAACCATAAAATAAGAAAGTCCTTAGCAATACACAGCTCTGTGTCCTGACTACCTCCTAGAGTGTGTGTGGGCACTGAACATTGATTTTAAAAAAGCATTTGCTTCCAGGCCATCTGACGTAGCTACTGGAATCAACTGAAACAAAAGAAAAGAAAACAAAACTTTTTTGAATTAAGTACACAGCCCAGTTTCTTCTTTCTTATCATCAGCATCATTATTCAACAGTTAAAATGTTCTGTTATCTATAAAGTCCTTAACTTATAACACTCATAACTTTTTAATACAATAATCTTATGAATTCCATTTACAGATGTTGGAGTTGGAACCCAGAGAGGTTAAATTACTTGTCCAAGGTCACATAGCAATGGATCTAAGGCTAGAAACTGGAGCCCACTGATTATCACCTCTGCAGCCTCTCTTCCTCGATTGAATGCCAAGAAAGCTCCTGATTTCTCCTGATCTCTGCTTCCAAGAGATCATTATCTCTCTAGGTGGGCACTTTTAAGAAGAGGGCACAGGGCCAATTGCTTGAAGAAGCCCATGAAAAATAAAGACATGAAGACAAGTCAGATCAGCCAGCGGGCATGATGTGGGGCAGAGCAGCCATCCCTCCCTCTCCTTCTCAGTCTACTTGAGTCTGCAGGAAACACTGGTCTTTGGAGAAATGTCAAGGAAGTGAGCTATTTGTTAAAGGTCAAGGCTGAATCATTTCAGTTTAGTGTAAAGGACAATAGTTGCAATTACATAATGATGAAAAGATGGCAGAGAGTGAAGCTAGGAAATGCAGAGGCACTGGGGCATCTCTACAGACTGAGGAACAAGACCTCGACAAGGACCTCAGGGAAGAGAGATGGGATTCCACAACTAGGACTGGATGGAAACCCAGCCACAGAAACACTCCGGTTTTCTAGGAAAGGACCCTCTGACTGGCCTGGTGTGGGTCACGTGTGGAAGTGAGGTCTGGCCTCCTGATTATAGTTCCAAGATGGAATAGATGGCAGGTAGTTAAAAGGAACAAATGGCCACCTGGGCACATTTTTTTAATATCTGAATTTCCACACTTATTTTCAAATAGGACATGTATTACATTTTAAAATGTACTTTCAAAGTATTTTAAAAGTTATTGTTTTGTTTGATTCCCACATACAAACTCATACTTGAAGAACAAGTAGATATTGGTATTCTCGTTTTTAAGGTGAAAAAAGGAAGACTCAGAGATGCTAAGAGATAGACATAGGTCCATGTGATAGAAGGTGGCAGTGTCTGCAGTAAAAGCCAAGTGTTTGCAGTTCTGTCTTAGGTGTACCCTTCCACCCCACCAACTCCATGATATTGTATTGATGACGGTTGATCATGCCAGAGAAATAAAAATGGAATCAGGTCACACTCCCAGCTCAACTAATAAGAGTCTCTGGGGGGAAGAACTCAGGCATTTGCACTTTTTTAAAAGTGACCCAGGTAATTTTAAAATGCAAGCAGAGTAGAGAACCACTGTTCTAAAAAAAAAAAATTACTTCATTTGAACGTCAGCAGATCAGAGTCAAAATGTAATTCTTGAAACTTGAAATGTGAAAGGTATGCTTATATTTTGTGGTGATTTCCATTTAAATGCTGTGCTTTTCCAATAGGAACTTGGATTTATAACTGTCAACTCTGCAAAAGACAACGGTTTGAAAGATGTCGAGGTTGCTAGAACTATCCAAATTACCAAGGAATCCACAGAGCCGTGGAGCAACAGTGAGTAGAGCAGCCCACAGCTAGAACACTCACTGTAGGAGGGCACACTCTCTTTGTTTCTTTAAGCAGAAATTGGAACATTATTCCTTTACCACTGGAAAAAGAGCATTTCACTCTTTGCTGAAAGATGCATTTGTTGGTGACGTTGGTTTTGTATGTATGGGAGAAGTAAAGACATTCTAAATAGAACAAGATGTAACCACAATCCTCTCTTCTTGGAACTATTTGATTTCTGTACTCTTTCCCCCTCTTGTGAAGCTTGTTGCAAGGAGGTTGCCAGTGGCAGATGTGCCTACCCACCTCCTCCTCCCCATAGGTCAAAAATAGAACAACACAAAACAAGAATACTCAAAAAAAGGGGGTCACAGAACTTCTAGTACCAAACAGTGGCTTTTGAGTTTTGCCATGGTCAAGCTCAGATCAGATCTGATGAAGATTTAGGACTGAAGCAATAAAGAGTGAGAGTTTTCCTAGAGTATGTTTATGCATGTAACCCTAGCTGTGGTTGAAGTGATCTTGGTGTCTTCTGGTCTAGCCTTCAAAGTCAGGATGCTAGCTGTGTATTTACCCATAACACAGTTTGTATATGTTACTAGAGACCTGGCCCATTTATTACCAAAACAAAATGCTTCCATACAATTAACACCCAATGACTGTTAGTGATTATTTTGAGGGGAAAGGAAGATCAGCTGGGTGTGTTTCATGGCAGAAAATAGAATTATAATATACAGTTACTACAAGGTGCCACAGTGCTAGCATATTTGAAATAGAATCTCATTTAATCCTTATAACTATAATCGTGATCCCATCTCAATGATGTCTCAACAGCTGACGAACTAAATGTATTCATCTGCAAGTTAGTTATTACTCTCATTTATCAGATAAAATGAAAATTAAAAAGTGTGACTTGTATGAGGTTATACTTTAATATCTTCATGAACTTGACCAATGATGTCTGTATTATGTGAAAAATTCAGTCAAGATTTACTCTGTCCATGTATTGTTTCTTCAACAATTTGTCCAGTGAGTTGACCAAGGTATAGAGGGAACAACCAATTGATAGTATAAATGCTTACTTATTGTGGTATTATATATACAAGTGATACCTGATACACACAGATGATAAATACATAATTATTATTAACAATAAATAGAATATACATCTACAAAGAGTTGTCTGGATTTGTCTGATAAGTCATAAAGAGTTCCCCCACCTATATAATAGTCTTATGATTCCTAGGTTGTATGTATATATATATATATATATATATATATATATTTTTTTTTTTTTATAACAAAGTGAATCAGTTATACATATACATATGTTCCCATATCTCTTCCCTCTTGCGTCTCCCTTCCACCCTCCCTATCCCACCCCTCTAGGTGGTCACAAACCACCTAGCTGATCTCCCTGTGCTATGCGGCTACTTCCCACTAGCTAGTTTACATTTGGTAGTGTATATATGTCCATGCCACTCTCTCACTTTGTCACAGCTTACCCTTCCCCCTCCCCATATCCTCAAGTAGGTTGTATATGTTTTACCTTTAAAAATGTAGACTGTTTCTCTGGTATCTGAACGTTGAGGTAGCTCAAAGCTTGTCAATAACTTTGAAAGAAAAAGTGAATAAATAAGCTTGAATTAGAAGTTTTTAGATAACAAGATATTGGGATTTTTTTTCTTTAATTTTCTCCACAACACAGTACTTTATTTTTATTTTTTCCTTTCTTCAATGGTTTAAATTTTTTCCTTATGATTATTTTTCATCTTAGTTTAAAGTGTATTTATCTTTGGGGCTCAAGAGAGAAATAATCAGGTTGATGGACCTTGAGAGGATGGACAGGGAGACATCATTTTCCATGAGATGACATGGAAGCTTGTGACCTACCTTCTCCTTTTCTTGAACTCCCTGATGTTTATATGTAAACTGTAGTCGTTAATCACAAAGCAGGGTGCAGTAGACACACACTGAGATGCTCAATGACAGTGAATTCAATTCAGGGTAAAAACAAGATGATATAGACTACCCTGAAATACAAGGCAGTGAGTCTGAAGAATTTGAAAATATTTTGGAATGTACTGGCTGATATTTCTTTAATCTTTTATCTCACAAATTTCTCTCTGCCAATTAGTAATGTCCAATTATACTTGTTTTGTACTCCACAGTTTACATGACTCTTTCATATATAATTACCAGATTTGATCCTTAAAACATCTAGTGAAATATTGACTATATTAATTATTCTCATTTTATAAATAAAGGCACTGAGACTCAAACTGGTGAATGATCTGCCCAAGACTACAGGGTCAATAAGATCTGAAGCTGGGATTCAACTCTAGGTCCTGCTAGTCTGATGACATGTCCGGGAGAGCTTGCCAAGTATGGTTCTCATATCAGAGATTTTGTCTCTTGTCTCCACAGGTAGCAAACTCGAGTGCCAACATCAACAAGCTCACAAAGGCAATTCTCATTCATTGAACTTGTACAAACAGTGCAAGACCCATTTCTAAGGGACCTGACACAAAGTAAATGGAAACGCGTGGCATGTGCTCTTAAGATACTCATCAACAAAAAAGAGCAGTTCTACCTGAAAGTCTCTTCTTGTGCCCAGCAACTTCAGGATGCCCCAGAGAGACAGTCATCAGACATTCACTTTTTTTAAAAAATTAATTTATTTATTTTTGGCTGTGTTGGGTCTTCACTGCTGCGCGGGGGCTTTGTCTAGTTGCAGCGAGTGGGATCTACTCTTCATTGCAGTGTGCGAGCTTCTCTTTGCGGTGGCTTCTCTTGTGAAGCACGAGCTCTAGGCGCTTGTGCTTCAGCAGTTGTGGCATGTGAGCTCAGTTGTTGTGGCTCGCGGGCTGTAGAGCGCAGGCTCAGTAGTTGTGGATCATGGACTTAGTTGCTGCACGGCATGTGGAATCTTTGCGGACCAGGGCTCGAACCCTTGTCCCCTGCACTGGCAGGCGGATTCTTAACCACTGCACCACCAGAGAAGTCCGACATTCACTTTTAAGGCTCTTGATTCTTACAGTGAGTGGTCAGGCATTACAGGACTTAGGTATTCAAGTAGAGAATACCCATTAATTCTAAAAGTCTTTCCTAAAAGACAGTCGTACTCATATTTCAAGTGGCATTTATGTCTAAATCTTAGGTATTGCACTATAATTAATTTCCATAACCTGTTTTTTTCTTTCATGTTTATTTTATCTTAGTTTTTAATTTTTCTTTTATATTGGAGTATACTTCTTAACAATGTTGTGTTAGTTTCAAGTGTATAGCAAAGTGATTCAATTATACATATACATGTATCTATTCTTTTTCAAATTCTTTTCCCATTTAGGTTATCACAGAGTACTGAGCAGAGTTCCCTGTGCTATAAGTAGGTCCTTGTTGGTTATCTATTCTAAACATAACAGTGTATATGTGTCAATTGCAAACTCCCAATTTCAGCACAATAGAGGGATTTTCTGATCACCAAAGGGAGAAAAGCATATTGCAGAGTGATGCACAAAAAATGACCGGCCCTGAAAAGCAGATCAGAGTGCTCTAGGAAAGCTTGGGAAAACGAGCATCAGAGGTAACCATTGGTTATGCCCACCCAAGCTCTTTACGAGGATGACAGGCTTGAGAGAGGCTAAGGTAGTGGGGATATGCAAAGAGACAGAGCACACAAAAACAATTTTAATGTTGGCTTAAACAAGACCAAAACAAGAAGATACATTTTTAGTCTAAGTAGGAAGGAAATTATTGTTTACCAAGAGCCTACTATGCTAAACACTTTATATAAAGTTCCTTGAATACCATTTTCCTTAGTTCACCACAAATAATGAGAACCCTTCTGCATTAATAATTACTTGCAGTTACCAGTAATTAAACTCTAATTTATTTGTTTATTGAACTGAATTTAATGTATTCCTTATGCTATGAGGAAAAGGTAAGCACAGGATTGCCTTGAAGAATTGATCAGAAAGAAGAAACTAAAAACAGTACACAAAATTTAAGTTATTTACAACTATTTACTCATTTCAGCATATTCCAGTGGCCTTGGGTATTTGTAACATATCAAGCAGTGAATGCTTTTCTATCCTATGTAATGAGAATTGTTTTTTCATATATTCCTTTAAGTGGTATGGTGTTGCTTACTTTCCTAAAAGACAATCGCACTCATATTTCACATGTCATTTATGTCTAAATCTTAGCTATTGCAGGTAGAATTTAAAGATCTTGGTAACCCACAAAATTGCTATCTCCCCTTTTGCATTCAATGAAGAGAAAAAAACCCTCCGGGGGCGTACAGATGACGTCACGCTTTTCCTTTTTCCCGTCTCTGCTACAAAGCCGGGAGGGGGATATTCAGCTAACACAGAGCTACTCCCTTTACTCTTAGTGGTTGAGATTCTGAGGAATTCTGAAGCTGTAGAGAATTTTGTCCCCTGTGGGATTCCCCAGAGAAAATAAGAGCTAGCCTGAAGGATAAGGTTTATCTTAGATTACATTTCGGCTATCCAGAGACGGTCTGTACCAGTCAGCGTCCAACAAGGAAAAGAGAAATGACTAAATATTTTAAATAGAGAGATTTAATTCATGCATTTGGTGGCATAGGAGAGAGGACAGCTGGGTGAAAATAGGAGGTGATGGGAAAACTGGAGATCAGGAAAATTAGGGAGCCACATGCACCCCTAGGATAGTGTGGGCTGGTGGTAACAGCAGAATCCAAGGACGAGGTCACTCAAAGCAAACTGGGGCTATGGTGGGCTTGTCCAGCCTGAGCTGGGGCCATGGAGAAGGTAAAACCTGAGGCAGAAAAGGTAGAGAATTACCCTGCCTTCTTCTTCCCATGCTCTGGTCTCTGGGAAACACAGGAATGGATTTAAGGACAAACAGGTCTGAATCAGCAAAATGCCTTAGTAAGAGAACAATTTCATCATAATGTGCTTCACATCTTACCTACCAGCATTGAGCTGTATGAGATGTACCCATGAAGTGCAACACCATCTCACAAGCTCAGGCCACCCCGTCTCCAGCATGAGAAGCAGCTATAGGCCTGAAGTGAAAATATCTGTAAGAGTTGTTTCTGAACTCGTATTTGACACCTGCAATGTCCCCCTTCCAATGGGGATTCCAGAAATCTCTGGGTGAGTTTAGGCAGGGGTGGGGAGGAGGGAGTGCTAGAGGGTCCCCCAATACTCAAAGAGGTGAAGTCAGTGAAACTTCAATCATTACCATGATAAATAAGACCTAGCGTTACCTCTAGACTGCTGATACCTGGGAAAATTCAGATTATTCATGCATATGAGATGACTAAATACATACGTCAAAGTACAGTGATCATGATGTCTGTATGTTCTGAAAATTCTCCAATGAGCATATTTTACTTTTATTACTTTCTAAGGTTTTTTAAAATAAGGTATCATAAGCCATTCTATTTAGAATACTTGCTGCTTTCTGTTTTCCTGGTTGGACCTTGCCTCACAAGACCCTTTCTGGGTGGCTCACAGCTGATTATCCATCTCAAGTCAGTTCAGCAAGGACCCATCTTCCAGAGTGCTGCTTGCTGTGAGCGGATCTAATTGACCTGAATTGTCAAAACCAGGCATTCATGCTCTGATACTTGAGCGCTTCTGAAAACCTCTGTCCATGGCAGCTTTAATGTTTCCCTTAGCGTGACTAAACTTTGGGCAAGTTTCTTTCTGATTAGAGGCCCCTGACCTCCTTATCTTAGAGCATTTACTTTAGAAAACTAATATTTTCTAATTTTTTCTCTGTCTCCTTTGAAATATGTGTATATATACAAATCTCCTTAGAAGCGTCTCACCAGTTTTAGGACCCAGACAATGTCTTTGTCAAGGACCTGGGAATCATCTCTTTACAATGTAAAAATCTAAGGTGAGAGCTTCCCACCTTCCCACAGTCTCTGGGGGGCGGGGGGTGGTAGGAACCTAACTTCTGTGGGTGCCTCGCTCCACATTGTAAAACCACCACCTGTCATGAAGATTGGAGAAAGTTTACTTTTCCTTTGGGTAAAGCCAATTAACAAACACAGGTGGCTGTGATGTCCCCATCCCAGCTCTTACACCCCCCCAGAGAAATGTCTGTGAACTCATGTTAGACACCTGCAACATCCCTCTTTCCCCTACTGCAGTAGTCTTGCATGAAGTCTTCCTTTCCTATTTAATTTTTTTCCTGTGCAGTTCTTACTTTGACACCTCCCTGCTCCCTCCTCGGCTCTTCCTATATTTATGAAGCTTTTTTTTTTTTTTTAACAGAGAGAAGTAAGATTCGCAGGTTGACTCCTTCATCTCCTTGGGAAGCTGAGGAAGATGACTTAGGTGCATGCATATTTTTCCTAAAGCAAGTTGCAATTTGTAAAACAAGTTTCCTTTATTCTCAAAAGGCTTCCAATTAAGAAAATGGTGTTAAGGGGACTTTCCTGTGGCCTCGTGGTTAAGGCTTTAGCTTCCAACAAAGGGACTGAGGTTTTGACAGGGAGCTAAGATCCCACATGCCTCGCCGCCAAAAAAACCAAAACAGAATCAATATTGTAACAGGTTCAATAAAGACTTAAAAAAAACAACCAGAAAACGGTGTTAGGTTTCAATCTCTTCTCGCTCCTCTTTCTACAAACACTACACACACAAACACACACACACGCACGTGCACACTTCTTTCTATCTCATTTGAAATAAGTATGTGCTCTTCTCATTTATTTAGGAAAGAAGCTCCAAGCCAGGGGTATGTGGCAACAACTAGATCTCCCTGAAGCAAAGGACTTGTCACCCAGCAGCTGGGAGGGCTGTTGGTGGAAAGCCTTCAGCTGTCATTTTCTTCAGCAACTGCCTCACTGCAGACAGTGCCCGTGCCTAAGATCACTTGCCCATCAGACACAAAGCACCCTCACTCAGTGATGGACAGATGTAGGCGTAGAAAGACCTGGGCCTTTGGCCCAGCTCAGGACCTGCATCATATTTCAACTTCTCCCTTTGCCACATCCTGCTTTCTTTTCCCTCTTTCTTCCCTCGGTGTTGACTCCAAGAATACTTCATAATAAATATCCTGCCCACTAAACCATCACAGAGTCTGCTCCCAGGAAATGCAACCTGCAACAGGGTTGTTATGAGAACCAAATCAAATGTATGTGACATTCCTGCAGAATCTCGGACAGGGATCCATCTCAAAGGTAAAAGTAATGATGACCACTGATTGAGTACTGTACTAGGCACTTTAATAAACCTTACATAATTCTCACAAAAACTGCAAGATAGATATTTTCTCCTTTATTTTCGAGTGAGAAAGTGAAACCTCAGAGAGGTGCGCATTTTTGGCCTAGACCGGGATTGGCCCTGTGGTCTCGGTGCTGCCCCTTCATCCATCTCATCACCTACAACAACCTCATCTTGGTCGAGACAGCTTCTTGGCTGCATGCCATCTATGGACTTGCGAGCCATGACCTTGAGGAATAAGAGTAATGAGATGGGGATAAAGAAGTGCCTCCAGGTAGGGGGACAGGAAGAAACACCGGTGCAGTGAGAGAAGATCGAGGCCATCTCCTGAGCCACTTCTCAGTCAAGGCCTGATTCCCCAAGGAGCAAGCAGAGGCTGAGACTTGGGGGATAAGTAGCCAGGAGGTGTTTGGAAGGGAAGGAGAATGAATGAGAGGCAGAGGCAATTATTTTGCAAAGTCTCAAAAGAAGATTGGCATATCTGGGACAGTCTGAGTTCACTTGGGACAAAGTTTTTGACTGTTCTGTGAAAAATGTAAAATACTAAATACCACAATGTACAATTTTATCTACTTTATGAAGCATGAAGAGTCTATGTAACAGTCACTCATTCAACAGGCAATTATTGAGCTCCTACTAAGTTCCAGGTACTGTCCTAGCCCCGGTGGTTGCAGTCACCAGTAACAAGAGCTGCCCCCCTCACTAACAAGGTTTGTACTGAGTGTCTGCCATAAAGCACAAACCGTAAATGTTACATAGGACAGAGCCATGGTTCATTTGGAATGGAATATTTGAATCACCTGGGGAGCTTTTAAAAAATTTCATTTGGCATTGAAGCTGGAAGTCAGCCTCAATGTGTTAAATATTTTAAAATTTATTTAGTTTTAAATGTTTTCCACTTTAAATGACATTATTGGGTTTTTTTTCTAATTTTACAAGCAATACATATTCATTGCATACAACTGAACATACATAAAAGCGTAAAGAATAACAATCACCCATAATCCTTGCCCCAGAGATAACCACCATTAGCATTTTGATGCATTGCCTTCCATTTCCTACACTTTTTAATCGAAGTATAATTGACCTACAATGCTGTGTTAGTTCCAGGTGCACAACATAGTGATTCAATATTTCTATACATTACAAAATGATCACCAGGATATGTCTAGTTACCATCTGTCTCAAGGTGTTTCATTTTTGTAAATTAGGTTCTGGTACTTTTCCAAAGCAAATCTTAATTGTTTTTCATCTCTCCTGATTACATATTTAGCATATTGACAGAAAGTACTGAGGTTGACAGATCATGAGGCTTTCTAATTCTTGGCCATTTAGAAATTATGACATGGTGGGGATAAAAGTAATGACTGTCGCATCCCATACACTACCTTTCCTGGTGCTTCCCAGCCCAAGTGCATTGTCCAGGGCTGATAGAGTCTAGCTGTGTGAAAAAAAGAGGATTGTATAGTATCGTGAATCTTTCACCACTCTGCCTAGAACCTGGACCAGAGAGTCTTACACAGGCCACTGTTTGTGAGAGATGAGAGATGGGAGATGGTCAGAGGAAGGTCTGGGAAAGGTCAAGAAGGGCAGGGGATTATCTGAATTAACAAAATTCAGGATCTCCCCCATCCTGTGATTTCTGATTCTTTCCTCTCTCTCTCCCTCTCTCTCTGTCTCTGATCACCAGCACACTTACTTCTGTTTTATTTTATTTGTTAAAAATTAGTTACTAAGTCTAGCCCACATACAAGCTAAGGGTAATTGTGCACTGTTTCTTAAAAGGAAGATTATCAAAGAATCTGTGGACATTTAAAAACCATAATTCAAAAAGATACATGCACCCCAATGTTCATTACAGCACAATTTACAATAGCCAGGACATGGAAGCAACCTAAATGTCCATCGACAGAGGAAAGGATAAAGAAGATGTGGTTCATATATACAATGGGATATTCCTCAGCAATAAAAAAAGAATGAAATAATGCCATTTGCAGCAACATGGATGGACCTAGAGATTGTCATACTGAGTGAAGTAAGTCAGACAGAGAAAGACAAACATCATGTGATATCGCCTATATGTGGAATCTAAAAAAAAAATGGTACAAATGAACCTATTTACAAAACAGAAATAGAGTCACATATGTACAAAACAAACTTATGGTTACCAAGGGGGAAAAGGGGGAGAGGGATAAATTGGGAGATTGGGATTGATATATACACACTACTATATATAAAATAGATAAATAATAAGGACCTACTGTATAGCACAGGGAACTCTACTCAATACTCCATAATGACCTATATGGGAAAAATCTAAAAAAGAATGGATATACGTATGTGTATAACTGATTCACTTTGCTGTACACCTGAAACTAACACAACATTGTAAAGCAACTATACGACAATAAAACTTTTAAAAATACAAGAATTAAAAATAAATA
The DNA here is from genome assembly GCF_965194805.1 of Balaenoptera borealis. Classification (NCBI taxonomy): domain Eukaryota; kingdom Metazoa; phylum Chordata; class Mammalia; order Artiodactyla; family Balaenopteridae; genus Balaenoptera; species Balaenoptera borealis. Next base: position 146,385,352 of record NC_138862.1, read on the forward strand.
CATACATACATACATATATACATACCACTACACCACTTTTGCCCTGTTAACACTTTCACATAGACAGAATCTTGTGTGTCTGGGTTCTTTCACTCAACATAATGTTGTTGAAATTCATCGTGAGTGTTTTTTATTATCAAGAAGTCATCCATTATACAAAAGTGCCACATTTTTTTACCTATTCACTGATTGTGCTTATATTTTCAGGCATTTTTTAAGAAATACGTGTTTTAGATAAGAAAATTATTTAGTGTTATGTAACAAACAATAAACATTTTGTTATAACTTTACTGCTAGGGCAATTACCTTAGAGTCCATGTTCTGGAATGTGTAATATGACTGATATTTGGGCAATCAGATGACAAAACATGTCACCTAATCAGAAATCTGTAATTCTGTTCTTATATGTGGATCGCCTATACAGAGGTTACTTCAAGTAGCAGAATTTTCTAACTTTATACTCAACAAAATGTATTGAGAAAAAAAGCAGAGATTTGAGTTCCACATTTTTACAATGTACAAGGTTGGGAACAACTCAGACCGAGTCAGAAAATTTACTTTCTATCATTAAATGTCTGGAGTTTGTTGAATGAATGGACACTCTCTCCAAACCAAATTTCTTCCCAGAATTCAGCTTAAACTAAGGGAATTACAACGTGAAGCTTTTGCTGAGGAGCTTGGTTGGAGTACTGGAAGTTTGTTTGGTATGCAGGAAATACTTTTATTTCTCTCTTGCATCTGCCAGAGGAATGGGTTCACTATTCACAGGCCTTCATAGATCTGTCAAAGCTTATCTTGCCCAGGTTTAGAGACTCCCTTCCGTTTGATCTTGGTCAGTCAGAGATGGCCACCTAAAGGCTATCACAGCATCAGTGCAGCCAGCAGAGGTGACAGGGCAGGAACTCAGCCCCAGTCTCAGACAGTCCTAGACTGAAGTCCTGTGGTCTCTCAACCTCTTCCCAGGATTTAACATGGGTTGAAACATCTGCAGCTGTTGAATAATAATGGTTATCTCAGCAGTTGTTGTCACATAGTATCAATATATAACACAGAGATAAATAACTCAATAGTTCTCAATGTCCGGTGGAAAACTTGAGAAAGTTACCCTCATATATATATATTTTAATTTTTATTGTAGTATAGTTGATTTACAATGTTGTGTTATTTTCAGGTGTACAGCAAAGTGAATCAGCTATACATATACATGTATCCATTCTTTTTTAGAGTCTTTTCCCATATAGGCCATTGCAGAGTATTGAATAGATTTCCCTGTGCTATACATTAGGTCCTTACTAGTTATCTACTTTATATATAGTAGTGTGTATATGTGAATCCCAATCTCCCAATTTACCCTCCCCCTTTTCCCCCTTGGTAACCATAAGTTTGTTTTGTACATATGTGACTCTATTTCTGTTTTGTAAATAGGTTAATTTGTACCATTTTTTAGAGTCCACATGTAAGTGATATCATATGATATTGGTCTTTGTGACTTACTTCACTCAGTATGACAATCTCTAGGTCCATCCATGTTGCTGCAAATGGCATTATTTCATTCTTTTTCATGGCTGAGTAATATTCCACTGTATATATGTACCACCTCTACTTTATCCACTCATTTGATGATGGACATTTAGGTTGCTTCCATGTCCTGGCTATTGTAAATAGAGCTGCATTGAACATTGGGGTACATAACTCTTTTTGAATTATGGTTTTCTCAGGGTATATGCCCATAGTGGGATTGCTGTATCATATGGTAGTTCTATTTTTAGTTTTTTAAGGAACCTCCATACTGTTCTCCATAGTGGCTGTATCAATTTACATTCCCACCAACAGTGCAAGAGGGTTCCCTTTTCTCCACACCCTCTCCAGCACTTATTGTTTGTAGATTTTTTGATGATGGCCATTCTGACCAGTGTGAGGTGATACCTCATTGTAGTTTTGATTTGCATTTCTCTAGTAATTAGCGATAATGAGTATCTTTCCATGTACTTTTTGGCCACCTGTATGTCTTCTTTGGAGAAATGTTTATTTCGATCTTCTGCCCATTATCTGATTGGGTTGTTTGTTTTTTTGATATTGAGCTGTTTGTATATTTTGGAGATTAATCCCTTGTCAGTTGCTTCCTTTGCAAGTATTTTCTCCCATTCTGTACCCACATGTATTTTTTTTTTTTTTAAACATCTTTATTGAAGTATAATTGCCTTACAATGGTGTGTTAGCTTCTGCTTTATAACAAAGTTAATCAATTATACATATACAATATGTTCCCATATCTCTTCCCTCTTGCATCTCCCTCCCTCCCACCCTCCCCATCCCACCCCTCTAGGTGGTCACAAAGCACCGAGCTGATCTCCCTGTGCTATGCGGCTGCTTCCCACTAGCTATCTATTTTACATTTGGTAGTGTATATATGTCCATGACACTCTCTCACCCTGTCACATCTCACAACACTCAGCCTCCAGAGCATGAAAGTCAAAGTCAAGGATAGGAAGCATGGCCACAGGCCTCTTTACCCATCTGATAAAGGACAGGGGGTCAGAATTACTTGGTAGTCTCTTGCAAGCTACCACAGGATTACCAAATCCTCCTGTAAAGCTCCTCTTGGGGTGAGGATTACTACAACATTTAGTCACCTTTATCAATAGGAATGTGTTCTAGGCTTCACACAAAATGGGACATGGGGGAAACCGTAACGTGAGCCTCTTTTCCAAACCTACTTCGATTTACTTTAAGTCATTATTTATTTTACTTTTGTGTTAACTAATATTGAAACATGCTCCTTTTTGTTTTATTTTTTTAATGGGATGAAAAAGGTTGAGAACCATAGTGTTTAAAAATAACACATGAGCTATGAGAGAAGGGATGGAAAAGTTTAAAAGTGTTAACTTGGGAGTGTTGGAGATTCCTCAAATAGGGAGAATTTGACAATTCTGGATGCCAGTCCAGAAATTATCCCTCCTTCTGTATGCATGCAACATGCCCTCTGGCTGCCTCTTTTAAATTTCACTTGAGACCTGGGCTTCCTCCTTCTAAAGGTTTCCCTTTATAAATACCTGTGTATTTGCTCCTCTCTCTGTTCCAGAACTTCCCTTCCAGGAGAGCTGCCCACCGGACCTTGTCTTGCCTGTATGAGCAATGGATATTTCTTTGATCCTCCCAAAGGATTGATGTCATGAGTTTGCACCTGAAACCAAACTTGAGAGACAACATCTCCCATCCCAAGGAGGTTGCTGTAATACTTCTCCAGCTGTTATTATATTAAGAAAGGAATTGATTGAACAAATATTTGCTAAGTCCCTAGTATGTGTCAGGTACAGTCCTAAGCACTGGGGTTGTAGCAAAAGCATGAAGACAAAGCCCCTGACTTCACAGAGCTTACATTCTGTAACCTGTATCAATGCTAGGACTACGTAGAGCCTACCTGATGGACACAGACAACCTACGAGATTTGCATACATTTTTTGGCCCTCACCTCCTCCTCCACTCACTGGCCAGACCTGGTTCACACATACAGATCAAGAATAAACACCGCAGGGAGCAGCTCTCTGTGGTATGTGCTGCAAACATCGGTCCCAGTAGATGTGCACCCAGCCTTACTCTCTGAACCTGGCTGCAGAATTCATCCTAACAGTACAGGGCTCTCTGAAGTCTCTCCCTCTCTCTTTTTATAATCACTTAAGTTTCCAGGAAGCATAAGAATCAAATACTCAAGGAGTATTTCCATAGTTGTTATCTTTAAGAGAAGCTCTAAAACAATGGGAAAGTAGTTGGAATTAGGAGGTTTCCGGGTAGAGGTAGCTGAAAGTGCAGAAATCTAAAGAAATGACCAATTAGGGAAATCCAAGCATTAGATACCAAAAGATGTAACCTCCTTGCGTGAGCCTAGATCCAGGGAGAAGAATCAAGGTCTAACCAGAAAGCCAGTTAGAAAGAGTGAGAGAGGGATGGGGTTTAAATGAGAGCAAATTGGTAACAGTGAATAAGAGCTGGGACTCCAACACTGGGGGATCCATGATGTACTCCGTGTAGGTCTGTGTAGTTGGGATGAAAACAAAATACAGGATATAAAAGAAACTCTCTCCATAATGAAGAGAAGGAACAATTTTCAGCCTGAAGTAGAGAAGAAGGTAGAGATTTGAGCCATATAAACTGGAGTTTGAATCCCAGCTCCCATATTTACCAGTTTTATGGCTTGGGGTAAGTCACTGAATCCTTCTGACCTCATAGTCCTTATCAGTAAAATGGGATTCTTTCATATTTGCTTTGCAGAAAAAAATAATAATGTTTTGTATTTCATGCCATACATTACATGCAATGCAATACATTGTACAGAGCAATTCTTCAGTCAACAGCAGCTTTGAGCACTGTAGTGCTGGATTTATAACACAAGATAATACTACTATCTTCCAAGCTAAGCACTTTACTCAGGTTTTTAATTCTGTCAGGAACTCTATAAAGAAATGCTGTTAATATCATTCTACAGATGAGAAAACTCAGGCTTACAAGGTATAGTAACTTAGCAAATGTCACAGAAATGAGAACAAGTATACTCAGGCAGATTTTCTGCTGAGTACCTTAAAACAGTGCTTGTCAAACGCTAATGAGCACATGAATCTCCTGAAGATTTTATTTCAATGCTCATTCTGGTTCAGTAGGCCTGGGGTGAGGCTGAAGGTCTATCTGTCCAGGAAGGACCCAGGTGGTGCCAGTGTAGCTGACCTGTGGTGACAGCAAGGACGTGAAAGTGGTCACGGTGTTGCCAAAATTCAGCCTCTGTACACCGGTGCCACATTAAATCCCAGAGACAGAGTTTTGGGTGAAGCAGAAAGAGCTTGATTGCTTTGCCAGGCAAAGGGTGACACAGGGGGCTCATGCCCTCAAGACGGTGTGCCCCGCCCTGGAGGGGGTAGTGAGGAGTCTTACGGTGTTCAAGGAGCAGGGCGTGGTCAGCCAGAGGACATTCTCCTGATTGGCTGGTGGTGAGGTAATGGGGAGTCGGCATCGTCAACCTTCTGGTTCCAACCGGTCTGCGGTCTACATGCCTGTGGGCAGCAGACAGTTAACTTCCTCCACCTGGTGGGGTTTTCAGTATCTGCAAAACAGCTCAAAGGATGTGGCTCAGAATATTCTCTATAGTCCTGGAGGAAGAACTAAAGGTCCTTGACTCTGTTTAATGGCTAAAGTATTATTATCTCGTCTTGCTTGACTGTTTTCCTTTTTTTCTGCATTTTCTCACTTCTCTGATTAAATTTATTCTTTGACTCAAGTTTTTCTACAGACAAAAGGCAGGTGGAGGACATGAGTCGGGGTTCTATTCTGGGAAGGCCTCCTAGGGTCCTGCTCGGTTACTCTGGAGAAGTAAGAAATAATTGTTTCTCTCTGCCCCACAATTGGCCTTAGAGGGAGTGAAGATGACCTGAACAAATAAACAGTCTCACAGGTACTCAGATTAACTGACCCTCACCCCATCCCACCAACCACATTTACAATAAGGCCAACCAAAATGCCAACATTTGGAACTTCAGTGAGATAATGATTCATATTCCCAGCTGGTAAAATAGGTAAAGGCTACAAGTTTTCACAAACTTAGATGCTTATAACTTCTCAGTATAACCTGCAAAGACTGAGTTGACTAACCATTCTACTTTCAACTAGGTAAACATACCTCCCTCAGATGCTACAGCGTCCTGCTCGGTTACATCTCCAAAGATCACAGAATTAGTAAGAAATAGAGATAAGATTTGAACTCAGGTCTATTTCTCTTCAAAGCCCTCATATTCCAGGTGGTGCCACACATGGTGACTATTAATGTAGAATCTAGAAGTAGATTCATTCTCTACTCTGGTGACAAGGACCAGGGTAAATAGGTGGGAGCATATACATGATTCGATTTAAAGATTTTGATCTATGTTCCTCAGGAGTCTTGGCCTGTAATTTTCTTTTCTTGCAGTGTTCTTGTCTGGCTCTCATATCAGGGTAGTGCTGGACTTGTAAAATGAGTTTGGAAATGTTCCCTCCTCTTCAATTTTTGGAAGAGTTTGAGAAGAATTGGCATTAATTCTTTAAATATTTGGTAAAATTCACCAGTGAAACCATCTGGTCCTGGTCTTTTATTTACTGGGAGATTTTTGATGACTCCTTCAGTCTCCCTACTCCTTGTTGGTCTGTTCAGATTCTCCATTTCTTCATGATTCAATCTGGGGAGGAGCTGGGGGACGTGGGAATGGGGAGATGTTGGTCAAAAGGTATAAAGCTTCAGTTATGTCGGATATGTAAGTTCTGGAGATCTAATATACAGCATAATATTATAATTCATAATATTGTATTGTATATTTGAAATTTGCTAAGAAAGTAGATGTTAAGTGTTCTCACCACAAAAAAAAAGTATTGTAACTATTGATGAGGTGTCAGATATGTTATTTAGCTTGACTGTGGTAATCATTCACAGAAAAAAAAATATACACACACACACACATATATATATGCACACATACATCCATCACTTTGTATACCTTAAATATATAGAATATTTGTTTGTCAATTTTACCTCAAAGAAAGCTGGAGAAAAATAAAGACTTACAAAAACTTACTCCCAAAAGCCTGTTTTGTGTTTTTAATAGACTCGTCAAATTTTAAGACATTCTTAAACTGACTGGAAATTCAGTGAAAACGAGAAGAGAAGACAGAGAAGAGAGAAAAGGGGAGGGAGGGAGCGAGGGATGAAGAAAAAAGCATACAGACAGATGAAGACTATATCTCTCTCGATTTTTATGCCCTATTCACACAATATACAGGCTATGTTAAATAAATGTCTTAGCCAACCCAATCCACGTATCGTGAATACCACCAATTTCACCTATGAAAACTCATTTACATTCATTATGCCAATTAATAAGCCAGGAATATCACCAGTGGAAACCCATATGTTAGTTAGCAATGCCTCTTGTGTTACTCAGCAATAAAGACAGTGAAGTCCTGAGTGTGAACTTTCTGATAACTTTCTGCTCACCCTGCCTTGAGTAGAATTCCTCTTTAGGGACCTGACAATACTGATGATGTAACTAAAGTGCATACATGACATTTGGCCCATCCTGAAGTATCTTAAAATAATAAAAGTGTTCAGTAAAAATTTTGGTTTAAATTAAAGGTGTTAAATAAAAAGTGTATAACACATTAAACAATCCTGAGTATCAACATATCATCATAGAGTTACAAAAAATTCATGCAGAAAGTAGTTTTGATCATACAACCATGATTCAAAACCTAGATTTGGTTTGCTGCCACTTCTGAATTTTAGAAAGCTTTTTCTTTTATTCTATTTCATTTGCCCTCCAGTGGTTCATTGTTGTTAATTTGCCCACACATTACTGACTTTTAAGTGTTTGTGTTTGGGAATTTTTGTTGATTTTCAATTTGACCTTACCCTCCTTGATTTCTGCTCTACTAAGCTACAACTTCATTGGAGCAAATAAGAAATGTGTAATGGTGTTGAAAATATTTCTTAATCTGGCTGTTCTCATGTTATCATTAATCAAGTGTTATGTGCCTCAAAAATCATTGTGTGTGCCTCAATTCTCTCTCTAAATCAGTATGAATTTCTTCCTATAGTAGAGGAGGATATCATTGCTGATTTACCACTAAGGAAAATGAGGCATAGACATATATTAAGTGACTCCATTTCTCCCCTGAAAATGGAGAAATGAACATTTTGCTCCATGTAGTATGGAATGTCACATCAGGTATGTGGTTTTGTCAAACTTTAGGACAAAGACTAAGAATATCCTCTTAGTAATTTTAGTACATAGTAGAATCTTCTCCCCCATTTCGCACATTTAATGTTCTCCAGTACTTAAATGTCTAGGAAGTACATCAAAAAAGATAAAGATAATTAATCTCAAAGAATTTCACATCTAGTCCATGAGCTACAGCACTTTTTTTGAGGGCAGAACACAAGCTACTGAATTGTACAGACAGTAAAATAATAGTAATTCTCATTTATGGTGGGTTTCTTGTTACAACTCTCATTCTAAAGAAATATGCCTCTCAGATGATTCTCAAACACAGGGGAAATGAAAATGTGACAAAATTTAAAATTTCTACTTTACTCTTTACTGAGACACTATTTTAGAAGCCCAAGGCTACCATAAGATTGCAGAGAATTTACATGCTTTCTTTTACGTTAGGAACTTTTTCGAAGAAAGTAATCACCAGTTTCCATTGTCATCATTAGAAATGAGATATTGAGAATGAAGATGAGTGGTATGAGAGCTGATAAAAGGGTTGAACGATGACCTAATTCTGAAGCTGCTAAATAATTTATTGTGGTATGTCCTTATTAGAGGCCAGCATCAAAAATAGCTTCCAGAAATGGGATGAGAATATTGTCAGAATTGAATTAATTTCTCAAAGAGAGAAGAACCCTATTTGGTCAAAGTACAGTAATTTTCTCTTCTCATAAAAATTTTACCTCAGTAAAAAGCATGTGTATCATTGCTAATGTTCAACTTTTGCCCAACAGCTGAATGGATATTTTCCATTCTACACAGTATTTCCTATGCAGGATGCCCCAGGCAACTTGTCACTGTACTGAAATTTTCCCTTCCCCTATATTTTACCACTGTATAAATTATTTATTTTATGGCTACTGCTCACTATTTGAGAACTACATAGATATTTCCCAAATTATGCAGTTGTTCCATTTCAGAAGATTACTTGTAACTCAAATTTTGCAAGGTCAAAAAAATATACACTTTATGCATTCCAGGTACATAATGAGCCTAAGGTGCAGAATGGATGCTAAGAGTTAAGTGATATAAATTCTGCAGAGATCTTGGGAAGCACAGAGAAAAAAATTTTTTAACATCTTTCTTGGAGTAAAATTTGCTTTACAATGCTGTATTAGTTTCTGCTTTATAACAAAGTGAATCAGCTATATAATAAAGTGAATCAGCGATATATATACATATATCCCCATATCTCCTCCCTCTTGCATCTCTCTCCCACCCACCCTATCCCACCCCTCTAGGTGGTCACAAAGCACTGAGCTGATCTCCCTGTGCTATGCGGCTGCTTCCCACTAGCTATCTATTTTACATTTGGTAGTGTGTATATGTCCATGCCACTCTCTCACTTCGTCCCAGCTTACCCTTCCCCCTCTCTGTGTCCTCAAGTCCATTCTTTACGTCTACGTCTTTATTCCTGTCCTGCCCCTAGGTTCTTCAGAACCATGTTTGGTTTTTTTTCTTTTTTTTAGATTCCATATATATGTGTTAGCATACAGTATTTATTTTTCTCTTTCTGACTTTGTTCACTCTGTATGACAGTCTCTAGATCCATCCACCTCACTACAAATAACTCAATTTCATTTCTTTTTATGGCTGAGTAATATTCCATTGTATATATGTGTCACATCTTCTTTATCCATTCATCTGATGATGGACACTTAGGTTGTTTCCATGTCCTGGCTATTGTAAATAGAGCTGCAATGAACATTTTGGTACATGACTCTTTTTGAATTATGGTTTTCTCTGTGTATATGCCCAGTAGTGGGATTCCTGGGTCATATGATAGTTCTATTTTTAGATTTTTAAGGAACCTCCATACTGTTCTCCATAGTGGTTGTATCAATTTACATTCCCACCAACAGTGCAAGAGGCTTCCCTTTTCTCCAAACCCTCTCCAGCGTTTATTGTTTGTAGATTTTTTGATGATGTCCATTCTGACTGGTGTGAGGTGATACCTCATTGTACTTTTTTTTTTTTTCTTTTTTGCTAGTTTCTTTACATAATTATCTCCCAAGTTGCATCTTGCCCATTTTTTTAAAATTTTATTTATTTATTTATTTATGTATGGCAGTGTTGGGTCTTCGTTTCTGTGTGAGGGCTTTCTCTAGTTGCGGCAAGTGGGGGCCACTCTTCATCGCGGTGTGCGTGCCTCTCACTGTTGCGGCCTCTCTTGTTGCGGAGCACAGGCTCCAGTCGTGCAGGCTCAGTAGTTGTGGCTCACGGGCCTAGTTGCTCCGCGGCATGTGGGATCTTCCCAGACCAGGGCTCGAACCCGTGTCCCCTGCATTGGCAGGCAGATTCTCAACGACTGTGCCACCAGGGAAGCCCCCTCATTGTACTTTTGATTTGCATTTCTCTAATGATTAGTGATGTTGAGCATCCTTTCATGTGTTTGTTGGCAATCTGTATAACTTCTTTGGAGAAATGTCTATTTAGGTCTTCTGCCCATTTTTGGATAGCATTGTTTGTTTTTTTTTGATACTGAGCTGCATGAGCTGATTGTAAATTTTGGAGGTTAATCCTTTGTCAACTGCTTGGTTTGCAAATATTTTCTCCCATTCTGAGGGTTGTCTTTTCATCTTGTTTGTGGTTTCCTTTACTGAGCAAAAGCTTTTAAGTTTCATTAGGTCCCATTTGTTTATTTTTGTTTTTATTTCCATTTCTCTAGGAGGTGGGTCAAAAAGGATCTTGCTGTGATTTATGTCATAGAGTGTTCTGCTATGTTTTCCTCTAAGAGTTTTATAGTGTCTGGCCTTACATTTAGGTCTTTAATCCGTTTTGAGTTTATTTTTGTGTATGGTGTTAGGGAGTGTTCTAATTTCATTCTTTTACATGTAGCTGTCCAGTTCTCCCAGCACCACTTATTGAAGAGGCTGTCTTTTCTCCACTGTATATTCTTGCCTCTTTTATCAAAAATAAGGTGACCATAGTTGCATGGGTTTATCTCTGGGCTTTCTATCCTGTTCCATTGATTTATATTTCTGCTTTTGTGCCAGTACCATACTGTCTTGATTACTGTAGCTTTGTAGTATAGTCTGAAGTCTGGGAACCTGATTCCTCCAGCTCCGTTTTTCTTTCTAAAGATTGCTTTGGCTATTAGGGGTCTTTTGTCTTTCCATACAAATTATGAGATTTTTTCTTCTACTTCTGTGAAAAATGCCAGTGGTAGTTTGATAGGGATTGCATTGAATCTGTAGATTGCTTTGGGTAGTATAGTCATTTTCACAATGTTGATTCTTCCAATCCAAGAACATGGTATATCTCTACATCTGTTTGTACCATCTTTAATTTCTTTCATTAGTGTCTTATAGTTTTCTGCATACAGGTCTTTTGTCTCCTTAGGTAGGTTTATTCCTAGGTATTTAATTCTTTTTGTTGCAATGGTAAATGGGAGTGTTTCCTTAATTTCTCTTTCAGATTTTTCATCATTAGTGTGTAGGAATGCAAGAGATTTTGGTGCATTAATTTTGTATCCTGCTACTTTACCAAATTCATTGATTAGCTCTAGTAGTTTTCTGGTAGCATCTTGGGATTCTCTATGTATAGTACCATGTCATCTGCAAACAGTGACAAGCTCAGAGAATTTCAAGGAGGAGCCTGTGGTCTGATCACCCCAGGAGATCTCCTTTAACAAGTAGGGGTTTTTGTTGTTGTTGTTGTTTTTACAAGAACATGAGAGAAGCCATAGTATGCCATCTTTATTTAAACTGTTCTTGACTTCTCTCCTAACTTGCAGTGTACCATCTCCACAGTCCTAAATTACAAAGATCACCAAGGATTGGGACTGCAATGCTTGCTTGTGTTATCTGGTCATCATTTGACATCTCACTTTAAGGCCTTGATTCAAGCACCTGACAACTTTGATGTTCTGTAGCACATAACACAGTATTGTCTGTCTCTAAAATAATAAGCCTTATGGAATAAATTGTGTAAGATTTAATTCCTATATGTCAAGAGTTTCATGACTGAAGTAGCACCCATTTAACTTCCAGAGTAATACATATAGCTCAACACACACACACACACACACACACACACACACATTACAATATGACATATGAGCCCACTTTCAGTTTTAGATTTGTGCCTGATATATTTTTATATTTGTTATTTGGTGGATTTTTAAATCCATCTGTGCAAAACATGGAAAGAAGAGCCTATTTTGAAAACTCTGTTGATCATTTAAACTGTTGAATTTTGTCAACGATATTATTATGCATAATGTTTAGCAATTGGCAAATATTTATCTAGAAAATATTTAATGAATGATAGACCAACTAAAATTAGATTTATTCATATTATTTTTACTTGCCAGATGAATCAAGAAAAATATAGTCAATGAATTAAACATATGTTCATGTCTCAACTAGGTGCTTTACTTTCTTCTAAATAGTAAAATAATCCAGTTCTTTTTTTTTTTTTTTTTTGCTAACTGAGCTGATATTTCTGAAAACATAGCAGTAACTGATAGCATAAGCATAGCAATAACCCCTTCACTGTATTTTTAGATCTCTATATGGGAGATATATGTCTATCAAAATTTGGTACCACTTTTACCTCACCCATGTAGAATCATGATCAAAACCAGAATTGTTCACCACCCATGTGTATGAATCAGCATATCTGTGTTTACGCTGGGCCCGTAATTTGTCCGAGGCAATACAGGTACATATGCATCTCCACTCTCCTAAACATGCTTAGAAATGAGACTGAGAACAGTGAATGCTACAGTATGAACACTGACACCAACTTTAGTACCAAATTTAATAACTTAATACCAATTTAACAATTTAGTACCAAATTTAATTCAGTACCAATACTGAGTCTACTCCTAGTACCAATATTTACTGCATGTTGGGCAACTGATTACATGAAGAATCTACTTCCCTGTGGGGGAAATAGGTCTTGTTATTTTCATTTTTCAGATGAAGAAACAAAAATAAAGAGGACAAATTCCCATAACCAGTGGGAATGGAAGCTCATTTTGAATCCATATTTGTCAGACAAAACTAAGCAATCTGTCACTTGTCATTTTCCACTACATATTATTGGAAATATCCTCATTATTTTCATTTTAACAAGTTTCCTTAAACTCTTGATTTCTTCTTGCAGTTGCACTCTCCTTATATCAAGGATTTGTAGTTTAAAATATTTCTGCCTTAAAAAAAGAAACACCTACAATGTTTCATTATATTCTGTAAATGTTTGCTGGTTTATATTCCCTGTGTTCATTTCCTGGTCTTGCATTCAAGATTTTTTTGTCACTTGACCACCTTGCTATCTGCAATTTGTCAGTCTCTGACTGTCACAGTCCTGGTCATCCTCCTCATTGCCTTGACTCCAATCCACCTTTAAACCATTACTGAAGTTCACACTATTTTTGGATTATCAAAAATACTGATGCTCTTTCTTTTTGCCCTGACCAGAGCTATGCTTGGTTTGATCCATAAGAGATTTCTAACATTATTTTTAAAACTCCTATCATATGTGTATGTGACCCAGAAGGTTGTCATAATCTCCTGTTTCAGGGACAAATCTCACTAACTAATCAGGTAATTAGACGTTTGGGGAGGGGTAAATCAGGAGCTTGGGATGAACACACACACACTGCTATACATAAGATAGATAACCAACAAGGACCTACTGTATAGCACAGGGAACTCTACTCGATATTCTGTGATAAGCTATATGAGAAAAGAATCTAAAAAAGAATTAATATATGTATATGTATAACAGAATCACTTTGCTGTACACCTGAAATTAACATAACATTATACATCAGCTATAATTCAGTAAAATTAAAATTAAAAAAAGAAGTTTGGTCATGATCTGTCTTGCAGATTCCTTTTCTGGGACACTCTCTAAGGTTGTGGGTCTTTGGCCTTCCCCGCCTTCCCTCTGGCCCTTCTTTCAGGGTGGCCAACTGACACAGGGAACTCAAAGCTGCAGTGCACTTGGTGAAGCTTAGAAAGGACAGGGCAAGCTTAGAAAGGACTATGGAATGGAATATTATTCTGTGCTAAAAGAAATGAACTGTCAAGCCATGAAAAGACATGAAGGAAACTTAAATGCCGATTATTAAGTGGAAGAAGCCAATCTGAAATGCCACCTACATAAAAGAAAAAAAAAATTCCTCCTTCTTAACATTCTGTACTTTTAGGCTCCATTAGTCCATTTGGGCAGATGAAATCTCTTTATTGACAGGGTCAAACAATTTTGGAAATAGTTAATAATATACAAGGTTATAAGTATAAAGTTGAAACCAATTTGGACTTTCTCTAAGGTCTCACAAGGTGAGGGCTTACAAGGAGGGGTCTCCAGGGGGCTGGGGGCTAATTTGAATCATAATCTCAGATTTGAGCTTCTTTCAAGTCTCTCATACTGAAAACTCCTCTTCCTTTAATCAAGAAAATTCCCATAGGAAAAGATGCTCCACATATGCCATCAGGGAACTGCAAATTAAAACAATGAGATACCACTACACACCTATTACAATGGCTGAAATACAGAAGACTGACAACACCAAATCCTGGCCAGGGTGTGCAGCAACAGGAACTCTCATTCATTGCCGGTGGGAAAGCAAGATGGTGCAGCCACTTTGGAAGACACTTTGGCAGTTTCTTACAAAATTAAGCATATTCTTACCATACAACCCAGCAATCACTCTCGTTGGTCATTACCAAAGGAGTTGAAAACTTACGTCCACTCAAAAACCTACACATCAATGTTTATAGCAGCTTTATTCATAATTGCCAAAATTTGGAAGCAACCATGATGTCCTTCAGTAGATGAATGGATAAATAAACTATGGTACATCCAGTCAATGGAATATTATTCTATGCTAAAAGAAATGAACTATCCGCCATGAAAAGACACAGAGGAACCTTAAATGCTGATTACTAAGTGGAAGAATCCAATCTGATATAGCACCTACTTAAAAGAAAAAAAATTCCAACTATATGACATTCTGGAAAAGGCAAAAGTATAGAGACAATAACAATTTCAGTGGTTGAGAGGGGTTAGGGAGGAGTGAGAAATGAATGGGTGGAGCCCAGGGATTTTGAGGGCAGGGAAAATAGTCCATTTAATACTACAATGATGGAAACATGCCATTATACATTTATCCAAACACACAGAATGTCCAACGCCAAGAGTGAACCCGAGGTAAACTCTGGACTTTGGGTGATCATGGCGTGTCAATGTAGGTTCATCACTTGTAACAAATGTACCCTTTGGTGCAGGATGCTGATATTGCAGGAGGCTCTGCATGTGTAAGCATATGGGAACTTCTGTATTTTCTACTCAATTTTGCTGTGAACCTAAAACTGCTCTTAGAAATAAAGTCTATTCAAAAGGAAAAAAAGTGAAAAGTCCCAGCTTTTTACTCCCGAGGCTATTCTCCTTTCAGTATTCCTACCAGTGGCAAATTGAGCCTAAGAGTTTCTTCAGCAGAAAATCTCTAAGGTAGAAATATCACTCAAGGATGAACATGTTTGTTTGTTGTTGCAGTGTTTTCAGACACGCTCCAGTATAAGCCCTGGTAGAGAGAAGATTATTTTCTCCATGAACAGTTACTTACCTGTCCGTGGAGTCAAAGGTCTCTATCATTATGTTTTTTAGGACTTCTGGTTTCCTTTCTTCTCTAGTCCAGGTGTCAACTAAAGTCCCCCAAATCTCTGTTAGCCTTGAACATCTGATACACCTGGGGAAGGGTATATCAGTGTGGCTTAAATATTTTTTCATCCTAAAGTCCTCTTGTGATGAAAGTTGATCAACAACTTTTCCTGCCCTGCCTTACATTTTAAAACTAGATTTAATACCATCTTTCCCACTAAGAATTTCTTAATTCGATTACTCTTTAATTTAACAGCAGCGATATTGAAAGAAGGGATGTAAGCAGTTTGCTCAGCTTTCAATCACTTTCTTACCCTACAAGATATGCTTTATCAAAAAAAATCATTATTTGTTTAGAGAATGTCAGTGTATAAATTTAAAATAGAACTATATTAATAATTAAAAGGAAGAAATAATAAAAGTTGAATATAAGATGTCCAAGGCCAAGCAAAGGCCATTTCTTGTTTGATACCAGCATGCCAGTTTTAACAGAAATCAGACTTCATTTATTAGACTTGGCATTTTCAATAAAAACATGATTATTGGAAATTCCCTGGCAGTCCAGTGGTTAGGACTCAGCTTTCACTGCTGGGACACAGGTTCAATTCCTGGTTGGGGAACTAAGACCCCACAGGCCACTTGGCATGGCCAAAAAAAATTTTTTTTAAATCATGATTATTAGCAGCAGCTGGGGCTGATGGTAATAAAGGAAGCTCAAGAACCTAGTTTTGACAACAGAGAAGAAAAGAAATACAGAAGAGCCAGGAGAAAAGATAAATTTATAATGCAGTTAGCAGTTAGTGTCTAGATGAAAAATGCTTCCTGGGGACTGACTGTGAGGTCATTTTTTCATCTGTATCAAATAATGGGAAGCATTATTTGTATGTGTATGTATCGATCTTTCATTTATTCAGTTAATTAGTCACTCCACATATATTTGTTGCAAGACACCGTACTGGGGTGGGTGGGATATAAAAAGATGGTTGAGACCCAGTGTGTGCCATCTTTGATGCTTTATCCGGTGGGCCACATAAGACAAACATACATATAATTCAATACCAGTTGGTCAATGATAGGTGAATGGCAGAATGCTCTATTCCTTAGCAGTGTTACTCACAGTGTGGCCTGCAGACGCAGACCAGTCTGGGAAGTGCTTGTCGCCTGTCTATAATGAGCAAGATGCGGAATTTGAGAACACCTGTGTAGACACTTTGATAGCATTTGTCATTGCGGAAATATTCCATGTGATCAGTGGTCTTGCATGTTGAATCTAATAGTAAAAATTGGGCGGTAGTGTTTTATATAGCTTTTTTAATTGGAGTATCATTGCTTTACAATGTTGTGTTAGTTTCTGTTGTACAACGAAGTGAATCAGCTGTATGTATGCCTATATCCCCTCCCTCTTGAGCCTCCCTCCCACCCACCCCCAAATCCCACCCATCCAGGTCATCACAGAGCACCGTGCTGAGCTCCCTGTGTTATACAACAAGTAGCTTTTTATTTTGTTTTACTAGTACCTCATTTTAATGGTAATTTATAAATGTATCAGTCTGCAACAGATTGGGGAGGGAAAAGTGTGGGCCCTTCATTGATATTTTAAAAAATATATGAAAAAACAATCTTAAATTTCAGAAGATAGGAATTGTAGCTCTACTCCAAGGTAAAAAATGAATGCTAAAGGAAGGAGTTGGCATATTGAAGGGGTCTTGGAGGATGGCTAGTCTTTAAGAGGTGGAATAGAGTAACAAAGTATCAATATAATTTAGGAAAGAAAAATAACTTGAATTTACAATGTGCTCAAAAAGCAGCAAATACCTAACATTGGTAGCAATGGAACAACCATAAAGACAGCGGGGAATGTGGGTAAGGGTTTGAGGCTAGAAGAAATAGAAAGTTCAGAAAGGAATCTGGATGTATTCTTTAGCTTTTTAGCAAATGAGATATGTAGATAACAGAGTATTCAAAGAGGTGTGTCTTTTGGTAGCATGCAAAATGGATTAGAAATGTCAGTCCTAGAAACCAGAAGACCAGTTAGAGAACTATTGTCATAGCATGGACATAGGTTAACAGGGCTTCATTTGAGGGCTGGCAGGAAGACTATGGCAACAGTTGACTGATACAAGCTTTCTGCAGACCTAAACTATAATTCCCAATCAGCACCATGCACAGTACTTGAGCCCTGGGAGACATTTACTACTGTTGCTTTGTTGAGCTAGAATTAGACTTTCCACAAAGATCGGGATATGAGAAAAATAAAAAGTGCCCAAAGTCTTATCAGAAATCCGAAAATTTCAGGTCTGAAATGAGGACAAAATGGGCTCCTTTTTAGACACGGTGCAGGTCACACCTATTTGAAATATGGCATTAAGACAAGGGATCGGGATGGAAAGACCAAGAGTCAACCATTGAGGTTACAGTGTTTAGGACACACCATTTCTAAGAGGCAGAATGGAGGGGAAGGAATAATGCTGAGAAGGACAGATGCCAACTGGAGAGGTGAGAGGAGGGCAAGGGGTCCAGCAGGGAGTCTGCAAAGCATGACAGCAATAACACAGAGCCGCAGGATCCGCACAGGAAACGTTTCCAGATCATCGACCACAGTTCGTGGGGATCCTGAAGCCTCTGGCTGGGGTGGCCAGAAGATCATTGGCGAGTTTTATTTTTTAACTTAGAAATGACTTGGCATTTATTTCACACATCGTTCCTTTTGGATATTCACCCTTTTAGAGTTGTTTTTTTTTTTTTTTAATTTTTACTTTATATTGGAGTATAGTTGATTAACAATGTTGTGTTAGTTTCAGGGGTACAACATAGTGATTCAGTTATACATATGCATGTACCTATTCTTTTTCAAATTCTTTTCCCATTTAAGTTATCACAGAATACTGAGTAGCATTCCCTGTGCTATACAGCAGGTCCGTGTTGGTTATCTATTTTAAATATAGTTGTGTGTATATGTCAATGGCGAGTTTTCAGGGAGACATTTCCTCAGCGTAGCAAGGGTTGAAACTGAGTTGGAGCAGTTCAGGGCAAAACTGAATAGTGAGAAAGGATAAGCAGAGGATAACGGTCAGTATATATATTTTTAAGTTATGAAAAATGTAGTAGAAATCTAGCTGGGGTGGAGGAAGTGGCAGGACTGTGTGAAGGTTTGGGGATGAAAGTGAGGAGGTGGATAAGGAGGGAGCTATTCGGGAAAGGAAGCTAACTGAGGAACAACCATTTGGAAGAAGCGAGAAGGGGAAGAATTAGAAGCTGGGAAGAGAGGATGAGATGTGTCTTCTGGGGAAGGAGGAGGGTAGAAGAGACAGGTGCCCTACAACGTGAAAAGTACAGGGGAAAACAGGTATTGATCTTTTTTTTTTTTTTTAGAACTTAAGTTTATTTTTAAAATTTTATTTTATTTTTGGCTGCGTTGGGTCTTCATTGCTTAGCACGGGTTTTCTCTAGTTGTGGTGAGCAGGGGCTACCCTTCATTGTGCGCGGGCTTCTCAATGTCGTGGCTTCTCTTGTTGCAGGGCACGGGCTCTAGGCACACGGGATTCAGTAGTTGTGGCACGCAGGCTCAGTAGTTGTGGCGCATGGGCTTAGTTGCTCCGTGGCATGTGGGATGTTCCAGGGCTTGGGATCGAACCCGTGTCCCCTGCATTGGCAGGTGGATTCTTAACCACTGTACCACCAGGGAAGCCCTTGATCATTTTCAAGAGAAACGTATTTAAGTGACTCAGCTGAGGTTAAAGGCTTCATTCAGTCAGGGTGCTTCTGGCTGGAGCCTGGTCAGAGGTTATAGGATAGGAAGGGCCAGCTGAGTAGCTGTCCTTGCAGTGGGGTCACAGGCAGCAGTTTAGTTTCATCAAAACTTGGGGTTGGGAGGGTCACTCCTGCTTTTGTGCTCCTTGCTCAAGCTCCCATAAAACACAAGAAGAGTTTTTGCCGAGAACTGTTTCTGGGAGCCTTGCAGCTTGTCAGCTACTCAAAGTTCATGGAGCAGGGGAGCCAGATAGCAAAAAAGAAGGAAAAGGGGGGCAACGTGGAGGGGGGCAGAGTATGCAACCCCAACATATGGCCCTGTGGCATACTGATTATTTTAAGCTGGTTATTTTTAAGAAGCAGCAGAGCCAGGAGAAGCTCTGAAACCTGTGTAGAAGATACCCTTTTGTGAGAGATATTTACATCTATAAGGGAAACCTTCACTTGTAAGGGTATCTCCCTCTTGGTACCAGAAATAGAAGGATGACTCTAAATCTCTAGACATTTTTATCAATGGAGACGGTAACACTTAGATCTGCATAACAGCCTTACCCTTGTTTCCTGTGCTTTTCCAGGTCACCAGGTCACCTCCTGGAACTGGCTCCCTCCCCCCCACCCAACGTCATCTTTTGCCTTTAGCTGGAGATGGTATTTAAGGTGGTGGCCTGGGCCATTTCAAGGAGTTACTCATCTTTCCTGGGTATCTCCCATGTATACCGGAGGAATGCATGTTATTAAACTTCTGTTTCTTTTTCTCTTGTTATTGTCTTTTATTACAAGGAATGTCTCAGCCAAGAATGTAAGAGTAAAGGGAAAATTATTTTTCCTCCCCCCACAGAAGATAGAAAGCAAAGGGGGGACCTAGAGGCCTTGTTGTCTGTTTATCCTAGTCCTCTTACAGCTTTCTCTTTCTTTCTTCCTTCCTTCCTTCCTTCCTCCCTTCCTTCCTTCCTTCCTTCCTTTCTTTCTTCCTTCCTTTCTTTTTCTTTAGAACAGTTTTAGATTTACAGAAAAATTGAGGAGCTAGTACAGAGAATTCCCCTATACCCTCCAAACACACACTGTTTCCCCTATAGTGTCTTGCATTAGTATATATTTGTTACAGTTAATGAACAAGTATTAATACATTATTTTAATTCAAGTCCATAGTTTACATTAAAGTTCACTCTATGTTGTACATCCTGTGTGTTTTGACAATTGCATAATGTCATATATCTAACAGTCCAATACCATATGGAAGGCTTTCACTGCCCTGAAAATTCCCTTTCTGCCACCCCCATTCATCTCCTCCCTCCCCACTGAACCCCTGGCAACCACTGATCTTTTTACTCTCTCCCTAGTTTTGCCTTTTCCTGAATGTCATATGCTTGGAATACTACAGCATCTTCAGACTGGCTTCTTTCACTTGGCCCTGTGCATTTAAGGGTCCTCCATGTTTCTGTGTGGCTTGGTAGCTCATTTCTTTTTATCTCTGAGTTCATTGAACGGATGTGCCACCATTTGTTACTCTATTCATCTATCAAAGGGCATCTGTTTTGCTTCCAATTTTTGACAGTTATGAATATAGCGGCTATAAATCATTCTGTGCAGGTTTTGTGTGGACATCCAAAATTTTCAAAACAATTGGGCAAATACCTAGGAGTGTGATTGCTGGATCCTATGATAAAGCCTATGTTTAGCTTTTCAAGGAACTTTCAAACTGTCTTTCGTCGTCAAATCATCACCATCACATCATTATTTCTTGTCCTCTCAGCTACCAACTTTATCCTGAATGACTGACATGAGTAAGTTGAAGTCGTCTTTTCCTTGAACTATCTCTCTTCTCACCTATCACTTCTCACCTCTCCCCGCTGGGCAGGCAGCACACAACCCTGTGTGGGCTCCTGGACTTACAAGTTGATCTTTTTCTCTCTCTGTGCTCCCTTTTCAATGACCGAAAAGCTTCATCCTTTCCTAGCTTCGCCCTTACTGCCTTTAGTGAGGAGAGCATAATAAAAAGAGGAGCATTCATTATTCGTTACCTTTGGAGCCAAAACGGAACTTAAAGCTTGGCTCTGCCATTTACATGTTGTGTGACTTTCAACTAGTATGTTAATTTCTCTGATATTCAACTTTTTTCATCTTCAAAGTGAGGAAAACAATTCCTTCCTTAAATGTATTTCAAAGATTGAATTAGATGAAAACATAGTGGTAAACTCCTTGTTACATTGTAGAGAATGCTTTATTCTTACTGTGGGCATATGGCTTATTTTACACGGGTCAGTCTCTGCTTCTGCAGCCCTGCCAGAGCTATAATATTCACTAGACATGTGCAGGCAGAATTCTGTCCAGTCTTGAAATTAATTTGTGTCTAACTAGGGTCGACCACGAAACACAGAAGGTTGCAAATAAGAAAAGCATTTATTTGCGGTCTTAGGAATTGCAATTCAGGATTTGGGTAAAACCCAAAGACTATCTTGGGAAAGAGAAGGGGTCAGGGGCTTATTTAGAAAGGCAAAACCAAAAGGTTGTTAAAGTCATCTGGCAAGAATTATGATTGGCTCTGGTGCAAGAAGGGAACTGTTTATCTTTAAGGGATGGGTTGTCATGAGTCACTTAGGGTAAATGTCCAGTAAGTAGCTATGCTGTCATTAGTTATTTTAGAAGAAGGGTCTGATAAATATCTTGAGTTTCTGGAACATTGGGCAGAGGTTCTGGATGCCTGTGTAACGACAATAAGGGGTCAAAGTTCAGATTCCATACAGGCTGAGATGTGCCTAAGTCATGCTTCCTCAATGTCTTCCTGGTTCCATTTTAGAGAGCTCCTTAACAATACTGACTTCCTTCTGATCTTTTTTCACACTAGAGACAAACCTAAAAAGCCACTAGTGGCGTCCCTTCCCCTAGAAGGTACAATCTGGAAAGAATTGACAACCTTCCTCAGAGTCCTGGCACCTGGAGACAAACAGACGTGAATGTCCCCTTCACGGACACCCCTACCCATATTCCTTTTTCCCCAGGACATGGCCACGTGAGTTTCCAGTTAATTCCACCCTCTCTCAGTGCAGAAACTGGCCTTTTTCTACAAACATGCCCCCTTTTACATTTTGCTCCCTTTTTCTAGATATGTTTCCACACTCCCAGACTCGCATGGAAGCCTTTAACACATCCACATGGCTGGTGATTAACTTAGTAGCAGCTCCCCAAGGACAATAAACATTTATTGAGCACCTACTATATACTCAGAACCCACCTCCAGTGCTTCCTTTTAGAAGGTTGAGGGCACACTTGGCCACTCAGGAGACATCCTCCAATCCCTTTCATTACTACCCTGCGTTCTTCAAACATATGTTTGTTTCCTCTGGGGGATCCTGCTGTACGTGTTTGTGTACACAGACACACACATACCACAGGGCAGTGGACACAAATCGGTATCATCAGCGAGAAATCCCGCAAGTGGAGACACACAACAGCCTCCCACTCACTTCCATCCCAAAGGTCCTCAAGTCCGCATGGGTGAGCCCAGGTGTACAGAACAGAAGGAACCTCTTCTATGGCATCAATACTTGACCTAGAGCAAGAATGACCACGCACAAGGTGCTCCTGATGGGGAAGCTGAGACACTAGTTCATTGGTGCCTGACAGCCTGGAGGCTCAGGCTCACACATGGATCTCTGACTCCCATCCCTCTGTCTCTTTATAATTCGCCCTCTCTTCACGTTATTGAACCCAGAAGTTGCAAATTAAACTGGCGGCTCAGATGTTAAATCTAGCCAGCAGATGGCCAGAAGGGTGTAATCACAGGTTTTGGATTAGTTGTTAAAGAAGAGGAGGATTAAACATGAAACTCTGAAATTCCAGATTCCCTCCTCAGTCCTTTCAACCTGCCTAGCCCTGGGATGCATGGGACTTTGAAACCTCAATGTCACACCAGGCTGCTTCTTAAAGATTCTTTTATGTACCCTTATTGCAAGCATCCCCAAGCACGCCCCCCCACCCAGCAACCCTCTTACTGACACAGCCTTCCCCTGGCTGACCACCCACTACAAAACGTTTATCACACACAATTCCCCACTTTCCACACATCACATGGATCTGCCTGGCCCTTTTGTCAGAGCAGGACAAGGAGGGTAGGAAAGAGCCACCCGGGCTTTTACAGGAAGCAGGAGCCAGAGGTAGCCAGGTCCACCTGCTCCAAACTGCTTCAATAAATTATTCATTTAACAACTTCTGCCAAGACCTTGTTGCTGCTTAATTACTTGCTTGCTTTCTTCTCTCTCTTTTCAACTTTCTTTTAATTGAAAAGCCAAGCCAGCCTTGTCGCAACCTGGGAAGTTGGATCACTTGGAGACATGTTCTGACTCTGTCTCGTTAGGTGTCCAGCCACTGAAAAATGTATGATGGTTGGAGAAAAGGATGTAGGAGGAAACAAATGCAAAAAAAGAAGCAGACTTACCAGCAACCTCTAATGAGGGAAACAGTGCTTTGAAAAACAACTCGGTTTTCTATTTAACAAGCAAAGCGACAAACTGCACTCACACAAATGTTCTGGGAATCTAAGAGTGACTTCTGGAAAATGATGGTTGGAATCACTAATGGAGAAAACAAACAGCAGGGGCAGACACAGCTGGTACCCCATTGCTGTCTGAAAGGGACTTGAGACCAAACGAGGGCTCTAAAATCTGTGCCTGAAGAACGGGGAAATGGAGCCCATCTGAGCCATCAAATCGGAAATAGGAACATAGTGTTTAGTACTGGGGAAAATACTTTGCATTTTACCCAAGCTTATGGGTTTCAGGCTGGGTTCTCAAGATGCCCAGAGCTGGTGGGAGGGCCAGAAGGGGCCAAACAGATACCCTTTGATCCTACAGCCATATATCACACTTTCCATATTGAGTGCCAGAAAAGATTTTCTTCAAAATATTTTATTTAATATCAATAGTATTTTATTATAAATTAATGTTAAATTTAGTACTTTCATATTATAGTTTACTTATGTTTCTACAGAAAACTGTTATTTCAAAATTTAATCAACATAAAAATATTACTGAGCTATCTTACATTATTATGTATTAAGTCTTCAAAATCTGGTGTGTATTTAATAATTACAGCACTTTGGACTAGCCACATTTTGAGCACTCAATAGCCACATGGAGCTAATGGCTACCATACTTGAAAGTACAGATCTAGAGCATTTATCTTTTCTTTCATATTTTCTCTACATTATGGCAATGAACCTCAATTTTATCTTCCACCTCTCCTCCTAAATGTTTTATTTCTGCAATCACTTAGAACTTCCCAGAATGTTTCTGTTCTCATTATTTTTAAGTGAAAAAAAAATAGTAGAAGGTATCTAGTTCGTATTTAATAAATCCAATAGTTTCTCCCATCTGTGGACCCCAATAAAAGATTTTGTTGTATTGTTTTGCTTTAGGTCTCTTCTGTTCCATTCTCTTTCCTCTGGCATCAGTTTTTGCCTTTGTTTACTTTGGCCTCCCTATGCCTGGTGAGCTCTGTATAATCCTATTTGAAAATCAAGGATTCTGTTGATGAACCTGGGGAGGAGATGCGGGTTTCTTCTGGGGCAGGGGGCTTGGCTGTGAGGCTAAGGAGGATGGGGGATCTTTAAGGGGATGCCACCATGGCACTGGCAACCCTAATTGCCCATGGGGTTGGTAGTTTGTTTAGAGATGAGTGCTAGGGGTTTTAGTTGGGGCAAAATGCTACACTGCTGAACTCTGTGATGGGGGATATGTGTTGGGGTAGCTTTTCTAAATTAAGACTTTCTAGTAACCACACTCCCCCATACACACACATACACACACTTCTCTCTCCTCTCCTGCCCATTCTGAGCCTGAGTCTCTTTCTACAGGGATGACTTCCGCTCGCCCACTGATGACCTAGTCATCATGCCCCTCACACACTGTTCACTATTACCAGCTGCTGTGGTTTGGGGTCCCTAGAAGGAGCATCTGAGACGGGAGTGCTTACGCAAGTGACTTATTGGGAGAGGTTTTTCCGGAGAGGGGGATTAGGAGAGCACAGGAGCTAAGTAGAGTGTGGTCTCAGCTAGAGTCTAGCACCAGCCTGGCCCCCTGGGTGCTCTGGAACAGGAATACCCTGGCACACTTATGAGCCTTTAGCACATTCACAGCACCTGGGGGAAGGATGCACCTGTCAACATCTTCCATACCATGGGATTGCTCCATTAAAAAACTCTTTTTGTTATTTTAATGTATTCTTAGGAGCAACGGGAGAGAGACACAGTGTTCAGTATTCCTTCTTGAACCAAGAGTCCCTTGATATTGTTTTGGAAAGCTTTGTTCTAACCAAGAAAAGAAAAAGTTCCCTCAATAGTATGCATAAAACTGTTGTTCAGGGAAAACGCTCTAAATTTCAAAATATCCCAATTTTTCTAGAAAAGAAAGTAATTGCGGTGCAGAGTCAACAAATATTTATTGACCGCTTACAGCAGCATTGGAACTTTTCCAATATATGATGTCATTTACTACTACACCACTATCGTCACTTATTCTTAGCAGATGAGCAAACTGAGATTCAGTAAGTAGCTGACTCAAATTCTGTGGTACGTAACAGAACTGCGACTTTTATCCTTTTTCATTTTATCCTGTTAGATGCCGTACCATCAGCCTCTCTGAAATGAGCAGCTGCCTTGACTGAGTAACAGGTGTGTTAGCTGAAATTCCCATCAAGGAGAAGGTGTCTTGCTGACCAAGGAATTGTACACTTCCATGATCCCATTTTATTTTAAAAGGAAAACAGGAAGAATCCTCATCCTGGGTCACATGCTATTCATTTACTTATAATCTTTCATTTAATTGTCGAAACATGTTTATGTTACAATATTTCAAATTCTGAAACATTAAGTATCTTACCTATAGTAGAACAGGTAGTGAATATTGCAGCTAACATTTAAATTCCAATCTTTCTAATCCCAAGCCGATGCTGTTTACTAACAATCAAGTAGATACTAATGCAAGAGCTTGAAAAATTGTCTCGGTGTTTGATGGGTCAAATGAAACCCAGACACGGCAACAAATTCAATCAGTTCATTAATTTTTTTTCTTTAATTTCAAGTTTTGTAGCTGACAGTATAAGGCCTAATCACAATTATTGAAATCTAAGCAGTTTAATGATTCGTATTTGTCAGGAGGGCACTGTTCTTGGAAGTTACCTATAGTCTGTTAGTGAAACAGAAACAAATCCTACAACCGTCACCTATTTTCCAGGGGATGGGCAATGGGGATAGAAGTAAGATTTTCTGTTTACTTTCTGCACTCATTTTCCTATTAGCAAACCCAATATATCTACCCTCACAATGCTTCACTCCGTCCATGTAGATCAATCCATCCGCTACTCCCATTAATCTCCCATCCAACTTGGAAAGATCACCACCGGTAGATGATGATATTGTTTCTGACATAGTCTTAATCTGGGCATATCTCTGATAAGATATTCTCCCCCAGGAATTACCTGGATAGATGGTTACCCAAACCCTCTTATTTGTACTTTTCTTCTAAATAAATTCCATGCAGAAAATGAACAAACAAAAACCTTTGCATCTTTCCCAGACTTTAGACATGGAAGTATTTCAATGTGTATCAATGACACTTTTCACAAGCCCATGAGGATCTAACCCTCCTTACAGTCTTCATGATTAATATGTTTACAGCAGAATCAGGTCTCTAAGTGGTTTTTAAATCCCAGAAGAAGATAAGAGACTCCTAAAATAAAATAATAGTTCCTGGGTTTTAGTAGAGCAGAACACGTTTTCCCAAGAATGACATCAAACATGATAAAATGATATCTCTCAACACATCTCAGTGATGGCATCTGGAGAAGAACAAAGGCTGACTCAAGTCTGTTGAAGTGCCAAGTGCAATTTGATCTAATTGAGAGATTACTACTTTCTGTAGGCAGGGGAGTTCAGAAATTGGTATGGATTCCATTTTTCAGTAGCAGAACATAAGAGTGACTGAACTAAGAGATGTTTGGGGGTTTCCAGAGGATCCTGTTGTCATTTTCTTTCATAAGAAAGTTCCAAGAATACAGATAAGTAATGTCAGTACGTTTTCTGAGGGGAAAATCCATCAGAAGCAAACTGCATTAGAACAGACAGCATGATCACAAAGTACTGTTCGCATAAAGTCCCCTGACACTCTGCAAGGACTTTTTCTACAGCCATGCACACTTCATGAGTAAAACGTAAGGCTGAGCCAATGACAAGAGAAATGATAACTGAAACCATCACATACACAATACTGGGATTGAGTGGATGTACTTCCCTAACACTGTAATAAAAAACACCGGTACCAAAAAATAACTTAACTGCTTGTTCCAGGAAAGCCTTGCACCTGGATGTAAAGGCTGTTCGCCAACCCAACAGCTAACTCATCCAAACGGATGGCTTGCTCATCGAGCCTTACTTCAATACCTCCATCTCTCTGTTACCACCAATCTACAGCGACTACGTCATAAACTCTGTTCAGCCCTAAACAGTTCCTGCCTGCAAAGCCTACCTTAAAGTCGCCCCCCTCAGACCCTAAAACCCTAAACTCCCAGGACTCTCTCAAGGCACTGTTCTCCCTTGATGCAATCAATCCGATCAATTTAGCTTTGCTGATCAATAGGATTTTGGGGTGGTCAGTAGTCAACAGTAGCTAGAGCTTTGTTGATTGGGAGCCTATGATGTACCAGGTACCCTGCGCTCTGCTTTATGTACCATATTTCTAATCTTTACTACAGCTCTGCAAGGTAATGTTGTTTCTTCTAAGGTATAAAGACAAAAAGGAGACTCAGGGAGGTTGGTAAATTGCCCCATGACACAAATAGGAAGTGGCAGATCCAATGTCAATCCAAGTCGGTCTGGCTCCAAAACCTTGTGACCCACCAGGTGGATCACTACTCATTTGATAATATAGCATAGAAAGTCACATTCCTACCTCATTCCTTAAGCTAAAATTGACTCCAAATGTATGAATTACAATGTCAAAAATTACCCTATTATTCCATTCCTCCATTAAATTTTAGTTATACATTCTTTGACAATTTTAGTGGTAGTTACAGATAATAACAGCATGTATTTTTGACTTAGATGAAATCATATAATTTTTAATTTCCTAGAAAAACACAAAAGCTCCAGAACTCTTCAACTGCACTTACTTCTTCCTACTTTATGCACCATTATTGTCATGAGTTTTCATTCTATTAACTGTTCAAACTACATGAGATATAATATTACTGCTATATATAGACAATATTTATTTTTATTCACCTACATATTTAACCTTATCGGTAACTGTTCTTTCCTGCAATTTTGAGCTTCCATCTGGGATAATTTTTGTTTTTGAAAATTCCTTTATTTTGCCTGAATTTGAAGAAAATTGTTACTTGCCAAACAATTCAAGGCTAGCAGCTATATTCTTTTATCAATTTGAAAACATAATTTCATTGCTTTATCTTTATCTCTGAAGTCAGCAGATATCAGAAGTCAGTCTTATTTTTGTTATTTTGGAGACAGTCTGTCCTTTTCCTCCAGCTATTTTAAAATATTTCCTCTTTCTCTTTGATTTCCAGCAGTTTTACTATGATGTCTTTAGTTGTGGTTTACTTTTCATTTATTTTTGCTTGGGGTTTTCATTGTTCCTCTTGAATCCGAGGCTTTTTTTTTTTTTTTTTTTTTTGCCTTGGGAACATTTTGACCATTATCTCTTCAGCTATTGCTCTGACCTCTCTCTCTCCATCACTGTTGGTATTCCAACTGCATGCCCCATGAGTTTCATATACAGTTTTCTATACTTTCCATCACTTCACTTCTTTGTGAAGAGATGCAGATGTGGACCCCTGGGATTCGGCCGAAGAGCACTGCAGTGGAAAAGCCCAAGATGCATGAGCAGAGCACAGACAGCAACTGCCCTATGTCCTAAAACAGGAATTCCCTCATTCCTTGGCTTTGGGTGGTTGCAGACTTTCCTGAGCCCTGTCTGAATTGGAAAAGGAAAGCTCTAGCTAAAGGACAACTTGAGGGAAACTACAGACTCCATTTTAATGAGCACCTCTTCAGGTGACTCTGCACACATTTTCCCTAATGACATCCATGGAGTTGTTTCATTCCCAAGGCTTTGCGCATGGGGGAAAGATGAAAGGAAGAGGCAGACCACAGTATAATAGCCATTTTGTATGGGGTCCTTACCATGGGCCAAGCATTGGGTTAACTGCTTTCTATGCATTTTTATCCTTTAACAACACTGCAAGCTAGGTACGAGGCAAGGAAACTAAGACTTGGGTTAAGTAAATGGCAGACCTGGGACTTGAATCCAGTTAGTTATAATCCAGAGAAAACACTCTTCACCCCCATGTTAGGTTGGGCTGTGTTGGAAGGAATGAGCTTAGACCTCTCATTTCAGCCTTGTTCTCTTCCCACGTCACTGGTCCAAAGGTACAGGTTGCCCTCCAGGGGAAGACAGAGCCTGAAAACCTGGCACAGCAGAGAGCCTTGGAGCAGGAAGAAGTGAACAAACACCAGGCTTCCTTCCAAAAGGAAAGAAACCCCCAAGAAGAGGGACTTTCTGCTCAACGTGGCCCTTTCTCTGAATCTTGGCACCTGCAGCTTCAACATCGTGGAAATCACAGAAGCCTGAACACACCTCTGTGGGCCGGGAGGGGCTACTTAAAGTCCCCTTCCTCTTCCTTCACCTTCCCCCTTGGCACACCTTCTTCTCTCTTCAGGGCAATGCCTAATAAGCATTCTTGTTTCCCAGGCTGAGTTTAGACATCTATAACAGGTGATGTGACAGGAGCACATTGTTATTAATGGCCTTTTCCAGAACCCAGAGGGAACCAACATTTTTCTCAAAGGCAATGACAGCTATGGAGCTCTGCCTATGTGCCAACCCTGCAAGCATCTTCTGCACAGCTACTCCTTACAGTAGCCCAGAAGCTTCTATGAGTCCCATTTTTCAGATGAGGCGCATGGGCTTTCTCTGACCATGAAGTTTGAGTTTGCTTATTTTTGAAGCTTTTCTAAGATGCCTCACAAAATCTCCATTCAGGAAGAATGGAATCTATGTTCAGGAATATAGCTCTCGAGACCTCTTCCACAGGGCAGGCAAAGGACTACCTGACCTTTGGAGAAGAGAAATAAGATCCAATATCCTGAGTAAAAGTATAAACTTTATAAATCCCTTCTGTGGATGAAAATAGATCAGAGGATGAAGTCCTGGGTGTGAAACTTTCTAGGTTAATTGCTTGGATTTTCAGTAGGCACATTTAGGTGGTTTCATCTGAGTGCATCCCTTGGAGAGAGTATGTGCTTAGATTATTAATCAAGGCTGTGTTACGCTGGAGCAGCATCTAATTCCATTCAGAATGTGCAGTGGGAGGATAGTAGCAAGGGGAGCCTGGGGAGGTGTGTGCCCCATATTGAGTCGTAAATGCTATTTTTTGTGAGCCTAGAATTTAAAGAGAAAGTGGGGAGCCCTCCTTGTTCCCTGGGAGTTCCCCCCTCTTCCCAGGAACAGCATTAAGACTCTTTGGTGTCCTGCGGTGGCAGGAAGGGTAGCCTGATCCCAGATTACTGCTCACAGCAGCTACTTCCCTGCAAAAAAAAAAAAAAAAAAATTGGCTGCACATGCATACACCCTTGATGGTTAAGCACCACCCAACACTAAAATAAAAAACGTGTCCCTTTCCTGTTTCCTGACCTTTATTTCCAGACAGAAGTATATGTGAATCTTTTGTTGCCTCTCATGGTGCCTGATGTATAATTAATGTCCCAATAATGGATGTATGGCTGGCCAGATGGATTAATGAATAAATGGAAATATGAATAAATGAATGAAACACTAAGCTCTCTTCTTCTTGAGTCATACAAAATGCACAGAGTCAGATACCTGGTCCTAGAGTCTAGCCCCTTAGCAGCTTGGAATGGCTCCTGGCATATTTTAGTTGACTGAACAAACTCAGAACGGCAATGCTTGTCATGGTTCCAGCAGCAGCATAAAACTTGATTAAATAGCCTGAGCTACCAAGGAAAATGTCAGTCTACATAGGAGGAAGGTCTTAGATGTTTGCTTATGACTCAAAATGTGAAGAAATTGATTGTGGTTGCTCTGCCATTTCCCCCTAACTCACTTGCCCATAGAAACCCCTTTGAACAATTCCTGGGACTTCTACTGGTAAGGAATTAGCATGCTAATTAATCTAGACAACCATCAGATTCCTAAGCAATATATTTAGAGACTGGGCTTTCCAAGTTCATGTCCCTCTTTCTAAATAATAGTGCAAGAGCAATTTGGTATCATAAATCCATTAAGCCATGGTCATATAGGTTACAAGCTGCCATTCATTCCCTTCTGTGCCTTGGAGTCTAAAAGTTTTAATAGATCCAGAGCCTAGAGAGGCTAATATTTTCTCCATGGAATTAGTGGTACCAGAAGGAAAAGGAACATTCTATTGCTCTTGGCTTTCGATTCATAGGATGTTAGAGCTAGAAATTAGAGATTACCCAATCTAGCCTTTAGATTGTCGCTAGTTCTGATAGTTTAAATATGGAAACTTAACTGTTCTGCTTTCTTCCTTTTATCTGCAGAATGGAAAGCTCAGGTTTCCCCACACCTCCAAGGAAGATTTGAAAATTAAGCCTGCCCTACCCGCTGAGAACACAGCAACAAGTCTTTCTGTTATCATGGTTCTAGGCCTGCTTTATTTCTCAAGCTTTATCGGGAAAAGGGAGATGATCCTAAGGAAGTTTCCATAGCAGGAGAGGCCAGCCACATAGTAAGAGCTGGGTGAGGGAAACTTACCAAGTTCACTGCATGAATCAGGTGTCTAGGAGCTAAATGGGAGCTGATCTATCACCGCCAACTACCAAATCTTCATATGGAGGCGAATATTGCACCACCCAGGTTGGGTGCCTTTACCAAGTGTGTGTCCCCAGGGGTGACCAGTGAGAATGTAACTTTGTCACTATGCATCACTGCCCTAAGGACTGGCCATTGGCAGGGACATTTGATCATGAACCACAGTCTGCTTTTAATTACTCCCTGTGGATACTCCCTACAATATGCAGGCGACTCAGAAGAAGGAAATGGAACCCTATAACTGGAAGGGGCTAAAATAAAAACCTCAAGGAACCCTGAGCTGTATGACAAATGTTACTTCCGTACTGTTTTATTTTACATATGAAAAACAAGGGTTCACAGAGGATCTTAGGATTTGCTTGAGTCATAGAATACGGTAAAAACCAAGCCAAACCTAGGACCCAAGTTGCCTGGGTCCATGGTCCTCAAGGCTTCTTTTGCTGAACATAAGTAATATGCACATAACTGTTATAACTGGTAGAACTCATCCTAAAACATTTTTTAATAAACAAGGAAATAATCTACAAAGGTCAATGTAGGAAATCCCAAAGTCTAAGTCACTTATTGGTGGACAGACTCTCTGGAAACATTTGACTCTGCCTCACATGAAACCCAGGGTGAATTCTCTTTTGTTCCTTGGATCTTGTGGTCTTTCATCTTAGACTCTGCCCACAGATTAAATAAGCCTCACCTAACAATTATCTCTGTGAGGTGACACCTACCATTTGTAAATTTGAAATGAAGACCCGCAGTTTTACTATTTAAGTTAAAAGCCTGGGTACCGTGCTCAAACAGGGAGAGCCATCACTTTTGTATTTGCGATGTCTGTTCCTTTCCTGCTCTTTTTCTGGGTGAACTGTTCTCTCTAATTTCTCCTCCAGGCTGCCTCATTCCTGGTCTTTGCAAAAACACGTTCTTTTTTTTTTATCCTTTGTCATTAATTTTCCGTTTGGGATTTCCAACTGCTCTCTCCTTTACTAATTATGAATAAAATGATATTCATGCAGAGACCTCCTCATTGCAAAAAAAAAAAAAGCAGAGAAGAGCGGTGCAGAGTCAGAGGCTAAAGTAGCTCCTTTTCCTGGCTCTGGTAGACGGACAGCAGTGCAGGCCAGTAACTTTGGTCATTGCAGTTGATGTCACAGATCTTTGCCACTTGAAGGGCATATTCTTGATGCTTTTTTTTTTTTAGCACTCCTAGCAGAGTTATCTTGAGCTTCCTATGTTCTTTGCCTCCAAAATCTTCATATAACCAAGGACACACTGTTGTAGGGTATCAAAGTTCTTAGAGCATGGTCATGCAGAAGAGCATGGTCATGGATACCAACTAGTCCAGAAAAAGAATAAAACTATGACTTTGGGAGGCAAAGAAGGTTGACAGTTATGGTGAAACCCATTCCCATTCCCGTTCTTTTCAGGTTTATAAACAGAAAGTCAAAAATGTGTTCAAAAGAGTTGAGGCAGTCTTCCAACCCATATGTTTCTGATCCAGAGCCTGTGTTCCATCCTTCACAGCATCTTGCACTTTAACCCAAGAAATAGAGCCAGACATGGTCAAGTTAGGCATTTCCTTGAAAACAAGGAGGGGATGTGAAATGGTGGAGTATTTGCATTGACCTACAAACTAGTCGTCTATTTACAGGGGTTTTCTGTGTTGATCAGTGAGAACTCCCTGAAGATTTGAGCTGACTCTGCTTTTTCTTTAGGTCCCTCAGGTGTCTGCTGAGACTACCCTTCAAGGTTTAAAGAAAATTGTCTCAAGACCAGCATTGCGTATCTTGTGAGAAGTCAAGAGTCTTCTCTGAGACAAATTACCGTCCCTCCTTTATCATTCTTCTCCTTTGCACTCCCTCTCTGTGGCTGGACTACTCACTCATTTTTGTTTCAGCTTTACCCAGACAGGGACTCAATCCCCTTTCCTTAATTGTACTCCAAACCTATAATATGATGGTTTGTGTGTTGACACCCTGGGGAGGGTGATGAATATGTACATTCAGAGAGAGGGAGAGAATTAAAATGGGACATTAGAGCTCTCAGTCCTCGGGTGCTCTTCAGGCCCTCACTGACTGCCATCTTCCTCCCGGCTGCCTTCCCATTGTATTGCCAGATTCCCTCTCTCCCTCATGTATGCTCTTTCCCAAATTCTTGTTTATTTCTTATGCAAAATGTTTACATAAGAGCTTTATTCTTCATAATACCATTGCCTTCCTAATCATTCCCCCAGGGTTTCATCTTCCACATCTGAAGTGTTCTGTAAGGGCTCTTGTCTAAATTGAGATTGCTCTTTCCCTAAGAGAATCTCTGCTGCCAGATATTCCGACAGTGCTTTTTTATTCACCCTGCTACATTTGTTTGGACATCCCAAATATAGCACCAAATGTGAGTAAAGTGTTCAGCAAGAGAATTTGAAGTCACTTTGTATTTGAAGAGAACAACGTAAAGAAAAACAAAATCATAAACCATTACTCCCAACATTCTGAAATACAGACTTTGTGTATGTCAGTTAAAAAAACTAAGTAAAAGATTTTCTCCCCACCGTCTCCCCGTGGGTGTCAGCTAACAATCACTTTGGGGAGGGAGCCAAAGGCAGGACAAATGGCATTCACACCTCTTAATTGGTGTCATTCCACCCTTGTTTCCAAAGCAGCGGCAGTTGAGAACCAGCCTCCAGCCTGGCACTGTCCTCTCAGGGCCATACCAGACGGGAAAGCAGCAGACACTGAACGGCTTCTTAGAAAGCATTGTTCTTCCATGAAAATGGACTTCTCACTGCCCTCCATACCCCCAATTCTTTGGATCTATCATGCAGATTGAGCGGCTTCACTGAGGATTTTGGCATCTCATCGTGCACGTCACACATTCATTGGGCAGATGCAATAACCATCTATCCTGCTTCAGTTTGCCTGATAAATTAATAGGCATCTAATCTGTGAATGAGCCAACTGTAACCTCAGAATGAGTGACTGGATAGACCATTTGGCTGCAGCTCTCTGTCCAAAGGTCAGCATTAAAAGCGTAGGTTTCAGGGAATATCTCACTGGCTTGAGGAATGGGGAGAAATCCAAGATTCTTCAGTGCATCGCACACATTTCCCCAGGTGGTTTGGTAAAGTGATTAAGAACCAGGCTCTGGAATCAGACCCTGGCTAAGCATCCTGTCTTTGCCATTCAAAGCCTAAGTGATGCTGGACCTCTTATCTAGAAGTTGCAGGCTTCATTTTCTCAACTGCAATCACAGTAGAATTACAGCAGCCGCAATACCTCATCGCGTGGTTGCTAATACATGTACTACATGCAGGACAGGGTCTGGCACACAGTGCTGATAAATATGAGTGATTAGTGTCATATGGACACGCAGATTTCTACTAGTCTGTGGATAGAAGATCTGACCTCCACATACTTGGGTTTCTAAGTGAGCTAATGTGATAGTGGGGTTGTGCAGCCAGCCAGGAGCACTCAGACCCACAAGATAAATCTCCGTCTTCCTGGAGTATCAATTTGACTCCTAGGAAGGAATTTAAAGGGATAAACTCACTTATCTGTAGCAACATGGATAGATGTAG
This sequence comes from Balaenoptera borealis, assembly GCF_965194805.1. NCBI lineage: Eukaryota > Metazoa > Chordata > Mammalia > Artiodactyla > Balaenopteridae > Balaenoptera > Balaenoptera borealis. Next base: position 146,420,922 of record NC_138862.1, read on the forward strand.
AAACCGTTATTTTTGAGTGAAGAAGGCAAACTGCAAAATTATGTACAGTGTAATCCTATTTATTTTAAAACACAAAAACATGGTAAATTTTCTCTGTGTATATAAATGAGTGCAAGTTTGTAAAGATAAACCACAGATAAGTAGTGATTACATTTAGTGGATGAGAGAAGGGAGACAGGGGTTATTGGTTGTGGTCAAGGGGGGCTTCAGCCTATTGGGTTCTAAATGGTTTCAAAGTGGGAGACTAGATTTGCAAATTACTTGTTTAATCAACTTTTATGTTGAAAACATTATTTCATTTTGCAACAAGACCAGATATATAATGGAATAGAAAATGAAATTTGCATAGATTTTCAAAAATAAAACATACCTCGAAGAAGTTTTCCAGTTGCAGGATGAACTACCTACTGGAGCCTCCCAGTATACACATATTTACCTTATTGTGCTATTAAAGGAATTTTGAAAGAAAAGCTTGAGAAAAGCTTGAACGATTGAAAAGAAAAGCTTGAAAAGAGCTTGAGAAAAGATCCTACTCCTTTTTCCTCAAACTTGGTTGGTAATACAACATACACCCACTTACCCAGGCCAGAATGTCAGCTAGCCATTGTTTTCCATTCTCTTCATATTCAACTACTTCCCAAGGCCAGCTTCCTAAATCCCTTGAAAACTTATGTATTTCTCTTAATTCTCATTTATCTAGGGTATCCTCATCTCTTGCCTGAATTACAGCAAAAGCCCCCATACTGTCTCCCTTGCCTTCATTCTCATGACTCCCTCCAATGCAAATACCATCAGGTCATTCTGCTGCTTAGAATTCTTTGGTGGCTCTCCACCATCTATAATTCATCGAAGCACCTTAGTAGCAAAGGCAATTCATGACATGAAAGAGGGGCTAACTGACCACCAGACTGTCCTTGTCTTCGTTAGCATAGTTTCAACTTGCAGGCAGACGTCCAGAGGAAGCTGATTTTGTTGATCCCCTTGCACCTACATAGGGCCAGGTGACAAGTTCTGACCATTGGAAAGTGAGCTAAAGTGATGGATTCCTCTATGGTCCACAGCCTCCTTGCTCTCTTTCCTCTTCCCCCAGCTGGATGAATATCACAGGGCTCTGGGGAAGGAAGGGGCCTGGGTACCTGAATCACCACGTGGAGACCCACTACTTGCTGATCAAGAACACTTATCAAATTGTTACATGCGTAAGAAATCAATTTCTATTATAGTTGAGCTATATGAAATAATAAGAAATATATTGGTCCCTTCCCCCAGTTCCTGACACAGAGCTCCTAAAACCCTTATAATTTCCTATGTGGCAAGAACACTAAGAGCCTCTCTTGTTCTAATATTTGGTCTTTGGCCCGTCCTTGACACATGGCTTCTAAATCCCTTGTAATTTCCTAAGTGATAAGACCACTAGGAGCATCTTTTGTTCTATTGAGGTGACTCTGGGTGGGCTCCTGGATGGTTCCTGGTTGGGAGGGGGCTGGTCACCAGAAAGATTAAGCCATGATGATAAGATTAGGATCTTCACCCCCCCAATACTCCAGAGAGGGGAGAGAGAAGGAAATGAAGTTAATAACTGATCATGCCTATGTGAGGAAACTGCCATAAACTCCCAGCAGTACAGCGTTCAAAGAACTTCCAGGCTGGTGAACACATCCACACCAGGAGGGCAATGCACCCCAACTCCATGGGGAGAGAAGCTTCTGCCCTCAGGACCTTGTCCCCGGTATCTCTTCATCTGGCTGCTCCTCTGTATCCTTTATCTTCACCTTTAATAAACTGTAAGCATAAGTCAGTATTTCCCTGAGTTCTGTGAGCCACTGTAATAAATTAATTGAACCTGAGGAGGGGTCATGGGAACCTCTGATTTGTAGCCAAATTGGACAGAAGTTGATGAAGGTACCAGTTTAATAAGACCCATCCTGTCCTCTTAATCTCCACTCACCGCCTTCCTTCTTATCTCACCGCCCCCCCTACTGGAATCCCAAAGAGTGGCTGGAGAGGAAAAAGGTGAAGTACAGGGCAGAGAAGTATAGGTGGAGCTATCACACCTCACCTCCTCACTCATAGACCTGCCACCTGAAGCCGCCAACGCTGGGGTGGGGGGAAGAGAGTCTCCATTACAGTCAGTTCAGGGTTTTGAATAGTATCTTTGGGCACTGTAATCACTCAAACAACCTATTTTTACTTGTCTACTAGTTAAAGTGAACAGAAAATTCTTAGACCTGTCAGAGTTTTCCCTTGGAAAAGAAAATGATCTCCCCTGAATAAATTTAAAAGAGATGGTGGAAAATGAAAATAAATGTGTGCTTTGATTTGTGAATTGGAGTTTCAGAAGTTCTGCATGTATGGAGGTTCCTTAAAAAATGAAAAATAGAACTACCCTATGACCCAGCAATCCCACTACTGGGCATATACCCTGAGAAAACCATAATTCAAAAAGAGACATGTACCACAATGTTCATTGCAGCACTATTTACAATAGCCAGGACATGGAAGCAACCTAAGCATCCACTGACAGATGAATGGATAAAGAAGATGTGACACATATATACAATGGAATATTACTCAGCCATAAAAAGAAACAAAACTGAGTTATTTGTAGTGAGGTGGATGGACCTAGAGTCTGTCACACAGAGTGAAGTAAGTCAGAAAGAGAAAAACAAATACCATATGCTAACACATATATATGGAATCTAAAAAAAAAAACAGGTTCTGATGAACCTAGGGGCAGGACAGGAATAAAGACGCAGATGTAGAGAATGGACTTGAGGACACGGGGAGGGGGGAGGGTAAGCTGGGACAAGGTGAGAGAGTGGCATGGACATATATACACTACCAAATGCAAAATAGCTAGCTAGTGGGAAGCAGCCGCATAGCACAGGGAGATCAGCTCGATGTGTTGTGACCATCTAGAGGGGTGGGATAGGGAGGGGGTGAGGGAGGCTTAAGAGGGAAGGGATATGGTGATATATGTATACATATAGCTGATTCACTTTGTTATACAGCACAGACTAACACAACATTGTAAAGCAATTATACTTCAATAAAGATGTAAAAAAAAAAAGTTCTGCATATTCCAAACAAGGTCCTACTCTATAGCACAGAGAACTATATTGAATATCCTATGATAAAGCATAATAGAAAAGAACATAAAAAAGAATATATGTAAAACTGAGTCACTTTGCTGTACAGCAGAAATAAACACAACATTGTAAATCAACTATACTTTGATTAAGAAATAATAATAATAAAAGGAAGTTCTGCATATTCCATAAACCTATTCCATCACTGTCAAAACCACTAGGATAATCATAATTCAGAGTCAGGGGTAGACTGTGGAAAAATAGGTTTTCCAGAAAATAGGAGTATAAAGGTGAAAATATTATCCAGGCCCACCTAGGCCTGACTATACTTTCTGGATGAAGAGCTAGTCTTTATAGTATTGAGGATGAGTCAGAAGCCCAACATTTTTGAACATCCTTGTAAATGAGGATGTCTAAAATTTTAGCGTGGGGCAATGGCTCTCAGACTGTGACCTTTAAACCAAACCATTGTCACCATCACCTGGGAACTGGTTAGAAACACAAATTCTTAGGCCCCATCCCAGGCTCACTGAATGAAATTCATGGAGTGGGCCCGGCAGTTTAACAAGCCTTAAACTCAGCCTTTAACTGCGTTTAACAATCCTCCAGGTGGAGGATATTTCAGAATATTGAACTATCTGAAGTCCTCATATCAAAAGGCAGTGATTGAACAAAATTTCAGGTTAAAAAAAAAAAAAAAGATTCACGTAGCAGGGAGGACGGTACCTGAGCTAGGAGAAGCTTGTAACAAAATACAGATGGGGGCATCTAGACACAGCTGACCGGAAGAGGCCTGCAGCAGCAGGAGACCATTCAGGAAATTATGCCAGCCATTTGACAAGTGTTTTCTAAGCCAATAAGCAGTCAGGGGGGAATAAAACTGAGTACAAAAATGTATTTATTCACACAAGTCACATAAATATCATGACCATGACTGTTATGCATGTGCAGTTGATTTTAAAAATTAGTTAGATTCTTCACTGGACACTTGAGAATCCAGGTAAAGAGTTTTCTATATATGAGCCATACAACTGCACTATTTATTAAATGAGCTGGAAGCTTGTGGTCTGTTACATGTGTAAGTAGCTGAATTGTGTCCTTCGCTCTCCCACCCCCTACTCACACAACACACATTATCTATTTATTAAAACCTGCACCAGAAGAGGGAGAGGTGGAGGAGGGAAGAATTGGGAGTTTGAGATTAGCAGATGCAAACTATTATATTTATGATGGATAAACAGCAAGGTCCTACTGTATAGCACAGGGAACTATATTCAACATCCCGTGATAAACCATAACGGAAAGGAATATGAAAAAGAATGCATATATGTATACCTGAGTCACTTTGCTGTACAGCAGAAATTAACACAATATTGTAAATTAACTAGACTTCAATAAAATAAAATTTTTTAAAAACCTGCACCAGTATATAAGCAAGTGCAAAGCTACAGCTAGGATCAACCTGATGGGGATGAAACAAGTCAAGAACCTCAGATTCCTGAAAGAACAAGTCACCCAGGAGCATTCATTTATTCAACTTGCATTTATCGGGCACCTAACTACTTACACCAGCATCGTTACAACATTACTACAGCTCATATGTAATATACCTCTTTACAAGTCAGGCATATCATGCTTCTAGGTATTTTCTCATTTAACCCTCATGATAATTCATCATGGGAGTACCATTATCATTCCCATTTCAGAGGGGTAACTGACGCTATTTAACACCCACAGTCACCTAGCTGGGAAGTGGTTGGCAATGTATTGTCTCATCTCTTAAGCACTACACTACAGTGTTCCTTACAATACTGATTGCTTTACATATTAGTCTATAATAACATATAATCTCTGCTTGTTGCACGTAGATTGTATATTTTCTGCCTAAAATGTATCAAGCTCTGGATATGCCATTTACTACTTGTAGGAACTGGGGCAAGGGACCTAATCTCACTGAGCCGAAGTTTTCTCTTCTAGCTTGTAAGGCTGTTATAAAGATGATATGACGTATGTACAGCACTTGGCACATAGAAGGTTAATAACATTCTTAGGAACACTTTGAAGAACAAGGGCTCCACCTCCACCACGAATCAGTCCTGATTCAATCAAGGCAGACCTGTAAAGTCTAAGTCAGGGGAGGGTCATCCTCTGTATCTCCTCTATATCACTATTAAACCGATCGACTTAACAGTGTCTGCTGTGAAAAGTGTGGCGTTGTATATACAATTGAAAGAATCTAAGTCTATCAACACGCCCCCAATCACATGAAGGTGCATGCCAGGGCCAGAGGGCCACAAGCTATTATGGACCAGCTCAGGAATTCAACCAGGCCCTATAACGAGGGCTTATTTACACTACCTTATTTAATCCTCATGAAAGTGAGCTTGGCATCATTCTCATCACATTCTAGATGAGAAAATTAAAGCACAGACCACAATTTGCCCATGTGGTACATCGGAAGAGCTGGCATTCCAATCCAGGCCAGTCTTATTATAAAAGTCCAAACTATTGCCTGTAAATGACATTGACTCCCTAGTATAAGGACAAACGTAGATTATACACCATTTGAAAAACAGACAACCTTCTGTTCTATGCCATTAGTGTAAATTATTAGGTAAATGACTAGTATCACCTTAAGTTTCCTCTGTAGGAGGTAATACATCCTTGTCACGAGAAATGGGTTTCCTGGCTGGGCAGTGGACCTTTCAAATGTATGGGATTAGATTAGTGCTTTCCAGTGCTCATGCACTTGTGTGCCACCTTCATGACTTTTGCTATTTCCAAGTGTTAATTGTAAGGGACCACCATTATTACCTACCACAGATAGAAGGAAATCATAGAAATAAATACAAAGAAAACAAACAATGACATTACACACTAGCTACACCATGTTTCCTCTCTTTTTGTGAAAATAGATTTAAAACATTAGAAAAGTGGTAAACACTAGCATCAACCTGAAACTTTCTGCTTAACATAATCAGAACAATACTATAGTATTGAAAAGGAAACACCATTCAGTAGGTGATTTAGTATCATTTAGTGCCTTGCCCAGTTGCCAACTCACCTCATACGTCACCGAAAAGCATTCGTTGTGGCCCCAGTGGTAACTACCACACTTTAGGAAATAATGAACCTAAAATATCTTCAGAGCTCTTTCTGATCCTTTGATTTTATGGAAAATTTTCCTACTTATGCCTTTGGCAATCCACCTACTACCTAAATTAATGTACATTCAAGAAGTGCTCAGCAATGCATATGTGTGTGTCATAAATATTGATAATGGATAAATAATACAATCCTCACCCCACTCAAAGGTACACTGACAATCAGAACACAAGAAAGCAAGTTATCCAATTCACCTGGAACTTTAACAGTTTCCTGAACCTGAATCTATGCTCAGTGACTAGAAACAAAGGTTGGAAAAAAAATCTACCTGTCAAAACAACACAGCTCACATCAGCTCAAAACAGTGTGAGGAAATTGTGCTGGTTATTCTCCACCGAGTAAAGGGCACTATCAAGTCACATCTGGAGTTTATCTGTAATGAAGAATTGCCTTCCAAACGTTCCTTTCTGGCTCCCATGAATATTTTATTTTTATACAAGAGATAAGATAGACAATTCTTAGGAAGCAGGAAGAAGCTCTGCAGAAAGAGAATTCACCTATCTGCTTGCACCCTGCTGGCTTTCCCCAAACTGTAAACATTAAAACAGTGAATAATGTATTGGGGAAATAACAAGTGATTACAAATAAGACTACTTGATAAGAGACAGTTCTCTGTTGATTCGCCTCACTATAGTCAGGGAGATGTTCCCAGATATGCAAATACTGGTGATTTTCAAATAAAAATGTCTCTTCTGTTTCTAATTGCCCTCCTGGGAAATTTCCTTTGAAAAATTCATTAGATACAGTTATCACCTCCATATACTTTTCTGTCCCTTTCATAGACTTGAGAGTCAGTGGAGATCAAGTATAAATGATTTAGTAAAGCAAGTGACCAAATGTTATGCTTAGTTTTAAGATATATCCGAGAACACCATGCCAAGTAACCAGAAGATGCTAACGGAAAAGTCAAGGAGAAAAATCTTGCAAGGGCATCCCTCATGCCTACTGGGATTATATATTTATCATCCAAACAGGGATGGAGTTATGAAATGAAGAAAGAATGTATCAGTTAGATACTACTATGTTACAAACCACACCAAAATTCACTGGTTTAAAAGAACTATTATTTTTTATTTCTCTTGAGTCTTTGCATTGGCTAGGGGTCAACCGATCTAAGCTGGGCTTCGCTGGGAGTAGCTCTGCCCCATGCGTCTCTCATCCTCCTCCTGGGTCCAACTGGTTGGCCTGGACATATATCCTCATGTCCATGGCAGAAATTCACTTAATGGTCTTTCTACATGGTCTTTCCTTAAGCATTTGTGTTTAAGGGTAGCCAGACTTCTTATACGGCAGTTCAAGGCTCCAATGAAAGTGTCCCGAAAGAGAGCTAGACAGCACCTATATTACCTTTTCTCATCTGGCCTTGGGAGTCACCCCCGATTACTTATTACTACATTCTGTTTGTTAAGGAAGTCACGCTGTCACACCAGTTTTAAGGGGAAAGACAGACTCCCATCTCTTGATGGGGGTTTGGCAAGGTTCTAAAAGAGCATGTGGGAGAAGAAATATTTCTGTGCTTATTTTGGGAAAATACAATTTGCTAGAAAGGAACAATGTCATGGAGTATCTCAACATTTTGTTGGCTACTCTCTTCTTTCCCATTCCTGTCTTCTTACTGCATTCTTCACACATTCTCTTTGAGCTCAAAGTTTTTCTTCCTCTGCTATGCAGAAAGTTCAGTTCTCTCCCAAATCCTATTTCCTCTGCTAGTGAGAACAAAGGCACTCCATTCCCCAGGAGCCTTAACTTCTACCTTCTTTAGAAAGCAATTTGTATGGGGCACCTTCAAGATGGCAGAGGAGTAAGATGTGGAGATCACCTTCCTCCCACAAATACAGCAAAAATACACCGACATGTGGATCAGCTCCTACAGAACACCTACTGAACGCTGGCAAAATACCTCAGACCTCCCAAAAGGCAAGAAACTCCCCACTTACCTGGGTAGGGCAAAAGAAAAAAGAAAAAACAGAGACAAAGACTAGGGATGGGATCGGCACCAGTGGGAGGGAGCCGTGAAGGAGGAAAGGTGTCCACACGCTAGGAAGCCCCTTTGCAGGCGGAGACTGCAGGTGGCGGAGGGGGGGAGTTTCGGAGCCACGGAGGGGAGCGCAGCCACAGGGGTGCGGAGGGCAAAGCGGAGAGGTTCCCGCACGGAGGAGCGGTGCCGACCAGCACTCACCAGCCCGAGAGGCTTGTCTGCTCCCCCGCCGGGGCGGGCGGGGCTGGGAGCTGAGGCTCGGGCTTCAGTCGGATCCCAGGGGGAGGACTGGGGTTGGCGGCGTGAGCACAGCCTGAAGGGGTTAGTGCGCCACGGCTAGCTGGGAGGGAGTCCGGGAAAAAGTCTGCAGCTGCCGAAGAGACAAGAGACTTTTTCTTACCTCTTTGTTTCCTGGTGCGCGAGGAGAGAGGATTCAGAGCGCCGCCTAAACGAGCCCCAGAGACGGGTGCGAGCCGCGGCGATCGGCGCGAAACCCAGAGACGGGCAGGAGATGCTAAGGCTGCTGCTGCCGCCACCAAGAAGCCTGTGTGCGAGCACAGGTCACTCTCCACACCGCCCCTCCCGGGAGCCGGTGCAGCCCGCCACGGCCAGGCTCCAGTGACCTGGGGACAATTCCCCGGGAGAACGCATGGCCCGCCTCAGGCTGGTGCAACGTCACGACGCCACTGACGCCGCAGGCTCGCCCCGCCTCCTCCGTACCGCTCCCTCCCCCCGCCTGAGTGAGCCAGAGCCCCCGAAGCAGCTGCTCCTTTAACCCCGTCCTGTCTGGGCGGGGAACAGACGCCCTCAGGCGACCTACACGCAGAGGCGGGTCCACATCCAAAGCTGAACCCCGGGAGCTGTGCGAACAGAGAAGAGGAGGGGAAATCTGTCCCAGCAGCCTCAGAAGCAGCGGATTAAATCTCCACAATCAACTTGATGTGCCTGCATCTGTGGAATACCTGAATAGACAACGAATCATCCCAAATTGAGGTGGTGGACTTTGGGAGCAACTGTAGACTTGGGGTTTGCTGTATGTGACTGACTAGTTTATGATTTATATGTTTATCTTAGTTTAGTTTTTAGCACTTGTTATCATGGGTGGATTTGTTTACTGGTTTGGTGAATCTTTTTTTTTTTCAATTATATGTTTCACTTGTTTATTTTAATAATATTTTTTATAAAAAATTTTATTTTAATAACAATTTTATTTTTCTTTCTTTCTTTTTTTCCTCACTTTTCTTCTGAGCCGTGTGGCTGGCAGGGTCTTAGTGCTCCAGTTGGGTGTCAGGCCTGAGCCTCTGAGGTAGGAGAGCCGAGTTCAGGACATTGGTCCACCAGAGACCTCCTGATCCCACGTACTATCAATCGGCGAGGGCTCTCCCAGAGATCTCCGTCTCAATGCTAAGACGCAGTTCCACTCAACGACCAGCAAGTTCCAGTGCTGGACACCCCATGCCAAACAACTAGCAAGACAGGAACACAACCCCACACATTAGCAGAGAGGCTGCCTAAAATCACACTAAGTTTACAGACACCTCAAAACACACCACTGGATGCGGTACTCTCACCAGAAGGACAATATCCAGCCTCATCCACAAGAACACAGGAACCAGTCCCCTACACCAGGAAGCCTACACAACCCACTGAACCAACCTTACCCACTGGGGGCAGACACCAAAAGCAACACAAACTACGAACCTGCAGTCTGCAAAAAAGAGACCTTAAACACAGTAAGTTAAGCAAAATGAGAAGACAGAGAAATACGCAGCAGATGAAGGAGCAAGGTAAAAACCCACCAGATCAAACCAATGAAGAGGAAATAGGCAGTCTACCTGAAAAAGATCTCAGAGTAATGATAGTAAAGATATTCAAAATCTTGGAAATAGAATGGAGAAAATACAAGAAACGTTTAACAAGGACCTAGAAGAACTAAAGAGCAAACAAACAATGATGAACAACACCATAAATGAAATTTAAAATTCTCTAGAAGGAATCAATAGCAGTATAACTGAGGCAGAAGAATGGATAAGTGACCTGGAAGATAAAAGAGTGGAAATAACTACTGGAGAGCAGATTAAAGAAAAGAGAATGAACAGAATTGAGGGCAGTCTCAGAGAACTCTGGGACAACATTAAATGCACCAACATTTGAATTATAGGGATCCCAGAAGAAGAAGAGAAAAACAAAGGGACTGGGAAAATATTTGAAGAGATTATAGTTGAAAACTTCCCTAACATGGGAAAGGAAATAGTTAATCAAGTCCAGGAAGTGCAGAGAGTCCCATATAGGAAAAACCCAAGGAGAAACACGCCAAGACACATATTAATCAAACTAATAAAGATTAAATACAAAGAAAAAATATTAAAAGCAGCAAGGGAAAAGCAACAAATAACATACAAGGGAATCCCCATAAGGTTAACAGCTGTTCTTTCAGCAGAAACTCTGCAAGCCAGAAGGGAGTGGCAGGACATATTTAAAGTGATGAAAGGGAAAAACCTACAAGCAAGATTACTCTACCCAGCAAGGATCTCATTCAGATTTGACGAAGAATTTAAAACCTTTACAGACAAGCAAAAGCTAAGAGAATTCAGCACCACCAAACCAGCTTTACAACAAACGCTAAAGGAACTTCTCTAGGCAGGAATCACAAGAGAAGGAAAGAGACCTACAATAACAAACACAGAACCTTCTATGACTGAATTAGGAAGAAATAGAAAATATAAACAGACCAATCGCAAGCACTGAAATTAAAACTGTGATTTGAAATCTTCCAACAAACAAAAGCCCAGGACCAGATGCATTCAGAGGTGAATTCTATCAAACATTTAGAGAAGAGCTAACACCTATCCTTCTCACACTCTTCCAAAATATAGCAGAGGGAGGAACACTCTCAAACTCATTCTACAAGGCCACCATCACTCTGATACCAAAACCACACAAAGATGGCACACCAAAAAGAAAACTACAGGCCAATATCACTGATGAACATAGATGCAAAAATCCTCAACAAAATACTAGCAAACAGAATCCAACAGCACATTAAAAGGATCATACACCATGATCAAGTGGGGTTTACCCCAGGGATGCAAGGATTCTTCAATATATGCAAATCAATCAATGTGATACACCATATTATCAAATTGAAGGATAAAAACCATATGATCACGTCAATAGATGCAGAAAAAGCTTTCAACCAAATTCAACACCCATTTATGGTAAAAACTCTCCAGAAAGTAGGCATCGAGAGAACTTACCTCAACATAATAAAGGCCATATATGACAAACCCACAGGCAACATCGTTCTCAATGGTGAAAAACTGAAACCATTTCCTCTACAATCAGGAACAGGACAAGGTTGCCCACTCTCACCACTATTATTCAACATAGTTTTGGAAGTTTTAGCCACAGCAATCAGAGATGAAAAAGAAATAAAAGGAATCCAAAGAAGTAAAAGTGTCACTATTTGCAGATGACATGATACTATACATAGAGAATCCTAAAGATGCTCTAGAAAACTCCTAGAGCTAATCAATGAATTTGGTAAAGTAGCAGGATACAAAATTAATGCACAGAAATCTCTTGTATTCCTATACAATAATGATAAAAAATCTGAAAGAGAAATTAAGGAAACACTCTCATTTACCATAGCAACAAAAAGAATTAAATACCTAGGAATAAACCTACCTAAGGAGACAAAAGACATGTATGCAGAAAACTATAAGATACTAATGAAAGAAATTAAAGATGATACAAAAAGATGGAGAGATATACCATGTTCTTGGATTGGAAGAATCAACATTGTGAAAATGGCTATACTACCCAAAGCAATCTACAGATTCAATGCAACCCCTATCAAACTATCAACGGCATTTTTCACAGAACTAGAACAAAAAATTGCACAATTTGTATGGAAACACAAAAGACCCTGAATAGCCAAAGCAATCTTGAGAAAGAAAAACGGAGCTGGAGGAATCAGGCTCCTGGACTTCAGACTCTACTACAAAGCTACAGTAAACAAGACAGTATGGTACTGACACAAAAACAGAAATATAGATCAGTGGAACAGTATAGAAAGCCCAGAGATAAACCCACACACATATGGTCACCTTATCTTTGATAAAGGAGGCAAGAACATACAATGGAGAAAAGACAGGCTCTTCAATAAGTGGTTCTGGGAAAACTGGACAGCTACATGTAAAAGAATGAAATTAGAACACTCCCTAACACCATACATGAAAATAAACTCAGAATGGATTAAAGACCTAAATGTAAGGCCAGACACTATCAAACTCTTAGAGTAAAACTTAGGCAGAACATTCTATGACATAAATCACAGCAAGATCCTTTTTGACCCACCTCCTATAGAAATGGAAATAACATCAAAAATAACAAATGGGAACTAATGAATCTTAAAAGCTTTTGCACAGCAAAGGAAACCATAAACAAGATGAAAAGACACCCCTCAGAATGGGAGAAAATATTTGCAAATGAATCAACTGACAAAGGATTAATCTCCAAAATATACAAGCAGCTCATGCAGCTCAATATCAAAAAAACAAACAACCCAATCCAAAACTGGGCAGAAGACCTAACTAGACATTTCTCCAAAGAAGTTATACAGATTGCCAACAAAGCAATCACATGAAAGGATGCCCAACATCAGTAATCATTAGAGAAATGCAAACCAAAACTACAATGAGGTATCACCTCACACCAGTCAGAATGGCCATCATCAAAAAATGTACAAAAAATAAGTGCTGGAGAGGGTGTGGAGAAAAGGAAACCCTCTTGCACTGTTGGTCGGAATGTAAATTGATACAACCACTATGGAGAACAGTATGGAGATTCCTTAAAAAACTAAAAATAGAACTACCATACGACCCAGCAATCCCACTACTGGGCATATACCCTGAAAAAAGCATCATTCAAAAAGAGTCATGCACCACAATATTCATTGCAGCTCTATTTACAATAGCCAGGACATGGAAGCAACCTAAGTGTCCATTGACAGATGAATGGATAAAGAAGATGTGGCACATATATACAATGGAATACTACTCAGCCATAAAAAGAAACGAAATTGAGTTATTTGTAGTGACGTGGATGGACCTAGAGTCGGTCATGCAGAGTGAAGTAAGCGAAAGACAGATACCATATGCTAACGTATACATATGGAATCTAAAAAAAAGAAAAATGGTTCTGAAGAACCTGGGGGCAGGACAGGAATAAAGATGCAGATGTAGAGTATGGACTTGAGGACACGGGGAGGGGGAAGCGTAAGCTGGGAAGAAGCGAGATAGTGGCATGCACATATATACACTACCACATGTAAAATAGATAGCTAGTGGGAAGCAGCTGCATAGCACAGGGAGATCAGCTCTGTACTTTGTGACCACCTAGAGGGGTGGGATACGGAGGGTGGAGGGAGAAGCAAGAGGGAGGGGATATGGGGATATATGTATACGTATGGCTGATTCACTTTGATATACAGCACAAACTAACACAACATTGTAAAGCAATTATACTCCAGTAAAGATGTTAAAAAAAAAAAGGAAAAAGAAAGCAATTTTGTCCCCTTACTCGGATTTAGAAGTTAATGATACTTGGACTCATCCTCTCTAGGACTGCAGAGGATGGTGTGAGAGAAAACAAGGAGAATATCAGAAGATAAGATGTTCTTTGTGATGGCCATAGTCTTTGATTAAGAATTCTTCTCCTTGAGATAGAGCCTGGAAAGACTAAAGGATAAGGGAGTCTCACATATTCCAAGAAACAGGAGACATCTTCTATAATGCAAGGGAGAAACATATGTGGACAATACTCCTGATGCTTGGACACCATCATCTAACTGTCTTTTTGAAGATGGAGGAATTCCAATGCTTCAGCATGGAGTAAGTGATTAGTCAATAAGATAAGAATGTCAGAACCAGAAAAAGCCTCAGAAAGAGAAACAAAAATTCTGTAACTGTTGGAGCAACAGCAAAACCCTCCTGGAGAAGTCCCCTGCTTCACACTTCCATTTCTTCTCCTGTGTGTATTCATTTTGCAAGTGGAAAAAGATTATTATAATAATGTCTCTGAAGGTGCCTACTACATAAAATTGTTCTGATGCAATAGTGTCCTTCACATTGCATTCTAGAAAAATTAGTTTTCCTTGAGAGAACATGTTTGAGATGTATTTGTATCAGTTTAGATTATATTCTGTAGCAGGTAAACACAAATTTAATTAATAATGACAAAAAATTGAGGCTTTTTTCTTATGTAAAAAGAAGTCCAATGATTGCCAGAATAGTCACTCTAATAGTTTTATGATTTCATCAAGGATTCAGTTTTCTTCTATTTTTTCCACTCCACTAAATTTACTGTGTGGCTTTTATCCATGTGGTTTCAAGATGGCTGCTGCTGCTCCAGGCATCACATCCACATTCCAGGTCAGAAAAAGGGAGAGGCATCAAAAGCCTTCTCCTTATGAGGCTTTGTCTTTGTATGACAAAAAAAGAAATGCTTCTCAGTGACTTCTGCCTACATCATATTAAGATTTGTCACAAGGCCACAACAAATCAAAGTGATATTTTAGTTTTCTAGTAAAGCTAGGCAAAGACATAGGATGGAAGTTGCAAATGACATTTGGTTACAAAAGTACAGTGTCTGCCACAGTAGCAGACCAGGAGTCAAGAGTGGTGGCTTCTATCTAATCCTCTATCCTAACAAATATCTAATCATGAAGAAGCCTTTTAACCTTCACAACCCCAGTTTTCCCATTAAAAAAATGGAATAATGAAATAGAAGATCTCTATTACTCTATGATCGTCTACACCCAGAATAACTTTAAGGCAGGATGGTTGGGGCAGACATTGTTGGTCACCTGCCCAACAGCTATTTCTTACTTGTCTTCTTTATTGGCAGAAACTAGCTCCCACTATAAAACCTGGTGAGGTTTTCTAAGCCTCTTTTCCAGCTAGAACATGATCATGTGACCAAAAATTGGCCAAGGACACCCAAGGAAAAGTGTATGCCATGGCATCTGGGAAAGATTTTCCACCAGCCTCTAAGAGGAATGTGTAAGGAGAAGTCTTCTGGCTCCCTCTTCCATCTCTATTCCCATCCAATTACTCCTGTCTTTGGACTCATCTGTTAGAGCTGTAGCAGCCATTTTGTACCAATGAGGAAACAAATTAAACACACTGAAAATGATGGAATGGAAGGCTGATAAAGAATTTTAGCCGTTGATGAAATCAGTTGTGGGACCACCTTTTTCTGACTTCATTTTGTGGGAAACAATAAGGACCCAGTTTTTTGGTTTTCTTTTCTTTTCTTTTTCCAGGTTATAGAGTCCCTTTATTTTTTTTTTAATTTTTATTGGAGTATAGTTCATTTACAATGTTGCATTAATTTCAGGTGTACAGAAAAGTGAATCAGTTATACATATACATATATCCACTTTTTTTTACATTTCTTTTCCCATATAGGTTCTAACAGAGTATTGAGTAGAGTTCCCTGTGCTATACAGTAGGTCCTTATTAGTTATCTCTTTTATATATAGTACTGTGTATAGGTCAGTCCCAATCTCCCAGTTGACCCCTGCCCCCCACATCCCCTGGTGACAATAAGTTTTCTACATCTGTAACTTTACTCGTGTTTTGTAAATAAATTCATTTGTACCCCCCTTTTTCTTAGATTCCACTTATAAGCGATATCATATGATATTTGTCTTTCTGTGTCTGACTTAACTTCACTCAGTGTGACAATCTCTAGGCCCATCCATGTTGCTGCAACTGGCATTATTTTGTTCTTTTTTATGACTAATATTCCATTGCATATATGTGCCACATCTTCTTTATCCATTCCTCTGTTGATGGACACTTAGGTTGCTTCCATTTCCTGACTATTGTAAATAGTGCTGCAGTGAATATTGGGGTGCATGTTTCTTTTTGAATTGTGGTTTTCTCCAGGTATATGCCCAGTAGTGGGATTGCTGGGTCATACAGTAGTTCTATTTTTAGGTTTTTAAGGAACCTCCATACTGTTCTCCATAGTGGCTGTACCAATTTACATTCCCACCAATAGCATAGGAGGGTCCCATTTTCTCCATACCCTCTCCAGCATTTACAGTTTGTAGGATTTTTGATGATGGCCACTCTGACAAGTGTGAGGTGATACCTCATTGTAGTTTTGATATGCGTTTCTCTAATAATTAGTGATGTTGAGCATCTTTTCATGTGCTTTTTGGCCATCTGTATGTCTTCTTTGGTGAAATATCTATTTAGATCTTCTGCCCATTTTTTGATTGGGTTATTTATTTATTTATTTTTTTGATATTGACCTACATGAGCTGTTTTGTATATTTTGGAGATTAATCCCTTGTCAGTTGCTTCATTTGCAAATATTTTCTGCCAATCTGAGGGTTGTCTTTTTGTTTTGTTTATGGTCTCCTTTGCTGTGCAAAAGCTTTCTAGTTTAATGAGATCCCATTTGCTTATTTTTGTTTTTATTTTCATCACTCTGGGAGGTGGACCTGGTCTATTTATGTTATTTTTGTTTGATGTTCTTACTTGCAGCCCAAAAGATCCTATACAAAACAGTGATCTAATAGAAACAATTGTACATTCTAAACTAGCACACATCTGGTCTTACATTTTATGTGCATATGAATCCCCAGGGTAACTTGTTAAAATGCAGATTTCTGATGCAGTAATCCTGGGATGGGGCCTAAAATTCTGCACCTCTATCAGGCAGGTGGTGTTGGTTCTCCTGCCCTGCAGATGATCTGCACTACACTTTGGACAGCAAGGTGATAACCTATGTGTGTCTAGTTTACAACGTTGATCAAGCCACAGCACTTCCTTGGGCCTCAGTTTTCTCACAGGATCCTACTTCTTATGATTCTAAGTACTATCAGAAGAAAATACAGTAATTTATTCCAGAAATGGAGATACACGTGAAAAGCAAACCGAGGAAGCAGAAATGCTGAGATTTATTTTAATCCCTGTACCGAATGGTCATTCACCTCATTACTTGATACAAATTGCATCCCGGATGAGGTGCACAGGCCAGTGCGCATTTCCATGACTGTCCAATAGCCCCACACACGCTCGCTCAGAAATATCCTGGGAACAGAATGTTAACTGAGCTGCATTTGCAGCTGCTCCTTGGAACCTCATTACGTAGAACGTGTGTGCTCATCAGAAATTCAATTAATAAAGATTTGAAAAGATTTAGGAGCAATCCATCCTCTTCTCCACCCCTTTTTCAATGGGAATGAAGAATGACTGTGGTTATTTTAATAACAAGAAAGCCATCTGCCTGCAAAGGTGACTGCTCCTTTGTTCCCTCTGCCCCAGGTGCTCCTGGCCGCCCACATACATCTTGGTCCAACACTGAAATCTGGCTGCTTTCATATCTGAGTGTTCTCTCTCTCCCTCCTACCATCAGTGCGCTTCACTTATGCAACTGGTGGAAAATAACCTGCTCTACCCTGGTACACTTCAAACCAAAGTCTTGGACGTCCATTTACTATACCCTGAAATATGTCAGGTGTCAGGAAGGGATCAAGCACAAGAGCTCTATGGTACCATGAGTGGAGAAATGAGAGATTTTCTTTTTTTTTTTGTATATTTTTTAATAAACTTTATTTCTTGGAACTGTTTTTTTCTTTTTTTCTTTTTAGTTCTCATTGTGTGATTTTTTCAGCTTTATTGAGACATAATTGGCCAATAAAACTGTAACATATTTGAAGCATACATCATACTTCTGTATTTATATATGTATAATATATATGAGCATACATATTATATATATAATACATATATATAATTTCATGAGAACATTTACATGTACTCCTAAAATTTTTAATTATACAACAGCATAGCAACTCTATTAATCACATTACATGTTAGATCCTCAGACTTTATTCATCTTATAGCTAAAAAAAAAAACCAGAAGTTGGTCTGAAAGAACTGGTTCAGATTTACAGAAAAATTAAGATAGCACAGTGGTCTCATTTACCTCATATTGGTTTCCCCTATTATTAGCATCTTACATTAGTATGATACTTTGTTGCAAATAATGAACATATAGTGATACATTATTATAAACTAAAGCTTATAGTTTATTTAAATTTCCTTGTTTTTGTTTTTGTTTAAACCTAATGCTCTTTTTTTGTTCCAGGATCCCACACTGCACTGATGTTATGTCCCTTTAGGCTCCTCTTGGCTGTGACTACTTCTCAGACTTTGTTTAGATGACCTTGAGAGTTTTAAGGAGCAGCGGTCAGGTATTTTGTAGGATGCCAAACTACCAGAATTTGTCTGATGTTTTTATCATGATTACACTGGGGTTATGTTATTAGGAAGAAAGGCCAGAGAAATAAAGTGCCATTTTCATCCCATTCTATCAAGCAAACATACTCCAACTGATTTATAACCATTGATGTTGGCCTTGACCACCTGACTGAGGTAGCGTTCTTCAGGTTTTTTCACTGTAAAGTTACTCTTAGTCACTCTTTCCATGCTGCACATTTTGAAACAAAGTCACTATGGGAAGCCTATATCTAAGGGGTGAGGATTTATGCTCCAAATCTTTGAGGATATAGATCTGCATAAAATATTTGGAATTCTTCCACGTGGGAGATTTGTCAATTCTCCCCCATTTTCTAATCTATTCAATCACTTATTTATATCAATATGGACTCATGTACATTTACTTTATACTTTGAGTTAAAACCTAATATTGATTAATTGATTGATTGAGTGCTCAAATTGTTTTGGCCATTGGGAACTCTTTGAGTTGGCTCCTATTTCCCTGTGGCATATCCCCATCACTGTGTGTGTGCGGGGGGTGGGGGGAGATGGGGGGAAGTCCTTTTTACTTTTTACTTTAAAAAAAAATTATTGGAGTATAGTCGATTTAAAATGTTGTGTTACTTTCTACTGTACAGCAAAGTGAATCAGTTATACATACACATATATCCATTCTTTTTAAATTACTTTCTGATATAGGTCATTACAAAGTATTGAGCAGAGTTCCCTGTGCTATACAGTAGCTCTTTGTTGATTATCTATTTTATATATAGTAGTGTGTATATGTCAATCCCAATCTCCCAATTTATCCCTCCCCCCACTCCAGCTACATGTAAAAAATGAAATTACAACACTCCACTCCCTAACACCATACACAAAAATAAACTGAAAATGGATTAAAGACCTAAATGTAAGGCTGGGTACCATAAAACTCCTTTTTTTCTTTGTTTCCTTTCTTTCTTTCTTTTCTTTTTTGAGTACTTTCTTACTTTCTGGTGCTACAAGATGATCAAGGCTCATCTTGTATATTTCCTCTTCCATTTATAGAATTGGTCATTTTTCCAAGCAGCCCTGCTTTTTTTTTTAAATTGGAGAATGGTATTAGAAACCAAGATCTGGGTTCTAGGTGTGTTCATTGCTGTTGGAGTGTCATTTATTTTAGGCCCTCTCAGCTAACAGAGCAAAACAATACATGTTTATATTAACTCATGTATATACACAAAACTATGACTATTTCTATACGTAAACATCTGTATCTATATGACACTAAACATGAGTTCATACTGGTGTCCCCAACTCTAAGCCATTGCTTTGTGTCTCATTCTGGTGTCCTCTCCTTGCTTATCTGGAACCTACCACTCCAACAGTGAGAAAACTTGGCTCCCATGATCTGCTATCCATTTAATTAATTCTTCCATTCTAGTATACATTGCAGTATCAGAATTGTTAACCTGTACCCCCATGGGAAACAATTTTATCAACTAGGCTACAGGTCATATGTGCAATTCCTTTTGCCTTTAGCTTTACAAACTCAACTCATTTCCACAGATGTTTAGGTCTGCACCTTTTCCCCCAACCCTTTTCAGTGAGATTGTTTCATACATTTATAATACAGTTATATGCTCTTGTCACTGTCTATATTTCTTCTTGGGATCCTAAGACTCTATATTTATATCTTTTTATATTTGATGGTAATTTGGAGTTCAAAGTAAATACTGCAGCTCAATGTCTGGAAAGAAACTCTTATTTACCCCACTTCTCAAACATCTCCACACAATGATTCCTCTGCTTCTCATTTCATATCATTGAATTAAATTATAAAATAATATACTGTAACAACTACTGGGAATCTTAGGGGTTTCTTCACTTGTTTAGCCAAGAAATAGCAGGCCAGATAAATTATATGTTTTGTCTAAAGACTGAGCTAGTTAGAGATAAAAGCAGGTATAGGACTCAACTCTCTTGGTTCCCAATCCAAAGCTACTTTTCTTATACTACCTAATATATAGGGAGAAGAGTGTTTTCTGTATGCATCTAAGTTCTCAATTGCTGGTGACACTGCACTATGGATGCAAACTCGGGCTTGCTACACTTTGGTTTTTACACAGTGTGTTAACTATCCCCCTTGTCCTGTAAGTGTATTGATGACTAGCTGAGCATAATGCGGTCACTTCCAGGGTAGCCTCTAAGTACCTCTCATTGGACATGGATTGTATTTTCTTTCCAAATCCTGTGAAAAAGGAAGGGGAAGAATAAGTGAGGATCCCTTTGGATCAATAAAACTCAGAAATACTTGGCTCGCATTGCTCACAGCATCAGCTCTGACATCGCCTCTTCCTAGAGTCTTCCCTGACCCATCTCTCTCTGCCCCAAGGTTTCCTTTCCTCTGTATTTCTATAGCATTTGCCACACTACCTTCTGTCATTAGACAGTGAACTCTTGAGGTCTAGAACCATGGCATTCATCTTAATTCCCTCCACAACTGACTTTGTATGTGGCAAGTAAGATCTTTTCAATTAATATTTGTTTAAGTAATGAGTAAAAGATGAATGGATCTAGAAACACCATTAAAAAGTTAGAAACACGAGTAAGATAGGAAAAAGAAAAAGTCAATGCCAGCCATGTGAAGAACAGGAGAAGGATGAAAAAGAATAAGGTTAAAGTTGCCTTAGCAACAATAGGGCCCAGAGAGGAAAGGGGATTGAGGCTACCTAGGAAGGAGCCCACAACCTCCACAAATAACATAGATATGGGGCAGTCATGGATGTACGGTCCTTCCAGGATGTTAACCACCCATGATATTGGTAAAGGATCCTTCTACCGGTCTCCAAGGTAGAGGTTGGAAGAAATCTGAAAAAACTCTTTCACCTAACTTTCTTTCACTCAGTCCTCTACTTAAAACTGCCACAGCACTCTGAATGGAAGTCAGAAAATCACAGGGACCTGGTGTTGCATGAGACAGGGATTCTTGACAGGACCAAAGGCCATGAGAGGAAAAGCCTCATTCTCCCATTTGAGGCACCTCTTGGCCAAGAGGCAGAAACTTGATCTTTGGGTTCAAAGTCACAGAACCCCAAAGATCTGTCCAAAACAGTGACTAATGGCTTCACAGAGACATGAGGGGGGTGATGGATAGAAGTTAGACTAGGTTCGAATGGAAAAGCTAATAAAAGAACCACCTTGTATTATTGATATTAGACAGAATGATGGAAGAGGCTAGTAATTGAAATAGCTTCAGAAAGGTCAAAAAAAAAAAAGAAAAAAAGAAAAAGTAATATAGAATGGCCAAGAATGTCTGCAGAATCATATAGACATGAATGCAAATCTGGTCACTTGTGCTCACTAACTAGGTGACTTTGGACATGTTAATTGTACTTCCCTATCCTTACCCTCATTCCTTATAAAGTTAGGATAATGATATGCATCTGGTAAGTTGATTATGAGGGTGAAATGAGAAAAAATAGGTAAAACAACACAAAATCTGAAAGATACAGAAAATCAACAACCATCAAAATTTATCAAGTACTTATTGTTTGATAAACATTATACTAGATGTGTTATGTAGTTTTTATGGTTGGTATATTATTGACCTATCAGTAAATATCAGAAGGTTCCAAATTTTCCTTCTTACAAGGTCCTCAAATCTGAAGTTTTCTTCTACCTTGGAGAATTTGTATGAAGCCACCTAAAGGCAAGAAAATGGTAAATGATTCTCCACCAAGTATTCTGCATTGGCATAATCCATGAAACAGTGAGACAACTAGGGCAATGCTGGT
Source organism: Balaenoptera borealis (assembly GCF_965194805.1). Classification (NCBI taxonomy): domain Eukaryota; kingdom Metazoa; phylum Chordata; class Mammalia; order Artiodactyla; family Balaenopteridae; genus Balaenoptera; species Balaenoptera borealis. Next base: position 146,443,231 of record NC_138862.1, read on the forward strand.
TACAAAATAGACAGGAAGAGAGATGGTGGCATTTGTACAATAGCCCAATCTTCTTAAAGACAGCCTTCAATATCTAGTTCCTTTTATCAGGCCAGAGAGCTGGTTTTATGAACTAGTTTCTTCTCAGACTCAGGCAGCTGCTGACTGGCATTAGAATAAGGGCTGCATTTCTCAGTAACTTGTAACAATTTCTCTCAATGAAGAGGAAAGCAAATTGCCACGTTAAAAAAAAAGGTTTTTTTTTAATAAATTGCAGGAGCAGTAATTTCTATTGCCCTTTGGCTCCCAGAGACTCACGCTGTCTTTCCATGGTGATTATCATGATTACATGCTATTTAATTGTATATTTAGGTCTTTACAGAAATTGCAGACATGTTTCAGCTTCGCTAGAGGAGTTTTCAATAAAAATTCCTTGTGAGAATAAGGAATACTCTTCCTTATTCTATATTAAACACAGTGTCTTATATTCATCTTAAATGAATGATCACATCCTTGGTGTTTTTGATGGGAAATTTTGGATAGGGATCCAGTCCTCACTGTCACCATCTGGAAAGCCTTGTGGGGTCATTTGGTCTAGATCCTGACCTTTAGTACTAGGCTAATCCAGTGAGGAAACAGAGGTCAGGCTATACCCTTCTCCCTCACTGGGTGGAAAGAATCTGAAGCTAATGACAGATTGCCAGTGGTTCACATTAACCTTGTCTGGTACAACACAGTAAGACTTTCCTGGCCAAGTAAAGTGACAGATAATTCCTGACAAGTCTGGGAGCCGGGAGGGTCTGTGTCCAGGGCTTTGGTGACCCTACTGTTCCTTCAAAATGGAGATGTAAGTTGCTGAAACTGTTGCCGAAATTCAGCCTCTGTACACTGGTGCTGGATTAAATCTCAGAAACAAGAGTTTTGGGTGAAGTAGAAAGAAATAGCTTGATTGCTTTGCCAGGCAAAGGGATCCACAGTGGGCTCATGCCCTCAAGACTGTGTGTCCAGCCCTGGAGGGGGTAGTGAGGAGTCTTACAGTGTTCAAGGAGCAGGGCGTGGTCAGCCAGAGGACATTCTCCTGATTGGCTGGTGATGAGGTAACGGGGAGTCGGCATCATTAACCTTCTGGTTCCAACAGGTCTGGGGTCTATGTGCTTATGGGCAGCAGACAGTTAACTTCTCCCACCTGTATCTGCAAAACAGCTCAAAGGATGTGGCTCAGAATATTCTCTATAGTCCTTGAGGAAGAACTAAAAGTCCTTGACTCTGTTTAATAGCTAAAGTATCATTATTTGGACTTGCTTGACTGTTTTCCTTTCTGCAGTTTCTCACTTCTCTGATCAAATTTATTCTTTGACTAAAGTTTTTCTACAGACAAAAGTCAGGAGAAGGACATGGGTGGGGATCTATTCTGGGAAGGCCTCCTAGGGTCCTGCTTGGTTACAAAACCAGGTGAGGAAAAGAGGAATATGGCAGGTTCCTGGTTCTGTAAGCATCTGTTTCCTCCTCTTCTGACTGGGACTTTATTCCCAAAGCTCAGAGAATATTAGAGTTGAATGACAAGGGTTTACAGTATCATTCACTGAGTAAATGGCAAGTTAGAGTAAAGAACTCATTTAAGAAAGGCATGACCTGGGCTTCCCTGGTGGCACAGTGGTTGAGAATCTGCCTGCTAATGCAGGGGACACGGGTTCGAGCCCTGGTCTGGGAAGATCCCACATGCCGCGGAGCAACTGGGCCCGTGAGCCACAACTACTGAGCCTGCGTGTCTGGAGCCTGTGCTCCGCAACAAGAGAGGCCACGATAGTGAGAGGCCCGCGCACCGCGATGAAGAGTGGCCCCCGCTTGCCGCAACTAGAGAAAGCCCTCACAGAAACGAAGACCCAACACAGCCAAAAATAAATTAATTAATTAATTAAAAAAAAAAAACTGATCATTTAAAAAAAAAAAGAAAGGCATGACCAAACCCAGGAAAAGGGCTTATCCACACTATCTCAGGACCCATCGGCCCATGAGGTGGTATAGTTTGCCCTTTCAGATATCTTGCCAAAAGAGCTCACCCACCTTTCAAAATGACACAGCCTAGGTACTCATTTCATCCATGTCAGAAAAGTAATAACATCACACATAAGGATCAAATAATTTTCCACAATGGAAAATACATTTCTCCAAACAGGAACTGTTTTATACCAACTTGCCTAAACTAAGTAAGTTTTATTTATGTTTTCACTCTTGAAGCTGGGAAATCCATATTGGTACAAAGAAGTTGGCTATAGAACAGAGAGAATTTGATCTGGCTTGGGTCAAATCTACCTACAGGACTTTTTGCCTTAAAAGCCTCACATGACAAGTAAGACATACCTCCACAAGGTAACATTTATTTGTTCAGTGCTAGGAAAGCCTGACCATTGCTAGGAGACCTGAGTCTAACCCTACCTCTGTCACTAACTGAATACATGTGCTTCAAGAAGACACGATCTTCCTGGGATTCAGGTCCCTCATCTGTGAAATAAAGCAGTTGCACTAGATCAGTATTTCTCAACACTGAACATATATGAATCACTTGGGAAGATTTTTAAAAATGCGATGCTCAGACATTACCCTAGACTAATTAAATCAGACTCTCCAGGGCTGGAACTATGTGTTGAAAGTTCCTCAGGTGATTCTATTTCAACCAGGGCTGAGACCTATGAGGCCGCATTATTCCTGAGTTTATACTATATTGACATTTTGTCACTTTCAGGTTTTTACATCACCTCTGAACTTTCCGTCATCTCTGAACTTTCTCTCCTATGAAAGGAAGAATTCTAAGGTGACTCTCAATGATTTATGCCCTTTTATCAACCCCCTTTGTGTGCAGGTGGAAACTGTGTCTTGCTTCTGGCCAAGAGAATATGGCAAAGGTGATGAGATAATCTTTCCCGTGATTAGGTCACATTACATATAGCAGATGGGACAGTGAGATTCTCCTGTGGGCTCTGAAAAAGCAAACTGCCGTGCTGTGAGAGGGTCTCTGATATGACTGAATGTCTGACCCCCCCAACCCCATAATTCATAAGCTGACATCCAATCCCCAGTATGATAGAATTGGGGATGGGGTCTTTGTTAAAATGTCAATACTGTCATACATACATGTATGTATGTAATCTATAAATTGTAGCAATATTTTTTTGGACCTGTCTCCTAAAGTTAAGGAAATAAAAGCAAAAATAAATAAATGGGACTTAATTAAACTTTAAAAGCTTTTGCACAGTGAAGAAAACCATTGACAAAATGAAAAGACAACCTACTGAATGGGAGAAAATACTTGCAAATGATATTGTTAAAATGTCAATCCTACCAAAATCCATCTATAGATTCAATGAACTCCCTATCAAGATTCCACAGGTAATTTTTTATAGAAATAAAAAAAAAAACTCCTAAAATTTATATGGAACCACAAAAGACCCCAAATAGCCTGACAAATCCTGAGAAAGAAGAACAAAGCTGGAGGCATCACACTTCCTGATTTCAAGCTATACAATAAAGTTATAGTCATTAAAACAGTATGGTACTGGCATAAAAACAGACAAACAGACCAATGGAACATAATTGAGAGTCGAAAAATAAACCCAATCATATATGGTCAACTGAAATTTGATAAGAGAGCCGAGAATACTCAGTGGAGAAAAGACAGTCTCTTCAATAAGTGGTGTTGGGATAATTGGACATTCACTTGTAGAAGAATAAAGCTGGACCTGTATCTTATCCCACTCACAAAAATTAACTCAAAATGAGTTAAAGACTTAATTGTAAGACCTGAAACCATGAAACTCCTAGAAGAAAACATAGGAATAAAGCTCCTTCACATGGGTGTTTGTAATGATTTTTTGGATGTGACACCTAAACCACAAGGAACAAAATAAAAAATAGACAAGTGAGACTACATCAAACTAAAAATCTTTTGCACAGCAAAAGAAACCATCAACAAAGTGAGAAGACAACCTACAAAATGGAAAAGAAAATTGCAAACCTCTTATATCTGATAAGGGGTTTAATGTCCAAAATATAAAGAACTCATACAACTCAATAGAAAACAAAAACAAATAACCTAATTAAAAAATGGGCAAAGGACCTGTATAGACATTATTACAAAAATAGTACAAAAGACCAAGAGGTACTTGAAAATATACTCAACATCACTAGTTATTAGGTTAATGAAAATTGAAATCACAATGAGATGCCACTTCATGCTTTTTCGAATGGCCAACATCAAAAAGACAAGAGCTAACAAATGCTAGTGGTGGATGTGGAAAAAAGGGAACCCTTGTACATTGTTGCTGGGATTGTAAATTGGTGCAGCCACTATGGAAAATAGTTTGGAGGATCCTCAAAAAAATAAAAATAGAACTACCATAGGATCTAGCAGTTCCACTTCTAGAAATATATCCAAAGGAAACAACACTAACTTAAAAAGATATCTGCACCCCCATGTTCATAGTGGCGTTATTTACAATAGCCAATACCCAAGCCACACAGTCGATTGATGGATGAATGGATAAAAAAGGTGTGTGTGTGTGTGTGTGTATGTATATATATACTGAAATATTATTCAGCAGTGAAAATTGAGGAAATCCTACCACTATGACAACATAGCATAATGCCTTCAAGGTCAATCCATCTAAGTGAAATAAGTCACACAGGGAAAGACAAGTACTGCATGATATCACCTATACTTGGAATCTAAAAACAAACAAACTGAACTGAGAAAAAAAGAGATCACATTTGTGGTTACCAGGGGTGGAGTGTGGGAGAAGGGAGAAATTGGAGGAAGGTAATCAAAAGGTACAAACTTCCAGTTATAAGATAAATAAGTACAAGGATGTAATGTACAACATTACAACTATAATTAGCACAGCTGTATAATATACAGGAAAATTGTTAAGAGAGTCATTTCCAACAGTTTTCATCACAAGCAGAATTTTTTTCTTCCTTTTTTATTTTTTTAACATCTTTATTGGAGTATAATGGCTTTACAATGGTGTGTTAGTTTCTGCATTATAACAAAGTGAATCAGCTATACATATACATATATCCCCATATCTCCTCCCGCTTGCGTCTCCCTCCCACCCTCCCTATACCACCACTCTAGGTGGTCACAAAGCACCGAGCTGATCTCCCTGAGTTATGCAGCTGCTTCCCACTAGCTTTCTTTTTTTTAACGCATTGTTTACTTTATTTATTTATTTATTTATTTATTTTTGGCTGTGTTGGGTCTTCGTTTCTGTGTGAGGGCTTTCTCCAGTTGTGGCAAGCGGGGGCCACTCTTCATTGCGGTGCACGGGCCTCTCACTATTGCAGCCTCTCTTGTTGCGGAGCACAGGCTCCAGACATGCAGGCTCAGTAATTTTGGCTCACGGGCCTAGTTGCTCCGTGGCATGTGAGATCTTCCCAGACCAGGGCTCAAACCCGTGTCCCCTGCATTGGCAGGCAGATTCTCAACCACTGCACCACCAGGGAAGCCCCCCACTAGCTTTCTATTTTACATTTGGTAGTGTATATATGTCCATGCTACTCTCTCACTTCGTTCCAGCTTACCCTTTCCCCTCCCTGTGTCCTCAAGTCCAATCTCTATGTCTGTGTCTTTATTCCTGTCCTGCCCCTAAGTTCTTCAGAGCCACTATTTTTTTTTTGGATTCCACATATGTGTGTCAGCATATGATATTTAATTTTCTCTTTCTGACTTACTTCATTCTGTATGACAGTCTCTACATCCATCCCCCTCACTACAAATAACTCAATTTCATTTCTTTTTATGGCTGAGTAATATTACATTGTGCTATTGATTCCTTCTAGAAAATTTTTAATTTCATTTATTGTGTTGTTCATCATTGTTTGCTTGCTCTATAGTTTTTCTAAGTCCTTGTTAAACATTTCTTGTATTTTCTCCATTCTATTTCCAAGATTTTGGATCATCTTTACTATCATTATTCTGAATTATTTTTCAGGTAGACTGCCTATTTCCTCTTCGTTTGTTTGGTCTCATGGGTTTTTCCCTTGCTCCTTCATATGCTGCGTATTTCTCTGTCTTTTCATTTTGATTAACTTACTGTGTTTGGGGTCTCCTTTTCACAGGCTGCACGTTCGTAGTTCCCATTGTTTTTGGTGTCTGCCCCCAGTGGCTAAGGTTGGTTCAGTGGGTTGTGTAGGCTTCCTGGTAGCGGGGCCTGGTGCCTGTGTTCTGGTGGATGAGGCTGGATCTTGTCTTTCTGGTGGGTAGGACCATGTCCGGTGGTGTGATTTGGGGTGTCTGTGACCTTATTATGATTCTAGGCAGCCCTTCCAGCAATGGGTGGGGTTGTGTTCCTGTCTTGCTAGTTGTTTGGCATGGGGTGTCCAGCACTGTAGCTTGCTGGTCATTGAGTGGAGCTCGGTCTTAGCATTGAGATGGAGATCTCTGGGAGAGCTTTTGCTATTTGATATTACATGGCACTGGGAGGTCTCTGGTGGACCAATGTCCTAAACTCGGCTCTCCCACCTCAGAGGCACAGGCCTGACACCCGACCGGAGCACCAAGAGCCTGTCAGCCACATGGCTCAGAAGAAAAGTGAGAAAAAAGAAGGAAAGAAAGAAAGAAAAAAATAGAATAAAAAGAAATAAAGTTATTAAAATAAAAAAATTATTTTAGTTAATAAAAATGAAAAACACTAAAAAGTAATAAAAATAAAGAAAGAAAGAAGGAGAGCAACCAAACCAAAAAACAAATCCACCAATGATAACAAGTGCTAAAAACTATACTAAAAAAAATAGACAGACAGACAGACAGAACCCTAGGATACATGGTAAAAGCTAAACTATACAGACAAAAATCACACAAAGAAGCATAAACATACACACTCACAAAAAGAGAAAAAGGAAATATATATATATCTATATATTAAAAAAAAGGAAGAGAGCAACCAAATCAATAAACAAATCCACCAATGATAATAAACTATAAATACTAAACTAAGATAAACATAAAACCAGAAATCAGTCAGTCACATACAGCAAACCCCAAGTCTACAGTTGCTCCCAAAATCCACTGCCTCAATTTTGGGGTGATTCGTTGTCTATTCAGGTATTCCACAGATGCAGGTACATCAAGCTGATTGTGGAGTTTTAATCCACTGCTTCTGAGGCTGCTGGGAGAGATTTCCCTTTCTCTTCTTTGTTCGCACAGCTCCAGGGTTCAGCTTTGGATTTGGACCCGCCTCTGCGTGTAGGTCGCCTGAGGGCGTCTGTTCTTCGCCCAAACAGAACGGGGTTAAAGGAACAGCTGAATCGGGGCTCTGGCTCACTCAGGCCGGGGGGAGGGAAGGGTACGGATGCGGGGCGAGCCTGCGGCGGCAGAGGCCGGTGTGACGTTGCAACAGCCTGAGGCACGCCATGTGTTCTCCTGGGGAAGTCGTCCCTGTATCACGTGACCCTGGCAGTGGCGGGCTGCACAGGCTCCCGGGAGGGGCGGTGTGGAGAGTGACCTGTGCTCGCACACAGGCTTCTTGGTGGCGGCAGCAGCAGCCTTAGCGTCTCCTGCCTGTCTCTGGGGTCTGCGCTGATAGTCGCGGCTCGCGCCCGTCTCTGGAGCTCGTTTAGGCGGTGCTCTGAATCCCCTCTCCTCAAGCACCCCAAAACTACGGTCTCTTGCCTCTTTGGCAGGTCCAGACTTTTTCCCGGACTCCCTCCTAGCTAGCCGGGGAGCATTAGCCCCCTTCAGGCTGTGTTCACGCCGCCAACCCCAGTCCTCTCCCTGGGGTCTGACCTCCGAAGCCTGAGCCTCAGCTCCAGCCCCCGCCCGCCCCGGCGGGTGAGCAGACAAGCCTCTAGGGCTAGTGAGTGCTGCTCGGCGCCGAGCCTCCGTGCGGGAATCTCTCTGCTTTGCCCTCCGCACCCATGTTGCTGCGCTCTCCTCCGTGGCTCCGAAGCTTCCCCCCCATCACCCCCCGTCTCTGCCAGTGAAGGGGCTTCCTAGTGTGTGGACACCTTTCCTCCTTCACGGCTCCCTCCCACTGGTGCAGGTCCCATCCCTCTTCTTTGTCTCTGTTTTTTCTTTTTTCTTTTGCCTACCCAGGTACTTGGGGAGTTTCTTGCCTTTTGGGAGGTCTGAGGTCTTCTCCCAGCATTCAGTAGGTGTTCTGCAGGAGTTGTTCCACATGTAGATGTATTTCTGATATATTTGTGGGGAGGAAGGTGATCTCCGTGTCTTACTCCTCCACCATCTTGAAGGTCTCCCCCCCCCCTTTTTTTTTAAATTGTATCTATATGAGAAGATGGATGTTAACTGAACCTATTTTGATAATCATTTTACAATATATGTAAATCAAACCATCATGCGGTACTTCTTAAACTTATACAGTGATGTCTGTCAATTATTTCTCAATAAAACAAAAAAAAGTTAACTGTTTGCTCTTCTCATATTTCAGAGTGGGTTTATTATATGAGTCAATGAATATAATGGGCTTAATAAACACAGTACTTAACACATAGTAATGACTCAAAAATGGTAATGATGGTGGTTGTTGCTTTTGACTTGATTGCATTAGGGGACATTTGTTTATTTTCAGCACCTATTACGATCCTTCCTAGGTGATTAGAAAGCCTGAAAGGTTTACTAGGCACATATGAAAATGTGGGGTTGAGAGGAGAATGTGGTAGTGGTACCCCATCTGTAGGGGGAGGCAGTGTCTTCCTCTCCCTGTTCCCTATCTTCATCGTTTCTTGCTTCAACAACAAGAGGGCCAATGCCAAGAGGATGGACATCATGGTGATTAATAATGCATTTGTAGTATCTTATCTGGGTTAAAGAACAAAAACATGACTTTTTTGCCCACTCTTTAACTTGTCCCTAATACATTCTTCCTTTTTCACTATTAAAGCGAGTCTTTCTCAGGCACTGTTCTGAACTACTTCCAGAGACTAGATGCCATTCTTTTGAAGTCATAGGATAGGAGACTGCTTGACAGCCTTAAAAGTCTTAAAAAAATTATTGTGTTTGAGCTGCATCACCCAGGAGGACCACGGCTGAAATACATCCTCTTTGCTCAACAGAGCTGTAAAAAAAATAAGTTCCAAAGTTTGCTTTTCAGAGTTTCACACTCAGTGTGGAAAAACTATAAAGCTGGGCCCCAGAAAGACTTTCTCTTTGGCTGAAAAGAACTGTCAAGAAAGTTGCCCAACAATCCCCAGAACTCAAATTTATCTGTCAAAGAGTGGACTGCTTTTCAAAAGAGAGAGAAGTCACTAAAATAAGAGGCAACTTCCCTTCCACGAAACAGAAAATAACAGAGAAACAAAAGAAGATTTAGAGGATAAGTAAAGGAAATACTAAATTATATTGAAAAATGAAAGTAAGAACTTAACAAATTCATTACCAGAAATTTGGCAAGAGCTAAAACAAAGATGCTTAGATAAATTCTTGGATATGAGAACCATAAGGAATCATCGACTTCAGAGGTCTTGGAGCTGTTCAGAAAATCTAAAATACATGTCACAAACATCCAGCACACCCTCCCACAAAAGGTCTTTTTGTGATTCCTTCAGAAAAGTAATTCATCCCAGATTGATCCCTGTGTTGCATTTGTTTTTTCTTGGACACAAAAAAGAATGAGAGAGAAGAATGAAAGACTTATTTTTAAAATGCTTTATCTCAAGCATAACTACTTTCAGCACCAAGGTGTTGATCTGAGGGGCAATCTGAATGAAAGTTGCCTTTGTTCAGTCTCCATGATCACTGCAAGCTTTATGATCAAAATTAGAAACAAGTGAAACATGAGAACCATGTTCCGATGTACAGCTAGCTCTTGCTCACAGAAAACAGAACATTACTGGAGGCCTTCAGGGATCTTCTCTGGTTCACTCTGCAGATGAAAGGCTGAAAACAGAGCTGTCTAGAAGGCTTAGAAAATAAACTTATGGTTACGGAAGGGGAAAGGTGGGGGGAGGGATAAATTATGAGTTTGGGATTAACACACACACACTATTATATATAAAATAGATAACCAAATAGGACCTACTGTAGAGCACAGGGAACTCTACTCAATACTCTGTAATAACCTATATGAGAAAAGAATCTGAAAAAGAATGGATAGATGTATATGTATAACTGAATCACTTTGCTGTACTCCTGAAACATTGTAAATCAACTATACTCCAATATAAAATAAAAATTAAATTTAAAAAAATAAGCCAGAAAAAAAGAAACAAAAAGAAAGAAAGCTAAGGAAGGAGAGAATACAAGGAAGAAAGAAAGAAGAAAACCACTGGGAAACTGTGCCTGAGATAGCCTCTTGTCAACTCCTGTTGTGGGGCGATCTTGGAAGGAAAAATGAGTTTTAGGACCTACTGCACACCCCGCACATTCCCTTGGAGACATCTCTCCACATTGGAACCCAAGGACTGAGCCAAGGGACTACAGGCGCAGCAGGTTATGGAAAGCACATCCCAAGTGTTCTGAATGTTCTCGTGGAAATTCTGGGACCACATCCACACTTTTCTTCAGCATTTTCCAGGTCTGATACTTCTCCAAGTAATTAGAAAACCATCTGTTAAACCCTGATCATGTCTTACATCAAAACTGAATTGAAAAGAATAACATCATTGTCTTCCCTTTTTGAGATGACAGAGGATGTGAGCATTGAACCTGTGGTTTGTTTGCATTGGATTCCCAGCAGGTAGCCAAATGTGTTCAACAAATGCCCTGGAACACTTGTTTTCTCCTTTCAACCAGGAGAGATGAAAATTGTCCATTAATTTGTCCCATAATTCACAAAACTGGCAGCTAATTAGATGTTTTCTGGATCCATGATGATTCGTAGGACTTTTAAATTTTTTATAAATATTTTATGAATAATCAAGTTGCAGAGTAAGAAGCAAAATAACCAATATACATATGAAAATTGTTGAGCCTCATTTATAATCAAAGAAATGGAAATGAAGACATTGGGAGAGCATCCTTCTTATAAAATTGGTAAAATTGGTGAGGATCAAAGACAACAGTCATGTTCATACACTGCTGATGACAGTGCAAAGTGGTACAAATTTTCTGTGGGGAGGAGGAGGATTTGGCAAAATTTATCAAATGCTGTAAAAATTCACATACCCCTTAGTTCCAAAATTCCGGTCCATGAATGCATTCTAAGAAAATAATGGATATGCACAAGCATTCTACTTCAAGGACATTCAGCACAGTATTTTTTATAATAGTGAAAAAGCAGAACCTAAAACTTTTAAACTGTATCAGTTAAGCAAAATATTGTATATCCATATAAGAGAATGCCATTTTGCTATTGAAAATTACATTGAAGGGTTTTTTTTTATTATTGCTTCAAATACATACTTGTAGCATATTTTGGTTAAAAAGGAGTTTACAAAAATTATGACTTTATTTTCGGTAAAAACAAAGTGTTAAAGGTGAAAAGGTAGATAGGGTTTTGATGGTATTAAGTACTAATTGGGCCAGGGAACACAAGAATGTCTGGCCTTTGACCTGCCAAATTTCCCTGTTCCTTTCAGTTTTCTCAAAGAAGAGAAACGCAGGGAACAAATCAAAATAGTAAACAGAGTACCAGCTTATTAGCTGGGTCAGTGCCTGAGAGGTCCGTGAGATTTCTTAGTTAAAGGTGAAGGGGGGACCTATATGGTGCTTCTGTCTCCCCACCACAGCCAAAAGCAGGGACTCTACTTAGGCACGCATACAGAGAGAGGAAGGAAAGCCAGGCCTGAGTAAGTTATTGATATCATTGCATAGAATGAGGAGAGCCAATGAAAGTAAACTACCAAGGCACCAACTTTTCATCAGTCACCAGGCCCACTAGTAAACACAGCCTAATGAATGCCATAGAATTCCATCAATAACAGTAGCAGATTTCCTTCCCTGGGGTCATGAGGCAGGGTGGGGAGGAAGGTATGCTTACAGGTCAGCTGAAAGACCCAGAGCCACAAGGTCCTGCCCGCACTGCACCATTTCAGCAATCTGCTGCTGCCTACCAAATTGCTCCAAACCCAGCGGTTTATGACACGGTTCTGCGGGTTGGCCAGGCTCTGACATGCTGCTCCGCCCCGTGTGGGTTAGCTGAGTTGAGTCACGCAGCTGCATTCAGCTGGGTGCTTGGCTGGTGCCAGAACTTCGCAGCTGGAATCTCACACTCCATTCTCACTCCTCACTCCATAGTGTTACCTGAATCTCTTTGTGCACGGTGACCGGCTTTAAAGAAAGAGTGTTCTAAGAAAATAAGCCCTGTCCTAAAAAGGTACCCAGGATTCGTCGTAATCAGGTATGGCAAGACACTCAGACACAGAAATGATTGTCATGAAGGAAGACGTGTATACTCAAGATCCCGAGAGCCAGGGGCAGGGGGCACATTGGCTTGGTGTGTGAGAGTCAGATAAAGGAGCTGGTTGGAGGTGTGGGCTCTGGATTGGTTGGTTTATACATCAAAGTTGTTCTCACAGGGAAGTCATTTACAATCTCTAGGAATCAGAGAGCCTGGGAAGGTCAGTGTCTCCAGGATCAAGGCCCCAAATGCCAGCGCATCAAGAATACAGAGAAAAAGAAAATATAGTCCATACAAGCCCCAGTATGCAAGCTCTTGCCAAGCCTCTGCTTCCATCATGTTTGCTAAGATCCCATTGACAAAAGCCAATCACACGATCAAAGCAAGAGATAATATAGGAGAGAAGTAAACAAGGGCATGGATTTGGGAGATATTACTCATTGAGGGCCATCAATGTCATAGTTACTTCATGAATATTGCTGAATGAAAGGATATTTGCCAAAGTCAACACTGGTCACCCTTTGAGTCTAGAGTTATATATTTTGTTCTTTTATTCTATTTTGTCCTTTTTACCCTATAAAATTTCTTATTTTCAACGATGAACATGCATTATTTTTGTAATAAGAGCAAAGCCAAAGTTAATCAACTACATAAATACTACTGTCTTAGATCAGATTCCCTAGAAGCAGAACCTAACCTGAGGATTCTTGTGCAAGTGATTTAGTGCTGCCATGAGAAAACCAACCCGAAGGAAGTGAGAAAAGCAGAAGAGGACCAGAGAAGGAGCTGAGCAAGAGTGTGATCTCAGGTGAGGTCGAGTAAGGAGCGCTACAGGATGACCAGCACCATGGGGCCAGCTCACCTTGAGGCGATGGGATCAGGTGTTTGTACCTCGTTTAGTCATCATCTGTGGCTACCCCTGGGGAAGAGGGTATAACCTCTCAGACCTCTCCTGGAAATAGAAGTCCCACAGTGGGGAGCAAGTCTCTGGGGAAAGACGCAGCTTTCAGCCCTTATGAGGCAAGCTCCGAGCTGCTGGGGGATAGGTGTACCCCCTCTATAAAGGGGACCACTATCATCTACTACAGCTACTCTAGCTTGTTCCACAGGGTGATCTGGATCTTCTCACGTGAGTGCCTCTGAACCCCACCACAGAGTCCAAATATGCCCTCTAAACAGAGAAGAGACATCAAGTATTGTATACTGATGAATGGATGTTAAGTATGTGGAACTCAGAATTTCTCTGTTATGTATATACTATGAATCCTTTATGACGTCAGAGAGTGGGATTCTAGGGAACCCACCAGGATATTATAGATAAAAAATCACTCTTTTCTCTTGGAATAGCTGTGACCCTGATGATAAGGCAGATTTTGCCAAACACTTCTCCCATATTTTTTTTCCTCTGGGCTGAAATCATGCATGAGAAATTCCAAAAGGGATCATTTTTTTCTAAAGGTTACAGGCCTAAATTATAAACTCAAGTCAATAAGTTAGATGTCTAAAAATTCTAAAAATAGGGGTGGATAATAAGAGTGTTTTCTCAACCAAAACCACAAACTTCCCTCTGCTGCACTCAGAGAAAGCAGGAGAAACTCATCTTTCTCCCCAAGTGGAAAAACGGGAAAGAGAAATCTACCAGATGCTTTGGATTTTGTGCACTGGCAATGTATTTCCATCAATCTCATTTATTTTCGCTTGAAGTCTTATTTTCAGGCCATTACATTCCAATACTGAATCAGGCCATATCCACAAAGATGCTCTGGGAGAAGGAAATGGCCGTTTATTAGCAGGCATGCTTGTTTTCTGGTTTTTACCATCGGTGATAACATGAAACTGAAGGAGGGAGAAGTGATGGCTCATAGAATCTTCAGTAAGCAATTTTTCTTTTTTTTCTTGCGGGATCTTAGTTCCCTGACCAGCGATCGAACCGTGCCCCCTGCAGTGGAACCGGGGATTCTTAACTACTGGACCGCCAGGGAAGTCCCTTAAGTAAGCAATTTGATAGAGGTTCCTGGAAACATGGAGCATCTGGAAGTCTCTGCTAGGTGAGCTATGGACAGAACAGAGAATGGCCTTGTCGAAAGGGCTACAGATTCACCAAATTGAGAGATAGACAATAAAAATGAGACAAAGGGTTCCAGCACTGCCATGGTCCAAGTGAGATGGAGCGTGAGACCAAAGTACTGCCACCCAGCTTCTTCCCAAACTCCACTTGCCTTCAACAACTAACCTATATGACCAGCCAGAAAGAAAATAATTGAGGCCAGGAATTTTCAAAATTAAATTAAAAAGAAATGGGCACATAGCTATACAGCTGGCTAGAAAGATAGCCAAAACTGTAATCCAGAAATATCAATATAATGATCTTTCCAAAACATTGTTCAACCACTGATTAAATAGAATTTTATTCTTTTCAACATAATTAATAGGTTTTACACATTTTTAGAATTTTTTCATATACATAAAGCCACAGAAAATAAATCAATCGATCTTTTTATGCATGATATTTCTTGTTTGGGATTTGGACAGTTCAACTGCTTTAATTTTCTCATGGAAGATTAGCATGGAGGCACACAGATAGCAAACTAGTCTTCTGTTTCCAAACTTCTCATTCTAGTTCTTTCTCAATTTCTCCCCTCTCTCTCCCTCTCTCATTCTTTCTCCCTCTTTTCCTCCTTCCCGCTATCCTCATCTCCACTCCAATAAAAAGTTTGACAGATCCGTCCCTTCCCCTTCTCACAGGGGCTCACTACAGGCCATCTGGTCGTGTGATCTATGGTCACCTCTCTGGGAGACTCTGCAGGTTAACAACAGTCCTTTGAAGAAGCCAGTGGCTCTTCCGAGTCCTGGGAAGTTGAAGGAGTGAGCACCACATGCTAACACTTCCTCCCCCTGAGAAGCTGGCTTTGGAAGGAGAGGGAGATCAGCAGGGCTTCTCTGATGCTGGCCTGCAAGTGACTCCACCTGGCAGGGATCGAGGAAGGAAGAGCAATCAGTCCTTGGGGACCCTCCCCTGGGTGTTGCCCATCTTCCAGTGGCAGGACACAGCAGCTGCCAGTGGACAGGATGAAGAACACTTTAGAGATTCCACTCCCAAACCAGAAGTCTCAAGCTAGTTCTAGTTACTTCACTTGGAATATATTAGGCGAAGCCCCATGAAATTACCAACAGTCGACTGCTTTGACCTAAAAAAAAAAAGGTCAAACCGAATCTCACATGTGTCCACCTAATCTATCCTGCATGACGTCTCTGAATGACAAGGAAATTGTGGCAGTAAAAGAAAACCTTTGGAGGGACTCCATTCATCACGTCGACTGCATCACTCCCATGCTCAAGAATATTTAGTGGAATCCCCATTAACCCCACGATAAAGTTCACATCCATCACCATGGCACAAAGCCCTCTTCAAGGGCTTCAGCCCACCTATCGATAGTATTCATTCCTACTTCCCAGTACCCACCCAATCTGTCTTTACCTTTCCAAACCTTTCTCTCCCTCCACCTCTTGAAGTTCAGTGTAAGTCATAAGTGTTTGCAAAGTTTCCAACTTGCCTCCAATTCTTTTACGCATTCAACATAACTTGTCTTCCAAAAAGCAAAGGATAACAAACAGAAGAAGTATAATCAAAGCATGATGATGAACTTGACCTTCTTTTGCAGAGCTTGAATAGTTATTTGAAATTGACCTCACAAATTCAAAAGACAATTCTGAGTTTCTGTTGAAACAATAATACATTACTTGCTCTTCAACCAATAAAAAGAGAGAGATGACAGGATAAGCCTCAGTCCATAGGACTCTTCCATGGGGTTGAGGAAACTGACAATTGTGCATCTTCCAGGACAATACCACCCAGAATTCCTGGGAAGAAAAAATAAATGTTTTCTCAGTCGCTTAGGTAGGGGCACTCATGTTGGATCTTCCTTCAGGAGTTCCTCAGGTGATTGGATTCACAGAAAATTGGCCTTTCTGGCACCATATTCTTCCGTAAAAGTGATGGACCATCTGAATCATGAGAAGTCGGAACCCAAAGGACCCTCTTGCTAACACTCACACTAGGAGGTTACTGGGCTGGTTAGGAACTGCAAACATGTCCATTACAGAGGCAAGTGTTCTTGATTGGATCTCTTCCCTGAGATTCTACAGACCATATTTCCTTTGTCATACTCCAACCCTGACAATGGGCATGTGATTTATTTTCTGGCACATTGCTAATGAGAACCTTGTTTTATCAGAATTTCTACCCCTTCCTCTTTGCACCTCTCTTCTCTTACTTTTTTCTAGTAAACACGTTTCTTTTAACTTTCAGATAGGTTGAATCGGGGGTTGATGAAAGCCTATTTTAGTTTGGGTTCCCCCAGCCACATGATTCATGCCCCCCAAGACATGGATTCGTGTGAAAGTAGTTTTTCTGGAAGGCAATGCCAACAAATACGTGCAGGGGACTGGGAAAGTGAGCTAGGTAGGAAAAGGAGCCAAAGGTTCAATGTCAATCAAGTTACCCCTGAGGGCAACTGGAGCTTACACAGCTGAGGATTTCTGAGAGCCAGTGTAGGACACATGCTTCAGAGTTTTCTCAGCTGAGGGTTACCAGGGAACCACAATATATACACTTACCCCCTCCGTCATTGGGGGAGAGCTGCTGAGGAGCGGGGGAGTGGTGAAGTCCACAAATGTCCGATCATCTGGCAGGTGTGCAAAGGGAGTTTTGGGTCAGAGAGAGATGTCAGGCAAAGTAAACGCTGGCAGTTGGAAGGTAAGGGGGTGAGAAACAAGAACTTGGGGGAGGGGTGCTGACGGCGTCTGCTACAAAGCTAAAACTCAATTAAAGAAGAAAAGAGCTTTTTTTTTTCCGGTAAGCGGCCTGAGATGACCTCTAAAAATGGTCCACTATTCGCTCAACCCAGAAAACCTCAAAGCAAGTCAAGAGGTTCAAACCTTTGTGTTCACTTTAAGAACACTCGTGAAACTGCCCAGGCCATTAAGGGTATGCATATCTGAAAAACCACCAAGTATCTGAAGGATGTCACTTTAGAAGTAATGTGTGCCATTCCATCATTACAATGGTGGAGTTGGTAGGTGTGCCCAGGCCAAACAGTGGGGCTGGATGCAGGGTCGGTGGCCCAAAAAGAGTGCTGAATTTTTACTTCACATGCTCAAAAATGCAGAGAGTAATGCTGAACTTAAGGGCTTAGATGTAGATTCTCTGGTCATTGAGCACATGCAGGCGAACAGAGCCCCCAAGATGTGGCGCAGGACTTACAGAGCTCATGGCTGGATCAACCCATACATGAGCTCTCCCTGCCACATTGAGATGATCCTTACTGAAAAAGAACAGATTGTTCCTAAACCAGAAGAGGAGGTTGCCCAGAAGAAAAAGATATCCCAGAAGAAACTGAAGAAATAAAAACTTATGGCCTGGGAATAAATGCCGCAAAAATTAAATGCAAATAAAAGTAAAAAAAAAAAAAAAAGGAGAAGAAGAAGAAGAAAAGAGGCAAAGCCATCAGGAAAGACAAAGTGAGAAAGATGCTAATCAGAAAAGCAGCTCTGGAGCCTGGAGCCTGTTGAGTGGGGCTGGGTCTTGATGCCAGAATGGTGACCTCTGGGAAAGCTCACACCGATCAGTATTCTCTGGGACCTCCATCACCAGTGTCCTTGCCTCCTCAGTGAGCCACACCCAATCCCCTCCTCCCCAGGAGACCATCCTAGACCCACAGGTAGGTCTGGCCCAGGCTGATATGGAGGCACTGCTTTGCCCTGGGTCCCAGTGCACGTGAAGCCTTGTGTGTCCCCTCCAAGAGTAGAGTCTCTGGTTCCCCCAGTCCTGTGGAGCTCTTACTCAAACCCTGCTGGCCTTCAAAGCCAAATGGTTTGAGGGCTCCTCCTCCTGATGTGAGACCCCCAGGCTTGGGAGCCTGACATGGGGCTCAGAACTCTAACTCTTGTGGGAGAACCTTTGTATGAGCAAAGAATCGGAAAAAGAATGAATATATGTATATGTATAACTGAATCACTTTGCGGTACACCTGGAACTCACACAACGTTGTAAATCAACTATACTCCAATAAAATTTTTTAAAAAAAGAAAAGAAGCTCTGTTATAGAATCTTAGAAGGGTACCTAATCCATTCTTAATTTCCACCAAAGACCATCCATACATTGTACTGAAGTGTTAATTGTGGAAAAGCAAGCACTACGCTCTAAATTTCCTAGTTGAATAGTTGAGGCTCCATCCCAACCTTTTCTCAGACTTGGTTCCCTCATTTTCCAACTCTTACCTCTTTTCTTCAGTGAGACCCATCCCCTTCCTGCCCCGGGTGCTCACGCCAGGCTCATTGTAACTGCCATGTCTTCACTCATGCTACACAGCCTGGCTGGGGTCCTCTCCACCTCATGAAATCTCCCCACCTTTAAGACCTAACCCACACCTTCTCTGCTCGGTGAGGTCTTGCCTTTGCAGATTGTTCCCTCCCTATAGATCTGTCCTTGCTGGTGCTTGTGGTGGGCAGAACGATGGCTCCAAAGAAGCCCAAGTCCTGATTCCTGAAATCTGTGAATCTTACTTGGCAAAAGGGACTTTGCAGGTGTGATTAAGTTAATGATTTTCAGTTGGGGAGATTATTTTCTATTATTCAAGTGGGTCCAATGTAATTAAAAAGGGCCTTTAAAGATGGAAGAAGAGTCACAGCCAAAGAGAGAACCTGAGAATATGACCTTATTTGGAAACAAAATCATGGACTCGAAATTTGGTACGGCTGGTGTCCTCATAAGAAGAAGAGGGACACACAGAGAGAATGCCATTTAATGATGGAGACAGAGATTGGAATGATGCTTCTAAAAACTAAAGAATGTCAAGGTTTGTCAGCAACCCTGGAAGCTAAGAGAAAGGTATGAAACAGAGCCTTCAGAGAAAGCCTGGCTTTACCAACACATTGATTTGGACTTCCAGCCTCCAGAATTTTTAGAGAATAACTTTCTATTGTTTAAAGCCACTCAGTTTGTGTTACGTTACTAAGAGAAGCCCTAGAAACTAATCCACTACCTTGTATAATTGTCTTGAGGATTAAATTTAACAATACATGTAAAGTTCTTAGGCCATATCTTGGCATATTGGAAGTTTCAAATGAATGTTAGGTATCATTATTGCTTCATATGTATTAGATGTATTATCATTATTTTTTTTCTATTTTCCCTTAGACATTTTAATATTTTTTTATTGAAGTATAGTCGATTTAAAATATTGTGTTAGTTTCAGGTGTAAAGCAAAGTGATTCAGTTATACATATTTTCTTTTCAGATTTTCTATTATAGGTTATATCATTAATTTTTAAAATACTAGTAGAGTGACTACAGGCACTATGCTTTAAGCACCTCACGTGTAGGGATGGCGTCTCACACCTCCTCACTGATAATAAACCTTTTTAAGTTTTTCAGTTTTAATTTCTAATATGATAGACATTGCTATATCTCACATAAACAAAAGGTCTTGAGGGTCCTCAATAATTTTGAAAAGGGGTCTTGAGACCAAAATGCTTGAGAAATTCTGGAATAGGTGGTCTTGTTTATTTTTAATCATTCAGGCAGCTGGTCTTCATTCAATATATAGTTTTCAAAAAAAATTGGTGGTGTCAACCCTCTGTGGGGTTGGACTTGGCCAGTGAGATTCCAGAAAATTATTTTATGTTTCTTTAATACTGGCTGGGGTAAGAAGATACATATATTTAAGTGTGTGCCTGTGGATTTGTGTGTATATTTGTGTAAAGAAATCCCACCACTTAATGAACACACCCCAGTTGAAACTGAAGGAATGAGCAAGAATAAAACTAAAAGAAGAATCCAACTGGGATACACATCAGAGACAAGTTTAGTGGCAGGAAAGGAAGATAAATGAAGAGAAATGATGTTGACCACAAAGAGCCCACCATCCCCACATACAAGCATGTAGAGAGATTCACTTCGAGAATTTCTCACTTCTTTCCCTCTTTTCTCATTATTTTAGGAAGCCATCAAAATTACTTTTAACTTTGTGTACAATCCCAGAATCCAGTCAAAACTATCCAGACAGACATGTCACACCTTAGACCATGGCAGGTTTTTCTTTCCTGCCTAAAATTCTCAGATAAGAATCCAGAGAAGCTAGATGTGGTATCTGAATTGAATATTTCTTAGCAAGAAGGCAGTCTCCAGAGTTTTAAAAGGGACTCCATGGTCCCCATACTGAAGTGCTCATTTCTCACACCCATCTTCAGTCGTTAGGAACCCAAAAGGGGGTCCACTCAGACACAACCAGGCTGCTGAGGAGGCAGCTTCTGAATGCTGACCTGAATTTGCTCAGTCTACCTGAATTACACCAAGAGTCAGTAGATGCTTGTCAATGATTCAAGGCATTCAGGAGCCCATAAGCCTGAGGATGGGGACCTGGGTGTCTAGAGAGCTGCTGATGTTGAAGTTGGGAAAGGTTACATGAGGATGGACACACAGACCTGTTGAGACCCCCACTTAAGTTCCTCCAGTGGTGAGAGATCCTGCCTTTCCCAGTCAACATAGTTGGCTTATAGCATGGTCTGTCTAGGTCAAGTCCGCAATACCAGTTATAAACCTGAAGTGTATCAGCAATTCCTTGATAATATCATAATAATTTCCTTCAGCTACCACAAGTGCTCACAGGATGTGACCAGAAAGACTGAGAGTCCTTCTGTTCCAACACAAGGAGCAACACGGAGACCCAACTTTCCAACTGAATCCTTGATGGAACTCAGCACACCACAGCCTCAGAAATCCTGGTGAATTCCTCCTGGTAAAATAAAGGTGTTGGGCCAGATGGCCTCTGCACTCACTGATTCTATGATTTCCAGAGTCCTTGCCTCAACTCCAACAGAAATCTTTCACTTTTATTTATTCCTGTCTCCAAGACTAAAAGCTGTACATCTAATTGGCCATCACCAAAAAAATTGATAAAAAGAAATATTTAATCTTATGAAATGAGAGGCAGTGCTTACCACATTAAAGTGATGCAACCACACCATCTGAGCTCACCAGCATTTTACAGCTTGAAGGTCTCTTTCAGGTGGTGACACTCATAAACATGTCCCGTGTGAATAAGGGACATTATGTAGGATTGCCTTCTCCTGCTCCATAAGGACTTTTTGTCTACCTATAATGTTAACAGAGTTGGTATCACTGCAAGAAGGTGGCATAGTGCTCCTGTGGCTCTCCACTCGTGCTCCAATAACAGCTAGAAACTAATAAGCATTTAGCCAGGAAATTGGAGAACTGTCACAGAAAAGGAATACAATGATCTTACTGAAAGTAAATTGTTTTTGTAAGACCGCTTGATTGTGAGATTGCCTGATAGGCCAGGTTGATTCTGGCTAGCCGTGACCAGGAGCATTTATTCAATCTACATGAAAGTAGATATGGATTATGAAAAAGGAGTGGGGATAGGGAACAGTAGCCAGTCAAAATAAGCCAAGATTTCTGCTAAAGGGACGCAAGATCCCTAGGTCCTGAGATCACACAAGGTCTTTCCAGTAACAAGTATGGTACTGGATGATCACAAACATCCACAGTCATCTTTATACACAAAGATTAGAGTCAAGTGCACATCCTTGAATACAATTATGCACACACTGATTTATCAAAGAAGTTGTGAAGCACAGGCATCTCTGGATACCGCAGGATACCGCAAACATCCAATGTCTCAAACCAGCCTGCCAACTGTACCCTGTTGCCTTGGCAACAGGATGCAAGCAGGCATGGAAAAATCCTGTTGCCTCAGCAACGGGATCTCAAAAAAAAAGGAGTGGGAGCTGTGACTATGGCAAAGGCTGTAGGTTCAAGACAGTAGGTGAGATTTTAGTCCCATTAGAGTGAGAAATATGGAATTTATGCTAAGATAACAGTCGTTCATCTATTAATTGACAAATATTTGTGGACTGGCCCCTATGTGCAATACACTGTGCCCTACGGAATGCAGAGATGGACCTGTTTGACTGGTCCACCACATAACTGGTATGTGCCAGCAAACAGTAATAAATATTAATGATGAATCAATGGATGTTCTTAAGAAGGTCATAATACAGTGACCAAAGCTTACTAGGACTTGAGTGTATGTGATAAAGAAAGTGAAACTCCTGTGTGTACTACCAAATTCCACTCTACAGGATAATTTATTTGTAAATTGAAATACAATGCTATGACACTGAATTAGAACCATCGACATATATATCAACTGAGTAAGGCTATAAAACCTAGACAGAAACTGGTAAAGGCCAAGCCCATTTGTAATTCTCTCCCAGCAAGTAGTAATGCAGGCAGAGGATTCTAGATCACTTAGATCACTGAAAATGATTAAAGTTGGAAATTTCAAAGAAAGTACTAATTATTGAATTTTAATTGCTTTTTTCTTGACACATTCCAGATTTTGGCTAAGTCTGTCAATATGCACAAAACATCAAACAAACATTAACAATAAGAATATTCATATCATATGATTATTTCAAAGTAGAATATTTTGTGAGAGTTTGACCACAAAAAGTGAATTGAATTTTCCCTCTTACTCCTTATGACTTTGGAGATGCACAAATCAAAGATGGTTTCCACAAATACAATAATTCATTTCAACCTCTCTCAATACACACATAGAGTTCAAAACTCTCAAACCGGGAATGTGAAAGGTACAACCACTCTAGGAAACAGTTGGGCAGTTTCTTCAAAAGTTAATTATACACCTATCATATGACCCAGCCGTTTCACTTCTAGGCATTTACCCCAAAGGAAAACAAAGTCTGTGTCCATGCAGGCACAGATATTCATCACAGCTTTATTGATATTTTCAATAGCCAAGTATGGGAACTCAAATGTTCATTAACAGATGAATGGATAAACAACCTGTGGTGTACAATAGAAAACTACTTAACAATAAAAATGAATGAACTATTGATACACAAAACAACAATAGACAGATCTCAAAATAATGACGCTGACTGAAAGAAGTCAGAGATATGAGAGTATGTGCTATATAACCCCATTTATATTGTTTTAAAATTAAAACCAATCTACAGTGCAGCAAGCAGATCAATGATTGTCTGGGGTGAGGCGTGAGGAGCACAAGCAAGGGGCACAAATGGGCAGCAGGACACTTTTGGATGGATGTGTTCACTGCCTTAATTGTGATTTCACACGGATACACACACTCAAAACCTCAAATTTCACACTTTCAATAAATGCAGTTGATTTTGTGTGGATTACACCTCATTGACTCTTAAAATAACTTCTCACATTCTCAAGGAAAGTTACTCAAACAGACCATCACATGATCTGTATGCATTCATTAAAAGCAATATATAAAAAGACACCATGAACTTAGTTTTTGTCTGCCTCTTACTACTTACTAGATGGCACTTAAATGTAAGTCAGATTTAGTTATCGGTTGAAGCAAACATGCAGCTGAAGGAACATTTTAATTTTCTTTGTCTAGTCCTCTATTAGCTGTTCAATGTCTTCCTGCTTCTGTGCCTTAGAATTGTTCATTCCTGCTTCTTGGATCCACCCTGGTCTGCTATCTTAGAACCTGAAATTGGAAGTGCTTTGGATACCCCTTGGCAGAGCTGAATGTGTGCTTCTCAGAAATGTTTCCAATGCCTAAGCTCTTACAAGGGGCTTCCAATACCAGCCTCAGTCCTGCCCATGCCCAGCCCTGATACAAACCTACGAGCACCTTTGGAGGCTCAAACCTTTCCTCAGAAACCCACACAACCTCTTTCATACCTCCTCCTTTTTCTGTCCCAACCCACAGATCCTTCTCCCTTAAATTATTCTCAACTGAGATCATTAGAAATGTACTTAAACACTCACAACTAGCTCGAGAAAAAGCAGCCAACTCAAGATTACAGAGATAGTTTGTAGGTGCCAAAAGCAGGATCTGCAGCCAGGTCTATCTACTACCAATACCCGTCCTGTACTTAAAAAAATGACTCCTTGGGGCTTCCCTGGTGGTGCAGAGGTTGATAATCCACCTGCTAATGCAGGGGACACGGGTTCGAGTCCTGGTCCAGGAAGATCTCACATGCCACGGAGCAACTAAGCCTGTGCGCCACAACTACTGAAGCCCGAGCACCACAACTGCTGAAGTTCACGCACCTAGAACCCATGATCCATAACAAGAGAAGCCATCGCAATGAGAAGCCCACGCACTGCAACGAAGACCCAATGCAGTCAAAAATAAATAAATTAAAAAAAATTTTTTTAAAACAGAAAATGACTCCTTGATTTAAACAAATTTCAATCTTCCCTTGGTGTTTCAATGGAAATTTCAAGAATATAATTGTAAAATAAGTCATTGTGGGTTATTTCTGCTCATCATGATGATTTTAGAAAGTGACACATTGTTATATTTAAGGAATTCAACTGGCTTTCTAGTTTAGGACACCTGGAATAAAAAAAAATTAAAATCTGAAAAAAACCCCATTCAATTTAAGGCTTTCTCCTCCTGTGACCCTTTCTATTCTTTTAGCTTGAGAGCCTTTCTTCATCTGAGGGTTGAGGCCATTACGATGTTTTCAAAAGGTGCCTCCAGCAAATACACAAACCTGTTAAAGGGAGTTGGGAGGGAAACGTGCAGCTTGAACAATGGAATCTGGCTGCTGTCATCAGTTTTTACTTTCTAACTACTTAAGATTTTTCTAGGAGTAGGAGAGGGAGTTAACTCACATTTACATCTCCTAAGAAGGATGGACACATTCTGTGCACCAATATGGCAGCAAGGAGAAGACAGTGCAAACCAGACAAGAAAATTATCACTGATATGGGAATCATCACCATTATAGGAGACACTTCCTGTCCCAATGCTGGCACAATTATGTTTAGCTCGGTTTTGCTCATTATAATGTCATTTTTTTAATGTGTGCAGCAGATCATGATACATTTTCAGTTAAATAGTAATTCTAACAGTAACAGACTGACACTGCCCAAATTAACTGAGACAGTAGGGAAAGAATTAAGAGAGCCCATCTTATTAAGACTAGTGTAGTTTTTTTTTAATTGCCCAGAATGTTAGTTTTATAGGAAGAGAGAGAAAGAAAAGCAAGAAACAAATATAAAGCATAACACCAGTTATATCTTGTGGAAGCTTTCCTTTAGAACCACAAACAATGCACTATTTCTTCTGTGTTCTGAAATATTCATATTCTATTTCAGTTATAGCTTTACCTAGTTTCTTCCATGCGCTTTGTTAATAACCGTGACCTTAAATACATACATTTAGGGCTCTCCGGTGCTGGATGGAAGTTCATCTCACGGAGGTGATTGCTTCTCAGTGGCAAACCACATTCCATGCTTTTCATGAACGATAGCACAAAGAAAATTCAAAGTAGGAGACAGATCACTGACTGCATATTATTGTACATAAACTTAGTCCCTCAATTTCAAGGTATTAAAAAAAACCAGCCAGTGTGGTCAGATGGCTGAAGGGGCCACTCTGGGAAACTGGCTTTGTCACTATGGACTCGTGGGCAGATGAAGCAGTTTGTTCACTATGTAGATGGAGATCTGTTAGCTCCAAAGTCATTTGAATTATATCATTGCCTAATTTTATTTATGAAGCCCTAAAACATGCTCCTTCTCCTGTGCCTCACTTATCAAGGAAAAGAGCAATATGTTCAAATTAAACCAGAAAAACTGGTGTCTGGAGCCCTGAAAATAGCTAAATCTATAAATATTATATAATGAAGGAAAATGTCCTCTTCAAGTTTAGATGTTAAGGGTTATTTTGCTTTGAACTTGAAAATAATTATACAAAGCTAAATATTTTGCTTTACTATAATTAAATACATATAATTATGATCTCACTATTATCATGATACTTTCTTAATTAGAACTTCTTAAAAGCACAAGAACATATTAATGAACTGTCACTAAATTAAAGAAATTAGAGAGTGAATTATTACAATTAGATCTAAAATTTGAGTATCAAATTTACCATACTTGATAATGTTTCACTGCCATCCCATAATTAACCTAGTATCCACAGTGGGTTCTCTATTAGTATTACTAATTCAAAGACAAGTTTTCAAGAAGCAATGATATTAATAAAGATGAGGAGAAGAATAGTGTCATAATCTGAAAACAAAACGTTAAAAATACAGAAGATATGGTGTACATCAACAGTTACTGACCACCATTTTGTTTGAAGACTACATATAAAAAAGGAAAATAACTGAATGTATATGTTAATGTTTCTAAAAGCAATTCAAGATGCCAGAATCAGGTAATTCCTCTCAGCTTATAGAAGAAACAATACACAGAGAATCATCAAGTGGTCAAGTTTTAAGACATTCTAATTTGGATTGCTCAAAAACAAGAAATGCAACTGAAAACCAGCAATGCTTAAGGCATTAAACAGTCTGGAATTAGACATGAACACTGTAAATGAACCTCACAAATTAGAACGACACTTACTCTTCCATTTTTAACTCAGAATTACACGAGGTCTAATTCTTGTTAAACTGCACACTTCGTACGTGACACCTAAACATCTAACTGATTGTCTGCGGGAAAAGAATTAAAAAATGAAGGAAAAAATTTAAAAATTACTATCATCTTTTGCCTGGTCCACTGCAATCTTCTCTTAACCAATCTCACTACTTCCGCTCCTGGCTCTCGGCAAGCTATTGCTAAACTGCAGCCAGATGTACCTTTTTAAAACATAATGTCACCTCCTTTCTCTAAACTCACATCCCTTGTCTATACCATGACGGATGGCTTCCTCACCTCCTGCTATCTCTCCTGCTTCACTGCACTGAGCCACAGAGGCCTCCTCGTCCACTCCCTGGGCCTGTCGGGCATGTTCCACCTCAGGAGCATTGAATTTGCTGTTCCTTCTGCCATCAATGCTGTGCCTCCAGGTATTTGCATGACTTGCCCCTTTAATGCATTCAGGTTTCTGCTCAAATGTCACATAATTACAGAGGCTTTCCCATTCCATTTTGACATTTCTATGTAAAATAGCCTGTCTCTCCATATCTACCAATTACTTTCTATTATCTTGCCTTTTTATATTTTTGTCCATAGCACTTAAGTATATTTTATGTATCTATTATATGTCTCCCCTCACTATGAAGGTAGGGGTTGTCAGCTGTTTTGTTCACTGTTATAGCATTAAACTAGAATAGTCTCCAGAAGAGAATAGATGCTCAATAAATTGTGTTGAAAAAATGAAATAAGAGACTGATTTTTCAAAGTGTTGCAAAGATATTCTCCATGTTAAAACAAAGGGCAGAAATCAAAATTATAGCATGATTTTTCAAAGAAATTGTCAAATGGATTCTAAAGTTAATAAGGAAATACAACAGGCCTCAAAGAGCTAAATCAATCTTGACAAAGAAAAACAGAATGGGAGGACTTACACAATCTAATTTCAAGACGTATTACAAAGCTACGATGATCAAGACAGTGTAGAATTGGCCTAAGAATAGACATATAGATCAATGGAACAGAATAGAGTTCAGAAACAGATCCACACATATACTGTCAAATTATTTTCAACAAAGATGCCTAGTAAAATCGATGTAAAAAGATTAGACGTTTTAAGAAATGATGCTGGAAAAGCTTGATACCCACATGGATACCCTCTTTATTATTCTATGTACAAAATTAAATCAAAATGGATCATAGACTAAACATAAAAGCTATAGCCATAAATAATTTATTTTTTTAAAAAGAGCCTATTTTTGCAACCTTAGAATAAGCAACAATTTCTTTAATACGATGTAAAAAGCACTAACAACAACAAAAACTAACAAAATTAATTGGACTTTAACAAAATTAAAAGTCTCTGTTCATCAAAAAAATACCATTAATAAAATCAATAATCAAGTCATAGACTGGGGAAAATATTTTCAATATGTATGTTTGACAACAGATTCATATCTGGGACATGTAAAGAACTCCTACATATCAACAAAAACAGACAAATAATTCAATAAAATAATGAGGAAAAGATTTGAACAGATACTTCATTCACATACAACTAGATATATAAATGGCTAATAAGCACATGTAAAGGCGTTCAACATCCATGGTTATAAAGGGAATGCAAAACAACAACAACAACAACAAAAATCCTCAAAGAAATACACTTTTACACCCACTACAAAGGCTAAAATAAAAAAAGACTGGCAATACCAAATTGGCAAGAGTGTGGAACAATTGGAACTCTCATACATTGCTCCTGAATGTTTTAAACAGTAAAATTTTGGAGAATTGTTTGGTAGTTTCTTTTAAACATACAATACCTTATGACCCTGAAATTCTATTCCTAGGTATTTACCTAAGAGAAATAAAAATATATCCACCAGAAACTTATAGAAGAAAATTTATACCAATCTTACTTATTATAATAGCCCAAATCTGAAAACAACGTAAGTGTTCATCAACAGGAAAATAAACAAATTGGGATACAGTTATATGATGTAATATTACCTAGCAGGATAAACAAATTATTGATATTCACAACAACAACATAAATGAATCTCAGAGATGTTATATCATGTGAAAGAAGCCAGATGCTGAAGAGTAGTACATACTGTTGGATTTACCTGAAGACAAAAAATAGGCAAAAGTAATCTATAATGACAGAAATATTAAATCTGTCCATAGGCAGGGGATTGCACATTTTACTGTATATAAACTATATCTCAATAAAAGGGGGGTGTAGCATGGATGTGAGAATTGTATATATATCTGTGTGGGAGGTTATAAAGCCTTGCTTTATTTTCTGAAAACATAACAAGTATAGAACATTTCCAAAACAAGTCATGATTTTTCCTGATATTTCTTTCACTACATCATTACTTGTTGCATTTTCACAGACTTGGGGGAAATTCAGGCAACAATTAACCAGACAATAAAAGCAAAGATGTTTACAAAAATATTGTCCTTTTAAAATATATCATTTTCTACATGGCTTAATTTAATCTCTTAGCAGAGACCTGCAGACCCAAGCCTTCAGTGGCATGCTCAGCAATTTTAAATGACATATGGTATAATAAAAGTAAAGCAACTCAGATAAAACATTTTTAAAAATTTGCACTAAGAAAATGAGAATCAGGTGCTTACATATTTGCTCAATTCTTAAGTGGTTAACTTTAAAGATATGTGAAAATTTAAGAAAAAATACCAAATGCCTGTGAATAAAGTTTGCTAAGAACATATATTAAATGTATCATAAAACTACAATAAGAATTCTAAAAGTTAAAAAATTATAAAATTAGGAAATCCAAAAAAGAGGGGATATATATATATATATGTATAGCTGATTCACTTTGCCGTACAGTAGAAACTAACACAACATTGTAAAGCAACTATACTCCAATAAAAATTAATTTAAAAATTATAAAATTATTATGAAGGGCTTGTGAATTTAGAAAACAATCTTTGCTGATAAGTACTCTACTAGCTGCCTGGGCCCCCAAAGTAGATGGAATTTAAGATGATGATTATTTGTGCCACGTTTCAATAGTGTGACAATATCAGATTATCATAGAACTCTTTCTTTTTTATTTCAACAAAAGCTTAGAATAAATTTCTAGGACTCACTATACAAACACTTAATTTATCCAGATCAGATGTAATTTTTTGAAAGATGATATTTGTGGTCACATAGGGAGAGAGGGAGATGTTAGAAAACAGAGTGGAATGGATTCAATCTTTTGGAAGGTCCTCAAAGCAGAGCTGATGCTTCTCGGAGTTGAAAAAGAAATTATATCCGTGGACAGCAGTTTCATCCTGTCCCCACAGTTTCAGCCTACCCTAGGGATTTCTGACCTGCCGAGCTAGCCCCCCCTATGATATAAGCCTATTCCTCACGATAAATCTCTGAATATGCATCTCCTACTGGCTTTGCTTCACACAGTTTGGGTAGGACTGTCCTGCACATGGCATAGTATAAGCATCACTAGCTGCTGCCCCTTATGTATCAGTAACGTTCAAGGTCATTGTGATAAACAAAATGGCACCCCTCAACACACACACCCATTTCCTATCGCTCCCTTTTGGACAGTACAGAAGTGGTACCCTCAATCACTGCTAGGGGTGGGGAAGAGACTAGAAGCAAGAAAGGTAGATATTGTAATGAGATAATAAAATAATGAGAATGAGATAATGAGATAATATCTCATGAGATAATGAGAATGAGAACGGAAATAAGATGGATTTGTCAGACATTTCAAAGATAGAATTGGTAAAAGTTTGCTAGTGAAATGGATGTAGGGTTTGAGGGAGAGTGAATTGAAGAAGATGTCAAGGTTCTACTTTAGGTGATGAGGTGTAGAACGTGACTAGGTTCAAGCCATCCACTGTGGGAGTTGCTGACTATGAGGTACCTGTTACACATGCAGGTAAACATCCAGTTCAAAATTTAGGTCTGGCACACGGGAGAGGCTGAGACCAGATAGATAGCTTTGGAGGTCTTCAGAATATGAGTATGGAAACTATGTTGTAAAACACACCCCAATGTATTTTGTTGTCTTAGAAAATGTTGTGTACGTCTCTTCCCATGGCCGTTATGCTATTGAGACCATGCCAGGAGGCTGAGGCTTATAAACCAAAGGGTAAGGAACACCCAGGGAGAGAGAAGTGAGTGATGGAAGGGCAATTTCTGGCAGAGTGGATGGGGAACTGGGGAGTCTTTCTGAAACTCAAAGAAGGCATCTGCTAGAAAGAAAAAGATGAGAAGACAGGTGCAAGCATCCTTGTTTTTCCTTTGCATACCCACTCCAGCATGGCTGAGCCCCGGGAGTGGGGTAGAAACCCACAGAGGATTTGAGAGGGACAAACCAGGTCCAGCCAG
Organism: Balaenoptera borealis; assembly: GCF_965194805.1. Classification (NCBI taxonomy): domain Eukaryota; kingdom Metazoa; phylum Chordata; class Mammalia; order Artiodactyla; family Balaenopteridae; genus Balaenoptera; species Balaenoptera borealis. The sequence goes on from NC_138862.1 coordinate 146,474,349, forward strand.
AAAAAGCTAGAAGCTTCAGAGAAGCTTTGTGATGATAATGGCACTATATACTCTGTGGTTGGCATGGGCACTTAACATAAAGCTCGTGAGGGTAGACTCCTTGTCTGTTTTGTTCACTGGCCTAGCACATAGAATAGTGCCTGACACCTAGAAGGTATTCACTAAGTATTTGTTGAATGGATAATTGAATGACTGGCACATGGAATAGGAATATAGTTGGAAAGTATGAAGAAAGCACCTGGCCTGGTGGTGCCCCTGACTGCCAGGTTGTTCCCCCTGGGCTGTATGTGGATGGATGGAAATTCAAAGCTTCCCTGTACCCTACTGGGAATGTAGAAGATGGATGTGGTGCTAGCTAGCAAGTGCACCAGGCCATCATCGCTGCATTGTGGGGGGCGGGCACAGAGAAGACAGCTCAACCCACGAACACCAAGGTAGGTGCTCCAAAGCCACAGAGATGGGTTCACCCCACCTAGGGTCAGTAGAGGCCTGTAGAATAAGGGGGTACAGAGCCCCTGGCCCTCTTCCAGTGGCGTGGGGATGCTGAAGCTTCCCCCTGCCCCCGGCTACCATCTTGGGAGAAAGAAATGAAGAGGTGAACCCTTGAAATGGGAAAGAGACTTTTAGGCCAAAAGAGACTAATATAAGTGATAGTGACTCCATTCACAATTTCTGCCATCAGCAGGAAAAGGAGTTCAAAACAAAATGATACATGATTATAAAAATAAAGTTCCCATTTTGTACAACTGATTTTTATGCAAGTTCATATGAAATGGAAAACCACTGGGCTGGATGGGTCTCACTCAAGGGAAGAGCAAGAAGAGAAACAAAACACGTAAATTTAAGAAGCCAGGGTTGAAAGAAAAAATAAGAGACTATTCAGAAAGGTAAGATGGAAACCAGGACAGAGAAGTATAGTGGAAATCACAGCAAAAAAAAAAAAAAAAAAAAAAAAAAAAAATCAAGAAGGGGATATGAACGATAAGGATGACTTAGCCTTCAGTTTGATAATGCAGTTAGTTGGTAGCTGTTTTGGAGAAATTCAACGTTTTAGTCCATACTACCCAGGATTGAATCCAAACACCTTAACTTAGGCATTCACAAACATCTGCCATCTAGCACCAGCCTGCTATCCCAGACTTTTCAAAATATATATATAAAAATATAACGCATTGTAAGTAAAAATATGCATTGTAAATCAGGAGACCCTAGTTTCAGTCCTAGATCTGTCACTAACTAACTCGGTGACCTTGAATAAGTCTCTTAACATCATTGGAACAGAAGTGGTTAATCCCTGTGAATCTCACACGGAAGAACATGCTTTTCTCAGAAGTACTCTCCAGTCTCCCTGGAACATTCAACTCTGCTTCATTTGTACACATAGAAATATGTTTTATTCACCCTCATTAATATTAGTCTAAAGCTGGATTCAGAAAATCCCAATAACCTGAAGGACAATGAAGTTTTCCATTGATTAGCCAGATTTTTCCAGGCTGGATTTTTTATTTTAAACACTCATCCTTATATTTGTTGGTGAAGTCTAAGTAGCACGCCCTTTAGAAATGTCTGTAACAAATTTTGTTGTCTGGTATATAAGATAATATCCAAAAGATAATTATGTTGAGTTTAACATGTTGTGTACAGTGTCAAAACACCAATTATGATTTTGATTATTAAAATGCCACAATATCCTCTATATTACAATAGCCTTTTATTACTACACATTTAAGTAAAAATTGTACCTCATTTTTCTCTGCTTACTTCTTGTCAGTTTGACTCTGTGCTCTCCTTATTATCTCTCATTTTGAATTATAAAAATTAGAAAGCTTAACAGCCTTCAAAATAAAAGTCTTGTTTCACTTTCGTATATGATAAACCAGAGTACACAGGCGTGAACTTTATGAGTGAAGACTTCTCTGTCCTCTTGAAATATGTATCAATTTTATTTCTTTACTAGCCTGTTATGCAAATTGCCATTACTAAGAATAAGCTAACATGTGAAAATAAATAGCATATGTTCTATGAGACAGGAGCCCTTAATGTTTCTTATCAATTGTTTGCTTACCCACTAATGGATCTCCTTATTGGTACTGGGAATTTATACAGTTCTACTGAATCCATTAATTTCTTTCTTTTGACTATTATTCATCATTGGATTATGTACTTGTACTGTTGATATGAACTGCTCTGGGAAAACATTCCACTCTATTTGAAAGGAAACAATCATAATACCATAACACTGCTTAAGAAAAAAAGAAACATCAAATTTAATACCTATAACTTTTTCACCAGCAATGATGTAAATGTACGTTATAAAAAATAATAATTGGTACCCGGTTAAAATAATGCCAATTAACTACATGTTGTCCTTTGATAAAATATAATCATATTTCCTTCTCAGTTCTTTAATGAAGCTGCAGTTTTTCCTCTTAGAAAACGTTTCATTAATCTTGAAATGAAAAAATTATCGGTATGCCTAAAATACTGCAAGAGAAGAAGGTATTTTAGGGCTCCTTAAAATAGGAGTATAAATTTTGCTTTGAAGCAAAGTAGTTCTCTAGGGTCCCTATAAGACGAACACTCCATGAGGCATTGTGGCTGGCCAGTAGCCAGTGCTCAAGAAATATTTTTAAGCTGCAGGAATAACATACACAGATTTAGTACTAATGGGCCAGTTAACACTAAATTAACAAGTTGCATCAACAAACTATTCTTCTAACATAGGCATTGCTCATTTTATAAATTGATGTTATCTTATAGTTTATGTCATTTTAAAATTTTCACAGTATATTTAAACACATTAACTTATTTAATTCTAGTGCCCTCTGCAGTAGGTAATATTTCCCCCTAATTTACAGATGAATACAAAACCTCTAGAACTTCAAAAATCCCTCCATGACTGTAGCTCTCACCCTCATAGCCTGGGAGCTAGATTTCTCCAGTTAAAATGTCCCTGCAAACACATATGGAAATATTGATGGATAAAATGGTATGGAACTTTGCATCTGTTTCAAAATAATCCAGGGATAGCAATGATAAACGATTGGTCCAGAGTACCAAATTTTTGGAGCTGGGGGTGGGTACATAAAGCATTTCTCTTTACTTCTGTAAATGTATGAAATTTTTCACAATAAAGAGTTTTCTTTAAAAAAGCTGAGAAGAATAAATAAATAAATAGGTCCTTCTCAAGGTGTTTTGCTAAAGATAAGAGGGTTTCTGCTATTCGATTTTAGATTAACTCTACCCACTCCCACATCTGCTACGTGAATCTAATACAAATCACTTCTCTTATATCCAACTGGAAATTGGCTAAGTAGCTTTGCAGTGCAGAACCTAATAGAAAAACCCCAAATACTTAAGATATAGAAATAGCTAAGTCTCTTGCATTTGAGTTTACTGGGAGTACTATACTCTGAATGCAACATGAGATCCAGAGAATGATGTGTTTCTCATTGTCGCCTAGTTTTTACAGAGTCTGGTAATACAATACCAAGCAATGTGCACTCTGACTCCCCTTGTATAACATTTAACTGAGCTCTGCAAAAGCTGTAACTCCAAGTTATATGCTCCTAGACATAAACCTGGGCCTTAGATATCATCATGGATTGTTCTGTGAAATTACAGCTGGGCTCAGCATTTAAGGCAATAAAGATAATAGAGTTTTCCCCCAAATAAAACTATATTGAATCTTTAATTTCTGGATTCCAAGTATGTCAAGATAAACCCACCAAACAATAGTGCTTTCCTTCTAAAAAAAATGGAGTTTGCTATTTAAGATATCAGAATGGCTCTTCTTTGAGACCAAATTCTTATATAATTTTCCCAGCTGAGGCAGAGCAGGTCCTTAGGATCCTGGAAAGGAATTTAATGACCAGGCACCCTGATCAAGAATGGGCATTATAACCCTGTTACTAGATCCCTGCTTTGGGGAAGCCCAGGGCATGACTGAAGGATGAGTTATGGGTCATGATACAGCAAGGGCACACAGGAAGGGAGATAAGGCATAGCAACAAGAGCATCACCAATACCATCACTTGCACATGTGGAAATTTGTAGTTTTAGCTATGCTCAAAATAGCGTTAAATATCAGAATAATTTAGAGGTTACTGGCAATAAAAGCACGTATTCTGATTTGAAGCATGATAACATTATTACCACCACAGATAGTAATGAAAGCAATTACACAATTCACTGCTATTTATGCAACGATCATATTATAAACTTAAATAATTTCTAAGAGATCTTATTGATACCTCTGGTTTTGTTATAGACAATAAATTGTGGGTTAGTCCTTTGGAGCACCAGTTATATTGACTTAATTTTAAGATATCAAAATGGATGAAAATATGTACCTATATAGTGGTGAAATATTACATGTAGCAATTAATATTTTTCTAACTTAAGATGAATTTTCCTTAAGACAATCATGAACAACTTCAGACAGCCCATCAGAATACATGCCGAAGAGACTGAAAGGTTCCCACTTACCTGAGATCGCAGAGCCAGCTTGCGCTGACACGTGGGTGCGTTCTGGTTAACTTCCATAAAATACTCTGTGTGGACCTCCACTCTCCTTCCAACTTCTTCTCCAAGGCCAGCTGAGATGGCATAAATTGTCTACATACTTCATCATGACATCCGATATCATGGAGCTGACTTCTACAATATCTGGGCGGGCTTCTGCATCAGCAGTGGGGCATCTAAGAGAAGATAAGCTAATTACAGCCCGCTGGTCAAAGTCGGGACCAGGCCCCGTGATGTGAAGGGTCAAGGTTAAAATCTGCTGTGTGTCCACCATGGTGTTTGTACCCAAGAGAATCTGAGGTAAGATGGACATCAAGCATAGTTTTGAATCCAAGACTTCTCAAAAGGCATTTGGAAAGTTTGGGAAGGAGAGAGAGCTGCACGGCTCTCTTTGCAGTTGGGCTGGTGGGCAAGGGTTACAGGCTAGACAGGAAGCTTCTCCCAGTCTCAGCATGAGAGGGTGGGATCTGCATCTCCTGCATCTCAGTGGCCAGTGAAACAAAGAGGGGTCCCAATAATATAGGCCCTGATGATCACACGTGATACACCAAAAGGAAGGTAGGATTCTGGGGGTCACACTTACTGGCCTTTTCCAGCTGTCTGGGGGCAAAATCAACACAACTTGATTAGTGAGAGTCTTACAAAACATGACATCACAAAAATAAAACTCAGCCCAGTTACTTAGAGGTTTAAGATGTGTGTAGTAATTTTTTTTTAAGTAGCAAGTTCGACACGTTGAATGGTAATACTTTCTGTGATTTTGGAGGTAGGGAACACCAGACATCCTACTAAAGGGAGCATTGTTCTTGTCACAGCTAAACCCTAGGAGAAGGCTATTCTAGATGCCTGTGGAACACATTATCAAGACCATTGGTTACCATGCTTTAAATACTTTTGGCACTCACTATTACATTTTGTCTATTTTTTAAATTCAAATTCTCAAACACTGAAGTCATGTGTACTTCTCAATAAAATTTAACTTATTTGGACTTTGAGAAAAAGATCTAATTTTCACATCTTTGATTTCACAACCCATAGTTAATACAACTTTCACCTGTACTGATGTCTCCAGGCAAGATTTAAGAATTATTACGCGAACCTCGAGGCAAGATGGTGGAAGAGTAAGACACGGAGATCACCTTCCTCCCCACAGATACATCAGAAATACATCTACACGTGGAACTGCTCCTACAGAACACCCACTGAACGCTGGCAGAAGACCTCAGACCTCCCAAAAGGCAAGAAACTCCCCACTTACCTGGGTAGGGCAAAAGGAAAAAGAAATAACAGAGACAAAAGAATAGGGACGGGACCTGCACCAGTGGGAGGGAGCCATGAAGGAGAAAAGGTGTCCCCACACTAGGAGCCCCTTCGCGGGTGGAGACTGCGGGTGGCGGAGGGGGGTAGCTTCAGAGCCACGGAGGAGAGCGCAGCCACAGGGGTGCGGAGGGCAAAGCGGAGAGATTCCCGCACGGAGGCTCGGCGCCGAGCAGCACTCACCAGCCCGAGAGGCTTGTCTGCTCCCCCGCCGGGGCGGGCGGGGCTGGGAGCTGAGGCTCAGGCTTCGGTCGGATCGCAGGGAGAGGACTGGGGTTGGCGGCGTGAACACAGCCTGAAGGGGTTAGTGCGCCATGGCTGGCTAGGAGGGAGTCCGGGAAAAGTCTGCAGCTGCCGAAGAGGCAAGAGACTTTTTCTTGCCTCTTTGTTTCGCGGTGCGCAAGGAGAGGGGATTCAGAGCACCGCCTAAACGAGCTCCAGAGATGGGCGCGAGCCGCCGCTAGAAGCGCGGACCCCAGAGACGGGCGTGAGACGCTGGGGCTGCTGCTGCCGCCACCAAGAAGCCTGTGTGCGAGCACAGCTCACTCTCCACACCGCCCCTCCCAGGAGCCGGTGCAGCCCGCCATGGCCAGGCTCCCGTGATCCGGGGACAACTTCCCCGGGAGAACGCATGGCGCGCCTCGGGCTGGTGCAACGTCACGACGCCTCTGACGCCGCAGGCTCGCCCTGCCTCCTCCGTACCGCTCCCTCCCCCCGGCCTGAGTGAGCCAGAGCCCCCGAAGCAGCTGCGTCTTTAACCCCGTCCTGTCTGGGCGGGGAACAGACGCCCTCAGGCGACCTACACGCAGAGGCGGGTCCAAATCCAAAGCTGAACCCCGGGAGCTGTGCGAACAGAGAAGAGAAGGGGAAAGCTCTCCCAGCAGCCTCAGGAGCAGCGGATTAAAGCTCCACAATCAACTTGATGTGCCTGCATCTGTTGAATACCTGAATAGACAACAAATCATCCCAAATTGAGGAGGTAGACTCTGGGAGCGGGATATACTATTTTTTCCCCTTTTCTTCTTTTTGTGAGTGTGTATGTGTATGCTTCTGTGTGAGAATTTGTCTGTATAGCTTTGCTTTCACCATTTGTCCTAGGGTTCGGACCTTCCCTTTTTATTTTATTTTTTTACTTAAAAAATTTTTTTCTTAATAAATTTTTCTTAATAATGTTTCTCTTATTTTTTATTTTAAAAAATTAAAAAAAATGTTTTCTTAATTTTTTTATTTTTTATTTTAAAAAATTAAAAACATTTTTTCTCTTAATAATTTTTTATCTTAAAAATATTTAAAAAATTTTTTTCTTAATATATTTTTTCGTAATAATTTTTTTCTTATTTTTTATTTTAATAGCTTTATTTTATTTTATTTTACTTTATTGTATTGTATTTTATTTTATCCTCTTTCTTTCATTCTTTATATTTTTTCTCCTTTTATTCTGAGCCGTGTGGAGGAAAGGTTCTTGGTGCTCCAGCCAGGCCGCAGAACTGTGCCTCTGAGGTGGGAGAGCCAACGTCAGGACACTGGTCCACAAAAGACCTCCCAGCTCCATGTAATACAAAATGGAGAAAATCTCTCAGAGATCTCCATCTCAACACCAAGACCCAGCTTCACTCAACGACCAGCAAGCTACAGTGCTGGACACCCTATGCCAAACAACTAGCAAGACAGGAACACAGTCCCATCCATTAGCAGAAAGGCTGCCTAAAATCATAATAAGGCCACAGACACCCCGAAACACACCACCAGACATGGACCTGCCCACCAGAAAGACAAAATCCAGCCTCATCCATCAGAACACAGGCACTAGTCCCCTCCACCAGGAAGCCTACATAACCCACTGAACTAACCTTAGCCACTGGGGACAGACAGCAAAAACAACAGGAACTACGAACCTGCAGCCTGTGAAAAGGAGACCCCAAACACAGTAAGATAAGCAAAATGAGAAGACAGAAAAACACATAGCAGATGAAGAAACAAGGTAAAAACCCACCAGACCTAACAAATGAAGAGGAAATAGGCAGTCTACCTGAAAAAGAATTCAGAATAATGATAGTAAAGATGATCCAAAATCTTGGAAATAGAATAGACAAAATGCAAGAAACATTTAACAAGGACCTAGAAGAACTAAAGAGGAACCAAGCAATGAGGAAAAACACAATCAATGAAATTAAAAATACTCTAGATGGGATCAATAGCAGAATAACTGAGGCAGAAGAACGGATAAGTGACCTGGAAGATAAACTAGTGGAAATAACTACTGCAGAGCAGAATAAAGAAAAAAGAATGAAAAGAACTGAGGACAGTCTCAGAGACCTCTGGGACAACATTAAATGCACCAACATTCGAATTATAGGGGTCCCAGAAGGAGAAGAGAAAAAGACAGGGACTGAGAAAATATTTGAAGAGATTATAGTTGAAAACTTCCCTAATATGGGAAAGGAAATAGTTAATCAAGTCCTGGAAGCAGAGAGAGTCCCATACAGGATAAATCCAAGGAGAAACATGCCAAGACACATATTAATCAAACTATCAAAAATTAAATATAAAGAAAACATATTAAAAGCAGCAAGGGAAAAACAACAAATAACACACAAGGGAATCCCCATAAGGTTAACAGCTGATCTTTCAGCAGAAACTCGGCAAGCCAAAACGGAGTGGCAGAACATATTTAAAGTGATGAAGGAGAAAAACCTACAACCAAGATTACTCTACCCAGCAAGGATCTCATTCAGATGTGATGGAGAAATTAAAAACTTTACAGACAAGCAAAAGCTGAGAGAGTTCAGCACCACCAAACCAGCTTTACAACAAATGCTAAGGGAACTTCTCTAGGCAAGAAACACAAGAGAAGGAAAACACCTACAATAACAAACCCAAAACATTTAAGAAAATGGGAATAGGAACATACATATCGATAATTACCTTAAATGTAAACGGATTAAATGCTCCCACCAAAAGACACAGACTGGCTGAATGGATACAAAAACAAGACCCATATATATGCTGTCTACAAGAGACCCACTTCAGACCTAGGGACACATACAGACTGAAAGTGAGGGGATGGAAAAAGATATTCCATGCAAATGGAAATCAAAAGAAAGCTGGAGTAGCAATTCTCATATCAGACAAAATAGACTTTAAAATAAAGACTATTACAAGAGACAAAGGAGGACACTAGATAATGATCAAGGGATCAATTCAAGAAGAAGATATAACAATTGTAAATATTTATGTACCCAACATAGGAGCACCTCAATACACAAGGCAAATACTAACAGCCATAAAAGGGGAAATCGACAGTAACACGATCATAGTAGGGGACTTTAACACCCCACTTTCACCAATGGACAGATCATTCAAAATGAAAATAAATAAGGAAACACAAGCTTTAAATGATACATTAAACAAGATGGACTTAATTGATATTTATAGGACATTCCATCCAAAAACCACAGAATACACTTTCTTCTCAAGTGCTCATGGAACATTCTCCAGGATAGATCATATCTAAGTCAGAAATCAAGCCTTGGTAAATTTAAGAAAATTGAAATCGTATCAAGTATCTTTTTGGACCACAACGCTATGAGACTAGATACCAATTACAGGAAAAGATCCATAAAAAATACAAACACATGGAGGCTACACAATACACTACTTAATAACGAAGTGATCACTGAAGAAATCAAAGGGGAAATCAAAAAATAAGTAGAAACAAATGACAATGGAGAAACGACGACCCCAAACCTATGGGAGGCAGCAAAAGCAGTTCTAAGAGGGAAGTTTATAGCAATACAAACCTACCTCAAGAAACAGGAAACATCTCAAATAAACAACCTAAACTTGCACCTAAAGCAATTACAGAAAGAAGAACAAAAAAACACCAATGTTAGCAGAAGGAAAGAAATCATAAAGATCAGATCAGAAATAAATGAAAAAGAAATGAAGGAAACAATACCAAATATCAACAAAACTAAAAGCTGGTTCATTGAGAAGATAAACAAAATTGATAAACCGTTAGCCAGACTCATCAAGAAAAAAAGGGAGAAGACTCAAATCAATAGAATTAGAAATGAAAAAGGAGAAGTAACAACTGACACTGCAGAAATACAAACAATCATGAGAGATTACTACAAGCAATTCTATGCCAATAAAATGGATAACCTGGAAGAAATGGACAAATTCTTAGAAATGCACAACATGCCGAGAATGAACCAGGAAGAAATAGAAAATATGAACAGACCAATCACAAGCACTGAAATTGAAACTGTGATTAAAAATCTTCCAACAGACAAAAGCCAAGGACCAGATGGCTTCATGGGCGAATTCTATCAAACATTTAGAGAAGAGCTAACACCTATCCTTCTCAAACTCTTCCAAAATATTGCAGAGGGAGGATCACTCCCAAACTCATTCTACAGGGCCACCATCACCCTGATACCAAAACCAGACAAAGATGTCACAAAGAAAGAAAACTACAGGCCAATATCACTGATGAACATAGATGCAAAAATCCTCAACAAAATACTAGCAAACAGAATCCAACAGCACATTAAAAGGATCATACACCATGATCAAGTGGGGTTTATTCCAGGAATGCAAGGATTCTTCAATATACGCAAATCAATCAACGTGATACACCATATTAACAAATTGAAGGAGAAAAACCATATGATCATCTCAATCGATACAGAGAAAGCTTTCGACCAAATTCAACACCCATTTATGATAAAAGCCCTGCAGAAAGTAGGCATAGAGGGAACTTTCCTCAACATAATAAAGGCTATATATTACAAACCCACAGCCAACATCGTCCTCAATGGTGAAAAACTGAAACCATTTCCACTAAGATCAGGAACAAGACAAGGTTGTCCACTATCACCACTATTATTCAACATAGTTTTGGAAGTTTTAGCAACAGCAATCAGAGAAGAAAAAGAAATAAAAGGAATCCAAATCGGAAAAGAAGAAGTAAAGCTGTCACTGTTTGCAGATGATATGATACTATACATAGAGAATCCTAAAGATGTTACCAGAAAACTCCTAGAGCTAATCAATGAATTTGGTAAAGTAGCAGGATACAAAATTAATGCACAGAAATCTCTTGCATTCCTATACACTAATGATGAAAATTCTGAAAGTGAAAATAAGAAAACACTCCCATTTACCATTGCAACAAAAAGAATAAAATATCTAGGAATAAACCTACCTAAGGAGACAAAAGACCTGTATGCAGAAAATTATAAGACACTGATGAAAGAAATTAAAGATGATACAAATAGATGGAGAGATATACAATGTTCTTGGATTGGAAGAATCAACATTGTGAAAATGACTCTATTACCCAAAGCAATCTACAGATTCAATGCAATCCCTATCAATCTACCACTGGCATTTTTCACAGAACTTAAACAAAAAATTTCACAATTTGTATGGAAACACAAAAGACCCCGAATAGCCAAAGCAATCTTGAGAACGAAAAATGGAGCTGGACGACTCAGGCTCCCTGACTTCAGACTATACTACAAAGCTACAGTAATCAAGACAGTATGGTACTGGCACAAAAACAGAAACATAGATCAATGGAACAGGATAGAAAGCCCAGAGATAAACCCACGGACATGTGGTCACGTTATCTTTGATAAAGGAGGCAAGCATATACAGTGGAGAAAAGACAGCCTCTTCAATAAGTGGTGCTGGGAAAACTGGACAGGTACGTGTAAAAGTATGAAATTAGAACACTCCCTAACACCATACACAAAAAATAAACTCAAAATGGATTAAAGACCTAAATGTAAGGCCAGACACTATCAAACTCTTAGAGGAAAACATAGGCAGAACACTCTATGACATAAATCACAGCAATATCCTTTTTGACCCAGCTCCTAGAGAAATGGAAATAAAAACACAAATAAACAAATGGGACCTAATGAAACTTAAAAGCTTTTGCACAGCAAAGGAAACCATAAACAAGACCAAAAGACAACCCTCAGAATGGGAGAAAATATTTGCAAATGAAGCAACTGACAAAGGATTAATCTCCAAGATTTAAAAGCAGCTTATGCAGCTCAATAACAAAAAAACAAACAACCCAATCCAAAAATGGGCAGAAGACCTAAATAGACATTTCTCCAAAGAAGATATACAGATTGCCAACAAACACATGAAAGAATGCTCAACATCATTAATCATTAGAGAAATGCAAATCAAAACTACAATGAGATATCATCTCACACCGGTCAGAATGGCCATCATCAAAAAATCTAGAAACAATAAATGCTGCAGAGGGTGTGGAGAAAAGGAAACCCTCTTGCACTGTTGGTGGGAATGTAAATTGATACAGCCACTATGAAGAACAGTATGGTGGTTCCTTAAAAAACTAAAAATAGAACTACCATAAGACCCAGCAATCCCACTACTGGGCATATAAGAAAAACCATAATTCAAAAACCTGAGAAAACCATAATTCAAAAAGAGAAAACCGTAATTCAGAAAACCATAATTCAAAAAGAAAACCATGATTCAAAAAGAGTCATATACCAAAATGTTCATTGCAGCTCTATTTACAATAGCCAGGACATGGAAGCAACCTAAATGTCCATCATTGGATGAATGGATAAAGAAGATGTGGCACATATATACAATGGAATATTACTCAGCCATAAAAAGAAATGAAATGGAGTTATTTGTAGTGAAGTGGATGGAGTTAGAGTCTGTCATACAGCGTGAAGTAAGTCAGAAAGAGAAAAACAGATACAGTATGCTAACACATATATATGGACTCTAAGGGATAAAAAAATAAAATAAAAGGTCATGAAGAACCTAGTGGCAGGACGGGAATAATGACACAGACCTACTAGAGAATGGACTTGAGGATATGGAGAGGGGGAAGGGTAAGATGTAACAAAGTGAGAGAGTGGCATGGACATATATACACTACCAAACGTAAAACAGATAGCTAGTGGGAAGCAACCGCATAAGGCAGGGAGATCAGCTCTTTGCTTTGTGACCGCCTAGGGGGGTGGGATGGGGAGGGTGGGAGGGAGGGAGATGCAGGAGGGAGGAGATGTGGGAACATATGTATATGTATGACTGATTCACTTTGTTATAGAGCAGAAACTAACACACCATTGTAAAGCAATTATACTCCAATAAAGATGTTTAAAAAAAAAATTATTACGCACCATTACTCTTCATAACAGAAGTCAAAATAAAACTCTAAGTTGTTAATTTTTTAATTGTTCTTTCTCAAGTTTCCCAAGTTTATTAACCATGAGTAAAGTGTACACATTGTAATCAGATTTTAAGTCATTATTTTATCATTTTATGCTTTATCTATATGTTATTTCTTTTTAAGTCCTAAAGAAGTGGGCTAGCACATGGTTATGACAGGCACGTCTACAGTTGCTGAATTCATATTTAACAAAGTTCAGTGTATGCATTTATTATATACAAAGTAAGGCAAGAGATAGTGGAGACAGTTTCAGCTACATAATTTGTGGGGTGGCTCATGCAAAATAAAAATGTGGTACCCCAGCAGGGAGTGGGGAAGTCAATCTCCCCTTCCCGCATTCCAGCATCCCAACTGGAGGTAGATGAGAGAGCCCCAAGAGATGGCAACCTCCATGCCTGCAGGACGTGGGCAAGAAGCCACCACTGAATTGCCCACCAAACAGGCCATGGTGCTGCCAGCCTGGTCAGGGATGGCCTCTTCTTTGCCCCACCCCAAGATGTCACAATGCAGGGCACAAGCTCCACCCTGACCTTCTCCTCACCTGCATTCATACCTTACAGGTGGAGGAGAGTAAAGGTGAAACACAGGTCTCCCCTGCTGACACACCCAATCACCATACCAGGTAGAGGGCAGCAGCAGTAATCATACAGGGATGGGGAGCTGGAGCTGGAGGCTAGGCAGAGGCCCAGGGGGCTGGGGGCAGATGGCTGAGAATCTAAGCCCAGGAGGGTGGGCGCTGGAGGGACCACGCATGAGCTAGGGTCCAAGTCCCCAATACACACGCTCCCTGTCCTATCAGACTTCACTTCCAATACACAGATTCAAAGATGAAATTATTAAGCATTTCATGACCTCAAATGCAGAGCCTTAAACCGCAAGCACAGGGCCATTCTGAGTGCAGGGGCCCTGTGCATTGGTCATAGCATGTGAAGCTGTCTTTTGTGGCAATGACATATCTGTATTAAAGTCTCTTACTTTTGCTCAAAATCACAAAAGAAGCTAAGTGTTGAATTTCATTTTATAATGAAATCAGGTTCTTCAACTACCTTCACTTAATTAGCAAAAGGGATTAAAGATGTTAAAAATGCCTCGCTGACCAAGTGTTGGTTATGACTATCATGTGAACAAAAAAACCCCAGCATACAAGTATTTCATGAATGCAGATATTCTCAATTCTTAGTCAGCAGATATTTAAACTGATTCAAGGTAATATCAGTTGAATTATCAGATGAGTTTTCTTTTTTTTTTTTTTTATCCAAAAGGCAATGTAAGTTGGTTTTACAAATTATGTAGTTACATATGATGGTAAGTGGGAACCAGAATAGCCTCTGTTCTGTCATTTAGTCATCTCCTCTCCCACAGTTTCTCCTCAACTTCTACTGGCCATGAAGGGAAAAGGAACCACCTGGAAGATGCAGTTTACCATCATAATTAAGCCCGCAGGCCCTGGGCTCAGATTGCTGGGGGTTAAATCCCAGCTTACTCTTTATTAACTCTGATCTTGGGCAAGATTTAGCTTCTAAGTTTCAGAATGCCCAACTATAAAATGGGATAATCGTAGTGAAAGATGGTCCTTCCCCTCCATGTTCTCAGCCTAACTTTTGTCTGTGAATAAACTTTAGCCAAACAATAAGTTTAATCAAAGAAGTGAGAAAATGTAGAAACAAAGGAAAACAGTCCCACAAGACTAAATAATAATAGTTCAGTCATTAAGCAAACTCAAGGACTTTTAGTTCCTCCTCAAAGGCTATAGATAATATTGAGCCTTATCCCGTGAGCTGTCTTGTAGATACTAAAACCGCCATCAGGTGGAAGAAGTTAACTACATGATGACCAGACTGTAGCCATGACATAAGCTGTCACAATTCCAAGAATTGGCCTCAAAGAAATAGGAGCAAACCAATCCTGGAACTGAAGATTAACTGTACCTAAAACAATCAAGATGACACTGATCACACCACCGATGACCAATTTCAAGGTGACCGTCAGAGCTGCCTGCGCTGTTTCTGCACGTAGCCCCCTCCCTCTGTCTATAAAAGCTCTTGCCCCCTGATTGTCAGTGGGGGCAGTCGGCCTTTGGACAGGAGTGCCCCCACCCCCAGTCGCCAGTCTCTGAAATAAAACAAACTTTCCTTCCCACCAGCTTTGCCTCTTTATTGGCTTCAGAGCGGCGAGCAGCCGGACCCCCACTTTCGGTTACAGTTTTTTGGCACCCAGCGTGGGGCTGCTGTGCTCTAGCGATATCTGGATCCTGGGGTTTTCCGAGCAGAGCTGCAGCCATGACAAAGCTCTGGGATGGTTGCGAGGAGACCGCTGCTCATGGCTTACTGGCCCTGAGAGGGGATTTTGGGGAGATGTTTCTAGCAGTTGCCGAAACCATTTGTTTCGGGGATCCTCCCTGTTCCTCCCCTGCTCGACATTGACTGCCAACCGATGCTTTTCCTTGGTGGAACAGAAAGATGCTTCTGGATGGGCTGATGAGCTCCAGGACCAAGTAAGTCCACTGGTGTGCACCTGGGCTAACTTCTCTTTTGAGCACGAAGTGCTACGGGGTATTTTGCTAGTTGGTTCTTACGTGTGTCTGACGTTGAGGACCGTTTGTGAGCACTGAGTGTCATTTGAGCATTTTGCCGATTGGTTCTGATGTGTGTCTGAGGTTGAGGACCATTTGTGTTGGAAAAGTGTTTGGGACTCCATATGCGTCATCCTCTTGGGAGATCTGTGACAGTTCTGTCTTCTGGTGTGTGAGTGTATATTCCATTTGTGTGATTGGTATCATTGTTGTCTTTTGTAAAATGGGAAATTCAGGTTCAATTCATTAGAAAAATTTTAGCTAAGAAATTATGACTAAAGAAAGAGGAAGATAATTTTTAAACAATGTATGGCAACAGTATTCTTCAGACTCCAGAGAAAACTGGTTAAAATGAAATTCTTTTAAAGCTCCAAAACTGGTTCTTTTTGCATATGCAGTTGGAGAAAGCCAGCTTGATAAAATACTGTTTTCAGAATTCTGACCCTGACAGAATAAACGTAGGCCTAAGAGAAAGCTTGAAGTTAACTCTTATCATGTCCTTGAAATACAAACACAGCCCACGTTGCCTGAAACTTAAGCGTTGGATTAATTAGTAGAACTTTAAAAGATGTTTGGGTTCACTAAACATGCATCTCATTCCACATTAAAGAGAAACTGTGCTATGAGAAAAATGTATGTTTTTAGAGGTTATGGAATATGTTCTTAAGTTTGCCAATCAGAAAATGCTGGTATAATAGTTAAATTACTTGTCTCTTGGTTTTGTTAAGGTCTTTTAAAGGTAAAAAAATCATAATATGTAATTAAAGATACTAAAATGATAAGGGAAACAGTTCAGTGTGTAAAGCAAATAAGATATGTGTTGTTGGCAAGAGAAGATATAAAGACTGGAGATATTTTTGTAGAGGAAAAAAAGGAGAAAAATTTTATCCTGGAGCTGGTTGCTTATATATGGGGAAAATAAGGGACTAGTTAATATGGATCCAGAAAGTGATAAAATGTTTGTAAACAAGGAACTTTGAGAAAAGAATTTTGTACATTGTCAGGATTAAGATTAGATTGAATTTAATTAGATAAATGAATTTTGTTATTAATAAGAAGCTGGTGCAGGACTGGAATTTGGTTTTCTCTCTCTGTTAAGAAAACAAAAAGTGTTCCTGGAATATTAAAGTGCTTTTGATAACAAATTGTAAGTTTCTTCTCTAGCTAACTTTGAATATTCCTGAAGGCCCCTAAGCCATCTCAAAAGAAACATTAAAGTAACTAGGATTATTTGGTACATTAAGTTACATGGAAAACATTGTCAAATAATAATGATAAACATTCTTAGGTTATACTGAATAGGTAAATGTCGTTAATATTAATGTTCTAAAAGTTATTAAACAAATACAGGTTTTTGATAACTTGCAGATCATACTGCTAAACTGAGTTAAAAATTTAAAGAATTTCAATAGAAAGTTATTATTTTGCTTTTAACCATATTT
Organism: Balaenoptera borealis; assembly: GCF_965194805.1. Lineage (NCBI taxonomy): Eukaryota > Metazoa > Chordata > Mammalia > Artiodactyla > Balaenopteridae > Balaenoptera > Balaenoptera borealis. The sequence continues at coordinate 146,491,438 of NC_138862.1, forward strand.
TTGATGCCAATATTTAGGATGGAAAAAAATTGTCTAGTGAAGTTGTCACAGAATATAACTAATTATGATGTGTATCACTGCTGGCTTAAAGTTTACTGCTTGAAGCACAGGTACAATGTTTGTGTGACAATTGGGTATAAGTGATAAAATGTATAGCCTATAAAATATTTCTCCATCAGCATACCTCTGTACTTGTTATGTCTGATTAGTTTCCCCCCAACATGTATGACTAGGCAAATATATAAACAAAACTGTAGGCCTAGCACTGAGGGACTTGAACGGACCCAGAGCAGGCAACTGAACCACTCTGGCAATGTTGGAAAAATATATTGATTACCAATGCTTTCTATGGAAAGATTTGCAATTAGAAGGGGAAAATGATGGAAGAAAATTTTACATATTGAAGTATGGGGAAGTCATTCTGGCTTATATATGATTTAATTTGAACTTTAGGCTAACCAAAACAGTCTGTCTGTGGCCTATTAAACATACACTGTACAACTGCTTTAACCATTAAGGGAAAAAATATTGACACATTCAGAGAATAATACAAAGATGCATTTTAATTATTATGCTCATTGTAATATGCCTACTAATTATCAAATGTCCAGGTACTATGACAAAGTAGTCAAAGAGAGAGGTAATATTTTCATAATACAAAATATTGATGATAAGCTTGGAACGTGAGATTATTTCCAACTCTGTGTCCAGTCCCAAAATTAGCCAGGACTGAGCCCCACTTCAGCAGGAAGTAGCCAAGAGCAGTCATCACCCCAGCCCCATTCCCTCAAGAGTTGGGGAAAACTGAAAAAGAAATGGAACTAAAACTGAGTTCCTCTGCCAAGTTTATGATTAACCTCTCCATTCGAAACTTTATTCCCTTTCTTGTTCTATACCTGTCCCTCCTCAAGATTGAGGAGTATCAAAGAAAAGGGAGGATTGAAATAGAGCAGGTCCCTCAGCCTGCATTTTGTCTGTGAAAAAACTTTAGCCAAATAATAAGTTTAATCAGAGAAGTGAGAAAATGCAAAAACAAAGGAAAACAGTCAAACGAGACCAAATAATAACAGTTCAGTCAAGGACCTTTAGTTTCTCATCAAGGGCTACAGGTAATATTCTGAGCCATATTCTTTGAGCTGTCTTATAGATACTGAAACCTCCACCAGGTGGAAGAACTTAGAATTTACATGATGACCAGACTGTAGCCATGACATAGCTGCCACAATTCTGAGAACTGGCCTCAAATAAATGGGAACAAACCAACCCTGGAACTAAAGACTAACTGTACTTAAAACAATCAAGATGACACTGATCAGACCACTGCATGACGAATTTTAAGATGACTGTCAGAGTTGACTGTGCTGTTTCTGCATGTAACCCCTTCCCTCCATCTATAAAAGCTCTTGCCCACTGATTGTCAGTGGGGGGAGTCAGCCATTGAACAGGAGTCCGCCCTCCCCTCCAGCTGCTCACCTCCAAAATAAAGCAAACTTTCTTTTCCACCCCTTGCCTCTTTATTGGCTTTAGAGTGACAGGTAACCAGACCCTACTTTCAGTAACAATAGTATCTACCACATCAAGCTGGTTTGGTGATTAAATGAAGCCTTCCCTGAAAAGTGCTGGCACATTGTAAAAGCCTAATAAATTAAAAAAGAAAATCCACAATTTTATTTCTCTTCCATACCCTTCCTCATTCAACTAACACCAAGTTCCATGGCTTCTACCACCTAACTATTTCTTGAATATCCTTCCCCTCTAATCCCATGGCTATTGGCCTATTACATTATCACTTGCTTAGACCATTGAAATAGTGTCCTAGATGACAGGCATGTCTTTTGTTTACCTCTGATCCATACTGTAAACTGCTACCATGAAAATATTCCAAAACGGACGACATCACTCCTCTGCTCAGAATTCTTCAATATCTCCTCATGGCCCAAGAAGACAAAATTAAAACTCCCAGCATGCCATACAAGCCCCTCCTGAACTGGCCCTTAGCTCCCTCCACAGCCTCAGCCCTTCTCCCTCCCCATCAGCAACACACCAAATGCTCCTACCTATTCTCTCCCAAACAGCCCATGACTGTCCTATGCCACCATTTCATGGTCATGTTATTCCCTCTGCTTGAATTTGGTTTGCGCTGATTGTATCTACCATTTCCCAAATCATATCCCTTATTTGCTTACCACTCTTTTCCAAGTCTCCACGAGGAAGTCTTCTTGAACCACCCTCAGATATACTTACTGTCCCACTTTTATATTTTCTCTTTGCACTGTCTATATTAAAGTACTTAAAACTACTATAATTTTTATATTGCAACGATCTCTTTCACCATTAGAAATGGAAATTTCTTGAGATGAAGTACCTGTGTCTCCTTCACCATAATCTCACCAGCATGTAAAATGGGATATGAGTCCTGATGGGTACTCAGTGAAGGAATAAATGAATGAATGAATGAATGAAAGCCTAACGTCTAAGAATTAACCTTCCATAACCTAAAATATTTGGCCACACATTTTGGGAATCCCAGGAACATTTCCTACCAGAAGTCCCAATTTACCTCATTGCTTTGAAATGCCTCCCTGCTTAGATATTTCAGAGAAATTCTTAAGAGCAACCCAATGCTTTAATGATTCTCTAATCAAATAAGCATAAAATCATGTTCTGGAATGTTCCACTCACTCTACCTACTTTGTCCCCATTCTGCTCTGAGAGACCAGATGGAAACAATTAGAGGAATACAATGTCCAGCTGTATTCATTTCATGTTTTAAGAAACAAAAAGTTAAATGTAGGGTGAAAAATGTAAAGATCTACTTGTGCTTAGAACTAGCTGAAAGCATTAACTTTGTTAGTCATTATGATTGCCTCTGAAACGATGTACCAGACAGCTTATGCAACCAGGCATGGATAGAAAAAAATTAGGCAATTGGAATATGTTGTGCATAGAGGGAAATGTTCTTCCTTGTAAAAAAGTAAACAGACAATACTCTCTTAACAGTGTACAGGAAGGTAAAAATAGTAATGCTGGTGTGGGGCAGAGCAACAAAATCTATTTACTTTTCTGCCCCAAACTCTTCAGGGTTACTAAGTTATTCTCCCAATTAAAAAAATTTCCTGCTAGGAAAGAAAAGTTCCAGTGACAAGATGTACTTGTACACCATATGAACAAACAGGAAAAAGGAAAAATACTGTACATTAGAAAAACAAACTGTGAGCTCTACCTGACAAGGATATAGAAAGTAAAAATTAGAAGATAGTAAGGTGGAAGAAGAAAGAAGATATATGTGACTGGATACAACACCTAGTTTAAAATTAAGAATGAGTATAGTGACCTCTATCATTGGCTGTCTTATATTTCAAAGTCTCTATACCATTACTAGCGATTGGCTCTGAGCCTGATCTGCTGAGTCATACATGATTATTAAGAACACTTTTGCCTCTAGGTGTCCATTGCATCAATTTCCTGAAGAAAATGGAGACAAAGAAAACAGGAAATTGAGTTTGTTCTCTAATTCTTTTGGAACTTTATTTTCAAAGTCTAAAAATTCAAAGCAAATTAAATATGTAATTGCATGCAACTCATGGCTGATTTTGGATTTATGTCAAATGTTCTAAAGATAAAACTATATTTGTGATGTGAACCTGATGAATCTCAAATAACTTTAAATGAAAACTACACCTCTTATAGACTGCACACCACAATCTTAATTGTTAGTCATTTATAAAATTGTTAGTTCTTATGTATTATGGCGTCTTAATATTTTAAATTAAAAGTTTACTCAGAAACATCTTTTAGAGTTCTCTAATTGTGATCACTCATCCTCTTAAACTCTCTGGTGACAGGGAACTCACTACCCATCCAGCAACTTGCTCCACTGTGTGTATCTCTAATTCTGAAACACACACTTCCTAATGGTGAGTTGCCCATGCCCCCCCACCCAGAATTCCCACTCCATGATCTTGTCTCCATTTGCTGAAGTTCCACATAATAAAACCAATTGTTTCTACATTTTCAATGTCATTAAATTTTCCCAGTTAACAGAAGTATTTTTTAATCCTCTTATGACTGTACTCCAAAACTTGACTCAACTTCCAACCCACAATGGAAACAACTCTACTTCTCTCCATCAACACCACCACTCCAGTCAAAGCCACCATCATCTCTCAATGGACAGTTGGACCTGCTTTTCCCTCCCACTCTCACTCCCTCCAATCTATTCCCCAGATATCAGCCAGCATGATTTTTGCTAAAGAAGAAATTTTCACTATGTCCCAACTGGTTAATAACCCTTCAGTCCTCTCCTCAGTACTGGAGATAAAAATTCAAAACCTTCAATGTGGCCTGTAGAACCTAGTCATCTGGGACCCTGTCAGCCTCGCAGGCCCTTTTGCTGGATATTCTCTTCCTTACTTGACATGCTACATCTCCAATTTCTTTCGATTGGTTCTACAAGCTCTTTCACTCAGCAAGGCTTCACAGATGTGGGTCTATGAAATCCTTTCTCCACTCTGTTTACTATTTGAGAACTAGTGAATGTTCAGTTCTCAGATTACATGTCCTTTCTTCATAGAAACTTTTCCCAAATCCCCAGACGAGACCAAGTCCTTCTGTAATCTTTCATTGCTCTCTTTAACATCCTTCATCAAATTTATCATAATTTTAATATACTTAATTCCATAAATAATATTATTAATAATAACAATACCTAACAATACTTAATGTATTGAGGGCTTACCACATGCTCTGTGCTAAGAGCATCAGAACCATTAACTTATTTAGGATTCAAAGCAAGCCCATGAGTAGTTACTATTGTTACCTATTCATCACAGATAAGAAAAGTGGGGCTTGAGAAGGTTAAGGTGAGTGGAAGATTGGACATTAGAATCAACTCAATTCTAGAACCTATTGAGGTTCTAACCTTTTCATGATAATGTTGAACCTTCCACTAACCTCCTAGCCCCAAGAGGTTAGATACCAATAGCCAGGGAGCTGTCAGAAGGAAATTATGGGCCTGTTTGCCCAATGCCACAAAATCAAAATAATGTCTCTGTACTTTTTCTCTGCACTACCCTCCCTTGTTCTTTGTGGCACTCAAATACCTAAGAAAGGGAGAAATTAAATGAGTAAAACTAGTACTCTTATCTTGACATCTCTGGAGACTTCTTGAATTTTTTAGGCAGTTTCCAGAAAACAAATAGCAGAGAATAGGAACAAATCATGGAGATGAGCAGTTTAATTACATTTATCTGGATTCATTAGCAACGAATCCAGTATACGCAAAATTCAGAATGACACAGTGAAGATTTAGCATGACCTCCGCACAACGATGGAACGTAAATCTGTGAAACATTCCATATTTTAGAGGCAGTAAGAAGACAGACAAAAAGTGAGGACTATAGTTAAGTGCAGGATCATATGGTAGTTCTATTTTTAGTTTTTTAAGGAACCTCATTACTGTTCTCCGTAGTGGCTGTATCAATTTACATTTTCACCAACAGCGTAGGAGGGTTCCACTTTCTCCAGACCCTCTCCAGCATTTATTATCTGTAGACTTTTTGATGATGGTTATTCTGACAAGTGTGAGGTGATACCTCATTGTAATTTTGATTTTCATTTCTCTAATAATTAGCGATGTTGAGCATCTCTTCATGTGCGTTTTGGCCATGTATGTCTTGTTTGGGGAAATGCCTATTTGGATCTTCTGCCCATTTCTTTGATAGGGTTGTTGTTGTTTTTTTTTTAAATATTGAGCTGCATGAGCTTTGTATATTTAGGAAATTAATCCCTTGTCAGTCACATCATCTGCAAATATTTTCTCCCATTCTATATTTTGTCTTTAATTTTGTTTATGGTTTCCTTTGCTCTGCAAAACTTTTTAAGTTTAATGAGGTCTCATTTGCTTATTTTTGTTTTTATTTCCACTACGCTAGGAGACGGATCCAAAAAGATATTGCAGAACATTCTCTAATACCATACACAAAAATGAACTCAAAATGGTTTAAAGACCTAAATGTAAGGCTAGATACAATAAAACTCCTAGAGGAAAACATAGGCAGAACACTCTTTGATATACTCTAGTTAATAAGGTTGTTTCCCATAAAGGTAAAGGCCTACAATTTTGATACTGTTATACATATATACCAGAATTGAACAATTAAGTAAACGGATGGCAGATGACAAACGCCAGGTTTTTCTCTATTAGAGTGGAAGATTACAGATACTCAGGAAAGGAGTAGGGGTATTCTACAAGGGGGTAATAAATTAGAGTTGGAGACAACCATATAAACTTATGTTTAACTTAATATTGATACAGATGTTTACATATAGAAATATTTATGGATATATGTATATACACAGGTTAGCATGTGCATATATTTCCTTGTTCCGTCAGACGAAAAGGCCTAGAAATGATGACATCCCAGTAGCAGTGAGCACACTTAGCACTAGATATTGGTTTTGTTTTTTTGTTTGTTTGTTCTGTTCTTTTTTTTATTTAAGACCTTTATTTCTAATTTTTTTTTGTCTTTCTCTGACTTGTTTTATTTTATTTCAATGTCTTTTTTTTTTTAACATCTTTATTGGAGTATAATTGTTTTACAGTGTTGTGTTAGTTTCTGCTGTAGAACAAAGTGAATCAGCTATATGTATACATATATCCCGATATCCCCTCCCTCCTGCATCTCCCTCCCACCCTCCCTATCCCACCCCTCCAGGTGGTCACAAAGCACCGAGCTGTAGATCTTGGTTTTTAATACCATTGTCCAATAAAAAAAATCAGGACCTTGGAGAAATGACTGGCAAGGAATATACCAAATGAGCCTGGAGCATCTTGTAGTTCCAGAAAGTTAGCATTCAAAACAAAATAAAACAAACTCACAATGACAGGAGTATATCAGAAGGATACAGAAGGCAGCTTAAAGAGCTCCAGTGGCCAAATGTAGAATAATTTGAGCAAAAAAATGAAATAGTGTATTAGCTTGTACTGCTATAATAAAATAACATAAACTGGGTGGCTTAAACAGAAATAAATAGTAATTTATTTCTTACAATTCTGGAAGCTGGGAAGTCAAAGATCAAGGTGTTGACTAATTCCATTCCCCAGTGAGGGCCCTCTTCCTGGCCTGCAGATGGTTGCTGTGCCCTCACTTGGCAGAGGGAGAAAGAGACAGACAGAGAGAGCTCTCTGGTGTCTCTTCTTATAAGACCATTAATCCCATCATGAGGTCCCCACTTTTGTGACCTCATCTAAACCTAATTAATTCCCAAAGGCATGTCTCCAAATACCATTACATTGTGGTTTAGAGCTTTAACATATGAATTTTGGGGACACAATTTGGTCCATAGAAAGTATTATTAGATTATAACCCAGAGTACAAAATAAATATTCATGAGTCAATGCTAATATAAATAAAAGACTGAGTAAGTAAATAAATGGGGCAGAAATAGACAAATATCTTGAAAAATGCAAAAAAAAAAACACCCAAATATGTAGATGTGCCCCCTTAAGGAGATGAAGCATAACTCCCCACTCCTTAAGTTTGGGGTACATGTAGTTACTTTCTTTCAAAGAGAACCTTATAGAAAAAGAGGGGGAAAAGAGTAAGTTTACAGTGGGGAGACATGACAAACACTATCTCCAGCCAAGTGATCAAGATTAACATCCACAGTGATAAGTCATATTGATAGTATGTACTTGTGATAAGATGTAATGAAAATGGCACTTTACATCTGTGATCTTCCTCCCCCAAACACATTCCAGTCTCATCATTAGAAAAATACCAGACAAATCCGAGTTGAGGAAACTCTATAAAATACCTAGCCAGTGATCCTCAAAACTGTCAAGATTATTAAAAACAATAACAATCTGAGAAATTGTTACAACCAAGAGGAGCCTAAGGAGACATGTTTATCAAGTGTAATATGGTATGCTCGATGGGATCCTGGAACAGAAAATGATGTTTGAGGAAAACTGAGGAAATCAGAATAAAATATGTGCTCTAGTTAATAAAAATAGATCAATATTGGTCCATTTAATTATACAAATGTACCATACTAATGTAAGATGTTAATAATAGGGGAAGCTGGGGTGGGGGGAATATATGGAACTTTCTGTATATTCACAATGATTCTGTAAATCTAAATCTGTAAATCTAAAACTATTTTAAAATTAGAAGTTTATTTTTAAAAACTTTATCTTCTTTACTGAATTATCAGAAGAGGTTCCTTCTACTCTATTTCCCCCTTTCCTTTCTTCCTTCCACAAATATGTTATATATTTGTTCTGTGCCACGTACTGGGGCAGGTACAGAATCCCTGCACTTGTGGAGCTAACAGTCTAAATTGGTAAGAGACAGTAAACAAACTAAAACAAAAATGTGACTGGTGTCATAAAGAAAACATGGTACTGGGAGACAGCACAATGCGGGCATTAACAATGCAGAAGACAGGCACTGGGAAGACTTCTGAAGAGTGACACTTTTAGAAGAGATAAGAAGAAAGCATAGCCATTAGCCAGGAAGAGAGTTCTCCAAGCAACAATGCAGCATGGGCAAGAGGGTAGATGGAAATGCCATTTATGGAAATGGAGTTGGAAGATAAGTGAGCTTTTGGTAAGGAAGGATGGCGTCTGCCTTTGGGGTGGTTGATTTTGAGGTCTCTCTATGTGCAGATGTTGAAGCAGTAACTGATTGTCTAGATCTAGCATTCACAAGACCTGGGCTGTAGACAATACATCTAGGAGACATCAGCATAGAGAGACATTTACAGTCATGGGAGTGATTGATAAAGCCTGGAGAGAGGTGCAGAGAGCAAGAAGAGGGAGGCACAGGACTGATTCCTCATATTTATGAATCAGATGGAGGAGAGGAGTATAGAGCCTGAAAAAGTAAGAAACAGTCCAAGAAGCTGGATGGAGAACATTTATGAACTAGGAGGAAAAAGCCTTTATAAAAGAGCCCATGGTGAGCAATGGCTTCAAAGAAGTCAAATGTCTTTAGGATTAGGCACATGGAGCTCACTGGTGGTCCCAGTAAGAGAAATTTCAGTGCAGTGGTGGGTTATGGGAGATGAGGAGGCTCACCTATGCATGACAACATGGAATTTACCCGAGCCTGTGGTCCTGGAAAACAGCAATGATTAAAGGAAACCCTTCACCCATCCACCATTTTGTTTTGTTTAGTTTTACTGAAGTATAGTTGTATACAATATTATGTTAATTTCATGTGTGCAACATAGTAATACAACATTTAAATACATTATGAAATGATAACCACTATAGGTCTAGTAACCATCTGTCACCATGCAAATTACTACAGTATTGTTGACTATATTCTTTATGATGTACACTACATCATCATGACATTTATTTTATAACTAGAAGTTTGGACCTCTTAATCTCTTTCTTTTATTTCACAAACCACCCCACCCTCATGCTCCTCCACTCTGGCAATCACCAGTTTGTTCTCTGTATGTATTAATCTGTTATTGTTTGGTTTGATTTGGTTGGTTGTTTTGGTTTTCTAGATTAAATATATAAGAAATTATATGGTATTTTTCCTTCTCTGTCTGACTTATTTATCATAGCATAACACCCTCTAGATTCATGCACATTGCCCCAAATTGCAAGATTACATACTTTTCTATGGCTGAGTAATATTTCATTGAGTGTGTGTGTGTTTGTAGCATTTATTGTTTGTAGATTTTTGATGACGGCCATTCTGACAGGTGTGAGGTGATACCTCATTGTAGTTTTGATTTCCATTTCTCTAATGATTAGTGATGTGGGCATCCTTTCATGTATTTGCTGGCAATCTGTATAACTTCTTTGGATAAATGTCTGTTTAGGTCTTCTGCCCATTTCTGGATTGGGTTGTTTGTTTTTTGATATTGAACTGCTTGTGTATTTTGGAGATTAATCCTTTGTCTGTTGCTTGGTTTGCAAATATTTTCTACCGTTCTGAGGATTGTCTTTTCATCTTGTTTATGGTTTCCTTTGCTGTGGAAAAGCTTTTAAGTTTCATTAGGTCTCATTTGTTTATTTTTGTTTTTATTTACATTTATCTAGGAGGTGCGTAAAAAATGATCTTGCCATGATTTATGTCATACGGTATTCGGCCAATATTTTCCTCTAAGAGTTTGATAGTGTCTAGCCTTACATTTAGGTCTTTAATCCATTTTGAGTTTATCTTTGTGTATGGTGTTAGGGAGTGTTCTAATTTCATTCTTTTACATGCAGCTGTTCGGTTTTCCCAGCACCATTTGTTGAAGAGGTTGTCTTTTCTCCATTGTATATTCTTGCGGCCTTTATCAAAGATAAGGTGACCATATGTGCATGGGTTTATCTCCGGGCTTTCTATCCTGTTCCATTGATCTATATTACTGTTTTTGTGCCACTACCATACTATCTTGATTACTGTAGCTCTGTAGTATAGTCTGAAGTCAGGGAAACTGATTACTCCAGATCCATTTTTCTTTCTCAAGATTGCTTTGGCTATTCAGGGTCTTTTGCGTTTCCATAAAAATTGTGAAATTTTTTGTTCTAGTTCTGTGAAAAATGCCATTGGTAGGTTGATAGGGGTTGCACTGAATCTGTGGATTGCTTTGGGTAATAGAGTCATTTTCACAAAGTTGATTCTTCCAATCCAAGAACATGGTATATCTCTCCATCTGTTTGTATCATCTTTAATTTCTTTTATCAGTGTCTTATAGTTATCGGCATCTGTCTCCTTAGGTAGGTTTATTCCTAGGTATTTTATTCTTTTTGTTACAGTTGTAAATGGGAGTGTTTCCTTAATTTCTCTTTCAGATTTTTCATCACTAGTGTATGGGAATGCAAGAGATTTCTGTGCATTAACTTTGTATCCTGGTACTTTACCAAATTCATTGATTAGCTCTAGGAGTTTTCTGGTAGCATCTTTAGGATTCTCTATGAATAGTATCGTGTTATCTGCAAACAGTGACAGTTTTAATTCTTTTCCGATTTGGATTCCTTTTATTTCTTTTCCTTCTCTGATTGTTGTGGCTAAAACTTCCAAAACTATGCTGAATAATAGTGGTGAGAGTGGTAACCTTCTCTTGTTCCTGATTTTAGTGGAAATGGTTTCAGCTTTTCACCATTGAGAACAATGTTGGCTGTGGGTTTGTCATATATAGCCTTTATTATGTTGAGGTAAGTTCCCTCTATGCCTACTTTCTGGAGGGTTTTTATCATGAATGGGTGTTGAATTGTGTCAAAAGCTTTTTCTGCATCTATTGAGATTATCATATGGTTTTTATCCTTCAGTTTGTTAATATGGGGTATCACATTGATTGATTTGCATATATTGAAGAATCCTTGCATTCGGGGGATAAACCCCACTTGATCATGGTGTATGATCCTTTTAATGTGCTGTTGGATTCTGTTTGCTAGTATTTTGTTGACGATTTTTGCATCTAGGTTCATCAGTCATATTAGCCTGTAGTTTTCTTTTTTTGTGACATCTTTGTCTGGTTTTGGTACCAGGGTGATGGTGGCCTCATAGAATGAGTTTGGGAGGGTTCCTCCCTCTGTTATATTTTGGAAGAGCTTGAGAAGTGTAGGTGTTAGCTCTTCTGTAAATGTTTGATAGAATTTGCCTGTGGGAGGAGCTTCAAGACGGCAGAAGAGTAAGACGTGGAGATCACCTTCCTCCCCACAAATACATCAGAAATACATCTACATGTGGAACAACTCCTACAGAACACCTACTGAACCCTGGCAGAAGACTTCAGACCTCCCAAAAGGCAAGAAACTCCCCACGTGCCTGGGTAGGGTAAAAGAAAAAAGAAAAAACAGAGACAAAAGAATAGGGACGGGACCTGCACAAGTGGGAGGCAACTGTGAAGGAGAAAAGGTTTCCACACACTAGCAAGCCCCTTCACAGGCGGAGACTGCGGGTGGCAGAGGGGGGAAGCTTTGGAGCCACGGAGGAGAGCGCAGCCACAGGGGTGCGGAGGGCAAAGCGGAGAGATTCCCGCATGGAGGAGCGGCGCCGAGCAGCACTCACCAGCCCGAGAGGCTTGTCTGCTCCCCCGCCGGGATGGGTAGGGACTGGGAGCTGAGTCTCGGTCTTCAGCTCTCGGATCCCAGTGAGGGGACTGGGGTTGGCGGCGTTAACACAGCCTGAAGGAGGCTAGTGCACCGCAGCTAGCCAGGAGGGAGTCCTGGGAAAAGTCTGGAGCTGCGGAAGAGGCAAGAGAATTTTTCTTGCCACCTGTTTCCTCGTGCGCAAGGACAGAGGATTAAGAGTGCCACTTAAAGGAGCTCCAGAGACGGGCGCGAGCCGCGGCGATCAGCACGGACCTCAGAGACGGGCATGAGATGCTAAGGCTGCTGCTTCAGCCACCAGGAAGCCTGTGTGCGAGCACAGGTCACTCTCCACACCGCCCCTCCCGGGAGCTGGTGCAGCCCGCCACGGCCAGGGTCCCGTGATCCAGGGACAACTTCCCTGGGAGAACGCATGGCGCGCCTCGGGCTGGTGCAACGTCATGACGCCTCTGACGCCGCAGGCTCGCCCCGCATCCATACCGCTCCCTCCCCCCGGCCTGAGTGAGCCAGAGCCCCCGAAGCAGCTGCTCCTTTAACCCCGTCTTGCCTGAGCGAAGAACAAATGCCCTCAGGCGACTTACACACAGAGGCAGGGCCAAATCCAAAGATGAACCCCAGGAGCTGTGTAAACAAAGAAGAGAAAGGGAAATTTCTCCCAGCAGCCTCAGGAGCAGCAGATTAAATCTCAACAATCAACTTGAGGTACCTGCATCTGTGGAATACCTGAATAGACAACGAATCATCCCAAATTGAGGAGGTGGACTTTGGGAGCAACGATATATATATTTTTTTCTCTTTTTGTGTGTATGTGTGTGCTTCTGTGTGTGATTTTGTCTGTATAGCTTTGCTTTTACCATTTGTCCTAGGGTTCGGTCTGTCCGTCTTTTTTTTTTTTTTTTTTTTTAGTATACTTTTTGGCACTTGTTATCATTGGTGGATTTGTTTTTTGGTTTGGTTACTCTCTTCTTTCCTTCTATCTTTTTTTTTAGTACTTTTTCTTAATTGTTTTTAATAATTATTTTTTATTTTAATAACTTTATTTTATCTTCTTCGTTCTTTATTTCTTTCTTTTTCTCCCTTTTATTCTGAGCTGTGTGGATGACAGGCTCTTGGTGCTCCAGCCAGGCATCAGGACTGTGCCTCTGAGATGGGAGAGCCAAGTTCAGGACATTGGTCCACAAGAGACCTCCCAGCTGCACATAATATCAAACGGCAAAAATCTCCCAGAGATCTCCATCTCAACGCCAAGACCCAGCTCCACTCAATGACCAGCAGCTACAGTGCAGGACACCCTATGCCAAACAACTAGCAAGACAGGAACACAACCCCAACCATTAGCAGAGAGGCTGCCTAAAAGCATAATAAGGCCACAGACAACCCAAAACACACCACCAGATGTGCACCTGCCCACCAGAAAAACAAGATCCAGCCTAATCCACGAAAACACAGGCACTACCCCCCTCCACCAGGAAGCCTATACAACCAACTGAACCAGCCTTAGCCACTGGGGGCAGACACCAAAAACAACGGGAACTACGAACCTGCAGCCTGTGAAAAGGAGACCCCAAACACAGTAAGTTAAGCAAAATGAGAAGACAGAGAAACACACAGCAGATGAAGGAGCAAGGTCAAAACCCACCAGATGTAACAAATGCAGAGGAAATAGGCAGTTTACCTGCAAAATAATTCAGAATAATGATAGTAAAGATGATCCAAAATCTTGGAAATAGAATGGAGAAAATACAAGAAACGTTTAACGAGGACCTAGAAGAACTAAAGAGCAAACAAACTGTGATGAACAACACAATAAATGAAATTAAAAATTCTCTAGAAGGGATCAATAGCAGAATAACTGAGGCAGAAGAACGGATAAGTGACCTGGAAGATAAAATAGTGGAAATGACTACTGCAGAGCAGAATAAAGAAAAAAGAATGAAAAGAACTGAGGACAGTCTCAGAGACCTCTGGGACAACATTACATGCACCAACATTCCACTTCTAGGGGCCCCAGAAGAAGAAGAGAAAAAGAAAGGGGCTGAGAAAATATTTGAAGAGATTATAATTGAAAACTTCCCTAATATGGGAAAGGAATTAGTTAATCAAGTCCAGGAAGCACAGAGAGTCCCATAGAGGATAAATCTAAGGAGCAACATGCCAAGACACATATTAATCAAACTATCAAAAATTAAATACAAAGAAAACATATTAAAAGCAGCAAGGGAAAAACAAAAAATAACATAAAAGGAAATCCCAATAAGGATAACAGCTGATCTTTCAGCAGAAACTCTGCAAGCCAGAAGGGAGTGGCAGGACATATTTAAAGTGATGAAGGGGAAAAACCTACAACCAAGATTACTCTACCCAGAAAGGATGTCATTTAGATTTGACAGAGAAATTAAAACCATTACAGACAAGCAAAAGCAAAGAGAATTCAGCACCACCAAACCAGCATTACAACAAAAGCTAAAGGAACTTCTCTAGGCAGGAAAAACAAGAGAAGGAAAAGACCTACAATAACAAATGCAAAACAATTAAGAAAATCATAATAGGAACATACATATATATACTGACCTTAAATGTAAATGGATTAAATGCTCCAACCAAAAGACATAGACTGGCTGATTGGATACAAAAACAAGACCCATATATATGCTGTTTACAAGAGACCCACTTCAGACCTAGGGACACATACAGACTGAAATGAGGGGATGGAAAAAGATATTAAATGCAAATAGAAATCAAAAGAAAGCTGGAGTAGCAATTCTCATATCAGACAAAATAAGCTGGAGTAGCAATTCTCATATCAGACAAAATAGACTTTAAAGTAAAGACTATTACAAGAGACAAAGAAGGACACTACATAATGATCAATCCAAGAAGAAGATATAACACTTGTAAATACTTATGCACCCAACATAGGAGCACCTCAATACATAAGGCAAATACTAACAGCCATAAAAGGGGAAATTGACAGTAACGCAATCATAGTAGGGGATGTTAACAACCCACTTTCACGAATGGACAGATCATCCAAAGTGAAAATAAATAAGGAAACACAAGCTTTAAATGATACATTAAACATGATGGACTTAATTGATATTTATAGGACATTCCATCCAAAAACCACAGAATACACTTTCTTCTCAAGTGCTCATGGAACATTCTCCAGGATAGATCATATCTAAGTCAGAAATCAAGCCTTGGTAAATTTAAGAAAGTTGAAATCATATCAAGTATCTTTTCCGACCACAATGCTATGAGACTAGATATCAATTACAGGAAAAAATCTGTAAAAAATACAAACACATGGAGGATAAACAATACACGACTAAATAACCAAGAGATCACTGAAGAAATCAAAGAGGAAATCAAAAAATATGTAGAAACAAATGACAATGAAAACACGATGACCCAAAACCTATGGGATGCAGCAAAAGCAGTTCTAAGAGGGAAGTTTATAGCAATACAATCCTACCTTAAGAAACAAGAAACATCTCAAATAAACAACCTAACCTTACACCTAAAGCATTAGAGAAAGAAGAACAAAAAAACCCCAAAGTTAGCAGAAGGAAAGAAATCATAAAGATCAAATCAGAAATAAATGAAAAAGAAATGAAGGAAACAATAGCAAAGATCAATAAAACTAAAAGCTGGTTTATTGAGAAGATAAACAAAATTGATAAACCATTAGCCAGACTCATCAAGAAAAAAAGGGAGACGACTCAAATCAATAGAATTAGAAATGAAAAAGGAGAAGTAACAACTGACACTGCAGAAATACAAACGATCATGAGAGATTACTACAAACAATTCTATGCCAATAAAATGGATAACCTGGAAGAAATGGACAAATTCTTAGAAATGCACAACATGCCGAGACTGAACCAGGAAGAAATAGAAAATATGAACAGACCAATCACAAGCACTGAAATTGAAACTGTGATTAAAAATCTTCCAAGAGACAAAAGCCCAGGACCAGATGGCTTCACAGGCGAATTCTACCAAACATTTAGAGAAGAGCTAACACCTATCCTTCTCAAACTCTTCCGAAATATAGCAGGCGGGGGAACACTCCCAAATTCATTCTCCGAGGCCACCATCACCTTGATACCAAAACCAGACAATGATGTCACAAAGAAAGAAAACTACAGGCCAATATCACTGAGGAACATAGATGCAAAAATCCTCAACAAAATACTAGCAAACAGAATCCAACAGCACATTAAAAGGATCATACACCATGATCAAGTGGAGTTTATCCCAGGAATGCAAGGATTCTTCAATATATGCAAATCAATCAATGTGATACACCATATTAACAAACTGAAGGAGAAAAACCACATGATCATCTCAATAGATGCAGAGAAAGCTTTCGACAAAATTCAACACCCATTTATGATAAAAACCCTCCAGAAAGTAGGCATAGAGCGAACTTACCTCAACATAATAAAGGCCATATATGACAAACCCACAGCCAACATAATTCTCAATGATGAAAAACTGAAAAAAACAAATGGGACCTAATGAAACTTAAAAGCTTTTGCACAGCAAAGGAAACCATAAACAAGACCAAAAGACAACCCTCAGAATGGGAGAAAATATTTGCAAATGAAGCAACTGACAAAGGATTAATCTCCAAAATTTACAAGCAGCTCATGTAGCTCAATATCAAAAAAACAAACAACCCAATCCAAAAATGGGCAGAAGACCTAAATAGAATTTCTCCAAAGAAGATATACAGATTGCCAATAAACACATGAAAGAATGCTCAACATCATTAATCATTAGAGAAATGCAAATCAAAACTACAATGAGATATTACCTCACACCAGTCAGAATGGCCATCTTCAAAAAATCTACAAACAATAAATGCTGGAGAGGGTGTGGAGAAAAGGTAACTCTCTTGCACTGTTAGTGGGAATGTAAATTGATACAGCCACTATGGAGAACAGTATGGAGGTTCCTTAAAAACCTAAAAATAGAACTACCATACGACCCAGCAATCCCACTACTGGGCATATACCCTGAGAAAACCATAATTCAAAAAGAGTCATGTACCAAAATATTCACTGAAGCTCTGTTTACAGTAGCCAGGACATGGAAGCAACCTATGTGTCCATCAACAGATGAATGGATAAAGAAGATGTGGCACATATGTACAATGGAATATTACTCAGCCATAAAAAGAAATGAAATGGAGGTATTTGTAATGAAATAAGTCAGAAGAGAAAAACAAATACCATATGCTAACACGTATATATGGAATCTAAAAAACAAACAAAAAAATGGTCATGAAGAACCTAGGGGCAAGACGGGAATAAAGATGCAGATCTACTAGAGAATGGACTTGAGGATATGGGGAGGGGGAAGGGTAAGCTGGGACAAAGTGAGAGAGTGGCATGGACATATATACACTACCAAATGTAAAATAGCTAGCTAGTGGGAAGCAGCCACATAGCACAGGGAGATCAGCTTGGTGCTTTGTGACCACCTTGAGGGGTGGAATAGGGTGGGTGGGAGGGAGACGCAAAAGGGAGGAGATATGGGGATATATGTATATGCATAACTGATTCACTTTATTATAAATCAGAAACTAACACACCATTGTACAGCAGTTCTACTCAAATAAAGATGTTAAAAAAAATTTTTTTAATTAAAAAAAAAAGAATTCGCCTGTGAAGCCATCTGGTCCTGGGCTTTTGTTTGTTGGAAGATTTTTAATCACAGTCTCAGTTTCAGTGCTTGTGATTGGTCTGTTTATATTTTCTATTTTTTCCTGGTTCAGTCGTGGAAGGTTGTGCTTTTCTAAGAATTTGTCTATTTCTTCCAGGTTGTCCATTTTATTGGCATAGATTTGCTAGTAGTAATCTCTCATGATCCTTTGTATTTCTGCAGTGTCAGTTGTTACTTCTTCTTTTTCATTTGTAATTCTATTGAGTTGAGTCTTTTCCCTTTTTTTCTTGATGAATCTGCCTAATGGTTTATCAATTTTGTTTATCTTCTCAAAGAACCAGCTTTTAGTTTTATTGATCTTTGCTATCATTTTCATTTCTTTTTCATCTATTTCTGATCTGATCTTATGATTTCTTTCCTTCTACTATCTTTGGGGGCTTTTTTTTTTGTTCTTCTTTCTCTAATTGCTTTAGTTGTAAGGTTACGTTGTTTGAGATTTTTCTTGTTTCTTGAGGTAAGATTGTATTGCTATAAACTTCCCTCTTAGAACTGCTTTTTCTGTATCCCATAGGTTTTGGGTCATCGTGTTTTCATTGTCATTTGTTTCTAGGTTTTATTGATTTTCCCTTTGATTTCTTCAGTGATCTCTTCGTTATTTAGTAGTGTATTGTTTAGCCTCCATGTGTTTGTATTTTTTACAGTTTTTTTTCCTTTAATTGATATCTAGTCTTATACCATTGTGGTTGGAAAAAATACTTGATACGATTTCAATTTTCTTAAATTTACCAAGGCTTGATTTCTGACCCAAGATATGATCTATCCTGGAGAATGTTCCATGAGCACTTGAGAAGAAAGTGTATTCTGTTGTTTTTGGATGGAATGTCCTATAAATATCAATTAAGTCCATCTTGTTTAATGGGTCATTTAAAGCTTGTGTTTCCTTATTTATTTTCATTTTGGATGAACTGTCTATTGGTGAAAGTGGGGTTAAAGACCCCTAGTATTATGTGTTACTTTCGATTTCCACTTTTATGGCTGTAAACATTTGCCTTATGTATTGAGGTGCTCCTATGTTGGGTGCATAAATATTTACAATTGTTATATCATTTTCTTGGATTGATCCCTTGATCATTATGTAGTGTCCTTCTTTGTCTCTAGTAATAGTCTTTATTTTAAAGTCTACTTTGTCTGATATGAGAATTGCTACTCCAGCTTCCTTTTGATTTCCATTTGCATGGAATAGCTTTTTCCATCCCCTCACTTTCAGTCTGTATGTGTCCCTAAGTCTGAAGTGGGTCTCTTGTAGACAGCATATGTACAGGTCTAATTTTTGTATCCATTCAGCCAGTCTATGTCTTTTGGTTGGAGCATTTAATCCATTTACATTTAAGGTCAGTATATATATGCATGTTCCTATTACGATTTTCTTAATTGTTTTGGGTTTCTTATTGTAGGTCTTTTCCTTCTCTTGTGTTTCCTGCCTAGAGAAGTTCCTTTAGCATTGTTGTAAAGCTGGTTTGGTGGTGCTGTATTCTCTTAGCTTTTTCTTGTCTGTAAACCTTTTAATTTCTCTGTCGAATCTGAATGACATCCTTCCTGGGTAGAGTAATCTTGGTTGTAGGTCTTTCCCTTTCATTACTTTAAATATGTCCTGCCACTCCCTTCTGGCTTGCAGAGTTTCTGCTGAAAGATCAGCTGTTAGTTAACCTTATGGTGATTCCCTTGTATGTTATTTGTTGTTTTTCCCTTGCTGCTTTTAATATTTTTTCTCTGTATTTAATTTTTGATAGTTTGATTAATATGTGGCTTGGCGTGTTTCTCCCTAGATTTATCCTGTATGGGACTCTCTGCACTTCCTGGGCTTGATTGATTATTTCCTTTCCCATATTAGGAAAGTTTTCAACTATAATCTCCAAATATTTTCTCAGTCCCTTTCTTTTTCTCTTCTTCTTCTGCGACCCCTATAATTTGAATGTTGGTGAACTTAATGTTGCCCCAGAGTTCTCTGAGACTGTCCTCAATTCTTTTCTTCTGGGGAGCCACCTCTATGAGTTTTTTAATATATTTTGGATATTAACCCCATTTTAATTACATAAACTTTTAGTTTGATGTAGTCTCATTTATTTTTTCCATTGTTGCCCTTGCCTGAGAAGACATATCAAAAAATATTACTAAGACCAATGTCAGAGAGTTCATTGCATATGTTTTCTTCTAGGAGTTTTATGACTTAAAGTCTTACATTTAAGTTTTAAATCATTTTGAGTTTATTTTTCTGTATGGGGTTAAGGAGTGTTCTAATTTCAATCTTTTACATGTAGTTGTCCAGTTTTCCCAGCACCATTTACTGAAAAGGCTGTCTTTTCTCCATTGTATATCCTTGCCTCCTATATTTTAGATTAATTCACCATATAAACATGGATTTATTTCTGGGCTCTCTATTCTGCTCCACTGATCTATGTGCCTTTTTGTGCCAGTACCATGCTGTTTTTATTACTATAGCTTTGTAGTACAATTTGAAATCAGAGAATGTGATACCTCTAGTTTTGTTCTTTTTGCTTTGGCTATTTGGAGGCTTTTTTGTGGTTCCTTACAAATCTTAGGATTATTTCTTCTAGCTCTGTGAAAAATGCCGTTAGTATTTTGATAGGGATTTCATTTAATCTCTAGATTGCCTTGATTGTATGGTTATTTTAACAATATTAATTTTTCGAATCCATGAGCATGGTATATCTTTCCATTGGTGTTCACTTCAATTTTTTCATCAATGTCTTACAGTTTTCAGAATGAAGGTCTTTCCCCTCCTAGGTTAGATTTATCATTAGGTATTTTAGTCTTTTTGTGGCAATTGGAAATGCAACTGATAGATTCACTTCTCTGATAGACTGCTGTTATACAGAAACAAAACAGATTTTTGCATATTAATTTTGTATGCTGCAACTTTACTGAATGTGTTTATTAGTTCTAATAATTTTTTGATGGAATCTTTAGAATATTCTATATACAGTATCAAGTCATCTGCAAACATTGACAGTTTTATTTCTTCCTTTCCAATTTGGATGCCTTTTATTTCTTTTTCTTTTCTGATGGTGTGGCTAGAACTTCTAATATTATGTTGAATAAAAGTGGCAAGAGTGGGCATCCTTGTCTTTTTCCTGATCCTAAAAGAAATGCTTTCAGCTTTTCTTATTGAGTATGATGTTGACTGTGGATTTATCATATATGGTCTTTATTATGTCAAGGTGCGTTCCTCTCTACCCATTCTTTGTTTATAGTTTTTATCATAAATGGTTGTTGAATTTTGTCAAAAGTTTTTTCTGCATCTATTGAGATGATCATATGATTTTTATTCTTCAATTTGTTAATATGGTGTATCACATTGATTGTGGATATTGAACCATCCTTGTATCCCTGGGGTAAATCCCACTGGGTCATAGCATTTGATCCTTTTAATGTATTGTTCAATTTGTTTTTCTAATATTTGTTAAGGATTTTTGCATATCAGTTCATCAGGAATATTGGTCAGTAATTTGCTTTTTCTCTTCCTTCCTTCCTTTCTTTCTTTTTTGTAGTGTCTCAATCTGGTTACATATCAGGGTAATGCTGGCCTCACAGTTTGGAAATGTTCCTTCCTCTACAACTTTTTTGAGCAGTTTGAGAAAAATAGGTGTTTAGGTATTTGGTAGAAATCATCTTTGACCACATACATCTGGTCTTGGACTTTTGTTTGTTGGGAGTTTTATGACTACAGATTCAACTTTATTCCTAGTGATCAGTCTGTTCATATTTTCTATTTCTTCCTGATTCAGTCTTGGATGATTGTATGTTTCTAGGAAGTTATCCATTTTTGGGGGGTTGTCCCATTTGTTGGCACACAATTGTGCATAGTTATCTCTTATGATCCTTTGTATTTCTGTAGTGTCAGATGTAACTTCTCCTCTTTCAATTCTGATTGTATTTATTTGGGCCCCCTCTCTCTCTCTCTTTTTTTTTTTTTCTTAATCAATGTGGCTAATGGCTTATCAATTTTGTTTATCTTTTCAAAGATCCAGCTCTTAGTTCATTGATCTTTACTATTGCTTTTTGCTTGTTAGTTTTTTAATATCAACTTCATTTATTTCCACTCTGATTTTCATTATTTCCTTCCTTTTACTAGCTTTGGGCTCTGTTTTTTCATCTTTTTATAGTACCTTTAGGTGTAAGGTTAGATTCTTTATTTGAGATTTTTCTTGCTTTCAGAGGTAGGCTTGTATCACTATAAACTTCCCTTTTAGAACTGTTTTTCTGCATCCCATAAACCGTGGATCTTTGTGTTGTCATTTTTTCATTTGTATCAAGATATGATTTGATTCACTCTTTGATTTTTTTTCCGTGACCCACTCGTCTTTAGTAGCATGATATTTAGACTCCATGGGTTTGTGTATTTTAGTTTTTTTTCTTGAAATTGATTTCTAGCCTTTGTGGTAGGAAATGACACTTGATATGACTTAAATTCTTAAATTTTTTAGACTTGTTTTGTGGCCCAGTGTGTGATCTATCCTGAAATTATTCCATGTGCTCTTGATAAGAATGTGTATTCTGCGGCTTGCAGATAGAATGTTCTATATATAACTATTAATTGCATCTGATCCAATGTGTAATTTAAGGCTAGTGTTTCCTTATTGATTTTCTGGCTGGATGATCTGTCCATTGATGTAAGTGGGGTGTTAAAAGTCCACTTCTATTATTGTGTTACTGCTCATTTCTCCTTTCATTTCATGGATCTCTAAATGGATCATTGACCTAAACATAAGAACTAAAACTATAAAACTCTTAGAAGAAAATATAGGTATGTCTTCATGACTTTGGATTTGGCAACTACTTCTTAGATATGACACTTAAGCATAGCATCTAAATCAATAAATTGGATTTTATTAAGCTTAAAAAAACTTATGTGCTTCAAAGACTCCTATCAAGAAAGTGAGAAAAGAATCCACTAAGTGGAAGAAAATGTTACCTCTGATAAGGGTCTGGTATACAGAATAAGTAAAAATTCTTACAATTCAATAACAACAACACAAATAATCCAATTTTAAATGGGCCAAGAAAAAGTTGTTCAACATTATTAGTCACAAAGAAATGCAACTCAAAACCACAGTAAGATACTATGTCACATCCACTAGGATAGCTAGAGTCAAAAAGCCAAAATACCAAGTGTTGGTAAAGATGGGGAGAGGTTGGAGTTTTCAGATATTGCTGGTGAGAATGTAAAATGGTGCAGCCACTTTAGAAGACAGTTCCTAAAAATTTAAACATTGGGGAGTAAAGCTTCAGGCCAAAATCCCATGTGTGATCATCCAGGTTCAACTACAGGCTTTTCCTGGCAGACCTTATAGGAAGGATCTGCTCTCCCCACACCAGACTTGGTGCATTGCCAGTGTGTTACAGTTTCTGGAGAGAGTTGCAGTAAAGAACTCAGCTTCCCTGCCAACCCCAATCAGCCATGTTCACATGCACAGCTACATGCACAGCCCAGGCACTTCCATTCAGTGCCCAGAGGCCTTAGCTGGGGCTCCTGCCAGGAGCCTTGGCTGAGACAATCTTGTAAGGGGTCTTGGCTGAGGCAGGATGTTCAGCTGCTGGTGATACTCCTGCATGCTCTTAATGAATAGTTACACACATTATAAAAGTATAAAAACATAGAGAGGAATGATATACTCCAACCTCAGGAGAGTGGTTACCTCTGGGGAGGAAGGGAAAATAGAATGATGAACGGCCTTCAGTTGAATACAGAACATTATTTATTTTAAAT
The DNA here is from genome assembly GCF_965194805.1 of Balaenoptera borealis. Taxonomy (NCBI): domain Eukaryota; kingdom Metazoa; phylum Chordata; class Mammalia; order Artiodactyla; family Balaenopteridae; genus Balaenoptera; species Balaenoptera borealis. The sequence continues at coordinate 146,514,966 of NC_138862.1, forward strand.
TTTTTTCTTAAGTAAATATAATAAAGCTATTATTGTATTGAAACCAGTGTGCATAAACAGATGTTTGTTAACTTATGAAATATTTCACAATAAAAAAAGAATTTAAAATATTGAAATAATGGTTAACGATAGGTGATAGAATTATATTTGATTATAATTCTTTGATATATTTATATATTTTTCAAATCCTTCCAACCATCATAATTTTATTTTATAATGATAGACAATACATGTGTTTTTCAAAAGGCTATAATGACCAATAAATTTACTTAAACAAAGAGCTTTTAAAAATGAACCAGGGGGCTTCCCTGGTGGCGCAGTGGTTGAGAATCTGCCTGCCAATGCAGGGGACACGGGTTCGAGCCCTGGTCTGGGAAGATCCCACATGCCACAGAGCAGCTGGGCCCGTGAGCCACAACTACTGAGCCTGCGCGTCTGGAGCCTGTGCTCCGCGATAGGAGAGGCCACGACAGTGAGAGGCCTGCGCACTGCGATGAAGAGTGGTCCCCGCTTGCCACAACTAGAGAAAGCCCTCGCACAGAAACGAAGACCCAATACAGCCATAAATAAAATAAATAAATAAAATAAAATTTAAAAAAAAATGAACCAGTATTAAAAATCCCATTTTGGTGTTTTTAATAGTTCAGGGCTGAGAAATGCTGTTTTAAATGCAAGCCAATATTTAAAGGTGAAATTTACATATATCCAAATTTTAAGTGCTAGTCAGGAACTGAAATGCAAATAATTACAGCTATAATAGTTATTCCTGTCAATTAAGTTCCTTCTGAAGACATGACCTTAAATAAACCAGGATTATCTGAATGAGTTTATTCAGGCTATTAGTGTACATTACTCTTTGTAGATCTATAGGTAATGACTGACTTTTTTTAGAGCTGAAACATCTAATTCAATAGTTTTCAAAGATTTTCCAGAACTCTCTTTATATTAAATAATGGGCAAAATGTATGGAGGAGATCAAAACAAAGGCGCTTTGTCTAAAGTAGGAGGCTGAGCCCTGAGTTCTTGCTTGCCCCAACAGATTATGCCCTCTCTCCCACCTTTAATCTCTTTCTCCATCAATGGCTCCTTCCACTGTGAACAAAAACATGCTCAAGTCTCCTGATTTCTAGCCATCAGCCTCACTCTCACATTCCTTCACAGCAGAGTTTTCTCTGCTAACTCTTGCCATAGTTCTACCTGCCATTGCTTGTCACCTCCCCTCCCCCCTGAAGTCTTGCCTCAGCCCTTACCACTTCCCCAAAACCACTCTTGATAATTATTGCCTATCTGCAAATCCAAGGGATATTCCTCAGTCCTTTCCACTGAGTCATGTAATCATTCTATGAAGATGAAAATTCTCAATAAACCTTTCTACAGTGCAGGATGCTGTTGACCTAAAAAAAGCATTATGTTCCTTCTCAGAAACTTTCTCTGTCTTGTCTGACACTATTTTCTCTTGGCTTTTCTTCTTCTACCTCCTGTTTGCCTACTCTTTTTCAAGTTTCCTCAAGGCTTCCTCTCTCTGTGTCCGTCCCTTAAATGCTGTGGCCCCTCAAGGTCCCATTCAGCACTTGTCTGTTTCACAGCCAGTCCCACCTAGATACTGATGACTCTGTTTCCTCACCAGCCAGAAACTCTGCTGAGGCTCCCTAAACATACATGGGTTGCTTATTGGACATGACAGTCTTACTGCTTTAAAGCAACTCAAATTCAACATACTCAAAACTAAATTAATCACCCCTTCTTCTTTGCAAATTCTTAGCTATGTCTTCCTTGATTACATAGATGCTGTTGTGGGTTGAATTGTGTCCCCCAAAAGATATGTTGAGGTCCTAACTCCTGGTGTTACCAAGGAAGGGCTTGCTGCCCGAAATGCATAGAAGCCAACATCATGGCACCGGATTTTGAGAAAAGAAAAAGCTTTATTGGCAGGTTGACCAGCAATAAGACAGGAGACAAAGCTCTCAAATCTGTCTCTCGGATTTGGGGTTTGGTCAAACTTTTATGAGTTAGGGGTTGATATGCAGAAAAACTGGTGGGGCAGGTTTTGATTGGAGGGCTTTGGAACTTGGCCATTTATGGTAGGGTATGGGAAAAGGGGCTTTTCTTCCTGGAGAATGGACCTGTCACTTCTGAAAGTGAATCGTTAGTTAGAAAGATTAACTGGTGAACAAGTATGTGTAATGTTAGATAATAGGGTTTTTATTCTTAAAAGAAAGCCATATATAAAAAATGAAAATACTTCAAGCAAGAAAACAAATTAACCTTATCAAGTATATCCATCCATTGTACCACCAATTAATCTTATCCTCAAACATAGAATTCTAAAATTATGGGGTATTTCCTCTCCTATGTTACATATACAATTTATATGGGGACAATACAGGAGTTAGGAGCACGACACTCTACAAAATTGAAAATCCTTGCATAACTTATAATCGGTCCTCCATATACTTGATTCCTCCATATACGAGGTTCCACATCTGGAGGTTCAACCAACTTTGGACGGTGTAGTAATGTAATATTTTCTATTAAAAAAAATCCCCACATATAAAACAGATAGCTAGTGGGAAGCAGCCGCATAGCACAGGGAGATCAGCTCGGTGCTCTGTGACCACCTAGAGGGGTGGGATAGGGAGGGGGGGAGGGAGATGCAAGAGGGCGGGGATATGGGGATATACGTATACGTATAGCTGATTCACTTTGTTATACAGCAGAAGCTAACGCACAATTGTAAAGCAATTATACTCCAATAAAGCTGTTAAAAAAAAAAATCCCCACATTTAAGTGAACCCATTCAGTTCAAACCCATGTTGTTTAAGGGTCAACTGTGTATAAAAGAAGTCACCATGGATTTAAAATTTTTCCTTCAAAGTTTATATACTACCTCCCCCCCCCTTTTTTTTAAAGATTATTTTTAGAGCATTTTTAGGTTTACAACAAAATTGAGAGGAAGTTATGGGGATTTTCCATACACCCCCTGCCCCCACATCCCATCTCTCTTTTGTTCTCATTAACAGTAGGCTTAAATCAGCCCACACCTGGATTATCACAAAAGCCTTACTCCCTTAACTGCTTTCATTTGTTCATTTACTGAACAATTATTTACTGAGCACCTACTATACTCCAAGTCCTCTCTTTCAGAGTTTTGCTACAAAAGAACAGAGAAAACTCAGTCATTAGCTGGAAGAGAATACAAGTTTTGTGCTTGTTTTTTAAGAAGGAAAACATGACAGTATGCTTGTCAATTGGTAGGAATGAGTCAGTGGAGGCAGAGAAATTAACGATGCAGAATTGAGAGGGCTGGCCTGGGGGAAATGGAGACGCAGGGGGAGGCTTGGGCTCCACTAGGACTGCAGGGGTGCTGGCCATTCAGAGACATGGGTACAGGTAGACATGGCAGCAGAACTTATGGGAGTTCTCTTCCGATAGCTCCTAGTTTCTCAGTGAAGTAGGGAACCGTGTCACTAGTGTAAAGGTTAAAATTGAAACGCCTCCCTTTTGCTGTTAATCCAAATCTTACACAAACACCCCTCCACACAAGCCTTCAGCACAAATTGATTTCCTATTTCACTAATCTCTTGAAGCCCCTTCAACTACCCTTGTCCTTCACCAGACTTGCTCTGCTGTTCCCCATCGATGCGGCCGCAGAGAGGGTTGTGATAAACACTGGGTTCTCTCAAAACACAGATTATTTGCCATTAATTCATTACTACAAAAATTGAAAATATATATCACTAGGTAGGTGATACTCATAATTAAGGAAACATAATTTTACTTATATGACAAGAGTACAAAAAGAGGATAATTAAAATCTTTTGTTAATTGTATATGAATAGATTAGGAGGAGAAACCTTGTTAACTGGAGAAGTGTTGTAGGGATGGCTACTTTTCCAGTGGCTAGGAATTTGGTCAAAAACTACCTAGACAAAAATCATTCAAGTTAACACTGACCTAGTTTAAACTCTGACACTGATACATATAAATGTATAGAAACTTCTAGCTAGTTATTTTTATTTCAGTGGTCAAGTAAAAATTCTGGTGAAAATAAAAATTTCTTTAAGAAAATGAGAAATTGATCACCAATTAATATTGGCTGTCATTGGATTTTCCACATATTCATAATTATTTTGCCATAAGAATTTTTGCCTTTTTATTTATAATTTATTTTTAGCTAATTATACATATCCTGTGTTATATGAATTAGAGAGAAGCTGGAAATCATTTGAATACCTTAAAAAAGGAGACTGGTTGAATAAATTATGATTTATCCAGATAATAAAATACAGATATTTTAATACAGTTTAATTACAGTTTAATACAGATATTAAAACTAAACATACAGGAAAGCATTCATTAACATCAGTGTGTGTGTGTTATTTGCATAGGAAAGGATTTGAAATTAGGACACCAAGTTGTTTCTTTGAGTTTTCTCCCCACTCTGGGTTAGTAGGATTATGAGTTCTCTTACCCGAATTTTTTTTCTTATTTTTGGCAATGAGAATTATAAAAGATAATTAACAGAAACCTCAGTTAAATAGAATCAGGAGACCAGAAGGGGGTGCTCTCACACCCTTCAACAATAGCAGAGCCCAACAGGAAGAAGAAAGACTCCTCTTCTTTCCTGGCCAGGACTCAGCCAATGACAAGCCCTGGACTCTTTGTTTACTACAGCCCTCCCAACTTCCCTTTCCTCTCTATACAAGTATTTTCATCCCCTTGCCCTGTGGGGACTTGCACATGGCTCACTGTGGTTGTAGACCCCAAACTGTAATTCTCTGCTGATCCCAAATGAACCCATCTTTGCTGGAGAAATAACTGGCCGTCTATTTGCTTTAGGTCAACGTTTCAGTGGCCCATACGGGGACCAGAGAAGACTCCCAACAGCTCCAGGTTTGGTGAACAAACAGGTGGGGTACCGACAATTGAGCCCATTGTCACTCACTACTTTTCTCACAGACACTGGCATTTGAAAGTACACCTTTCTTCTGGATCCAAGCTCATGGTATCTTTGCATTTGAAACTCTCCAGGCTTTATTTGGGATTTTTTTTAAAGGTTTCATCTTTTTACTTAAGGCCCTATTTTGTATGTAAGTACCTGTTTGGCACTTTGGTCTGATTTGAGATCAGACTGTTTCACTGAAATGGGCTGAGAAGTCTTCTGCCCATTCCCTTTGGAACAGAGGCTGCTTCTCCTGAAGCTGGCAAGTCTTTGACTCATTCCTTCAGGAACAGTGATTGTTTCTCTGAAATGGTGCTGTGTTTTTCAGCCTCTGGCCTATTCCTTTGGAAGGGCTGCCTCTGGAGACTTGCTTAAAAAGTAGCCTTCAGCCTGGCTGCTCCAGGCCCAAGCTGTTTCCTTAGGACTGGCTGGGATTGGCTTGCAAGCTGTTTGAATTGAGCTATTTGTGCTGGAAGTTGTTTGAACTGATTGAAAATTGTTCTTTATTCTACAGGAAAAACCTGTAGGAAATGGGATCCCAAATATCTAAGTATTTTGAGGGAACCCCCCCTTACAGGGACTTTGGCTGATTCTATGTTTAAAAACAGTGGTCCTTCCTCATGTGCATTTATAACTAAATGGACTGATCTGACCAAAGGCAGTTTAGAATATCTATGGTCATTATGGGAAACTTTTGAAATCCTCAAACTTAATTTTCTTAAAACTGGATTGGATCACAGTAGCTCAAAAATTTGCAGAACTGAGTGGGATGCTTATTTTTATTGGACTTTTGAGGCTTCCCAATGTTATGAGTCCAAAATTGCCTTTCTGCAAAATAATATTTTAAGGTTAACTGAAGCAAAAAAATGATTAAAGATAAAATGTCTCCAAAGCCTCAGGCTCTTCTTCCTTGGCTTCTTTTTCTCAGGCTCTGTCTCTGCACCCTCTTGTCTCTCTCCCTCAGCTTGTGGCCAGACTTCAACTCCAGCACCATCTTCCTCCTTCCCTTCTATGCCACCTACACTCTTCAGTACCCTCAAATCCCTCATACTAAGTGTTTCACCATACTTCCTCTTTTCCCTGAAACTCTCCCCACTCTTTTTTCTTCTGAACATGTCAGTACCTGTCCCTTCAAAATTAAGCCTTCTGATTATCCAAAGGCTAAACCCTTAATTTCTTATATTCCCTGGACTAAAGCTGAACTGCAAGCCATAGTCAAAGATTTTCCCAAAGTAACTGAAGATCCGATCTCACAGATTTGATGAGGAATTTAAAGTAGTCCTTCAAACTTAACAACTGGGTTCTGTGACTTACATAAGTTAGTTCATATGCTTGTCAATGAAGACAAAACCCAGCATTGGATGAAACCTTCTAGTTGGAAAAGTCTTGAAAGGTCTTTAGAATTACAGCTGTGAGACTAGCCCACTAATTTATTATAAGATCAGCCTCAGGCAATCACTAGGCAACTTCATTGAGCAATTCCTAGGGCTTTTCCAAAGCCTGTTGATAAGAACAAAATTCAGGCTTGCACACACACAAAATATATGATGAATCTGTTCACAATTATTACTGACTTCAGGTTGTTTTTAAAGAAAATTCTGGTCTTCCTTCCTTCAGATGTTGATTCCACCAGTAGCTTTTAAGTCTATATTTATTAATGGGCTGAACTGGGACCTCCCACTTCTAGTAAAAAGGACCAGAATAGAATGGAAAAGTATGTCCACTCCAGATTGAGTTAATCTGGCAAACCAGCTCTCTCACACTCTAGATGAGTCACCTCAAAGGAAGACCACCAAAATTCTTAATCTTCAGCTTTAGCAAATGAAAGCTCCCAAACAAAACTAAAACCCTCCTAGTTTCTGCTATTACTGCAAAAAGCCAGGACATTGGAAAAGAGATTATTACAAATTTAAGCACTTAGATGCCTTCATCCCTCTAACCAGCCTTCCAACATCCTCCCAATCCTCAGTGATAGAGTTCTGAGGAACTACAGGGGCTTTTCCCAATCCTCCCTCTTAATCAGTTTGGAGAAACATTTCACCAGATTGGGAATTAACTTCTTCCAGTCCTAACTGACACCAGAGCCACATTCTTGGTGCTCAGCCCCACTACTATAAAGCTGCCCCTGCCTCCGAGTACTAAAACAATTCAAATAGTGGGGAGCTCTAATGAACCTCAAGAAGTTCCTGTCTCTGAACCTATTCCCTTTTGTTTAGGCTCCTTGAGAGATACACACACATTTCTCCTTAGTTTCTCTGCCCTGTCCATTTATTAGGCCAAGACTTCTTAGAGAAGTACCACTCCAGAATTTCTTTCTCCCAAAAAGGGGAAATAATTGTACACATTGACAATAGTCGTCAAAGTAACTCTCCAGATGAATTAAATGACACTTTGACCTATTTTATTTGTCCCATCCCTGATGGTACTAGTGCTGATTCTGGAAATACTGATCATTTGTCCTGCTTGAATCAACTACCACTTTCCTTATGTGCAAAATCTCCAACCGATGTTGGCAAAATTCACAGTGTACCTCCCATAAAAATTCAAACAGACCCCTCAAAGCCTCTTTCAAGGATTAATCAATATCCTATAATTAAAGAAGCCCTTCAAGGCATAAAGCCCATAATAGAAGATTACAAGGCTCAAGGCCTCATTTTCTCTTGTACCAGTTCCTGTAACTCTCCCATTTTACTGGTGAGAAAACCTAAGGGCTGAGGATGGAGGTTTGTCCAGGACCTTCAAGCAAGAAACAATATTCTTATCCCATGACACCCTTTTGTTCCTAACCCTTATAAAGCTCTAACATCCATTCCCACTGAAGTAAATTCTTTACTATAATTGATTTATGCAGTGCATTCTTTAGTATTCCAGTTGATAAAGCTAGTCAATAATTTTCTGCCTTCACTTGGGAAGGCAGACAATTCAAGTGGACAATAATGACTCAGGGTTTTACTGGGAGTCCTTATTTCTCAAAAGTCCTGAAGGCTGGTCTGGATCATATAAAGTTCCCTAGAGTTTCTACTTTGTTGTAACATGTGGATAATATGTTTTTTGCTCTCCTTCTCAAGCCTTCTCACAGGAAGACAGCAAACCACTTGCTTTGAGCTAAGCCTTAAAGGAACATGAAGTCACCAAAGAAAAATTGCAGTTTGCTCAAACCTCTTTCTCTCTTTTGGCCAAATCTCTGTATGTTTTACTCAAAAATGGCAATCCTAATTTTATGGGAAAAACTGAACTACATAGCCTTCAAGGCCTTAAAGGAGAGTTTGATGACCTCACCTGCCCTTGGGCATCCCAATTATCAGGTTCCCCTTTTTCTTTTGTATATGAAAAAGAAGGGAATGTCCTTGGGGTATTCACCTCCAAACATGGGAACTGCCATCAATCCATAGGGTAGTTTAACCAGGAACTGGACCTCTAATGCCTTAGAGCCATTATAGTGCCTGTCCTTTTGGTTAAGGTCACTGAGAAAATTGTTGTGAGATCCACTTTAACCATTTTTGTACCTCCTGTATTAGAAGCTCTCCTGAATTCTCATCATGATCAATATTTCTCACCAATGGCCTCACCTCCTATGAAATCCTTTTGTTAAACTCCCCTTACATAACTCTTTTACATTGTAATAACCTTAACCCAGCTACTCTTCTCCCCTCTGTCACCAATGAAGTCCCTTATGACTGCTTAATGCTGGTGGACTACCTCCTGATTCCTCGTAATGATCTACAGGAAATTCCGTGGGTAATGTTGACTTCTTATGGTTCACTGATGGTTCTTATTTAAAAGGTGATAATGGAAAATACTGTGCTGGATATACTATTACAACTCCTTTTGATATTGTTGAGGCAGCATTTTTACCTGTGGCAATTTCAGCCTAACAGGCTAAATTATATGCTCTTACATGGGCCTGTACTTTAGCCACATATAAAACTGCCAAAATTTATACTGATAGTAGATATGCTTTCAGAGTAGCTCATGATTTTAGAATGTTGCAGAGCAACATGGCTTCCTTACTTCCTGTGGAAATAAAATTTTAAATGGCCCTTATGTTCAGAAATTGTTACATTCCATACTGTTACCTGCCATTTTAGCTATTAAGATTCTAGAGCATTCTAAACTTGGCTCTCTGGAAGCTAGGGGAAATCATCTTGATGACATTTCCACAAGGAATGCTGTCCTTAAAGGGATCCACGGCAGCTAAACATCTGTCGTGGCTCAAAGGGATATTTTCCCAAATGATGATTTAGAAAAACTGGCTAGAGAAGCCCAATAGTTGGCCTCTGAAAAGGAAAAACAAGATTGGAAATTCAACGATTTTTGGTTTGATAAAAAGAGAAAGCTCTGTTTTGGACCAAATAAAAACCCAGTCCTACCAGAGACTAAAATTCTCACTCCACACTGGTGAACATGCATTAAACGATTGGTCTACTGACACAATGACAGCCTTCATGAATCAGTATTGGTGGGGAAACATTAGCAAGGCTGCAAAAACTGCCTGCCTCATTTGTCTCATGTGTCCAAAGTACAACCCCAGGAAGTTCGTTCATACTGTTCCTGGATATTTTGAACTGCCTAATGGATCATTTGAAGTTTCACAAATGGATTTCATACAACTTCTTCCATCTCATGGATATAAATATATTTTAGTCATGGTCTGTATGTTTTCACATGGAACTGATGCCTTCCCTTGCAGACAGTCTACTGCCTCTTCTGTCGGTAAAATCCTTTTGGAAAAGTTTATCCCTACATGGGGAACTCCTCTCAAAATTCATAGTGATAAAAGGCCCCATTTTACTGGCCAGGTGCTTCAACATGCAGGTTCTGTTTGGCTGGTTATACAACTGCATTTACCATCCTCAATCCTCTAGTCAAATACAATAGTGGCATTATTAAGACTCAATTGGAAACATTCGTAGAGGTCCTCCAAATACCTTGGCCAAAAGCATTGCCACTGGTCCTTTCAAACCTCAGATCCACCCCTCTTGGAAGTCATAATGCTCACCCTTTGAAATAGTCACAGGACCCCATGCACTTGGCTTCTACCTCTTTTGACCCACAACTGATAAAAGGAAAGTTACTTCAATATTGCAAAGATCTAACCGATCCTGTTAAAAATAACCATGTTTTGGTAGAGTAGTCTTTTCACAGTGTGCCCTTGGGAGATGAAGACCTTAAGCGTCACACCTTGCAACCTGGAGATTTCATCTACTGGAAAAGCCATCTCCAGAAGAACTTTCTTCAACCTACCTGGACAGGACCCTATCAAGTACTGCTAACCAACTCTTGTGCTACCAAACTCCAAGTAATAGACTCTTGGGTTCACTGTACAGACCTAAAGAAATTGCCAAACCTTGACTGGACTTGCACAGTATCTGGTAACCTGAAAGTAAAGATTTCCCAGAATTGAAGCAGAGGACATCTGATGAGAGCTTTCCCAAGATATCTGAACAAGACCTGTTGGAAATCTGTCATCCAAATTTTGATGATGACATAATGCTTTAGAAGATCTCCAGTGACTATGATCTTGGTAACATATGGACTTTAGATTAAAAGTGCTTGAGAGTTCTCCCTCCTACCCACCCTTGTTACTCAAATGTGCCCTTAATAGGTTTCCAATCTGTGTACTTTTTCTCTGACGTGAAACACTACATGCAGGAAAAGACCTTCTTAACACTGAAAGACCAAAAGTCACTGAAACTAGAACACCTGACTCATGATCAGTGATACTTTCAGAGAAAGATATTGATCAAAAGAGGGAAATGCAAAAATGAATAAACAGAAACCTCAATTAAATAGAATCAGGAGACCAGAAAGGGGAGCTCTCACACCGTGCAACAATAGCAGAGCCCAACAGGAAGAAGAAAAACTTCTCTTCTTTCCTGACAAGGTTTCAGCCCATGACAAGCCCTAGACTCTTTGTTTACTATAGCCCTCTCAACTTTTTGTCTCCCAACCCCCAACCCCTGATATAAAAGTATTCTCCTTCCCTTGCTGTGTGGGGACTTTTCTGTGGCTAAACATGGTTGTACACCCTGAATTGCAATTCTCTGCTGATCCGGAATAAACCTATCTTTGCTGGGGAAACATATGGAAGTCTATTTTTTTCAGGTCAGTGGAATATACTGTTTCTGTAATAAAGAAACAATAGAAGAAACTTTAATCACCAAGTTTTGAATTTTTCTGTGATATGAGGGTTTTGTTGGGTTTTTGTTTGTTTGTTTTGTTTACCTTTATTTATCACCCTTTAATTTTTAATTAACTTTTTGCCCATGAAGCCTCCAGAAATATTTTCCGATAATTCTGCTTTTAATGGGATCATAATATATATACTACCCACAACCTATCTTTTCACTTTATATTGCAGATATGTTTCTAGGTCAACAAACACATTACTGTTCTACCACTTACCATTATTTGCTTAATCAATCTAATCTGCCCCCCCATTTCACTGTAAAACAGCTGAAAATGAATTAAATAAAGTATCAAATACACAGGGAAACAAAAAGAAAAACTAAAAATAAGTAAAAAATGATTGTGTCCAAAAATAATGTAAAGATTCCTGAAAATTGCCAATAAATTTTAGAAATCAGTGATAAAAACATTCATTTATAGTAATTTCTTTATTTTGATTACATTATCACCACAACCAATTTACTTTTAACCAAATTCTTTCCAAATTGTCTGAAGCTCAACTGATGTAGGGAAGCTCCAGGATTTGTAGTGAAAGGGCACAAATTAAATGGTCTTTTTCAGGTTTCTCTAATCCTACTGCTTTATAGTCTCTATTAAGAGGCCTATAATGGGAACCAATTAACTGTAAATACAGTGAGGAGTCTGGCAATTAAACAAATGGATTACATTTACCCAGTGATTACACTCTAGCCATCAAATGATTATTAGGCACTGCCTACTGTGAGTCACAAATACAAATTAAATTCAGATTCAACAGCCTTGAAATTTCTCATTGTATATCAATTTCTCATTGTATATCAATTTCTCATTGTATATCAACTGTATATCGTTATCTCTAATGATGTATAAAAAGATAGCTGGCATATAGATTGACATCACACATTCTGTATTTGTGTTCAAGCTAAATAACACCAGCTTTTAAAAATCAAGTATATAACTAAATAATTATGGTGATTTCACAAAGAAGGATAATACAATCTCTCAATTACAATATATCAGTATACAACTCTTTCTCTAAATATAAAGTCACATAAAAATGTATATTCTGTCTCCTTAACAAAACACTGATTTTTAAAAAAAGAAGTCAAGCAACTTCCAAGTAAACAATGAATGAAGAGTCTTTATACAAGGAAGCAGAGACTGTCACAGAGAGAAGATTATTATCTGTTTGTGATTTACAGTTATTACTCTCACATCTATTTTTAAATGATAACTACATCATCAGCCTCATACTGCCATCCTATCTGCAAAGTCAGTTCCAGCAGTGGCAGCCCAGAACTATAGGAGACAGAAAGTTTCTCTGGATGAGACTGTGGGAAAAAAAAATTCTCAACTCCATCTAACTATGAAGAAAATCTAAAAACAACTGTCCGGGATTTCTTTAATGACTTCCAACCATCAACATAGAAGAATATGTCCAGAAGGAGTTAGGAAAGTTTAGATATCTTTAGAGAACAGAAGAGGATCAGGCAAACAGCTTCTGCCTGGCTCACACAGAGGCTGTGAGGCCGTGCTGTAAGTGTGTCTGTAATGCACCAGTTCAGAGCTTTTTACCTTGTCAGTCCAAGCAGATGCTGTAGGTGTCCTGCCCACATTCCCTACCCTTACTTCTTCACAGCACACTGGCCTGAATGCCAGCCATTTGTAGTTTTGTCTGAGGATTTTCTTTAACTCCCTGGACCTTCTCTGCCTACAGCACAGCAAGCCTGAGGTGTCAGTGAATTCATGTACACCCAAAACAGCCCTTTACCAGTGAGAAGTATGAGCTGTTGTACAATCACCCCAATCTCCCCTTTTAGGTGGGGTCATTGAGTTATGCATTTAAACAGGCTCCAGCAGGTTTGAGATCCAGTGGCCCACAGTGGTAGTTTGCCACAAGAGATTCTTTATTGGCTGCCTTCCCTTCCCTCTCTCATGTCCCAACCCCCTACCCTTGTTTTCTAGGATCCCTTCCAGAATAAACCACTTGCACTTGAATCTTTATCTCAGAGTGTGCTTTGGAGGCCAACCCAAACTAAGAGACAAGTGAAAGGAACCCAGCAAGGTCAGGCAAAGAGAGGAATTTATCGAGAGGCTTCTGTCAGTACAGGAAGAAGAAAGCTGCAGCTGGGTCTTGGGGAGAATGTAATCTAGGGCAGCCAATGGCCTGACTCCTTCTCTTCTTCTCTCCAAGTGCTGGCCTCATTCTCTCAGACTGACCTCCTCCATGGCTGCAAACATGGCCATTGAACAGCCCTGGGCCTTACAACCTCCAAGCTTTATCTTTTTACTGAGACCTGCTAAATGCATTCTCAGGAAAGAATTTTAATTAGATCTGCTTGAATGAAGGAAAGACTCCTAGCATTTCTGCCAACAAGGGCAGAAATGCTAGAACTGGGAAGCCTGGGGACAAGTGCCAAGTCTGGACAAAGCAAATATGGCCCAAGAGGCAAATTCTCTGAAGCATGGGAGTCACTTGGAATGGAGTGAGGGGAAGAGTCATTTTCCTAAAGAATGAGACTGTTGCTCCAAGCATAATAGCAGTTAATCTTTATGGAATCCCTGCTATACTCCAGTGCTATTGCTATCTACCTCTATCTACCTCTATCTATCTATCTATCTATCTATCTATCTATCTATCTATCTATCTATCTATCTATCATCTATCTATCAGTCATCTATCTATCTTTTTAATCCTCATAACAAACCTATGAGGTAGGAACTATCATTATCACCACCAGTGCCTCAGTTTCAAATAAGGACATTGAGGATTACAAATATTAAGTTGCCCAAATTCAAACAGGAAGGTGTAGAGCCAGGATTAAACCAAGGTTGTCCAGTTCTAGAGTCTGTACTGTGTCATATTGGCCCCTAAGGGGGAGGGACAGCACTGCAGGCAAACCACTGACATCTCATTACTTCTCTCACTGCTACTGTTTGGGGCACTGTTTACTAAATTTATGTAAGAAATACAAAGAATTATCAGAGATAGCTATGAACAATTATACACCAATAAAATGGACATACTAAGACATATGGATAAATTCCTAGAAGCATACAATGTCCGAAAACTGAATCAGGGAGAGATAGAAAATATGAACAGACCAATTACCATTAATGAAATTGAATCTGTAATAATAATAATAACAATAAAAACTCATAAAAAACAAAAGTCCAGGAACACATGGCTTTATAGATGAATTCTACAAAACATTTAATGAAGAGTTAACACCTATCCTTCTCAAATTATTCCAAAAAAATGATGAGAAAGGAAAGCTTCTGAACTAATTCTACAAGGCAAGCATCATGCTGATAACCAAAACCAGACAAAGATGTCACACAAAAAAATTACAGGCCAATATAAGCGATGAACATAAGTGAAAAAACCATCAAAAAAGTTAGCAAACTGAATTCAACAATACATTAAAAGGATCATACACCATGATCAAGTGGGATTTATCCCAGGGATGTGAGGATTGTTCAACATCCATAAATCAATCAATGTGATATGATACATTAACAAATTGAAGAATAAAAATCATGATCATCTCAAAACATGCAAGAAAAGTTTCTGACAAAATTTAACATCCATTTATGATAAAAACTCTCAACAAAGTGACTATAGAGGGAACATACCTAAACATAATAAATGCCATATGACAAACCCACATCCAACATCATATTCAGTGATGAAAAGCTGAAACTATTTCTTCCAGCTTTAGGAAAAAGACCTGGATGCCCGCTCTTGCCACTTCTATTCAATATAGTATTGGAAGTCATAGCTACAGCAATGAGACAAGAAAAAGAAAAGAAAGGCATCCAAATTGGAAAGGAAGAAGTAAAATTGTTACTTCTTCCAGATGACATAATACTATATATAGAAAATCCCCCAAACAACCCAGTCAAAAAGTGGACAGAACATCTAAACAGACATTTCTCCAAAGAAGACATACAGATGGCCAACAGACACATGGAAATATGTCCAACATCACTAATCATCAGGGAAACGTAAACTGAAACCACAAATGATATTACTTCATACCTGCCAGAATGGCTATCATCAAAAAGACAACAAATAACAAGCATTGACAAGGATATGGAGAAAAGGGAAACCTTGTGCATTTTTGGTGGGATTGTGAATTGGTGCATCTACTACAGAAAGAGTATGGAGGCCCCTCAAAAAATTAAAAATGGAATTGCCATACAATCCAGCAGTTTTAATTTTGGTTATTTACCCTCCCAAAACCCAAAAACACTAACTCAAAAACATATATATGTACACCAATGTTCATTGCAGCATTTTTTACAAAAGGCAAGATATGGAAGCAACCTAAGTTCCCATCCACAGATGATCAGATAAAGAAGATACTGCATGTGTGTGTATATATGTATATACGTGTGTGTGTATATATGTGTATATGTGTGTGTGTGTGTATATATATATATATATATATATATATATATATATATATATATATATATATATATAATGGAATATTACTCAGTCATAAAAATATGAAATCTTGCCATTTGTGACAACATGAATGGATCTAGAGGGTATTATGCTAAGTGAAATAAGTCAGGCAGAGAAAGATCAATACCATATGATCTCATTTATATGTGTAGTCTAAAAACAAACAAACAAACAAAACAAAATGATAAAACAGAGAACAAATATGTAGTTGGTGGTAGCTGGGGGAGGAGGGCAAAATACATGACGGGGATTAAGAGGTTCAGAACTCCAATTATAAAATAAGTAAGTCACTGGTGTGTAATATACAGCATAGGAATATGATCAATAATATTGTAGTAACTTTGTATGGAGACAGTTGGTTACTAGACTTATCATAATAGTCATTTCATAATGTATGCAAATGACAAATCACTATGTGGTATCCCTAAAACTAACATAATGTTGTAAATCAACTATATTTCAATGTAAATATAAAGGGAAAAAATAAAATAAAATTATATTTCCTAAACGGGGGAAGGGACAGGGATTTAATACTGGTATACCAAGGAGTTCTTCTACCATGTCACTTCCCATTGTTCCAAACTTCCTACCCAATGCAGACCCTACCCTGGATGAGATAGAGCGAATATATTTCTCTTTCTCAACAGCATCATTATTTGATTGATTTCTATTGGTGGGGTTATTATGACTGAAGCTTCAGGATGAAACTTAACACCTGACACAGAGTACTTTATGAATTCTGTATAACTCCATATCTATGATACAAGAACATCACTTCACTCTAGGACATCTATCAGTAGAAGGGATTATTGGGGACACCAATGTTCTTACTAAATACTGGCTCTTCTAAAATTATTTTTCAATGTGGAGTTTGTTTCTGATTACTCTTACTTGGGAAAATGGAACTTTACACAGAGTTCTAATATTAAGTAGGAGTGCTAAGGGTCAGATTCTTATAAAAGCAGGAAATCAAAGGTTCTGTCTCTCTCTCTGTCTCACACACACACACACACACACACAACACACACACATTGTGGCATGATTCTAGAATCTAAGAGTCCAATAGCTTCAGCACACTTATGAAGTTGGGCAGACTGATCAATCAGTTGTGTAGTACCATACACTGTTGAATTAGTCTCTGTAAAAATAGACACTCCCACCTACTCACCATGCTGCTTCAGAGAACACACTTCGGGGAAACTCACAGAATGAAAAAATAATGTGTCCAGAACACATCAGATTCTACTCCCTAGATTAAAAATTTCTCAGAGGACTAAATCATATCCCAATATGCCCATATGAAAACACACACTAAAATAACCTCTACTTTATTATCCTTCATCTTCAGTGTTTTTATATGGCCACATATATACCTAAAAGGCTTTATAAACCAAACATTGGGGAGTTTTTATTTCCAATTTTTTCCTGAGGTGGTGAAGATTTGGTGTCTCCATATTCTCTCTCCCAGACCACTGTCTCATCAGAATAACCTAACAATCAGCTGGCCCAGGGTTAGGAACCTGCCCTGCTCTTTCTCTCTACTATTGTTCTCATCTTTTCCTCCAAGCAAGTACTGTTCAATTCTCAGAATTGCAGAATGACCCACTAACAGTATGAGAATCTTATACAAAATTGGGTTTGACTGAATTTGCTTCAATATTTCTTCATTTTACATGACCCAATGGTAATATAAGGAAACTTGCTTTTTTTTTTCTGTAACATGAAAGCTATATGAGAGAAATTCCAGAAATTCTATGGCTACCCTTCCAACAACAGATGCTATGAGGGTATGCAATACAAATGACTCAATATTCTATAGTATTTTGAGAGCACTCAAAGTTCTGTCAGCTCAAACTCAAATAGACACTATACCTGGTTTACAGGAAGTAGACCACAGAACAGGTTCAAAGCAAGATAGGTCAAGAGACCTACAAAAGCCACAAATAGAGTCATCATATACATATTTACCAGGCTATTTTACAGGTGTATGAGATAATATACATATAAAGACTTTGAGTTCTCTATCAGAAGAGCAAAACTAATTCCTTTCTCCTGTGAGGACACAGATTTCCCAGAAGCAGTTGAGCCAACCAACAATTAAAATCCTCTAATTCTCTAGAAACAATTAAAATGCCAAGCATTCTGGCAATACAAGACAGATCTAATTTGATTTCTCAAACTTTGCCGGTATTCAAGAAACTAAAATCTTTCATTTCAATACTTTTGGTTACACGGTTTGCTGACATGACAGTGGGAACCGCTTGTATCTTTCCCCATTTATGGACCCGATTTCCACCTTTATCTCCAATTCCTCCTGCATTAAAGCACTCTTTTTTTTTTTAACATCTTTATTGGAGTATAATTGCTTTACAATGGTGTGTTAGTTTCTGCTTTATAACAAAGTGAATCAGCTATACATATACATATATCCCCATATCTCCTCTCTCTTGCGTCTCCCTCCCACCCTCCCTATCCCACCCCTCTAGGTGATCACAAAGCACCGAGCTGATCTCCCTGTGCTATGTGGCTGATTCCCACTAGCTATCTATTTTACGTTTGGTAGTGTATATATGTCCATGCCACTCTCTCACTTTGTCCCAGCTTACCCTTCCCCCTCCCCATATCCTCAAGTCCATTCTCTAGTAGGTCTGTGCCTTTATTCCCGTCTTACCCCTAGGTTCTGTCATACAGAGTGAAGTAAGTCAGAAAGAGAAAAACAAATACCGTATGCTAACACATATATATGGAATCTAAGAAAGAAAAGAAAAAGGTCATAAAGCACTCTTTTCAGGCAATCTTAGCTATCATATCAAGACCTCGAAATTAATTCACTCACTTACTCATTCATTCTTTTATATATTTGTTCAATAAATATTAAGTACTCTCAGAGGAACAAAGTCAAGGAAATTGGTTTCCCTTACCTCAAGGAGGGGATGGCAATAAACCAATGTCTCAGGTGCTATGAGCAAGGCAAACTCAATGTACTAAGGGAGCCCAGACTTGGAACCTATCAGATGTGGACATTAAAGATGCTACCTGGAGGAGTGGCATTAGAAGTGAGTAGCAGCAGGTCATTCCAGACAGAGAGCAACAATTTGGAAGCTGCAGAGCAATACAACCCCAGCCTGGTCCACTCGGGAAACAGCAATCTGTCCCATGAATCCAGGGCAAAGGGCAAGGGTGAGATGAGGAAGAAAGGGCCTTGAGTGCCCTAGGGAATCTAAACTCTATCTTAAAAGTCATGGGGAGCTACTTGAAGAGTTTTAACCAGGAATGGATATAATCAGATTTCTAAATCAGTATGTCTAAAATCCCACACCTTAAATTTCCTCACCCAATTCTCTTCCAATGATGTCACAATCCCACAAACTCAGACTCTTTCTCAACTGTTCTCACACCTCATTAACTGACCAGCAAATCTTTTTGATTCTGGGTCCCAATTAACTGCTGAATATAATCCTTCTGCCACATCCTCTTCTCCTTCTGCCATAGGTAAAACCCACATCATGTTTTTACGAAAACTGTCAAGAGGCTTTAGTGGCAAGTGCCATGAACTAGCTCTCCCAAAGTCATTGCCCAGCCCCACTCCCTTTCTCATCTGCAACTGTGGAGGCTGGGAGCTTACCTACAGGATCTCCTTTACAGCCGGGGCGGGGGCGGGGGGTCACATAACTTGGCTTTGGCCAACAGAATGTAAGAAGTTTAACAAGGGCCTCTGTGAAAGATTTTCTTTCATGATAAAAGGAGTAGCCGTTAGAAGAGCAGAATATCTTTTCATCCTAGCTGCCACCCTGCTTCCTGTCTTTGAATTTGCTAATGATACCTGGAGATCTGGCCAATCTGCTGGGGAAAATGGAGAGAAAGGATAGAAAAACCTAGATTGTGACTGACCTCCTTGAGCTGCTGGACCAGCGCTGGCACGGCCCACATCCAGCTGTCTTGTGATGAGATAACTATGTGTCCCCGCAGATTAAACCACTGGTATTCTGGCTTTTTGCACCCAAACGCATCCTAACTGATACATCTCCTAAACTGGGGATCTGTCTCCAATCTTTCCCCACAGTGCCCCCTCACCTGCCATAACAGTGATCTCTCCATCCCAAATCTGATCACAGAATTTCCAGTCTGAAGTCCTGAAGGTAAACCTCTGAACAGAGGTCGGTGTCCCAGTTCTCACCCACCAAAGCCTCTACTGGGCGTCTCGCTAGCCCCTAGGCACACGGTACTGCTTCAGGTCTCTAATCCTTTACATTTGCTGTACCCCTGCCTGAAACGCTTTTACCTCTCCTGGCCAACTCTTCCCCAGAAGGCCCCCCCCAGGCAGAGTTAGTCACATTTTTTCCCCTGTGCATAATAGTCGTGGAAGATTATATAACTGCTCACTCACATTCTTTCCGGGTGGAGGAACACATCCTCACCCTGGCAAACTTGGCTTGCTTTGACCAGTGAGCTCTGAGTAGAAGTAATATGAGACACTTTGGGGCAGAAGTTTTAGGAGTCAAGGCATAGTTTTCCATGCTGTCTCTCTCCTGCCTCTGATACAGAAGCAGGTATGGAGGGCTTCAACCAGTCTGGTCTCTTGAGCACAGCTCCCTTACTGACCTACAGTGCTGGTAGACAGACTTTTCCTATAAAGGGCCAGATGATAAATACGTAAGCTTTGGGGGTCACATATGGTCACTGTCCTATGTCACATATTTTTCCTTTTAGCACCATTTAAAAATATAAAACCCTTCTTAGCTCACAGGACATACGAAAACAGGCCACAGCTGGATCTGTCCCACAGGCTGTAGTTTGCCACTGTTTTAAGCTGTTGAGAATTTAAAGTTAATTGTTACCACAGCAAACCGTAGCCCATCCTGACTAATGTAACAGTATTTTGCCTAGACAATACTCTAGCCTTTATCATCCTATAATGCCACTATAAGCTCCATGAAGATAGTGATCATGTCTGGCATGTGTGTCTTGTTCACCGCAAGATGCTGTAGTTGAATGAGTTTTGTTTTTTCCTTTTTCTTCCTTTTTTATTTGGGAGCAGGGGGGAAAAGAGGACATGCAGGTTTTAGATTAAAATGTGTATTTGAAAAGGTCAAGAATGTAAACTGGTGGGTTCAGAGGCAAGTTCACGTTCAGCAGATTCCCTCCATCAGAGTCACTCTGTAATGGGATGGTGCAGCGTGGCGCCTACTTGGCAGGTGTCAGCGTTTAGGGCCAACTTTGTGCCTCTCCCAGTCTGCCACTGTCCTTTGTGCCACAGTCAGGGTCTGTTCCCTTGTGTAGCCTCCAAGGCTGCAAATAAATTTAGGGGTGAGGCCTGGGTATGTTTCACAGCATAAATCATTAAAAGATACAGTCTTTTAAATGGAAATATATTTGGACATTAAATTAGATACCATTTGCAAAACCATACATCCCCAGTTATGTTATTACTTTCTACTCTGCTGCCTGAAAAACTCCAGCCAGTACACTTACTATATAAATAATAGCAAACCAGACTCAATCTTTAAAAATCTAATTTGCCTACACCAAGAAAAAAAAGAAAAAGGGAAATTTTCATTTTTCTGAAACTTTTTTTTTTTCTGGTCACATTTTCAATACGTTTTGTCTCATGTAGCTTAAACATCACTTGGCAATTCTGTGATCCTTTTCTGGCAGTAAATAAACCTAGCACAAGGAAAGAGAAAAATAAAATATGACAAGGCTGCCCCCTTGTGGTGATATGCTTTTGTGCCCACATGCACACACACACCACAGCCTATTTTTACAGTCTCTATAAATTCCAGCTTTATTTAAACCTCCCCCAAAATATGATTTGGTTTCAAATCAATGCTGTAAGATCTTAATTTAACCATAACCCCTCTTAAAATTAAGAGTCTATAATGTCCATATTTATATCAATAGTGATAGACACTGAAAAACATATTTCATCACTATTTTATTTAAAATATTTTAAAAAATCATGTCAGATTTCTGTGGATTATCTTCTTGTTTTATACTCACTGAAAATAATGGCACCTCATCAATGTCCTGTCCATACAATATCTTTAGTGGAGAGAAACTGGACCAGGATAAGATTCTGTTCTGAGATTTATCACTGCTTCTTTATTTGAAACTAGAAAAATACTGCCTCACTTAAAACTAAAAAGTCTTGAAAACTGAAAATAAAATTTAAATGAATAACCCCTGAGCATAAAATAGCAATAAAAATAAATAGTGATAAGTATAAGTTTAGGCAGAATGGCAATGAGGGGCAAGACAGAATCAAAGAAAGGTTTGCTTATTCATATAAAATGAAGTAACTTTTTCTAGAGAACTTTTACAATTTGAGTGCAAGTAAAAATTATGTTTCCATTAAAGTTTGAGAGTAAACATAAAAGTGGGATATTTTGTTAAGTTTAACATGTAGACTTAATAATGTAAACTGCCTGCCCATTTTGGGTTAAAGTGTAGCTTGATTATATGCATTTATCTCATCTAGCTCTCAAAACCTTGCCAAAATGAAGGAAAAGAAATTTTCTTTGAAAAGTTACTCAGAGGGACAATGAGAATATGCTTGGTAACAACAGAGGATGAGATATTCCAATGAATTTTTGGAAGATGGAAAGTAGATGAAGAACAGAATTCCCAACCCTTGTGTCTGAGAATAGGAAGGCCCAAAGGGAACCCATTTAGAGCCCAGGGATCTTCCCAAAGGAGAAATGAAGTAAAAAGCTAAAAACATGAAATCAAGATGAAGTCCCCAGGTCCCTTCCCAAACCCACACATGGCACTACCAGTAAACTGAGTTCCCTTTGCCACTAAGAGAAAAACAGATTGATTTTCCAAAGAAATTGAACCAGAAAGACACCAAGCAGAGAGAGGCTGAACTCATGGGAATTCAGTAACAATCTATCAACCGAATGTGGCTCTGTGAGATCTCTTCATCCACACTACTCCCAGAATGACAGCAGACAGATGGACATTGCCTCAGGAAAGATATTGGAGGTGCATTATCTGGAAAAAGTTTAAATAATGACGTGGGAGATCTCCAAAGAAAAATGTCCACTGGGCTCTACTGAAGTCCACCAGATGACAGCCTTAACTGGAACACACAGAACTTCCAACAGCCTTTTTAGTGTCTTCCTCATAAGCATTAAGGTCCAGCTTAGATCAACAGACATTTGAGGAAAATCTCCAACAGAAAATAGAGTGCAAATGAAACAGGAAAGAAAAAAAAAATAAAGACAGACCCAGAAGATACAGAAACAATGCAAGGTGCTGAAAAGTCTATATTATCCTGAGAGAGAATAAAAGCATCATTCCATGAAAATGGGATAAAGAACAGATGAAATTTGGGGTAATTAAAAATATGATCATCAAAGTAAAATATTCAATAGAATCAGCAGAAATAACTCTAAAGTACTAAGGGCTGAAAACTAAGAGAAGAATTATTTTTTAAATTAGATAATTTAGGATACAACACCTAAGACTAATAGGAATTTTAGAAGAGGAAACAGAAAGCAGAGAGAAGAAAAGTAGTGAAGAAAGAATGAAGGAAAATTCCAAGGACTGAAGTTTTAAATCTCCAGATTGAAGAGCACACCTAGTGCTCTAGACACATTGAATGGAAAGAGACCCATCCAAAGCAGTGGATACAAGGAATATCCTAACGTTTCCAGAGAGATAAACAACTCATGTATCAAACAATGGAAATAGGAATAGCATTGGATTTCTTAAGAGAAAAACTAGGTACCAGAAGACTGAAGTAAAGCCTTCAAAATTTGGAAGAATTATGATGTTCACTTGGGAATAGTACATCTAGCCCAACTACCAACCAAATATGAGGGTTTCCAAAAATATTTTGTGATATGCAAGCATCTAAAAATTATAACTTCAAATGGTGTTGGGAAAACTGGACAGCCACAAGGAAAAGAATGAAACTGGACACTACCTTACACCATACACAAAAATTAACTCAAAATGGATTAAAGACTTGACCCCAAACTGTAAAACTCCTTGAAGAAGAAAACATAGGCTCCTTGACATAGGTCTTGGGAATAAATTTTTGAACTGACACCAAAAGCAAAGTAACAAAAGCAAGAAACAAGTGGGACTTCATCAAACTAAAAAGCTTCTGCACAGAAAATAAAACCACTAACGAAATTAAAAAGCAGCCCACTGAATGGGAGAAAATATTTGCAAATCATATATCCAATAAGGGGTTAATGTCAAAATATACAAAGAACTCATACAACTCAATAGCAAAAAAAAAAAAAACCAAAACCCTAACAATCCAATTTAATAATGGGCAGAAGATATGAATAGACCTTTTTTTCTGGTCACGTTTTCAATAAATTTTGTCTCATGCAGCTTAAACATCACTTGGCAATTCTGTGATTCTTTTCTGAGAGTAAATAAACTTAGCACAAGGAAAGAGAAAAATAAAATATGACAAGGCTGCCCCCTTTTGGTGATATGCTTTCATGTGTGTGTTTGCGTACACGCGCGCGCGCGTGCACACACCCACACCGCAGCTTTTTTTTATAGGCTCTATGAATTGCAGCTTTACTTAAATCTGCATAGATAAATACCATGAGAGTAACTCGGGTATTAATAAGTAAAGAAGGGCAGTAGAAAGCTAATACATCATTCTAAGCTAAGAAGTTAATTTTAAGTTATGATTGAGAGTTAGACAACTGTGGGTGAAAAAACTAATTTTCTCATTTGTAAAATTTTATGTAGCGTTAGGACGATCTGCTACAGTTGAAAATATTGTGATAAAAACTGAATGTTGATGTATTTTTTAAAGCCCTTGATATGTGCATTTGTGGCCCACATGTCATAGATTATTACATAGCTCAACAACATGCTTATGTGGTGGTTGAAAAGCCTGTGTTCATGAAGTAGTGTTCTACAGAAAGAAAAAAAATCTAGAAACCATTTATTTGGGAATTAAATGCTCAAGCATCCTAAGAGTACTTTATTCTCTCATTTGGGCAAAATACAACTCAGTCATTAAGAACTACACTAATCATTGTCCAATAAGTAGCCACTAGTCATATAGGGGTGTTTAAAGTAATTAAAATTTAATAAAATTCATATCCTCAGTCACACTAGCCACATTTCAAGTGCGCAATAGTCACATGTAGTTAGCGGCTACCATATTAGACAATACAGATATAGAAAATGCCCATCAGTGCAGAAGAGTTGCAATGATATATATATCATGGAGAAGTAATGTACAGCATGGTGCCTATAGTTAATAATAACGTATTACATATTTGTAAGTTGCTAAGAGAATAGATCTTAGAAGTTCTCAACACAAGGGAAAAAATTGTGACTATGTAAGGTGATAGATGTTAACTTATTAGATGATTAGATGATAGATGTTAGACTTATTGTGATGATCACTTCATAACGTATATAAATATTGAATCATTATGTCGTATACCTGAAACTGATATAATTTTGTATGTCAATTACACCTCAACAACAAATTTAAATAAGTTTTTTTTTATAAAATAAAAAAAATGATAATTCCAAAGCACTCTTTCTTAGGAAAATACTAGAAGATACACTTCAGCCAAATAGGGAAGTTAAAAAAGAAAAAGACACAAGATGTAAGAAATAGAGACTACAGTTGGATAGGGGCATGAAAGTTCCAGGACAGTGTCTGTGCAGCAGACCTGAAGTCAAACCCAGTCTACATGACAGCAAACAGCTACAGGAAATGAGTGTCCAGAAAAACAACGTTGAGAGTAACTGTCATGTTGACTATGTGGAAATAATACAGAGAGGGCTTTTATAATCATTTTGGAAGATCTGAGAAGAAATAATAGGTACATAGAAAACTAGGAATACAAACAACAAAAAAGGCAATTATTAACCCCAAGAAAAACAAAATGGCCTATGAAGAAAGAAAGGTAATCAACATTGACCAATAATTACACAGGAGTAATAATATAAACATAGAATATTGATTTAACCCCAAATTGTGCTGTAACTGTATTACAGGATGGTAGATGGGGAAGGAGAGAAAATAAGAAAACTGAATCCTCAACTATCACAATGGAAAATCAAATACCAGAAGAAAGAGCTAAAAATAACTAAAAGTGGTTGTTTTAGGGAAACAGAACTGGGGGTTGCAATGGGGTAGGTTTTTCTTTATAAGCTTTTTAGCACTATTTAGTTTTGTAAACCATTTTGATGGATGGTGCTAGTTAAAGAAAATAAATATAAAAATTACTTTAAATAAGTTTATAAAGAAAATAAATCAGGCTACTGCAATAAAAGATTAACCTCAATGTATTTAAATGTACTCAAAGGAAATGAATACAGCTAACCTTAGCAAGAAAATGGAGTGTGGACTCATCCGTTACTCAGAAAATATGGCCTGAAGAGTCATTTAAGAAGGGTTAAACAGATCTATTAAACAATTAAACAAGTCTGTTTTGTAGTGTTTAATATTATATATACTATTTGCTATGAAATTCAGACACAATTTGTAATAATTCTTATTAATATAAATTGAAATACCTACATGTGTATAAATAGTAAAAAATCTTAAGGAAACAAGTCTAATTTATATAAAGAAAAACAGTAAAAAGCTTATGGTAAACAAAATTATAATTAATTTCAAATAATTAAGCAAATGTGTATTCAAGATGAAAAGTCACAATTAATTGGTCTCATTTTATATTTCACGAAGTACTAGCTTGAAATATTTCCAAGTAACTTTGCATTGAAAGTCATCTATAGATTCTCTGTTTTTGGTTTTGGTTTTTGGTTTTGGGTTTTTTTTTGTTTTCAACTTGATGTAGCATACTCTCCTTATAAAAATCTGGGCAATAAATCTAATCATTGTTAATGAAGACACGGGTATGGTACCTGTGTACATTTGGAATTGCGTTCATGAGGAATCAGATTCTTCTAAAACTAAGAGACTCAGGTTTAAAGTTTTGTCATATGTCTTTTGCATCAGCAACTTTTAGGACAGTGGTCTCCAAAGCTCAGTGCCTAAGGCGATCCACTGGGGAGGGTACAGAAAAAATATCAAAGCCTCCATTTTGATTTTTAATGCTCCACTCTATATTTTATTCCTGTAGACTTTATGTACTATAGAATAATTGTGCAATTATATAGGTATAGAATTTATAAATGAGCATACATATATTAGCTGTGTATTATCAAAAAATTTACTGATGGAATGACATGATTAAAAATACTTGCAAACCACTGATTTAGAGATTTCTCCCTATTTTTGTTGGTCAACTATTAATAGTCCATGAGAGTAATTGTTTTATCAACGAGATTTTTATGTAAGCCTCGTGGTAGTAAAAATCTAGAGTAGATTCAGGAAAACATAAAAAAATGGGGAATAGAATACTACAGATTTACAAAAGTAGGCAGAAACAAAGGGAAAAAGAATCAATGGGAATGCAAACAACCAGAAAGCAATCACTGAGATGGCAGCGGTAAGTCCTTACATTTCAATAACCGCTCTCAGTGCTAATGGAGTAAATTCAAACAGAAGACACGGGTTTGCTGGATGGATGGACATATATACACTACCAAACGTAAAATAGATAGCTAGTGGGAAGCAGGTGCATAGCACAGGGAGATCAGCTCGGTGGTTTGTGACCACCTGAGGGGTGGGATAGGGAGGGTAGGAGGGAGGGAGATGCAAGAGGGAAGAGATATGGGAACATATGTATATGTATAACTGATTCACTTTGTTGTAAAGCGGAAGCTAACACACCATTGTAAAGCAATTATACTCCAATAAAGATGTTTAAAAAAAAAAAAAAGAAGACCCGACTATATGCTGCCTGCAAGAGATGCACTTCAGCTTTAAAGACACACAAAAGCTCAAAGTGAAGGGGTGGAAAAATATATTCAACAGGAGTGAAAATGAAAAGACAGTGGGGGTAGTAATACTTATATCAGCCAAAATATACTTTAAGCAAAAAACAGTAGCAAGAATCAAGGGAGGTCATTATGGCAAAGGGGTAATTACATCAGAAAGATACACCAATCATAAGTCTGTATATATACACCCAACATCGGCACAGGTAAGCATTTTAAGCAAATATTAACAGATCTGAAGGAGGAAATAGACAACATTACAAAAATGTAGGGGACATCAACATCTATTATAGTAATGATCAGCAATGAATAGTAATATTATTATTAATTATTAATATAATATCAGTAATCATTAATAATATGGATGGTTGTTAATGATTATTAATAAAAATAAGCAATGGACAGATCATCCAGGAAGAAAATCAATAAGGAAATGTTGTAATTGAACCATACTTTAGACCAAATTGAATTAAGAGACACATATAGGACAGTCCATCCAACAGAAGCAGAATACACATTCTTCTCAAGTGCACATGGAACATTCTCCATAGATAGATCATATGATAAGACACAAAACAAGTCTTAGCAAATTTAAGAAGACTGAAATCATACCAACTATATTTTCTGAACACAAGGGTATGGAACTAGTAATCAACAAGAGGAAACCTAGAAAATTTACAAATATGTGGAAACTAAACAATACACTTTTGAACAACCAACATATCAACAAGTAAATCAAAAGGGAAATTTTAAAAATATATTGAAACAAATGAAAATGGAAGTACAACATATCAAATCTATGGCATGTTGCAAAGGCAGTTCTGAGATGATGTTTTAGTGTTAGATGCATATGTTAAGATATTAAAATGGTCTCAAATAAAGAGACTAAATTTATACCTCAAGAACTTGAAAAAAAATTAAGCCCAATGTTAGCAAAATGAATAATAAATATCAGAGTGGAAATAAATGAAACACACACCAGGAAAACAATAGAAAGGATCAACAAAACTAAAAGCTGGTTCTTTGAGAACATAAACAAAATTGACAAATTATTATCTAGAATAACTAACAGAGAGAGAGAGAGAGGTTTCAAATAAATAACACCAGAAATGAGACAGGAGACATTACAACTGATACTACAGAAGTGTATAGGATCATCAGAAGCTACTGTGAACTGTATGTCAACAAATTATATAATCTAAAAGAAATGGATACATTTCTAGAAACACACAACCTACCAAGGATGAATTATGAACAGAAAATCTGAACAAATAACAAATAAAGACATTAAGTCAGTAATCAAAGATCCACCAAACACAGAAAACCACAGGACCAGATGGCTTCACTAGCAATTTCTACCAAACATTTAAAAAAGAATTAACATAAATCCTTCTCAAAGTCTTTCAAAAACTTGAAGAGGAGGGAACACATCCAAAATTGTTCTACGAGGCCAGCATTACACTGATACCAAAGCCAGGTAAGGACATTGCAAGGAGAGAAAATGATAGCCCAATATAGCTGATGAACATAAATACAAAAATTCTCAACAAAATGCAAAACTTTTAAAAAAAAGCAGTGTCTCTCTGAAACAGGAAACTTTATATGTCTATTTAAAGTTGAACATAGAAATGGAACACACTTCTGTGTTTGCTGTGTGAAGTAAAACGTTATTCTTGTATGTTATCAAGTTGTAATTGTTGGCAATATTTGTATGAAATACTTGGGAAATAGTTATACTGAAATAAGTATTATTTATCTGACTTCATATTTGACGGAGTGTCTTGTACTTTAGGTGTCAACCAAAATCTACAGGAAGTGTGGCTCAACTGTTCAGGTTCAGCAGCAATGACCTCTAGAATCTCACTGGAAAAAGATGCCATTTGATAACCCAGCAGCTAATGTATTTTTCAGAATTATGTAATATTCACTTTCAAATCAGGGAGGGTAAGCTTTATATCTCATAGGGTGAGAGAAGACAATATTTAAATCCTTACCTGTTATTTTATCTATTTTATGATCTTTTTGGTAATGCTTTATAGTACATGCAGGATATTAATAAAAATTACATATATTATATACTTGTATATATATAAACACACATGTATGTATATTATATATGTAAATGTAAAACAGCATTGTGCATGGGCTACTACTATAGGTGTAATTACTTACATAATAGTAGTCCTGCGCAGTGTTCCTTTGCTGGTGCTTGGACGGTGATCCTTCAAACGTGGAG
Source organism: Balaenoptera borealis (assembly GCF_965194805.1). NCBI lineage: Eukaryota > Metazoa > Chordata > Mammalia > Artiodactyla > Balaenopteridae > Balaenoptera > Balaenoptera borealis. The sequence goes on from NC_138862.1 coordinate 146,544,630, forward strand.
ATTAGTGTGACTGTAAGTTTATATTTTCCTCTGGGTGCAACATGAAAGCAGAACCCAACATGCTGTGAGTAAAGAGTTCTGTTGCTGGCGTGTTGTGTTGTGTGGTGTTGGCAGTTGAGATAAAAGTGTCCCTTTACTACATTAAGCTTTTGAAGAAATAGAGACAACCGTTTAATCAAATATGCAATTTATCTTTTATAAACTCATACATATCAGAGGGTTTTAGAGCAATGTTCTATCTCAGTCATGGATTTCTGAGTAAGAGTCAATAATACTAAATTACTTGCATTGCCTTACACATTTATATGAGCTACTATAGTTAGAAGTGACCTTGAAAACATAATTTAACACTTCCAACTCAGAAGATTCTGAGTGGATAAAATTGGATTTTCCAATTTTTTTTTTTTTTTTTTTACTGTCACATAAGTCCTAGGTTGAACCAAGTGTATAAAATAATTTTGCCTGTGTCAATGGCACATAACACAAGACAGTAATTGCTAAATTATTCAGTGAAATTTTACAAAGGGTTCTGATATCTTAAGACATGAGGGGAATTGTCTTCATTACTAGGGACTTAAGTGGTTTTTTTCTTTTTTTTTTTAAGGCATGAGAGGATTTCCCTATATTAAGCACAGTCTCTAGAAAAAGGTCACAATGTGATTACTTTGATGCAACTTCATAGACAACATAAAGAAAAAAAAATCTCTTGAAAATTGAGAGCTGGGTCTATGCCACTGTCAGTCCTTTAATGTTAATCAGTTCTGATCAATCCATATGATATAAAATATATGACAGAATGCCATCATTTTTAATAAGTTAATTGTCTGAAAAATAGATTATTCTGTTATCAGTTAAATTATTTAAGAAGCACAGGATTAGCGATCTGATTTAAGTAAAATGTATAGGATTACACTTTTGATATGTCCAAATACTTTTGAAACGAATGCTGTAGAGTTTTCTGTGTGCTTTTTTAGTTCAATGCCCATGGTGGTCTAATATTCCCATATGTTTACAAGTTTCTTACTTTGACTTTTAGTTTCAGACCTTCATACAGGAAGGCTTTTCTTTCTTCTTGAATGTAGTCTTAAGAAGCTTCTGTTGGTAATCAAATCTCTTAGTGCTTTTTTTTCCTTATCCACTACAGATATTTTATCTAGGTATCCAATTCTGACAGTCTTAACCTGTATTTCTCTGTGTTTTGACTTCTAACAAGTCTGTGGAGATTCTGTTCTCAACTTTGCAGTTTATCTCTATCACTGCTTTTAAGTTTTTCCTTTCTTTTTGGTGTGTGCAGCTTGGCTATAATTTCTAATGTGTATTTCTTTATTTTTCTATTTTTGGAACAAGGCATATCTTAATTCAAGATTTGTGTCTGGTTTTTAAATGTAGAACTATTTACTATCTTGTGGCCCTTCATCCTGGTAGCATAGTTCCTTCCGTGCTCCATAATTTATAATAATTTAGTTCTTATATTTGGGAGCTCTCACATTTTGGATGTCTCAGATCAGTATATTTGTTTACTCCAGTTGACTTGGGACAAGATGATCAGTCTTGCCTTGTGGCCAGTCAGTGAGGGGACACTGGCTTCTCACTTTTATTACTCCTCTGAATCTTTCTCTTGACTTGTTTCTGGTATTTTAATTTCAGCTCTATTGGCCGCTTTAAGGATACTTGTAAATTCTGAGGTTTTTACTTGTCTACATTAAAATAATTATCAGAAAATATATTATTTTTCTCTAAAAACATAAACATCCATATTGTTTACAAGAGTAAATACTTCACCTAGATATTTTCTAGCAGACAACAGTGTCTCATGAGACATCCTTAGTTTCTTAATTTGAACACCACCCCCAATTTACCGTATATTAAAATTATTTATAGTGCCATTATTTTCTTAGTATTTGAAAGTATTTTTATGTTTTGAATGCATTTCTGATACTATTCTCTGCTGCTTTAATGAATACAAATTGTCCATGGCCAGAATTGATGTTTTTCTGTAACATTAAGTTAATGTTGGTAGAATTAGTTACATGAAAGTCCTTTGACTCTTTCTCCTTGGCACTTCATTGACTCTCTAAGATAACCTCAGTTTGATTTTTATTTTTAATCCAATAGTGCTTTAAAATGACCTTAGGTACTTCCCTGGTGGTCCAGTGGTTAAAATTCTGTGCTCCCACTGCAGCGGGCACAGGTTCAATCCCTGATCAGGGAATTAAGATCCAGCATGCCACATAGTGTGGCCAAAAAAAAAAAAAAAAAATCTTAGATAAAATTTGTATATTGCTAGGTATTACCTCTTGGTTGCATTTTAATCAATATCTTCTATTTTCATTTCATAGTGCAAGAAAATACGACATGTAGAATTTTTGTTTTCAAGAAGTTTATGACCTTTTTAGGCCTAAAACTTTTCCATTTTGAGAATCTCTGATATTTGAAAATAATGTATATCCTGTACTCACTGGGCAAAAATAATTTCTATTTGACTATCTTCTTAACTAGTCAAACTAACAAAGTTATTTAACACTATGTTTATTTATCTGTTATATATCAACACAGTTGATTTCTACGATATTCTTAATGTCACTGAATATTCTTTTTTTATGATGGGGGTGTGACGTAACTCACTATAGGGAGAACGCTGTTGTAGAAACAGCAAAGTTAGAGGGTACAAATTAGTATGTATTGTCAATCCTGTTCAGGGTGAAGTGCATTGATTCTAATGACTGGTTCCAGATGTCTAGACTGAAATACCCCTGCAGGAAAGAAGAATAACACCTCAAGATACGCTAATTTGATGTAAATCTCTTTTGTCACGCAGAATTTTCCTGTTGGGGCTCACTCAAGAGGATTTTGGTTTGTTATTTGGTCTCAGGAGTGCTCTGCCCTTCAACAAAGGAGTTGAGGCATAATTTACCTTCCATGATAAATTAAAAGCCATCATCTGATCTGCAAACCATTGTCCTATGTGCTTGGTTTGGGTAAATAATTTTCCCCTCTCTAATTGTTGTAAAGTAATAAAACCGATGTCTGAGTCTGAGCCTAAAGAGAGTCCCTGTTAAAACTCAAATATTTAGGAAACCCCATGTAAGCATAATTTGTCAGTCAGTATGTGTCTTTTTATTCCATATCAGCTTGACCTAACCAAAGTTCAAGGATTCTTCTAGACATTATTGATGACAGCATCATAAAAACTTACCTCTATATGCAAAATCTTGTAAGCATTCAGAGCTGTCTCATTTTACCGAGAACAAGGGGTAAGACCTAATGCTAGAAGGTTGACCTCATTTGGGTGCTCAGGCATACTGTTCAACAAACACTGGACCAACTGACAGAAACAGAAGAAGCTTGGTCATTAAATTTTTTTTTTTTTTTTAACAATAAAAACTTTATTTTCAGAGAATTTTTAGGTTTTGCGAACAAAAAAAAGTACAGTGTCACTCATCATTCAGATATACAAGGCTTAAGTCACAACCCACTGCCGGGGCCCAGCAACAGTGTGCCCTGAGGGGAATTCAGGATAAAATAAACAAGTTGAGGCATTCTCTGCTGTGGAGAGCTGAGCTTCTAGAGAGCCAAGATGCATATCTAAGAGAGAACATCAATGACCCCAGATTCTGTTTAGAAAAACACTAAAATTATTAACTTGAGATATCTGTTCTTTGTGATTAGCAGTAATCTCTTACCAAGATGTATGCTTGACTACATGTATCTCCCAGACAAAAACTTGTATATATATGGTCCCTCCTCTACCTCTTCAGAGCAGTTTACTCAGAGCTCCTGAGTTGCTGTCTCCTCGGCTATAGTCCTCAGTAAGACCCCGAAAGAAAAAAATTAAAGCACAACTCTCATGGTGTGTGTTTTAAGGTTGACAGTTAACAAAGTAATTGGGAGAAAGGTACAGAGAGTTCCTGTGTACCCCCGTCCCCGCACATGCATGGACTCCCCCATTATCAATATCCCCACCAAGTTGGTACATTTGATACAAGTGACACAACCTTGACACAACCCTAGTCCAGAGTGTGTATTAGGGTTCACTTTTGCTTCAAAAGTCCTCATTAAATGCTAGCAAACCAAATTCAACAACACATCACAAAAAGATTATAGGGCTTCCCTGGTGGTACAGTGGTTAAGAATCCACCTGCCAATGCAGGGGACACGGGTTCGAGTCCTGGTCCAGGAAGATCTCACATGCTGCAGGACAACTAAGCCCGTGCACCACAACTACTGAGCCTGTGCTCTAGAGCCCACGAGCCACAACTACTAAAGCCTGGGTGCCTAGAGCCCGTGCTCCGCAACAAGAGAAGCCACCGCAATAAGAAGCCCGTGCACCGCAACGAAGAGTAGCTCCCGTTCGCCGCAACTAGAGAAAGCCCGTACGCAGCAACGAAGACCCAACACAGCCATAAATTAATTAATTAATCAATTTTTAAAAAGATGATACACCATGATCAAGTGAGATTTTTACCTGGGATGCAAGATTTGTTTAACTTACACAAATCAATCAGTGTGATAAACCACATTAATCAAATGAAAGATTAAAAAATGATTGTCTCAGGGAATTCCCTGGCGGTCCCGTGGTTAGGACTTGGTGCTTTCATTGCCAAAGGCCCGGGTTCAATCCCTGGTCGGGAACTAAGATCCCGCAAGCCACGTGGCACGGCCAAAAAACAAAAGATTGTCTCAATAGACGCAGGAAAAACATTTCACAAAGTTCAAAACCCAGGCATGATAAAACTGAACAACAAAACAGGTGCAGGAGGAACTTACCACAGTAAGTATAATAAAGCACCTTTATGAAAAGCCCAACCTCATGTTATTAACAAGGGGTAGCTGTAAGCTTTCCCTCTAAGTTCTAACTGAAGGCAAGGATACCCACTGTCACCATTCCTATTCAGTACAGTACTGGAAGTCCTAGCCTGAGGCATCAAGCAAGCAAGAGAAATCAAACACCTGAGTGTGTGCAAGGACCTTAAAGGCTGCAGGAAAGGGCTTGGAGCCCCTCCAGTGACAGCACACTTGCTGAGTTGGCTCCCGCAGGCCACAAGGGATGGTCCTGGTCCAGGCGCTCTTCTGCAAGCTTTCCATTTACCTGCCTGAGCTATCCCTCCTCTCCTGGCCCCCGCTGCTTTCCTCTTGCTTCCTCACCTCTGTTTGTGGAGAACTTACAACAGCAGGTGCGGGTGACACATCCTCTTCCTTGGCAGGTGGCAGCCCAGCAACTCCTGAGAAAGGTCCAGCAGAGCCCCACACAGACCAGGCCCCCTATACAGCTATGGCCCCTCACTCCCAACTGCCAGCCCAGCCCCGCAGCTGCTGACAGGGCCAGGAGCGTGGCCTGAGGTGCCCCTGTAGGTGCTCCTGCCGCTTGGAGGGGATGTTTACAGACCTCCATCCAGGCACAGCTGGGAAGGGCTGGCCGGCTGGGTCAGGCTGCCCAGGTCAGCCAATCCACACCCATCAGGGGCTCACAGTTGCAGAAAATGGGTTTTGCTGTTCTGGCCCGGTACTAGGAACAGCTGTGGAGCTCTGAGTGTCAGGGTGAATATGGGGCTGCAGCTCTGGCTTGTTTTCTAATCATTTTAACTGGCCCAGGAGTGGGAGGCAACTTCCAGAAGACCCTCTCCTCATGAGAGAATTCAAGGAGTCAGGGCAAGGAGGGGTGGTGGGTGGAGACAGAGGCCTGGTGCCCCAGCTGCAGTGGAAGCCTCTGGAAGACCCGGTGGAGGGAGGCCACACAGAGTGAAGCCTAGGGTCACAGACCTGTCGGAGCTGCTGTTTGTTAGTTCAAGCCCTGCTCTGAGGTGCTCTGTGTCAGCTCTGAGCGACAGGTGAGCTGGGGGTGCTCTGCAATGAGGGCTATGTGCACGGTTCCTGTGTGCCCAGCCCTGCCGGGGTACCTGCCCAGGGGAGCTCCATATCCAGGGAGGGGCCTGCCCACGAGAGCCCCGTGGGCTGCTGGGTACCTGCTCAGGTGAGCTCCATATCCTGGGAGGGGCCTAACCATGAGAGCCCCGGGGGCTGCTGGGTACCTGCCCAGGTGAGCTACATATCCTGGGAGGGCCCTGACCACGAGAGCCCCGTGGGCTGCTGGGTACCTGCCCAGGTGAGCTCCATATCCTGGGAGGGGCCTGACCATGATAGCCCCATGGGCTGCTGGGTACCTGCTCAGGTGAGCTCCATATCCTGGGAGGGCCCTGACCACGAGAGCCCCGTGGGCTGCTGGGTACCTGCTCAGGTGAGCTCCATATCCTGGGAGGGGCCTGACCACGAGAGCCCCGTGGGCTGGGAGGGGCATATGAACAAGCGTCCTCTCTGTGCAGCCGGCACAGAGCTACTTAGTGATTCACCCATGGGCAGCGCTGGGATGAGATGAGAACCAGGAGATGCTGCAGGCCTCTGAACGCCGCCCTGGCCCATCTAGAGCAACAAGGTCAGTCGGTGGGTGCTGGCTGCTGTACTGGGTGAGGACGACCCCACGGGAGCCTCTCGTTTCTTCCATTTGAAAACACGGAGGCCTCCCAGGGACAGCCTGCCCTGGAGTGGGTGGGAGCTCCTGGTGACCCTGTTGGGGACAGAGGAGGGAGGGACCCGGCAGGAGGGGAGTGGGAGCCCAGGCAGAGCCATGGGGCTCTGGGCCCGAGGGGGCCTCTCAGGGTCTGAGCTGGGAGTGGATGAGCAAGTATAGCGAGTGTGACCCAAGAAAGCTGCCCTGGTGACGTGGGCTGAACCCGCTTCAGGATGGCAAGCCTCCCGGGTGACCCCAAAAATAGGGTTGAAAGTAATCTTGTTTAAAGGCTTTGTAACATGAATCTCACTGAAGGGGAGGTTTTGCAAAGCTAATCCCCACAAAGCGGTGACGTAGAGTCCGCCAGGAGCGGGCAGACACCCTGGGTGGGCAGTGGGTGCAGACCCCACTCTGCAGCCCCGCGTCTCGGCTTCTGGGGGCTTACGTGGCTTCTCAGAGCCTCAGCTTCCCAGTCTGCTCAAGGGGTGACGGCAACATGGATTGACTAGTAAGTTGCTCAGAGCAAGGTATTCAGGAAGGGGTCCTGTGGAAATTTCCCAGAACTGTGTCTTTAAGAGAATCCCAGATCCCGTTTCCTGTGGGTCTGCCTGTAGGATCAGGAGAGCGAATCCAAGCAGATCTGCAGCAGAGCCCAGGGATGGGCTCGGTTTGGTGGTCCTCCTGTTCCCTGAATCACAGACAGGGAGGCTCCAGTGTTCATCCCACGTCTGAAAGTGTCCGGACCTCAAGGCCCAGCAGCCCCCGAGCCCTGTGTCTGGGCCCCTGGGTGGTGGGCAGGAGAGGCTGGCTTCCTCCTCAGCCTCTTTCTTTCCCAGCACGTGCCAGGGCCAGGCTGTCTTCAGGGAGAAGCAGGGACGGAGGGACATCCCGTGTGGGAAGAGGCCACAGGGCAGCTTGTGTACACGGACGTCCACGCCAGGAATGCTGGGCCGTGGAGAGGAACTCGGACACTGGGAGGTTTACCTGGTGGGCCTGAGTAAGCAGATCGGGGCTGGAGGGGGGGTCCCGTGGAGGGGGTGGGTTGAGCTTCACCGATGCCGGGCCTCAGACTCCACCGGCCTTTGCTCTCCTGGTCACTGGGGAGGAGGAGCTGAACGGTGCTGCTAAAGTGACCACTTTCATCCCCAGGCCCTGCCAGCGTGGGCCCCTCGGGTTCTCGGGGAGCCCGGGGAGTGCGGGTCCAACCGTGCCCACCAGGGAGGCCTGGGTGGTCGGGCAGGAAGCACTGGTGTGGCCAGCACGTGTGCAGAGGCTTCTGAGCCCGTGTCCGGAGGGAGCTCTATCCCTGCATGTGGGTTCCAGGTTCACACCTGGAGATCAGCTTCTAGTGGGCTCGGTTTATTTTCTAGACACAAAGTCCTGACACCCTGTGTGTCCACTGCCCATGGAGAGGCACATCTGATGTGGTGCCGGGTGCTGCCTCTGGGTCCTCCTGACTGAACCAGTGTCCCCGTGTCATGACTGTGTGTCAGGTGGTGTCGGGGGGGAGGGGGAGATGAGAGCGAATGGTCCAGGCCCCCGAGGGGCTGCACTCTCCCTGGAGCCGGTGCTGTGGCTGTAGGTGTGCCCCCCACTCGCCCCACGGGCAGAGACCACCATCCCCTTCCAGACGAGACGAGGCAGTCGGTCTGACACCTGCCTTGGGGCCTGTGGCCACCACGTGGAGACAGTCAGCCGGGGACACGAGGTCAGAGAACGCTTTCAGTGTGTTTGCAGGGCAGATGTGAAAGCGGTGCAGATGCAGAGCTGCCTGCAGAAGCTTCTGTGAACACTCCTGAATTCTTTCCTGAGAATATCGGGGGGGCATTCAGGCAGCAGGGCAAACAACCTGTCTGGTGGCTCTTGTTGGGGAGTGGGGGGCATAGGCAGGGGCTCAGCCGGCCAAACCCCAGAACTGCTCCCAGGATGCAAGAAGTGGGTCTTCCACCTACTAGACGTGGAGGGAAGGGGTGGGGTCTGCAGGGCCGCCCTCACCTTCAGGGACCTGCTGGGAGGCTCATGGGGCTTAGCACACGCTCAGGTGCTCAAGGCTAAGATGGGTCACGGTGCACAGTGGGGGTGCACGGTTGGGGGGATCCCTGGGCCGGCTTCCTTGTGCCCCCTCCTCCCCTCTAGGGTCTCCAGAACATCTCTTCCCCCAGTGACAAAGGGTAAAACCATGACATTTCCCCCCAGGGAAGCTCACTAGAGACTTGGCCCCTGGCTGGGGGCGGGTCACGTGGTGTTTTCTGCCCTCACCCTCCAAAATGCCAGTGCCCAGAAGGGGAGCCGGGGCTCAGCATGAACCACATGCTTTGTGCAAACAGTCTAGCTGCAGGGGGCTGCCCCTAATGGGAGGGAGGTTTAGATCAGGGCAGGGAGTTGTTCACCAGCTGTGTCAGCTTCCTGGAGTTTACATGACAGATGACCACAAACAGAGGCTCAGAGCAACAAAAACCCATCCTACCTGTGCTGGAGACCAGAAGACTGAGACCAAGGTGTCTCAGGGCTGAGCTCCCTCCAGAGGCTCCAAGAGAGGGTCCTCTCTGCCTCTTCCAGTTTCTGGAGTCTCCAGGCATCCCTGGGCTTGTGGCCGCATCCCTCAAGTATCTGTCTCCATCTTCAGGTGGCTTCTCCTCTGTCTGTCCTCTTCTGTCTCCTATGAGGATACCTGTCACTGGGCCACCTTCATCTCCACGTACTTAACTAACTATAACTCCCAAGACCCTATTTCCAAACAAGGTTCCATTCCCAGGTTCTAGGGGTCAGGACGTGGGCATAATTTTTAGGAGGGGGCATTCAACCCACTACAGCAGCCCAGGTCCCAGATGCTGGCCTAGAGCCATCTGTGCTTTCTTTTTTTTTTTTTTTTTAATTAATTTTTATTGGAGTATAGTTGCTTTACAATGCTGTGTGAGTTTCTGCTGCACAGGAAAGTGAATCAGCTATACGTATACATATATCCTCTTTTTTAGATTTCCTTCCCATTTAGGTCACCGCAGAGCATGAGTAGAGTTCCCTGTGCTGTACAGTCGGTTCTCATTAGTTGTCTGTTTTATACATAGTCGTGTGTATATGCTGACTGACTTCTTTAGGACATCAGCCTAGCGATGTTCTGTCTTTCTGCACAGAGGAATCTTTTGCTTCAGGCACTTGGGGGAGGAAGTGCTGGTGGCAGACCTTCCAGCCTTTCCAGGGACCATGCCAAGGTGTCATCTCTGGGAGTGGGGGAGCATGGCCAGGGCTCCAGGTACACACTCGACACTGGCCTGACTGCTGGGTGGTCAGACACCTGCACCGGACTGGGCACCCTCAACAGGCTGCCCTGTTCCCTGCACCACTGCACCTTCTACCACATAGACAGATGCACTGTGTGTGGACCTGTGACCAGGACGTGTGGACAGGCAAGTTGGGTGGGAGCCTTCCTGCCTGGAGTGTGGACTCCCACCCACCACAGAGTCTCCAGTCCTGCCGTGGACACCCCCATCCTGTCACAGACCCCGCTCCTGCTGTGGAGACCCCCAACCCATTAGCCCCCCAAAGAGGCCTGCTGGGAGGGGTGAGAACTCCACCTAAAAGAAGAGACAGGGCGGCCCTAACCACAGCAGTAGGGAATTACTGGGAGTACTTGGGTGCTTGTCTTCCAAAAAATCCAGGATGTCAGTGTCCAAGCCATGAGGGCTCCAACTTGCGTGGTCCAACTCAGCCTGCAGCTGGGGTCACCTGGGGCAGGGGTCGCTTCAGGGAAAGCATGTCCTTGGGTGATTTTCCAACTCTACCTCCCCTCCCCCGCCTTGGGCACCGCCCCCCAACCCCTCGTCCCCCAGGGCATTTCACAGATGCCAGAGACTGGGCCAAGGAGGGAGGGAGCTGGCCGCTCCCTGATTCACAGGGCTAAGGTGCTCCTTATATAGGAGGGCCCTGGACTCAGCTTAACTATAACTTGGGGTCTCCTACACCTTACCTGGTAGAGAGGTCCTGCAGATTCTAGGGCTCTGAGACCACCCCTACTTCTGACCCTGACTGCAGGGCTGGGGGTCCTGAGACCACCCTGGGTTCTTTTTTACTTGGAGGCTCCCAGAACTCACTGAAGCTTTATACTCAGGGTCCGTGTTGGTTATGGTGAAAGGACGCAGATAAAATGAGCTGAGGGCAGAGGTCAGGAGTAGAGCTGGAGGTCCGTCAAGTTTGGCCGCCTAGGGAAGCTCACCTGAGTCCTGGGGTGCTGATTCAGAACATACACAACCTCCTGGAGAAAATGGACCCAACTTTGCCATGTCCTGCCACCTAGCTGGCCTGTAACGGAGTCACCAAAAGGTTTTGTTCTTTCCCTGATTCTTAATTCCTTTAGAATTCAATATTTTACTCTCATAAATGCTTAGTGTCCTTGTAATAAATCGTTAAAAAATAAATATGAACTAATGTACGTTAATTACTCCATAAATAAGTGATGGATGGATTACACTTAACGTATAATTTAATTATTTTTTAGAATTATTAAAGTAAAACACATTATAGAAAATGGAAATATCACCTAAAGGAGAAGAGAAGAGGTTTGCAAATCCCACCCCCAGAGGTGACTGTCTTGCATGGTTTGGTGCATCTCTCTTACACTCTGTCTCTCTCCTTCTGTCTCCTTCTATCTCTGTCTCTCTCACACACAAACACACACACAAGCAGATTCATCTGCATCTGTGTTGATTTCACATCCATGTGGTCTTAACGGATGGGATCCTGGATGTAGATGATTGGTCCTCGTGTGTCCCACATAGAGAACCCTGAGGTCTCCCCTGTCATCAGGTCGACACCCTGCCCCCACTTTCTCAGCTGCACAGCATTCATTCATTCAAGCGGACCAGAACTGTTGGATCCCATCCCCTCTCCATGAACATTCCTGTTGTTGCCAATTCCCTACTTTTTCAACCAGTGCTGTGATGGATGCACTTGAAAAGACATCTTTAAAAAATTGTTGAAGAATTTTAGTGGGATAAACTCTAAGGATCAGCGCTTCTGGGAAAGGGATACCCCTGTGGGACTCTGAGGGGTTCTGCACACTGTTCTCCCAGAGAGGACTGTCGGTTCACTCTCCCCTCTAGGGGATCTGCTGGGGCCTCTGCTTCCTCACGTTGTCACCAGGGCTGGCGGTCACCAGACTGACAGCCAGTGTGCTGGTGACCAGTGCTGTCTCCATAGTGTTTACATTTGCGTGTGTCCTCAGCTGAGAGGTCAAGCGTCTCTAATATTGACTGGCGGTATGTACTACCTCTCCTTGGAAATGCCTGTGTTTGTTCTGCTCCTTGTTAAAACATTGGTTTTCAAAAAGTTTTTGGACCACCGGCATGTTAAATCTTTCTCTGGCCTTGGGTTATGAGGAATGCTTTTCCAGTTTATGGTTTGTCTTTCCAGTTGTCTGTCTTGGTTTTTTGTTTATTTGTTTAGTTGTTTACTTGTTTTTGATTGTTTCTTTGTTGTTTTGTTTTTATTTTTGCCACTGAAGAGCTAAGCATTTCCATTCTGTATTCTAGCTCTGGTGTCACACTTAGAAAATTAGAGTCTACTTCAAGATTATGTACACATTTACTAATAGGACTTCATTTTGTACATCTCCTTTTCAATCCAGCTGCGTTTTCCTTTCAAATAATAAACAAAAACAGAAATTTACAAGTCACCTCTTTAAATATGTGGGCAGAAACAAAAAGCCACCTTTTGTATGGTTTTATTTATAGGAAACATCCAGAATAGGTAAAGAAACAGAGAGAGAGAAATGGGGTTAAGTACTGTCAGGGGCTGGGGGAGGGAGCAATGGGGACTGTATGATAACTGATAAGTGATGTTGACCATCCTTTCATGTGTCTGTTGGCCATAAGTATGTATGCTTTAAAAAAATGTTCAGTCTTCTGCCAATTTTTTACTTGGGTTTTTGTCTTTTGAAGGTTGACTTGGGTGAGTTCTTGGTCCGTTTTGGGTATGAACCCCTTTTTTAGATACATAGTTTGCAAATATTTTCTCAGGTTCAGTAGGCTGCCTTTTTATTTTGTGTATGATTTCCTTTGCCATTGGAAAACTTTTCAGTTGGATGCAGTCCCATTGGTTTATTTGGCTTGGTTTCCCTTACTTAAGGAGACAGGTCCGAAAAATATTGCTAAGAGCAAACTGCATACTCTGCAGTATGTTCTGCATTGTCGAAGAGCATTAGTGCCTATGTTTTCTCCTAGGAGTTCCATGGCTTCAGGTCTTACATGGAAGTATTTGATTCATCTTGACATTAGTTTTGTAGATGGTATGAGAAAGTAGTCCAGTTTGATTCTTGGGCATGTAGCTGTCCAGCTTTCCCAGCACCATTAATTGAAGAGGTTATCTTTTCCCTGTTGTATATTCTCACCTCCTTTGTCATAGATAAGTTGACCATAGAAGCCTAGGTTTATTTCTGGGCTCTCCGTTCTATTTCATGGATCTGTATGTATTTTTTTGTGTGTGCCAAAACCATACTGTCTTGATGATTCTAGATTTGTAGTATAGTTTGAAATCAGGGAGGGTGATATATCCAGGTTTGTGCTTCTTTCTTAAGATTGTATTGACTATTCAGATTCTTTTGTGTTTCCATACACATTTTAGAACGCTTTGTTCTAGTTCTCCAAATAATTTCATTGCTATCTTGATATAAATAGCCTCAAATCTCTAGATTACCTTGGGGTGTGGAGAACCATTTGAGCAACACAAATTCTTCCAATTCATGAGCACAGCATATCTTGTCATTTATTTATGTGGTCTTCAGTTTCTTTCATCAAGGTCTTCCAATTTTCTGAGTACAGGTCTTTTAACTCCAGGGTTAGGTGTATCCCTAGGTATTTTATTTTGGTTAATATCATTTTCATTGGGTTTATTTTCTTTCTTTAATATTTGTTTATTTGGCTCTATCAGGTCTTAGTTGCAGCATGTGGGATCTTCATTGCAGCATGTGGGATATTTTTTTAGTTGTGCCATGCACGATCTTTAGTTGTGGCATATGGGATTTCATTCCCTGACCAGGAATCGAACCCGAGCTCCCTGCATTGGGAGCACAGAGTCTTAGCCACTGGACCACCAGGGAAGTCCCAGGGTTTATTTTCTTAATTTCTCATTCTGATAATTTTTTGTGAGTGTATAGAAATGCAGCTGATTTCTATAGATTAATTTTGTATTCTTCAACTTAACTGAATTTTCTGATGAGGTCTATTTGATTTTGGGTGTCATTTTCAGGATTTTCTATGTAGAGTATTGTGTCATTTACCGACAGTGACAGTGTTACTTTTTCCTCTGCCATCAGATTACTTTCAGTTCTTTTTTTTTTTTTTTTCATTTAATTACTATGGCTAGGGCTTCCTAGACCATGTCAAATGAAAGTGGCTAAAGTGGTCAAGGTTAGAGTTAAGTTTAAGCATAACTTTTCCTCTTCCCCTTTGTCAATCAAAATAAGCAATAAATAATCAATATTAAAAATAAAATAAAGTTTTCTTTGAGCCAAACTGAAGACTAACCCAGAAAACTGCTACCCAGATTACTCTAAGAAACTGCTCTAGAGAAGCACATTTTCAGCAGTTTCATTTTGTCAGAACAAAGAACACTAAACAAGTCAGGGATACATTTCTATATGGTTTCAAAAAACAGACCAGGACATAGAGGTACAGCACATACAGCATGGGCTTGGCACCTGGGAAGGGAGTCTTATCCTCAAAGGGGTACAGTCATTGGTGTCCCAGGAAGAGGGGCATTTAATCATGATTTTTAACATGTACATTATTTGTTTCTGGTCAGTGTGCTCTTTTCTTTAAGAATTAAAGCAGATGTACACTGTATGTTTGATAGGCCAAAAACAGGCTATTTTTGTTAGCATAAAATTCAAGTTAACTCACGTATAAGCCAGAATGACTTCCCTATATTTCAGTACGTGAAAATTTCTTTTATCAACTCCCCCCATTTGATCATATATCTTTCAGTAGAAAGCATTAATTATCAAAAATTGTCCCTGGAGGCTGGGATGGTCATTGTTCCTGCCCTGGGTTCATCCCATCCCTCGGTGCTAGGCCTGCCTCTTTCCTCTTTTTCCCCTTAGGAATAGAGTTGCCTAGGTATTCTCCTTGGGGGGCAGGTAATTAATTGAATGTAATGGATAAGCACGGAGATATATTGACAGGGAAGCATTTTCATAGTCTATACATTTTATCAGCCATATCAAATTGTCACACAAACATTGTGTGTGTGCTTTTATTAGCAGTAGACTGGAGGTACGCAATGATACATGTTATGAGAAGCTTGATAGCTAAGAAAAGAATAATATGTATTATGAAAATGATAATTATATGTAAAGCAGAGTGGAAAAAAATGTCTATTCCTGAAGGGAGCCAACTAAACAGGTCATTTAAAGTGTCAGTTTTGCTTACATCTGGCCTTTTGAGAAATTCTTTCTAGGTGTGTCTCAACTTCTCCAGAGGTATTAATATAAGTGCAACAAGTAGTATAAGCGATAGCACAAATACCTCCTTGTTTAGCCAGTAGAGGATCTAGTATTAATTGAGCTAAGAAATTTAGGGATGTCTGCTGTGCTACAATGTTGTTTGCAATATTTTCAGTTATTTGACCAATGATGGCTGATAGATTTCTGAGCATAACTTTGTTGACATAAACTCTTGCATTAGGAGCCAAGATTCCCAAAAGATTTTTGCCACCAGATAACTTGGTATTTTGCTAACATGGATCTCTTGACTCTGTCTCTTGAAGAGAGAAAAGAGGGTCATCTATTTCCTGATGTATAGACAACGGGGTAACATAATGTCCTAATAAACATAAACCTGCTATCTGTCAGTTATTAAGCCATTTATGTGCCCATCCTTGGGAAGGTGAGTCAATTCCAATACTACGTATAAAGACAAAACTGGGGCGGAGGGGGTGGGGAACAAGTGATCCCTCCCACAATGTTCTCATTGATAGCCTCATTAATTGGGGGTTTTGTTCAGATGGTATTAAACCATGGGTCATTTCTCTTGCAGGCTTTCCAAAAAACATTTCTATGGAATTTGGTATAAGGGAGTTGCTGGCATAATTTTCTTGCGTTTTTAAAGACATTTTTCAATTAAGTAAGAGACAGAGCAAAGGAGTCCTAGGGTGAGTTGTTCTCAGTCTCTAAGGACTTAGGATAGTATGAAACGATGGACATATTAATATGTTAAATAATTTGAACCTGAAAGTTTATGCCAGAGGGAGGTTGGTCTAGGTAAGTGGTTATATTAGTGACATCTGAAAAGTTGATGACAGGAATTATGAGGGGCTTCTATTGGTCTTATATTGACGGAGGAATTTGATGACAGATCCGACAATTGGTAAGATGGCCCCCAGTCACTATACTCTGTGACAACTTTACTAAAGAATTTTCTTTTCACCCTGTACATTGGGGCAAAGTATAGTCAAAAGTAAAACAGTAACTTTAAATTTTGATGAAGAGACAGACATTTGGTAAATAGTACAGTTAGGTTAGTAGGGTGAATCTTACAGGCCTGATCCAGACTCTTGGGTTAGCTGTTTACTACTGCTGTCATCCTCTTCTCGTCCTGGCTTGGTGGCATTGATCTTAGTCAAAACCAGGTGTCAGACATAGGGGATGAAGTCCATTCAGGTGGAGGGGTCTTTTTTAAAATACAGATGTGAATCCATGAGTCTATGCCTTCTAATTTGGCAGTCCATGGATGAGTGATTAATACTTGGTAAGGTCCTTTCCAACGTGCCTGCAAAGAATCTTCTATTTTAGGTCTTTTCCAAAAAACCAAAATTTCCAGGTTGTAATCCATGATCCTTAAGGTCTTCATCTCCCAGGAGCTCACTGTGAAAGGAGTTAGATACTAATTTTTCATTTTCCTTAAGTGTTTTATTAAGGCCCTGATGATATTGTAATATACCTTCTTGGAGTGAGGTTGGTTCATATACTTTTTCATCTAATTGCATAGGCCATACTGTTATGATTTCAAAAGGAGACAGCTGATGTTTACCAAAAGGCATAGATCTAAGTTTGAGAAGCGATAGCAGAAGAGCTTTTGGCCGTGAGAGATTAAATGGTTCTGGGAGTTTTGCTAATTGCATTTTGATAGTGTCATTAGTCCTTTCTGCCAATCCAGAAGATTGGGGATGATGAGTGCAGTGAAAATGCGGCATTATTGGCCCAATGTCACAAATAGATTTAATTATTTGTTCAGTTAAATTAGTTCCCCAGTCACTGTGTAATTCAGAAGGACTTACCCAAATAGGAATTACATTTTCTAATAACAGTTTACCTACTGTTAAAACTTCAACCCAGTGTGAAAACATGCAGATCATTACCAAGATATACTGACTTCCTTGACATAGTCGAATCTGTACAAAGTCCAATTGCCATACCCCAGAAGTTCACTTAGGAAGGGGGAAGTTCGCCTTGTGACCCCTGAAGTGACTTTCCAGGATTATATTTAGGACATATATTACAACAAGCGTATACTTTATGAGCCACCATGGGAGAAAGTTTCCAAATGTACTGTTTACCCATAGAATCATTTTCTCAGGTGCCCAATTAGTTAAGGAATGTACAGTATATGCTGGAGCAAGAGCAATTGGGCTCCAACAGGTATTATAGGTTTAATATCAGGTCCAAACCATATCTGTGTGATAGGGTTAAAAATTGCCCCCCCCACCTTTTTTTTAACATCTTTATTGGAGTATAATTGCTTTACAATGGTGTGTTAGTTTCTGCTTTATAACAAAGTGAATCAGTTATACATATACATATGTTCCCATATCTCTTCCTTCTTGCATCTCCCTCCCTCCTACACTCCCTATCCCACCCCTCTAGGTGGTCACAAAGCACCGAGCTAATCTCCCTGTGCTATGCGGCTGCTTCCCACTAGCTATCTATTTTACATTTGGTAGTGTATATATGTCCATGCCACTCTCTCACCCTGTCACATCTTACCCCTCCCCTCCCCATATCTTCAAGTCCATTCTCTAGTAGGTCTGCGTCTTTATTCCCGTCTTGCCACTAGGTTCTTCATGACCTTTTTTTTTTTTTTTCCCTTAGATTCCATATATATGTGTTAGCATACTGTATTTGTTTTCCTCTTTCTGGCTTACTTCACTCTGTATGACTGACTCTAACTCCATCCACCTCACTACAAATACCTCCATTTCATTTCTTTTTATGGCTGAGTAATATCCCATTGTATATATGTGCTACATCTTCTTTATCCATTCATCTGATGATGGACACTTAGGTTGCTTCCATGTCCTGGCTATTGTAAATAGAGCTGCAATGAACATTTTGGTACATGACTCTTTTTGAATTATGGTTTTCTCAGGGTATATGCCCAGTAGTGGGATTGCTGGGTCGTATGGTAGTTCTATTTTTAGTTTTTTAAGGAACCTCCATACTCTTCTCCATAGTGGCTGTATCAATTTACATTCCCACCAACAGTGCAAGAGTGTTCCCTTTTCTCGACACCCTCTCCGGCATTTATTGTTTCTAGATTTTTTGATGATGGCCATTCTGACCGGTGTGAGATGATACCTCATTGTAGTTTTGATTTGCATTTCTCTAATGATTAATGATGTTGAGCATTCTTTCATGTGTTTGTTGGCAATCTGTATATCTTCTTTGGAGAAATGTCTATTTAGGTCTTCTGCCCATTTTTGGATTGGGTTGTTTGTTTCTTTAATATTGAGCTGCATGAGCTGCTTGTAAATTTTGGAGATTAATCCTTTGTCAGTTGCTTCATTTGCAAATATTTTCTCCCATTCTGAGGGTTGTCTCTTGGTCTTGTTTATGGTTTCCTTTGCTGTGCAAAAGCTTTTAAGTTTCATTAGGTCCTATTTGTTTGTTTGTGTTTTTATTTCCATTTCTCTAGGAGCTGGGTCAAAAAGGATCTTGCTGTGATTTATGTCATAGAGTGTTCTGCCTATGTTTTCCTCTAAGAGTTTGATAGTGTCTGGCCTTACATTTAGGTCTTTAATCCATTTTGAGTTTTTTTTTGTGTGTGTGTGTGGTGTTAGGGAGTGTTCTAATTTCATACTTTTACATGTACCTGTCCAGTTTTCCCAGCACCACATATTGAAGAGGCTGTCTTTTCTCCACTGTATATGCTTGCCTCCTTTATCAAAGATAACGTGACCACATGTGTGTGGGTTTATCTCTGGGCTTTCTATCCTGTTCCATTGATCTGTGTTTCTGTTTTTGTACCAGTACCAAACTGTCTTGATTACTGTAGCTTTGTAATATAGTCTGAAGTCAGGGAGCCTGATTCCTCCAGCTCCGTTTTTCATTCTCAAGATTGCTTTGGCTATTCAGAGTCTTTTGTGTTTCCATACAAATTATGAAATTTTTTGTTCTAGTTCTGTGAAAAATGCCAGTGGTAGTTTGATAGGGATTGCATTGAATCTGTAGATTGCTTTGGGTAGTAGAGTCATTTTCACAATGTTGATTCTTCCAATCCAAGAACATGATATATCTCTCCATCTATTTGTATCATCTTTAATTTCTTTCACCAGTGTCTTATAATTTTCTGCATACAGGTCTTTTGTCTCCTTAGGTAGGTTTATTCCTAGGTATTTTATTCTTTTTGTTGCAGTGGTGAACTGGAGTGTTTCCTTAATTTTTCTTTCAGATTTTTCATTATTAGTGTATAGGAATGCTAGAGTTTTCTGTGCATTAATTTTGTATCCTGCTACTTTACCAAATTCATTGATTAGCTCTAGTAGTTTTCTGGTAGCATCTTTAGGATTCTCTATGTATAGTATCATGTCATCTGCAAACAGTGACAGCTTTACTTCCTCTTTTCCGATTTGGATTCCTTTTATTTCTTTTTCTTCTCTGATTACTGTGGCTAACACTTCCAAAACTATGTTGAATAATAGTGGTGAGAGTGGGAAACCTTGTCTTGCTCCTGATCTTAGTGGAAATGGTTTCAGTTTTTCACCATTGAGGACGATGTTGGCTGTGGGTTTGTCATACATGGCCTTTATTATGTTGAGGAAAGTTCCCTCTATGCCTACTTTCTGCAGGGCTTTTATCATAAATGGGTGTTGGATTTTATCAAACGCTTTCTCTGCATCGACTGAGATGATCATATGGGTTTTCTCCTTCAATTTGTTAATATGATGTATCACGTTGATTGATTTGCGTATATTGAAGAATCCTTGCATTCCTGGAATAAACCCCACTTGATCATGGTGTATGATCCTTTTAATGTGCTGTTGGATTCTGTTTGCTAGTATTTTGTTGAGGATTTTTGCATCTATGTTCATCAGTGATATTGGCCTGTAGTTTTCTTTCTTTGTGACATCTTTGTCTGGTTTTGGTATCAGGGTGATGGTGGCCTCGTAGAATGAGTTGGGGAGTGTTCCTCCCTCTGCAATATTTTGGAAGAGTTTGAGAAGGATAGGTGTTAGCTCTTCTCTAAATGTTTGATAGAATTCGCCAGTGAAGCCATCTGGTCCTGGGCTTTTGTTTGTTGGAAGATTTTATTTTTAAATTAATTAATTGATTTTATTTTATTTTTTGGCTGTGTTGGGTCTTCGTTTCTGTGCAAGGGCTCTCTCCACTTGCAGCAAGTGGGGGCCACTCTTCATCACGGTGCGCAGGCCTCTCACCATCGTGGCCTCTCTCACTGCGGAGCACAGGCTCCAGACACGCAGGCCCAGCAGCTGTGGCCCACGGACCCAGTTGCTCCGCGGCATGTGGGATCCTCCCAGAACAGAGCTCAAACCCATGTCCCCCGCATTGGCAGGCAGACTCCCAGCCACTGCACCACCAGGGAAGCCCTGTTGGAAGATTTTTAATCACAGTTTCAATTTCAGTGCTTGTGATTGGTCTGTTCATATTTTCTATTTCTTCCTGGTTCAGTCTTGGCAGGTTGTTCATTTCTAAGAATTTATCCATTTCTTCCAGGTTGTCCATTTTATTGGCATAGAGTTGCTTGTAGTAATCTCTCATGATCGTTTGTATTTCTGCAGTGTCAGTTGTTAGTTCTCCTTTTTCATTTCTAATTCTATTGATTTGAGTCTTCTCCCTTTTTCTCTTGATGAGTCTGGCTAATGGTTTATCAATTTTGTTTATCTTCTTAAAGAACCAGCTTTTAGTTTTGTTGATCTTTGTTATTGTCTCCTTCATTTCTTTTTCATTTATTTCTGATCTTATATTTATGATTTCTTTCCTTCTGCTAACTTTGGTGTTTTTTTTGTTCTTCTTTCTCTAATTGCTTTAGGTGCAAGGTTAGCTTGTTTATTCGAGATGTTTCCTGTTTCTTTAGGTAGGCTTGTATTGCTATAAACTTCCCTCTTAGAACTGCTTTTGCTGCATCCCATAGGTTTTGGGTTGTCATGTCTCCATTGTCATTTGTTTCTAGGTATTTTTGATTTCCCCTTTGTTTTCTTCAGTGATCACTTCGTTATTAAGTAATGTATTGTGTAGCCTCCATGTGTTTGTATTTTTTACAGATTTTTTCCTGTAATTAATATCTAGTCTCATAGTGTTGTGGTCGGAAAAGATACTTGATATGATTTCAATTTTCTTAAATTTACCAAGGCTTGATTTGTGACCCAAGATATGATCTATCCTGGAGAATGTTTCATGAGAACTTGAGAAAAATGTGTATTCTGTTGTTTTGGGGTGGAATGTCCTATAAATATCAATTAAGTCCATGTTGTTTAATGTATCATTTAAAGCTTGTGTTTCCTTATTTATTTTCATTTTGGATGATCTGTCCATTGGTGAAAGTGGGGTGTTAAAGTCCCCTACTATGATTGTGTTACTGTCGATTTCCCCTTTTATGGCTGTTAGTATTTGCCTTATGTGTTGAGGTGCTCCTATGTTGGGTGCATAAATATTTACAAGTGTTATACCTTCTTCTTGGATCGATCCCTTGATTATTATATAGTGTCCTTCTTTGTCTCTTGTAATAGTCTTTATTTTAAAGTCTATTTTGTCTGATATGAGAATTGTTACTCCAGCTTTCTTTTGATTTCTATTTGCATTTAATATATTTTTCCATCCCCTCACTTTCAGTCTGTATGTGTCCCTAGGTCTGAAGTGGGTCTCTTGTAGACAGCATATATACGGGTCTAGTTTTTGTATCCATGCAGCCAGTCTGTGTCTTTTGGTAGGAGCATTTAATCCATTTACATTTAAGGTAATTAACAATATGTATGTTCCTATTCTCATTTTCTTAAATGTTTTGGGTTTGTTATTGCAGGTGTTTTCCTTCTCTTGTGTTTCTTGCCTAGAGAAGTTCCTTTAGCATTTGTTGTAAAGCTGGTTTTGTGGTGCTGAACTCTCTCAGCTTTTGCTTGTCTGTAAAGGTTTTAATTTCTCCATCACATCTGAATGAGATCCTTGCTGGGTAGAGTAATCTTGGTTGTAGGTTTTTCTCCTTCATCACTTTAAATATATCCTGCCACTCCCTTCTGGCTTGCAGAGTTTCTGCTGAAAGATCAGCTGTTAACCTTATGGGGATTCCCTTGTGTGTTATTTGTTGTTTTTCCCTTGCTGCTTTTAATATGTTTTCTTTATATTTAATTTTTGATAGTTTGATTAATATGTGTCTTGGCGTGTTTCTCCTTGGATTTTTCCTGTATGGGACTCTCTGTGCTTCCAGGACTTGATTAACTATTTCCTTTCCCATGTTAGGGAAGTTTTCAACTATAATCCCTTCAAATATTTTCTCAGTCCCTTTCTTTTTCTCTTCTTCTTCTGGGACCCCTATAATTCGAATGTTGGTGCGTTTAATGTTGTCCCAGAGGTCCCTGAGACTGTCCTCAGTTCTTTTCATTCTTTTTTCTTTATTCTGCTCTGCAGTAGTTATTTCCACTATTTTATCTTCCAGGTCACTTACCTGTTCTTCTACCTCAATTATTCTGCAATTGATCCCTTTTAAAGTATTTTTAATTTCATTTATTGTGTTTTTCATCATTGCTTGGTTCCCCTTTAGTTCTTCTATGTCCTTGTTAAATGTTTCTTGCATTTTGTCCAATTTATTTTCAAAATTTTGGATCATCTTTACTATCATTATTCTGAATTCTTTTTCAGGTAGACTGCCTATTTCCTCTTCATTTGTTAGGTCTGGTGTGTTTTAACCCTGCTCCTTCATCTGCTGTGTGTTTTTCTGTCTTCTCATTTTGCTTATCTTACTGTGTTTGGGGTCTCCTTTTCACAGGCTGCAGGTTCGTAGTTCCCGTTGTTTTTGGTATCTGTCCCCAGTGGCTAAGGTTGGTTCAATGGGTTGTGTACGCTTCCTGATGGAGGGGACTAGTGCCTGTGTTCTGGTGGATGAGGCTGGATCTTGTCTTTCTGGTGGGTAGGACCATGTCTGGTGGTGTGTTTTGGGGTGTCTGTGGCCTTATTATGATTTTAGGCAGCCTCTCTGCTAATGGATGGGGCTGGGTTCCTGTCTTGCTAGTTGTTTGGCATAGGGTGTCCAGCACTGTAGCTTGCTGGTCATTGAGTGAAGCTGGGTCTTGATGTTGAGATGGAGATCTCTGGGAGATTTTTGCCATTTGGTATTATGTGGAGCTGGGAGGTCTCTTGTGGACCAGTGTCCTGAAGTTGGCTCTCCCACCTCAGAGGCACAGCCCTGATGCCTGGCTGGAGCACCAAGAGCCTTTCATCCACACAGCTCAGAAGAAAAGGGAGAAAAAATAGAAAGAAAGAAGGAAAGAGGATAAAATAAAGCTATTATAATAAAAAATAAGAAAAAAATTATTAAGAAAATATTTATTAAGAAAAAAATTTTTAATTTTTTTAAAATAAATTTATTAATTTTTTATAATAAAAAGTAAGAAAAAATTATTAAGAAAAAATTTATTAGGAAAAAAATTTTTAATTTTTTAAAATAAAAAATCAGGAAAAAATTATTAAAACATTTATTAAGAAAAAAATATTTTTTAAGTAAAAAACAAAACAAAACAAGCAAAAAAAAAAAAAAAACAATGAAAAATGGATGGACCAAAACCTAGGACAAATGGTGAAAGCAAAGCTATACAGACAAAATCTCACCCAGAAGCATACACATATACACTTACAAAAAAAGGAAAAGGGGAAAAATTAATATATCCTGCTCCCAAAGTCCACCTCCTGAATTTGGGATGATTCGTTGTCTATTCAGGTATTCAACAGATGCAGGTACATCAAGTTGTTTGTGGAGCTTTAATCCGCTGCTTCTGAGGCTGCTGGGAGAGATTTCCCTTTCTCTTCTTTGTTCGCACAGCTCCCGTGGTTCATCTTTGGATTTGGACCCGCCTCTGCGTGTAGGTCACCTGAGGGCGTCTGTTCTTCGCTCACTCAGGACGGCGTTAAAGGAGCAGCTGCTTCGGGGGCTCTGGCTCACTCAGGCCGGGGGGAGGGAGGGGTACGGATGCGGGGCGAGCCTGCGGCGGCAGAGGCCGGCGTGACGTTGCATCAGCCTGAGGCGCGCTGTGTGTTCTCCCGGGGAAGTTGTCCCTGGATCACGGGACCCCGGCAGTGGCGGGCTGCACCGGCTCCCGGGAGGGGCGGTGTGGAGAGTGACCTGTGCTCGCACACAGGCTTCTTGGTGGCGGCAGCCGCAGCCTTAGCGTCTCAGGCCCGTCTCTGGGGTCCGTGCTGATAGCTGCAGCTCGCGCCCATCTCTGGAGCTCGTTTAGGCAGCACTCTGAATCCCCTCTCTTCGTGCACCAGGAAACAAAGATGAGAGAAAAAGTCTCTTGCCTTTTCGGCAGCTGCAGACTTTTTCCCAGACTCCCTCCCGGCTAGCTGTGGTGCGCTAACACCTTCAGGCTGTGTTCACGCAACCAACCCCAGTCCTCTCCCTGCAATCCGACCTCCGAAGCCCGAGCCTCAGCTCCCAGCCCCGCCCGCCCCGGCGGGGGAGCAGACAAGCCTCTCGGGCTGGTGAGTGCTGCTCGGCACCGATCCTCTGTGCGGGAAGCTCTGCGCTTTGCCCTCCGCACCCCTGTGGCTGCACGCTCCTCCGTGGCTCTGAAGCTCCCCCCCTCTGCCACCCACAGTCTCTGCCCACGAAGGGGCTCCTAGTGTGTGGAAACCTTTCCTCCTTCACGGCTCCCTCCCACTGGTGCAGGTCCCGTCCCTATTCTTTTGTCTCTGTTTTTTCTTTTTTCTTTTGCCCTAGCCAGGTATGTGGGGAGTTTCTTGCCTTTTGGGAGGTCTGAGGTATTTTGCCAGCGTTCAGTGGGTGTTCTGTAGGAGCAGTTCCACGTGTAGATGTATTTCTGATGTATCTGTGGGGAGGAAGGTGATCTCCGCGTCTTACTCTTCCGCCATCTTCTCTCGACCTTACCTTTTTAAAAAAAAATTATTTATTTATTTATTTATATTTAATTTTGGCTGTGTTGGGTCTTCGTTTCTGTGTGAGGGCTTTCTCCAGTTGCGGCGCACGGGGGCCACTCTTCATCGCGGTGCGCGGGCCTCTCACCGTCACGGCCTCTCCCGTTGCGGAGCACAGGCTCCAGACGCGCAGGCTCAGTAGTTGTGGCTCAGGGGCTTAGTTGCTTCGCGGCATGTGGGTTCGAGCCCTGGTCTGGGAAAATTCCCTCTTTTTGTTGTCACATCTGTTTCTCTTCTTTCGGTGGCAATTTCATGAACCTGTAGAAAGAAATCCTTCACTGAGTCAGCAGGACTAACAGAGAGCAATGGACTTTCTTGAGACTGGACAGAATGATTATTTAAAGTTGCTTGCTCAGTGGCAGCATCAGCAAGCTGAATTCCTTTAGCTTCCATAGTCTCATATATGGAATGTCCTGGGGTTTTAATAATTGCCAACTCTTTTGACAATTGTATAGCATTTAATAACTCTGCAACTGGTTTTCCATATTTTAATATGTTGTTCTGAAGCAGTTTAAAAACAAACAAACAAACAAACAAACAAAAAAACCTCGTTGCCATAACATTCCAAAGTCATGTGTCACTCCAAAGGCATAAGGACTGCCAGTATAAACATTTGCTATCTGGTCTTTAGCTAGTTGACAAGCTTGAGTTAAAGCAATTAATTCACCTTGTTGTGCTGACTTAATTTCTGGTAAATAAGGGCTTTCAATTATATCCACTGCAGATGTTACTGCATATCTATCTCAAAAATATCCTTGTTCATCTTTTAAGTAGGACCTATCTGTAAACCAACTTAGATTTGCATTGTCAAAGGGAGTTTCTTGCATGTTACTCCTAGCAGCAAGAATATAATCCATTAATAAAATGCAGTCATGGTGGTTTGAGGTCACACTCTTTCCTATAGTAAAGTCTAGCACAGAGGCCATTCTTAAGTGGAAAATATAATTTCAAGAGTCAATTCCCTTCAGTTTTATTGTGTATGTGTTACTTCAGAGCACCTGAGAAGGGTCCTTCCATCTAAGTTGGGGAGAGAGAGTCCTTTAAATGGTGTCTTTTCCAGCATTCATAATCTCCTGGGCGCAGGTCATGGGGCATCTAATCCTCATCCAAAGATAGATTACTGTGATCAGCTTCAGAAACAAGCTTAGAATATACTTTTAATAATTCAGTTAAACTGTACAATAATGCTACACACAACAAAGAGACATCTTGGGTGTAGGTAGTAAATACAAAACCTCTGATGTATATATATAAAACATCAATATTCACAGAGGTATATCATTGAAACAAAATTTTTCTCTCTAAATTACCCTCATTTTTACCAAATAGAGTCAAATTAAGACTGATTTGTCTGCAAAACAAGTCTGGTTTCAGTACACTTTGCCTGATTATCTACATAAGTGGCATTGATTATATGGGCTCTTTTAAATTTGGTTTTGTGAAACTTTTCCTAAGGGATCTCAAACAAATTTTAAAAGGCCTCGCAAAGCTAGGAAAGCCATGCCATTAGCCATGCCAGGAAATACCTGCAGATTTAGATGAATTTCTCTCTTCTCGAGTTCCAACATGTCTTGAGGTTCTTCATCTGTCAGGAAACAGCCTTCCTTATTCACCTGGAAAGGCTGCTAGGAATCAAGAGTTTCCAAATTCTGGAGGGATTGGGTAGAGAGAAAACATAAATGTTTCAATTCTGTTTATGAAGGGTATAATTTTCCAAATTGCTGCAAGTCATAATTAGATTAAGGGGAAAGGTTCCCTTTAAGGTTCCCTTTAAAAACAAAGATTAAAAGTCAGCAATATTTCAGACAAAGAGTCGTAAAAATATAATCATATTTATCAATTCATTCAATCCTATGTAATTAATTCTTGTTCTGTTTGAGTCCAGTTTTTCCATTAGTTTTGTTGAGCTCGCCTGATGATTGAGGATAGTGACAGTGACAATTTCAAGAAATTTGTGAGGGGTTTGTGTTAAGGCTTGTAGGATTTGCCCAGTGGAGCAGGTGCCCTGATGACTGGAGATTGTAGAAGGTATGCCCCAAGTGGAAAACATATTTTTAAACAGTTTCTTTGTCATTGTGAGGGCATCAACCTTGCAGCAAGGGAAGGCTCTAACACATCAAATAAAAAGGAGGGTTTGGGGACTTCCCTGGGGGTCCAGTGGTAAAGAACCCGCCCTCCAATGCAGGGGATGTGGGTTTGATCTCTGGTCAGGGAACTAAGGTCCCACATGCCTCAGGGCAACTAAGCCCATGTGCCGCAACTACTGAGCCTGTGAGCCTCAACTAGAGAGCCAGCTTGCTGCAAACTACAGAGCCCATGCTCTCTGGAGCCCACGCTCCACAGCTAGAGAGCCTGTGCACCGCAACGAAGAGCCCGAGCGCCCCAACAAAAGATCCTGCATGCCGCAATGAAGATCCCACCTGCTGCAGCTAAGACCCAATGCAGCCAAAAATAAAAATAAAAAAGTGGGGTTTGCCAGGGAGCAGGGAAGAGCCAAGCAGCTGTCTTGGGTTTCCCATAGCCTTGATTGTTTAATTCACAGCTATTGAATTAAACAGACACCTTAATTTCTTTCATTTAGGAGCACGCTGTTACAAGGACATCAGGATGGCAGAAATCTGACAATGAGGGGTTAGTTTTGTAGAAGCAGAATGGACTTTATCTACATGTGCCATAATCTTTACAGATTCCGTTGTGGTTGCCTTCGTAAAAGTCAGGGCATTTTCCTAATACTCGGGTTCACTCCTTTTAGTGTGAGCCTCAATTTTGATGACATGACAGATAATATTTTATGTCAGGACATATAAGATTTCTAGGAGTTTCATATCACTTCTGGAACATTTATAATATATATACTTATGTAGACATAACGTGAAGAAGGCTTAATGTTACCTTTTATTGACAATGCTTCCCATGTAATATAATATACTAAATAATCCTAAAGACTTTATTTTCTATTCAAAAACAACCAACTCTATGACAAACTTATCTATCCTTTTTTCCATTCTTTATATCTTCTATCACTGACAACATATATGCTACTTTTTACATACTGAAATGCTTCCCTTGTTAACATTATTTTAGTAATGTTAATTATATGTGTTATAATTTTTAACCCTTAAAGAAACCCTTAATCTCTAGTGAAAATCAAGAGGCAAGTAATTGATTCTCTTTGTCATACCAGTATTTCCTGATTAGCAAACTTAAGAACATATTCCATAACCTCTAAAAACATACATTTTTCTCATAGCATAATTTCTTTTTAATGTGGTACAAGATGTGTGTCTAATAAACCCAAACATCTTTAGTTTTTCTCTAAAGAAGACAAAGCAGACAAATTGAGACATGCTTAGCAATGAATGTTTCAGTATTTTTATCTAAATTGGAAATTATCTGGATATTCAATGAATTTGCATCATTTAATTTAATTTAGCAAAACTCTAAAGTTTCAAGTTACCAAAAATCTGGAAAAACTATTTTTAGTTAGACGTACCATAAAGCATAATCATTTTGAAAGAGTTCACCTAAAAACTTTTATCCCATTGATCTCTATTTCATCACTTATAAGAATATCATAGTACCAAGTTAATTTTTTGCTGACTAATTTTGAAGCAGAGATAATGTAAACTTACTAACTTTTAGTAAACCTGGGAACAATAAAAGTACTATACTTATTGTTGATGACCCTAAAGACATTTCTGAATTAATCAAGCTAAAAACTTAGGATTGTTTTCATTTATTAAAGATTAATTTTAGATCACATGATCCTTTAAAAATTTGGATTAGTTTTTTTGTTACATTTAGAAATATTTAATTTGTAAGCACTTGCTTTTAAGTCAATTACATAGCGTTCTTTTATAAATTCATATTAATAATGTCACCTGGAGGTAGAAACTGATCACATTTATAACATATACACAAGCATACATACATCCAGATAGACATAGACAGAGCAGACAGAGATCTCATAGCTTTCCTGCTTGCATTTAAAAAGACTTTTTTTTTTATTTTTTATTTTTTTACATTTTAGATTCTACTAATTGAGCCAAGGCTGTAGTCTCAAGCAGTGTGGGCTGTCTTTGCATTTCAAGAGCATGATAAGAGTTATAACTTCAAGTGTTCTCCTAGGAGTACTTTTCTATCTCAGGGTCAAAATTTTGAAAAGGTATTTTATCAAGCCAGCTGTATTTAATTGTGCATGCAAAAAATCAGTTTTGGAACGTCAAAAAAAATGTTACCCTGGCCATTTTAGGGTTAGATAAGTACTTGCAAGTATTGGCACCACACCAGTTGTAGAAGCCAGCCAGAGTTCCAGTGGGTGGCTTCCTCTCCAGGAGCTGGGAGGCTTTAGAAGCACAACCTTCCACTTTCTCTTAGTTTCATTTTATTAAAAAGTGTGAATCAAAAATTAAATTTAAATGTTCAATTTTATGCCACATTCTAAAACGTTAGCCAGCTCAATTCACTCCAAAATCCATTGCAAGCCTTCCTGCCTGGAAATTCCCTCTAAGGTCTTCTGCCTCGGAACTTCCCCCTATGGCCTCTGGATGGGAAATTGACCAGTACACACTTAAGACTTCAAGTCTTAAGACAACAGCTCAAATAAAAGTCATGCGCCATCACTTAATACAAGGAGATTCAGATATCAGGAAAAACTCACTGAATCACCTGAAAGGTGCTGTGAAGCTGGAGGAGCTCAAGGGGCAGGCCCATGCTTGATACCAAGCGCCACTCCAAAGTAGACCCCAGGTGACCTCAAACGGGTTTTTCTGATATCCTACCGACCATGTCAAATAATGTCTATGAAAATAATCAATAACCAATCAATAATAAGAATAGAAAAGAGTTTTATTTGAGCTAAACGGAGGACTAGCCCAGAAGCCTGATTCCCAGATCACTCTGAGACACTGCTCTGGAAAAAGCAGTGTTTTCAGCACAATTTTACCTTGTCAGAACAAAGGACATTAAACAAGTCAGGGATACATCTCTTCAAGATTTCAAAAAACAGACCAGCACGTACACATATAGCACATCCAGAATGGCCTTGGCACCTGGGAAGGAAGTCTTATCATAAAAGGAGGACCAGCACTGGTGTCCCAGGAAGAGAAGAAGTTAATCTTTATTTTTAACATGAACATGCTATACTTCTGGTCAGTGTGCCCTTTCCTTTAATAATTAATGCAGATGTACAACATATGTGTGATAGGCCACAAACAGGCTATTTTAGTTAGCATAAAATTCATATTAACTCATGTATAAGCCAGAATGACTTCCCTATATTTCAATATGTGAAAGTTTCTTTCATCACCTTCCCCCTCTCTATCTCTCTGAGGCCTCCAGGAAAGACAGGACTAGTTCACGGTCACACATGATGCAGGGAGTCCAGCTGGACTATTGTTTTTCTACCCTCAGTCCTGGGCATAAGTTTGTATACTATCTGTGCACATTCGCTGACCAGGTGTCCATTCAGGTCTTTCCCAATTTTTAAAAAATATGGAATGTTTCATGAATTTGCATATCACTTTTACTCAGGGTTCATGGTAATTTTCTCTGTATTGTTCCGACTTTTAGTATATGTGCTGCCGAAGCAAACACTTTTCCTAGTTTTAATGGGGTTGTTTGTGTTAGAGTTGTGTGTTTGTGTGTGTGTGTGTCTATAGTTTTATTGAAGTATAGTTGATTTACAATGTGTTCATCTCTGCTGTACAGCAAAGTGATTCAGTTTACATATACATATTCTTTTTCATATTCTTTTCCATTATGGTTTATCCCAGGATATTGACTATAGTTCCCTGTGCTTTACAGTAGGACCTTGTTGTTTATCCATCCTACATATAATAGTTTGCATCTGCTAAACTCAAACTCCCAATCCTTCCTTCCCCCAACCCCACATGCCCTTGCCAACCACAGGTCTGTTTTCTATGTCTTTGTGTGTTTCTGGTTCATTTGTGTCATATTTTAGATTCCACATTTAAGAGATATAGTATGGTATTTGTCTTTCTCTTTCTGACTTCACTTAGTATGATCTCTAGATCCATCCATGTTGCTGCAAATGGCATTATTTCATTCTTTCTTATAACATATGTAAAGTGATTCATTATATATATGTCACATCTTCTTTATCCATTCATCTGTCAATGGACATTTAGGTTTCCATGTCTTGGCTATTGTAAATAGTGCTGCTATGAACATAGGGGTGCATGTATCTTTTTAAAGTATGTTTTTTTTTGGATATATGCCCAGAAGCGGGATTGCTGGATCACATGGAAACTCTCTTTTTAGTTTTTTGAGGAACCTCCATACTGTTTTCCATAGTGGCTGCACCAATTTACATTCTCACCAACAATACAGAAGGGTTCCCTTTTCTCCACACCCTCTCCAGCATTAGTTATTTGTAGACTTTTTGATGATGGCCATTCTGACTGGTATGAGGTAGTACTCATGAGAGTTTTGATTTGCATTTCTCTAATAATCAATGATGATGAGCATCTTTTCATGTGCCTATTGGCCATCTGTATGTATGGAGATACGTCTATTTAGGTCTTCTGTCCATTTTTCTATTGGGTTGTTTGTTTGTTTGCCGTTATTGAATTGTATGAGCTGTTTGTATATTTTGAAAATTAAGCCCTTATCGATCACATCATTTGCAATTATTTTCTCTTGGTTTGTAGGTTGTCCTTTCATTTTGTTTATGGTTTCCTTTGATGTCCAAAAGCTTATAAATTTGATTATTTCCCATTTGTTTATTTTTGCTTTTATTTCTATTGCCTTGGGAGACTGACCTAAGAAAACATGGGTAAAATTTATGTCAGAGAATGTTTTGTCTATGTCCTCTTCTAGGAGCTTTATGGTATCATGTCATATATTTAAGTCTTTAAGCCATTTTGAGTTTATTTTTGTGTATGGTGTGAGGGTGTGTTCTAACTGCATTGATTTGCATGCAGCTGTCTAACTTTCCCAGCACCACTTGCTGAAGAGACTTTTTCCCATTTTATATTCTTGCCTCCTTTGTCAAAGATTAATTGACCATAGGTGTCTGGGTTTATTTCTGGGCTCTCTATTCTGTTCCATTGATCTGTATGTCTTTTGTTGTGCTGATACCACACTGTTTCAATTACTGTAGCTTTGTAGTATAGTTTGGAGTCTGGGAAGGTTATGCCTCCTGCTTTGTTCTTTTTCCTCAGAATTACTTTGGCAATTCTGGGTCTTTTATGGTTCCATATAAATTTTAGAATTATTTGTTTTAGTTCTGTGAAAAATGTTGTGTAATCTGATAGGGATTGCATTAAATCTGTAGACTGCTTTGGATAGTATAGCCATATTAACAATATTAATTTTTCCAATCCAAGAGCATGGGATATCTTCCATTTCTTTGAATTATCTTCAGTTTTCTTTATTAATGTGTTATAGTTCTCAGCATATGTCTTTCACCTCCTTGGTCAATTCCTATTTATTTATTTGTTTGTTTAATTTTCAAAGGGATTGTTTGTTTACATTCCCTTTCTGATATTTCATTGTTAGTGCAAAGAAATGCAACCAATTTCTGTATGTTAATCTTGTATCCTGCTACCTTGCTGAATTCGTTTATCAGTTTTAATATTTTTATGTGTGGAGTCTTTAGGATTTTCTATATATAGTATCATGTCATCTGTACATACTGACAATTTTACCTCTTTCCTACCATTTTGAATACCTTTTATTTATTTTTTTTCTTGTCTGATTACTGTGGCTAGAACTTCCAGTACAATGTTGAGTAGAAGTGATGAGAGTGGGTATCCTTTTCTTCTTCCAGATATTACTTGGTAGGCTTTCAGCTTTTCACTGTTGAGTATTATATTGGCTGTGAGTTTGTCATAAACACCATTTATTATGTTGAGAAATGTTCCCTCTCTACCCACTTTGGTAAGAGTTTTTGTCATGAATGGATGTTGAATTTTATCAGATGCCTTTATTCTGCATCTATTGAGATGATCATTGGTTTTGTCTTTTCTTTTGTTGATGTGGTGTACCACATTGATTGATTTCCATATGTTGAACCATCCTTGTGACCCTGGGATGAATCCAACTTGGTCATGGTGTACCATCTTTTTTATGTGTTGTTGGACTCAGTTTGCTAATATTTTATTGAGAGTTTTTGCATCTATAGTCATTAAAGATATTGGCCTGTAATTTCTTTTCTTGATACTGTCTTTGGTTTTGGTATCAGGGTGATGATAGCTTCATAGAATGTGTTTAGGAGTGTTCCTTCCTGTTCAATCTTTTGGGAGAGTTTGACAACAATCAGTATAAGTTCTTCTTTGTATGTTTGGTAGAACTCACCTGTGAAGCCATCTGGTCCTAGACTTTTTTTGTAGGGTTTTTGTTTTTTTTTTCAGATTCTATTTCATTTCTAGTGATTGGTCTATTGAAGTTATCTATTTCTTCTTGATTCAGTTTTGGTGGGTTGTGTGTTTCTAGAAACTTGTCCATTTCTCTAGGTTGCAAATATTTTAGCATATAATTGTTGATAGTATTCTCTTACGCTTTTTTTTTTGTATTTATGGGGTATCAGTTGTGATTCCTCCTCTTTCAGTTCTTATTTTGTTTATTTGGGTCTTCTCTCTCATCTTCTTGGTGAGACTGACCAGAGGTTTGTCAATATTTTTTACCCTTTCAAAGAAAGCTCATGATTTTATTGATTTTTTTCTGTTTTCTTTTTAATCTCTATTTTATTTCCTCTCTGATATTTATTTTTTCCTTCCATCTGCTGACTTTAGTTTTTTTTTTTGTCTAATTTCTTCCTCAAAAACCTAAGATGCCATCTTGCAGACTCACTAATAGGTTTTTTTTTAATTTTTTTAAAATTTATTTCTTTTATT
Source organism: Balaenoptera borealis (assembly GCF_965194805.1). NCBI lineage: Eukaryota > Metazoa > Chordata > Mammalia > Artiodactyla > Balaenopteridae > Balaenoptera > Balaenoptera borealis. Next base: position 146,578,360 of record NC_138862.1, read on the forward strand.
TTTGGCTGTGTTGCGTCTTCGTTTCTGTGTGGGCTTTCTCCAGTTGCGGCGAGCGGGGGCCACTCTTCATCGCGGTGCGCGGGCCTCTCACTATTGCGGCGTCTCCTGTTGCGGAGCACAGGCTCCAGACGCGCAAGCTCAGTAGTTGTGGCTCACAGGCCCAGTTGCTCCACGGCATGTGGGATCCTCCCAGACCAGGGCTCGAACCCGTGTCCCCTGCATTGGCAGGCAGACTCTCAACCACTGCGCCACCAGGGAAGCCCACTAATAGGTTTTTAATATGATTTTTTAAATTTTATTTATTTATTTTTGGCTGTGTTGGGTCTTCCTGCTGTGTGCGTGCTTTCTCTAGTTGTGGCATGTGGGAGCTACTCTTCATTGCGGTGTGTGGGCTTCTCATTGCAGTGGCTTCTCTTGTTGTGGACCATGGGCTCTAGGCATGCGGGCTTCAGTAGTTGTGTCTCACGGGCTCTAGAGTGCAGGCTCAGTAGTTGTGGTGCATGGGCTTTGTTGCTCTGTGGCATGTGGGATCTTTCTGGACCAGGGCTTGAACCTGTGTCCCCTGCATTGGCAGGTGGATTTTTAACCACTGAGCCACCAGGGAAGCCCTGACTTTAGGTTTTGTTTGTTCTTCTTTTTCTAACTCTTTTAGGTGGTGGATTAGGCTGTTTATTTGAGATATTTCTTGTTTCTTGAAGAAAGCCTGTGTTGCTATGAACTTTCCTCTAAGAACTACTTTTGCTGCATCCTGTAGATTTTTTTATGGTCGTGTTTTCATTGTCATTTCTCTCAAGCTTATTTTAAAATTTCTTCTTGATTTCATCATTGATCCATTGGTTTTTTAATAGCATGTTTAGTCTCCATGTAATCATTTTTTTTCTTGTTTCTTTTTCCATGGTTGTTTTCTAGTTTCATGACGTTGTGGTCAGAAAAGATGTTTGAAAAATTTCTATCCTGTTAAATTTGTTGAGGCTTGTTTTGTGCCCTAGTATGTGGTCAATTCTAGAGAATGTTCCCAGTACACTCAAAAAGAAAGTGTATTCTGATTTTTTGGGATGTAATGTCCTGAAAATACCAATTAAGTATAACTGTTCTATTGTATCATTTAGGATCTCCATTGCCTTATTGATTTTCCATCTTGAAGATCTGTCCGTTGATGAGGGCAGGGAGTTAAATACTCCTACTATTATTATATTATTGTCAGTTTCTCCCTTTATGTCTGTTAGTACTTTTTTATGTATTTGGGTGCTCCTATATTGGGTGCATATATATTGACAGACGTAATATCCTCTTCTTGTATTGCTTTTATCATTATATAATGACCTTCTTTATCTTTCTTTTTAGCCTTTGTTTTAAAGTCTATATTGTCTCATATGACTATTGTGACTTCTACTTTCTTCTCATTTCCATTTGTATGAAATATCTTTTCCATTTCCTCACTTTCAATCTATGTGTATCCTTTGTGCGGAAGTGGGTCTCTTGAAGGCAGCATATTGTATGCTATTGTTTCTCTATCTAGTCTGCCACTCTGTGTCTTTTGATAGGAACACCTAGTCCTTTGACATTTAAGGTAATTATTGATAGTGTTTTCCCATTTATTTTATATTTCTTCTTTGTCCCTTTTCTTTTTTCTTTTTTTCCTTTTATGGTTTGATGGTTTTCTTTTGTATTAGCCTTGTGTTCTCTTCTTTTGGGTTTTTGTGAATCTATTGTATGATTTTGATTTGATGTTACCCTGTTTTTCAAGTATGTTAACTCCTTCCTGTATCTACATGCCTTAGACTGGTAGTTGTATAGTATCAAACACATTCTGGGGGAAAAAAACAACTATATTTTCATAGTATCCTCCACCACGTTTTATGATTTTGATGTTCTCTTTTACATATTAATGTTCATCCTTTTGCTGTTCATTGTGATTATCATTGCTTTCATATAAATGTTTTTCTTTTTCTTTTTCTTTTTTTTTAAATCTGTGTACTGGCTTATTTAAGTGATTTACTTTCCAATCATGATTTTCTCTTTTCTACAGATTCTTCATTCTTTTTCTTTTTACTTTATTGGAGCATAGTTGATTTACAATGTTGTGTTAGTTTCAAGTGTACAGCAACGTGATTCATTTATACACATACATATATTCATTACTTTTTAGATTATTTTCTTGTATAGGTTATCACAGAATATTGAGTTGAGTTCCCTGTGCTATACAGTAAGTCTCTGTCAGTTATCTATCTTACATATAGCAGTGTGTCTACATTCATCCCAAGTTCCTGATTTATCCCTCCCCTCCACATTTCCCCTTTGGTAACCATAAGTTTGTTTTTGATATCTGTGAATCTGTTTCTGTTTTGTAAACAAGTTCATTTGTATTAATTTTAATAAGATTACACATATGAGTGACATCAAATGATATTTGTCTTTCTCTGTCTGACTTACTTCACTTAGTATGATCACCTCTAAGTCCATCCATGTTGCGGCAAATGGCATTATTTTGTTATATTTTATGGCTGAGTAATATTCTATTGTATATATGTACTACATCTTTTTTTTTTAAAAAACATCTTTATTGGAGTATAATTGCTTTACAATGGTGTGTTAGTTTCTGCTTTATAACCGAGTGAATCAGTTATACATATACATATGTTCCCATATCTCGTCCCTCTTGCTTCTCCCTCCCTCCCACCCTCCCTATCCCACCCCTATAGGTGGTCACAAAGCACCGAGCTGATCTCCCTGTGCTATGCGGTTGCCTCCCACTAGCTATCTATTTTACGTTTGGTAGTGTATATATGTTCATGCCACTCTCTCACTTTGTCCCAGCTTACCCTTCCCCCTCCCCATATCCTCAAGTCCATTCTGTAGTAGGTCTGTGTCTTTATTCCCGTCTTGCCACTAGGTTCTTCATGACCTATTTTTTTCCATTAGATCCCTTATATGTGTGTTAGCATACTGTATTTGTTTTTCTCTTTCTGACTTACTTCATTCTGTATGACAGACTCTAACTCCATTCACCTCACTACAAATGACTAAATTTCGTTTCTTTTTATGGCTGAGTAATATTCCATTGTATATATGTGCCACATCTTCTTTATCCATTCATCCGATGATGGACACTTAGGTTGCTTCCATGTCCTGGCCATTGTAAATAGAGCTGCAATGAATATTTTGGTACATGACTCTTTTTGAATTATGGTTTTCTCAGGGTATATGCCCAGTAGTGGGATTGCTGGGTCGTATGGTAGTTCTATTCTTAGTTTTTTAAGAAACCTCCATACTGTTCTCCATAGTGGCTGTATCAATTTACATTCCCACCAACAGTGCAAGAGTGTTCCATTTTCTCCACACCCTCTCCAGTATTTATTGTTTCTAGATTTTTTGAGGATGGCCATTCTGACCAGTGTGAGGTGATTCCTCATTGTAGTTTTGATTTGCATTTCTCTAATGATTAATGACGTTGAGCATTCTTTCATGTGTCTGTTGGCAATCTGTATATCTTCTTCGGAGAAATGTCTATTTAGGTCTTCTGCCCATTTTTGGATTGGGTTGTTTGTTTTTTTGTTATTGAGCTGCATGAGCTACTTGTAAATCTTGGAGATTAATCCTTTGTCAGTTGCTTCATTTGCAAATATTTTCTCCCACTCTGAGGGTTGTCTTTTGGTCTTGCTTATGGTTTCCTTTGCTGTGCAAAAGCTTTTAAGTTTCATTAGGTCCCATTTGTTTATTTTTGTTTTTATTTCCATTTCTCTAGGAGCTGGGTCAAAAAAGATCTTGCTGTGATTTATGTCATAGAGTATTCTGCCTATGTTTTCCTCTAAGAATTTGATAGTGTCTGGCCTTACACATAGGTCTTTAATCCATTTTGAGTTTATTTTTTTGTATGGTGTCAGGGAGTGTTCTAACTTCATACTTTTACATGTACCTGTCCAATTTTCCCAGCACCACTTATTGGAGAGGCTGTCTTTTCTCCACTGTATATGCTTGCCTCCTTTATCAAAGATAAGGTGACCAAATGTGCGTGGGTTTATCTCTGGGCTTTCTATCCTGTTCCATTGATCTATATTTTTGTTTTTGTGCCAGTACTAAACTGTCTTGATTACTGTAGCTTTGTAATATAGTCTGAAGTCAGGGAGCCTGATTCCTCCAACTCCATTTTTCATTCTCAAGATTGCTTTGGCTATTTGGGGTCTTTTGTTTTTCCATACATATTGTGAAATTTTTTGTTCTAGTTCTGTGAAAAATGCCAGTGGCAGTTTGATAGGGATTGCATTGAATCTGTAGATTGCTTTGGGTAGTAGAGTCATTTTCACAATGTTGATTCTTCCAATCCAAGAACATGGTATATCTCTCCATCTATTTGTATCATCTTTAATTTCTTTCATCAGTGTCTTATAATTTTCTGCATACAGGTCTTTTGTCTCCTTAGGTAAGTTTATTCCTAGGTATTTTATTCTTTTTGTTGCAATGGTAAACGAGAGTGTTTTCTTAATTTCACTTTCAGATTTTTCATCATTAGTGTATAGGAATGCAAGAGATTTCTGTGCATTAATTTTGTATCCTGCTACTTTACCAAATTCATTGATTAGCTCTAGTAGTTTTCTGGTAGCATCTTTAGGATTCTCTATGTATAGTATCATGTCATCTGCAAACAGTGACAGCTTTACTTCTTCTTTTCCGATTTGGATTCCATTTATTTCTTTTTCTTCTCTGATTGCTGTCACTAACACTTCCAAAACTGTTGAATAATAGTGGTGAGAGTGGGAAACCTTGTCTTGTTCCTGATCTTAGTGGAAATGGTTTCAGTTTTTCACCATTGAGGACAATGTTGGCTGTGGGTTTGTCATATATGGCCTTTATTATGTTGAGGAAAGTTCCCTCTATGCCTACTTTCTGCAGGGCTTTTATCATAAATGGGTGTTGAATTTTGTCGAAAGCTTTCTCTGCATCTATTGAGATGATCATATGGTTTTTCTCCTTCAATTTGTTAATATGGTGTATCACATTGATTGATTTGCGTATATTGAAGAATCCTTGCATTCCTGGAATAAACCCCACTTGATCATGGTGTATGATCCTTTTAATGTGCTGTTGGTTTCCGTTTGCTAGTATTTTGTTGAGGATTTTTGCATCTATGTTCATCAGTGATATTGGCCTATAGTTTTCTTTCTTTGTGACATCTTTGTCTGGTTTTGGTATCAGGGTGATGCTGGCCTCGTAGAATGTGTTTGGGAGTGTTCCTCCCACTGCAATATTTTGGAAGAGTTTGAGAAGGATAGGTGTTAGCTTTTCTCTAAATGTTTGATAGATTTCGCCTATGAAGCCATCTGGTCCTGAGCTTTTGTTTGTTGGAAGATTTTTAATCATGGTTTCAATTTCAGTGCTTGTGATTGGTCTGTTCATATTTTCTATTTCTTCCTTTTTCAGTCTCGGCACGTTGTGCATTTCTAAGAATCTGTCCATTTCTTCCAGGTTGTCCATTTTATTGGCATAGAGTTGCTTGTAGTAATCTCTCATGATCGTTTGTATTTCTGCACTGTCAGTGGTTACTTCTCCTTTTTCATTTCTAATTCTATTGATTTGAGTCTTCTCCCTTTTTTTCTTGATGAGTCTGGCTAATGGTTTATCAATTTTGTTTATCTTCTCAAAGAACCAGCTTTTAGTTTTATTGATCTTTGCTATTGTTTCTTTCATTTCTTTTTCATTTATTTCTGATCTGATCTTTATGATTTCTTTCCTTCTGCTAGCTTTGGGGGTTTTTTGTTCTTCTTTCTCTAATTGCTTTAGGTGCAAGGTTAGGTTGTTTATTCGAGATGTTTCCTGTTTCTTGATGTAGCCTTGTATTGCTATAAATTTCCCTGTTAGAACTGCCTTTGCTGCATCCCATAGGTTTTGGGTCGTCGTGTCTCCATTGTCATTTGTTTCTAGGTATTTTTTTATTTCCCCTTTGATTTCTTCAGTGATCCCTTCGTTATTAAGTAGTGTGTTGTGTAGCCTCCATGTGTTTGTATTTTTATTTATTTATTTATTTTTACTTATTTATGGCTGTGTTGGGTATTCGTTTCTGTGTGGGCTTTCTCTAGTTGTGGCAAGCGGGGTCCACTCTTCATTGTGGTGTGCGGGCCTCTCACTATCACAGCCTCTCTTGTTGCGGAGCACAGGCTCCAGACATGCAGGCTCAGTAATTGTGGCTCACAGGCCCAGTTGCTCCGTGGCATGTGGGATCTTCCCAGACCAGGGCGCGAACCCGTGTCCCCTGCATTGGCAGGCAGATTATCAACCACTGCACCACCACGGAAGCCCAATGCGTTTGTATTTTTTACAGATCTTTTCCTGTAATTGATATCTAGTCTCATAGCGTTGTGGTCGGAAAAGATACTTGATATGATTTCAATTTTCTTAAATTTACCAAGGCTTGATTTGTGACCCAAGATATGATCTATACTGGAGAATGTTCCATTAGCACTTGAGAAACATGTGTATTCTGTTGTTTTTGGGTGGAATGTCCCATAAATATCAATTAAGTCCATCTTGTTTAATGTATCATTAAAAGCTTGTGTTTCCTTATTTATTTTCATTTTGGATGATCTGTCCATTGGTGAAAGTGGGGTGTTAAAGTCCCCTACTATGATTGTGTTGCTGTCAATTTCCCCTTTTATGGCTGTTAGCATTTGCCTTATGTATTGAGGTGCTCCTATGTTGGGTGCATAAATATTTACAATTGTTATATCTTCCTCTTGGATCGATCCCTTGATCATTATATAGTGTCCTTCTTTGTCTCTTGTAATAGTCTTTATTTTAAAGTCTAGTTTTGTCTGATATGAGAATTGCTACTCCAGCTTTCTTTTGATTTCCATTTGCATGGAGTATCTTTTTCCATCCCCTCACTTTCAGTCTATATGTGTCTCTAGGTCTGAAGTGGGTCTCTTGTAGACAGCATATATATGGATATTGTTTTTGTATCCATTCAGCCAGTCTGTGTCTTTTGGTGGGAGCATTTAATCCATTTACATTTAAGGTAATTATCGATATGTATGTTCCTATGACCATTTTCTTAAATGTTTTGGGTTTGGTATTGTAGGTGTTTTCCTTCTCTTGTGTTTCTTGCCTAGAGAAGTTCCTTTAGCATTTGTTGTAAAGCTGGTTTTGTGGTGCTGAACTCTCTCAGCTTTTGCTTGTTTGTAAAGGTTTTAATTTCTCCATCAAATCTGAATGAGATCCTTGCTGGGTAGAGTAATCTTGGTTGTAGGTTTTTCTCCTTCATCACTTTAAATATGTTCTGCCACTACGTTCTGGCTTGCAGAGTTTCTGCTGAAAGATCAGCTGTTAACCTTATGGGGATTCCCTTCTGTGTTATTTGTTGTTTTTCCCTTGCTGCCTTAAATATGTTTTCTTTATATTTAATTTTTGATAGTTTGATTAATATGTGTCTTGGCATATTTCTCCTTGGATTTCTCCATATGGGACTGTCTGTGCTTCCAGGACTTGATTAACTATTTCCTTTCCCATATTAGGGAAGTTTTCAACTATAATCTCTTCAAATATTTTCTCAGTCCCTTTCTTTTTCTCTTCTTCTTCTGGGACCCCTATAATTCGAATGTTGGTGCGTTTAATGTCCCAGAGGTCTCTGAGACTGTCCTCAGTTCTTTTCATTCTTTTTTCTTTATTCTGCTCTGCAGTAGTTATTTCCACCATTTTATCTTCCAGGTCACTTATCCATTCTTCTGCCTCAGTTATTCTGCTATTGATTCCGTCTAGAGTATTTTTAATTTCATTTATTGTGTTTTGCATCGTTGCTTGGTTCCTCTTTAGTTCTTCTACATCCTTGTTAAATGTTTCTTGCATTTTGTCTATTCTATTTCCAAGATTTTGGATCATCTTTACTATCATTATTCTGAATTCTTTTTCAGGTAGACTACCTATTTCCTCTTCATTTGTTAGGTCTGGTGTGTTTTGACCCTGCTCCTTTATCTGCTGTGTGTTTTTCTGTCTTGTCATTTTGCTTATCTTAATGTGTTTGGGGTCTCCTTTTCACAGGTTGCAGGTTCGTAGTTCCCATTGTTTTTGATATCTGTCCCCAGTGGCTAAGGTTGGTTCAGTGGGTTGTTTAGGCTTCCTGGTGGAGGGGACTAGTGCCTGTGTTCTGGTGGATGAAGCTGGATCTTGTCTTTCTGGTGGGCACGTCCACGTCTGGTGGTGTGTTTTGGGGTGTCTGTGGACTTATTATAATTTTAGGCAGCCTCTCTGCTAATGGATGGGACTGTGTTCCTGTCTTGCTAGTTGTTTGGCATAGGGTGTCCAGGACTGTAGCTTGCTGGTCGTTGAGTGAAGCTGAGTCTTGATGTTGAGATGGAGATCTCTGAGAGATTTTCGCCATTTGGTATTACATGGAGCTGGGAGGTCTGTTGTGGACCAGTGTCCTGAAGTTGGCTCTCCCACCTCAGAGGCACAGCCCTGATGCCTGGCTGGAGCACCAAGAGCCTTTTATCCACACGGCTCAGATTAAAAGAGAAAAAATAGAAAGAAAGAAAGAAACAGGATAAAATAAAATAAAATAAAATAAAATAAAATAAAAAAGCTATTATAATAAAAAATAGGAAAAAAATTATTATTAAAATTTTTTTTAATTTTTAAAAATATATTTAGTAATTTTTTATAATAAAAAATAAGAAAAAAATTATTAAGAATAAAATTTAAGAAAAAATTTTTAATTTTTTAAAATGTAAAATATGAAAAAACTTATTAAGAAAAAATATTTTTTAATTTTTAAAAATAGAAAATAAGGAAATAATATTATTAAGGAAAAAAATTTTTTAAGTAAAAAAAAAAAACAAACAAAAAGTAACAGACGTACCGAACCCTAGGACAAATAGTGAAAGCAAAGCTATACAGACAAAATCTCACCCAGAAGCATACATATATACACTCACAAAAAAAGGAAAAGGGGAAAAATTACTATATCCTTCTCCCAAAGTCCACCTCCTGAATTTGGGATGATTCGTTGTTTATTCAGGTATTCAACACATGCAGGCAAATCAAGTTGTTTGTGGAGTTTTAACCCGCTGCTTCTGAGGCTGCTGGGAGAGATTTCCCTTTCTCTTCTTTGTTGGCACAGCTCCCGTCGTTCATCTTTGGATTTGGACCCGCCTCTGCATGTAGGTCGCGTGAGGGCGTCTGTTCCTCCCCAGACAGAACGGGGTTAAAGGAGCAGCTGCTTCAGGGGCTCTGGCTCACTCAGGCCGGGGGGAGGGAAGGGTACAGATGCGGGGTGAGCCTGCGGCAGCAGAGGCCGGTGTGACGTTGCAGCAGCCTGAGGCGCGCCGTGCGTTCTCCCGGGGAAGTTGTCCCTGGATCGCGGGAGCCTGGCAGTGGCGGGCTGCACAGGCTCCCAGGAGGGGAGGTGTGGATAGTGACCTGTGCTCTCACACAGGCTTCTTGGTGGCGGCAGCAGCAGCCTTAGCGTCTCATGCCCGTCTCTGGGGTCCGCGTTGATGGCCGCAGCTCACGCCCGTCTCTGGAGCTCGTTTAGGCGGCGCTCTGAATCCCCTCTCCTTGCGCGCCGCGAAACAAAGAGGCAAGAAAAAGTCTCTTGCCTTTTCGGCAGCTGCAGACGTTTTCCCGGACTCCCTCCCAGCTAGCTGTGGTGCGCTAACCCCTTCAGGCTGTATTCACGCTGCCAACCTCAGTCCTCTCCCTGCGATCCGACCGAAGCCCGAGCCTCAGATCCCAGCCCCGCCCGCCCCGGCGGGTGAGCAGACAAGCCTCTTGGGCTGGTGAGTGCTGCTCGGCACCGAGCCTCTGTGTGGGAATCTCTCCGTTTTTCCCTCTGCGCCCCGTGGCTGCGCTCTCCTCCGTGGCTCCGAAGCTCCCCCCTCTGCCACCCGCAGTCTCTGCCCATGAAGGGGCTTCCTAGTGTGTGGAAACCTTTCCTCCTTCACGGCTCCCTCCCACTGGTGCAGGTCCCATCCCTATTCTTTTGTCTCTGTTATTTCTTTTTTCTTTTGCCCTACCCAAGTACGTGGGAAGTTTCTTGGCTTTTGGGAGGTCTGACGTCTTCTGCCAGCGTTCAGTGGGTGTTCTGTAGGAGCAGTTCCACGTGTAGATGTATTCCTAATGTATCTGTTGGAAGGAAGGGGATCTCCGCGTCTTATTCTTCCGCCATCTTGCCCCCCTCCCCCTACATCTTCTTTATGCATTCTTCTGTCAATGGACTTTAAGGTTGCTTCCATGTCTTGGCTATTGTAAATAGTGCTAGAATAAACATTGGGGTGAATGTATCTTTTTGAAGTGTGGTTTTCTCCAGATATATGCACAGGAGTGGGATTGCTGGATCATATAGTAGTTCTATTTTTAGTTTTTTAAGGAACTTCCATACTGTTCTCTAGAGTGGTTGTACCAATTTAAATTCCCAGCAACAGTGTAGGAGGGTTCCTTTTTCTCCACACCATTTCCAGCATTTATTGTTTGCAGAATTTTTGGTGATGGCCATTCTGACCAGTGTGAGGTGATAACTCACTGTAGTTTTGATTTGCATTTCTTTGAAAATTAGTGACATTGAGCATATTTTCTTGTGCTTTTTTGCCATCTGTATGTCTTCTTTGGAGAAGTGTCTCTTTAGGGGTTCTACTCATTTTTTGATTGGGTTGTTTGGGTTTTTTTTTTTTTTTGCATAGAGCTGCATGAGCTGTTTGTATATCTTGGAGATTAATCCCTTGTCAGTAACTTCATTTGAAAATATTTTCTCCTATTCTGAGGGTTGTATTTTCATTTTGTTTATGGTTTCTTTTGTTGTGCAAAAGCTTTTGAGTTAAATTAGGTCCCATTTGTTTATTTTTGTTTTTATTTTCATTACTCTAGGAGTTGGATCAAAAAAGTTATTGCTGCAATTTATGTCAAAGAATGTTTCTGGTAACATCTTTAGGATTTTCTATGTATAGTATCATGTCATCTGCAAATAATGACAGGTTTACTTTTTCTTTTCCAAAATCCCTTTTATATATTTTTTTTCTTCTCTGATTGCTATGGCTAGGACTTCCCAAACTATGTTGAATAAAAGTGGTGAGACTGGACATCCTTGTCTTGTCCCTTGTCTTAGAGGAAATGTTTTCAGCTTTTCACCATTGAGTATGATGTTAGCTGTAGGTTTATCATATATGGCCTTTATTTTGTTGAGTTTGGTTCCCTCTATTCCCACTTTCTGGGGAGTTTTTATCATAAATGGGTGTTGAATTTTGTCAAAAGCTTTTTCTGTATCTATTGAGATGATCATATGATTTTTATTCTTCAAGTACTTGACGTAGTGTACCACACTGATTGATTTGCAGATATTGAAAAATCTCCGTCTCCCTGGGATAAATTCCACTTGATCATGCTGTATGATTCTTTTAATGTATTGTTGGATTCAGTTTGCTAGTATTTTGTTAAGGATTTTTATGTCTATGTTCATCAGTGATATTGGCCTCTAATTTTCCTTTTTTTCTGGTATCTTTGTCTGGTTTTGGTATCAGGGTGATGGTGGCCCCATAGAATGAGTTTGGTAGTGTCCATCCTCTGCAGTGTTTTTTTTTGGAATAGTTTCAGAAGGATAGGTATTAATTCTTCTCTAAATGTTTGACAGAATTGCCCAGTGAGGCCATCTGGTCCTGGACTTTTGTTTATTGGGAGTTTTTTTATTATTATTATTATTACTGTTTTTTGGCTATGTCACGCAACATGCAGGATCTTAGTTTCCCAACAAGGGATAGAACCTGCGCCCCATGCAGTGGAAGTGTTGAATCTTAACCACTGGACCGCCAGAAAAGTCCCTGTTGGGATTTATTTAATCACACTTTCAATTTCAGTACTTGTGATTGGTCTGTTCATATTTTCTACTTCTTTGTTCAGTCCTGGGAGATTGTACCTCTCTAGGAATTTATCTTTTTCTTCAAGGTTGTCCATTTTATTGGCATATAGTTGCCTGTAGTAGTCTTTTATGATCCTTTGTATTTCTTGGTGCCCATTGTAACATCTTTTTCATTTCTAATTTTATTGATTTGAGCCCTCTCCCTCTTTTTTTTGATGAGTCTGGCTGAAGGTTTATAATTTTTGTTTATCTTTTTAAAGAACCAGCTTTTAGTTTCATTGATCTTTTCTATTGTTTTCTTTGTCTCTATTTCATTTATTTCTTCTCTGATCTTTATTATTTCTTTTCTTCTACTAACTTGGATTTTGTTTGTTCCTATTTCTCTAGTTGCTTTAGGTGTAAGGTTAGATTGTTTATTTGAGATTTTTCTTGTTTCCCGAGGTAAAGTTTATATTGCTGTAAACTTCCCTCTTAGAGCTTTTGCTGCATCCAGTAGGTTTTGGATCATTGTACTTTTGCTTTCATTTGTCTCTAGGTATTTTTTCATTTCCTCTTTGATTTTTTCAATGATCCATTGGTTGTTTAGTAGCATATTGTTTAGCTTCCACATGTTTGTGATTTTTATAGTTTTTTCTTGTAGTTGATTTCTAATCACATAACATTGTGGTTGGAAAAGATGCTTGATATGATATGAATTTTCTTAAATTTACTGAGGTTCAATTTGTGGCCCAGCATGTGATCAGTCCTGGATAATGTTCCATGTGCACTGGAAAAGAATATATATTCTGCTGCTTTTGCATGAAATGCTCTATAAATATCAATTAAGTCCATCTGGTCTGAAGTGTCATTTAAGGCCTGTATTTCGTTGTTGATTTTCTTTCTCGATGATCTGTTTATTGATGAAAGTGGGATGTTAAAGTTCCCCACTATTATTGTGTTACTGTCTATTTCTCCTTTTATGGCTGTTAGCTTTTGCTTTATATATTGAGGTGCACCTATGTTGGGTGCATATATATTTACAATTGTTATAACTTCCTTTTGGATCGATCCCTTGATCATTATGTAGTGTCCTTCTTTGTCTCTTGTAACATTCTTTATTTTAAAGTCAATTTTGTCTCCAGGTTTCTTTTGATTTACATTTGCATGGAATACCTTTTTCCATCTGCTCACTTTCAGTCTCTGTGTATCCCTAGATCTGAAGTGGTTCTCTTATAGACAGCCTATATATGGGTCTTCTTTTGTATCCTTTCAACCAGTGTATGCCTTTTGGTTGGAGTATTTAATTCATTTACATTTAAGATGATTATTGATATGTATATTCCTGTTGTTATTTTCTTAATTGTTTTGGGTTTGGTTTTGGAGGTCTTTTGTCTTCCTTCCTCTTTTGTTCTCTTCTCTTGTGATTTGATGACTAACTTTAGTGTTGTGTTTGGAATTCCTTTTTCTTTTTTGGGTGTTATATATTATAGATTTTCTTTTTGCGGTTACCATGAGTTTTTGATATAGCAGTCTATGTATAAACAAGATTGTTTTAAGTTGCTGTTTTTTTAAATTTCAAATGTATTTCCCGTATCCTGCATCTGTGCTCCCCTCTTCTCACAAGAGCTCGTTTTAATATCATATTTGTGTTTGGATGATTTCCTACCTTTACTGTATGTTTGCCCCTACCAGTGGACTTTTCTGTTCATAATTTTCTTGTTTCTAGTTGTGGCCTTTTCTTTTCCACCTAGAGAATTTCCTTTAGCATTTGTTGCAGAGCTGGTCAGGTGGTGCTGAATTCTCTTAGCTTTTGCTTGTATGTAAAGCTTTTGATTTCTTTACTGAATCTGAATGAGAGCCTTGCTGGATTAAGTATTCCTGGTTGTAGATTCTTCCCATTCATCATTTAAAATATATCCTGCCACTCCCTTCTGTCCTGCAGGGTTTTTGTTGAGAAATGAGCTGATCACCTTATGGGAATTCAGTGTACATTATTTGTTGCTTTTCCCTTGTTGCTTTTAATATTTTTTTCTTTGTCTTTAATGTTTGTCAATTTGATTACTCTGTGTCTCAGCATGTTTCTCCTTGGATTTATCCTGCCTGGGACTCTCTGCATTTCCTGGACTTGGGTGACTGTGTCCTTTGCCACATTAGAGAAGTTTTCAGCTGTTATCTCTTCAAATATTTTATTGGGCCCTTCTCTCTCTCTTCTCCTTATGGGACCCCTATAATGTAAATTTTGGTGCGTTCAAGCGTTCAATGTTTTCCCAGCTATCTCTTAGACTGTCCTCATTTTTTTTCCATTCATTTTTCTTTATTCTGTTCCATGGCAATGATTTCCACCATTCTGTCTTCTGGCTCGCTTATCTGTTCTTCTGCCTCAGTTATTCTGATATTGATTCCTTCTAGTGCATTTTTCATTTCAATTATTATACTGTTCATTTCTGTTTGCTTGTTCTTTATTTCATCTAGGTCTTTGCTAAACATTTCTTGTATCTTCTTGGTCTGTGCCTCCATTTTTTTAAGATCTTGGATCATCTTTCCTATCATTACTCTGAATTCTTTTTCATGTAGATTGCCTATCTCCACTTCACTTAGTTGTTCTTTTGGGGTTTTATCTTGTTGCTTCATCTGGGACATATTTCTCTGCCCTCTTATTTTGTCTAACTTTTTGTTTGTGATCTCTGTTCCACAGGCTGCAGGGTTCTAGTTCTTCTTGCTTCTTCTGTCTGCCCCTGGTGGATGAGGCTAAGAGGCTTATGCAGGCTTCCTGGTTGGTGGGACTTGTTCCTGCCCACTGTTGTGTAGAGCTGGGTCTTGTACTTCTGGTGGGCAGGGCCATGTCAGGAGGTGTGTTTATCAGGCAACTGTGTGCTCAGGAAGACCTTAAGCAGCCTGTCTGCTGATGAGTGTGGCTGTGTTCTCACCCTGTTGGATTTTTGGCCTGAGGCATCCCAGCACTGGAGCCTACAGACTATTTGATGGGGCCAGGTCTTGGTGGGAAAATGGCAGCCTCCAGGAGGGCTCACGCCAATGAATACTCCCCAGAATTATTGCCGGCTGTGTCTTTGTCCTGGCAGTGAGACTTAACCACCCCCGTCTCTGCAGGAGACCCTCCAATACTAGCAGGTAGGTCTGGCTCAGTCTCTTATGAGGTCACTGCTTTTTTTCCTGGGTTCTGGTGCACACAATTCCTTGTGTACACCCTCCAGTACTGGAGTCTCTTTTACCACCAGTCCACTGGAATCCCTGCATTCTAACCCCATTGGCCTTCAAAGCCAGATTATCTGAGGGTTCTTCCTCCCATTGCCAGAACCCCAGGCTGGGGAGCCTGACGTGGGGCTCAGAACTTTCACTCCTGTGGGAGAACTTCTGTTATATATTTATTTCCCAGTTTGTGGGTCACCTTCCCAGTGGGTATGGGATTTGATTTTATCACAGTTGTGCCCCTCCTACTATCTCGTTGTGGCTTCTTCTTTGTCTTTGGATGTAGGGTATCCTTTGTGGTAGGTTCCAGCACTTTTGTGTTTACAGTTGTTCAGCAGTTGTGATTTTGGTGTTTTTGTAAGAAGAGGTGAGCTCACGTCCTTTTACTCTGCCATCTTGTTTCCATCAAGAATCAAAGCTCATGATTTAAGTGATGAAACCAAAGCTCATGTTTATTTTTTTGTCTATGTTTTCTTCTATAATTTTGAACAGTTTTG
Source organism: Balaenoptera borealis (assembly GCF_965194805.1). NCBI lineage: Eukaryota > Metazoa > Chordata > Mammalia > Artiodactyla > Balaenopteridae > Balaenoptera > Balaenoptera borealis. Next base: position 146,593,876 of record NC_138862.1, read on the forward strand.
CATTTAAGATTGGCCTATGAATAATTGTCAGGGAATTTGGCGTAAGTTGTAAAGTTTGTGTCTGCGTTCATTTTAGGCCAAACTGTTTCCAATTGAATGTTCCTTAACTATTGTTAGAAATGTTATGGGATATAGTCTCCATTTTAGTTTGAAAATCCAAAGTTAATTTGATTCAGCAGTTCTGCCAAAAAGGAGTGCTGTCTACAGGGATCTGTTAGGTAGGCAGGGCCTACACTTCCACCTCTGCCCACAGAGGGGCCAAGGCCACCTCTCTGACTCACAGGGCATGCACGTTCCACCCACGGAATTGGCTCCTCAGGCAGCTGAAATGAGTTCCGTCTCCTCAGACACCACTAGAGCTTCCATTCAGATGGTGCAGGTAAGCATCTATGCTGACAGGAGCTCAGTCTCCTTAGGACTTGCTGGGTTTTTGGCTTCAAGACAACACAGGTCTGTGTCCATGCTGACAGGAGTCTGGTTCTTCGAGACCAAATGGGGCTTCGGCTTCATGACAAGGTGTGACTGTGTCCACACTGACAGGAACTTGGTTTCCTAAAAACCCAGGGGACACATAGAGAAAAGATGAGGAAAAAGGATAAGTGAGGTAAAGTGGGGAGAAGCTTATAAATGGAGTTGTAGAACAATATGTTAATTGTATATTAGTATTGTAAATATATGTTGCATCCTTTTCCATTTCCACAAGTAATGTTTAAAGTTTCCAATTTCTTTGCATAGTTGCCAATATTTGTCATTTTTAGTTTACTTGAATATAACCATTTTAGCCTGTGTGAAGTAGTTATGGTATTGTGGTTAAAATTTGCATTTTCATCCTATCTTTTAATCTGCTTGTTGACCATTTACATGTCTTGTGTGGAGAAGGGTCTACATCAGTCATTTGTTCATATTTAAAATGGATTGTTTTTCTTGGTTAACAAGTTGTAAAAGTTCTTGAGATATACTGGTTAAAGACTCATCAGATATATACTGTGGAAATATTTTCTTCCATTCTGTGGGCTGTCTTTCACTTTCTGAATTGCATTTTTTAATGCAAAAAGTCTTTTCATTTTGAGGAAAGCCAATTTATTTTTCTTGTTGTTGCTTGTGTTTTGCTGTCAGATCAAAGAAAACATTGCTAAATCCACGGTTATGAAGGTTTATTCTCATGTTTTATTGGAGAGTTTACACAGTTGTCTCTTGATATTCGTGGGGGATTGGTTCCAGAGCATCCTGCAGACACCAAAAGTTGCAGAGTATCAAGTCCCTTATATAAAGTGGCAAAGTATTTGCACATAACCTGGGCACATCTTCCTGTATACTTTAAGATAACTCTGGGTTACTTAAAAGAAATAATACAATACAAAAAATATGTAAATGTTGTAAATACAATGTAAATGCTATGTAAATATTTGCTGGCAAGTGGAAAATTCAAGCTTTTCCTTTTGAAAATTTTGGAAAATTTTTTTAAATATTTGTGATCTGGAGTTTGTTGAATCCGTGGATGTGGCCACATGGATACAAAGGACTGAGTGAAATTTTACTTTTTACATTTAAGCCTTTTATGTATTTTGAAATACTTTTTGTATGTGGTATGAAGTACTGGTCCAATGTCATTCCTCTGCATGTGGATAGCCAATTGCCTAGCATCATTTGCTAAAAACACCACTTTCTCCCAATTTAGTGCTGTTGACTGTTTTCTAAAATCTGTTCATCATAGATGTATGGGTTTATTTCTGGGATCTCTTTTCACTACCATTCATTTATTTGTAAATCTTCATGTTTGTATCACAGTGTTTTGTTTACTGCTGTTATATACTAACATTTGAAATTGGAAATGTAAGTCTTCAATTTTGATTTTCTTTTTCAAAATTATTTTAACTCCTTGGTGTCTCTTGAAATTCCATATTCTGTGGTGTCCTATTCATCTCCCCTTCACATGGATGTACCCCTATTTGCTTATGCATTCATCTAATGAAGACCTTCTGATTCCTGTAAGGTTTAGACATTATGACTAGAGCTTCCATGCCTAATGGCATCCTTGTTTTCATTTGGATAGAGTTTTTCAAAGCAGTTGTGTGAATACTGAAGTTGTGATGGCTGGATCTCAAGATGCAAGACTTCTTTGACTTTGGAAAATATTGCCAAACTCTATCTCAAGAAGCTGTATTTGAGTTCCATCAACAATGAGAGTAGCTCTGGTTCCCCATCCTCCAGTAATTGGTATTGTCATTTTTGGAGGAGGTTAACAGTTCTAATAGTGGTGTAGTGCTGTCTTGGTTTTTCAATTTGTAAGTCCCTAATGGTATATGATATTGATCATATTTTTGTCCACTTATTTATTATCTGTATATCTTCTTTGGCCAGGTGCCTTTTAAGATCTTTCTCAATTTTAATGTACCTGTTATATACTTCTTTATATAATGTGAGTAAAAATTCTTTATATTTTGCAAATATTTTTTCCCAGTTTGTTGCTTGCCTTTTTCTGAATAAGATATTTCAAGGAGCAGAAATTTTTTATTGGATAAAGTACGTCATTAATTTTTTTTTCCTTTTGTATGTGGGATTTTCATGTTGTGTGTTAAAAGTCAAAGCTCATGATCTATGTCACCAGACCCATGGCCATGTAGATTTTCTTCTATGTTTTCTTCTACAATTTTTAGGGTTTCATACTTTAAATTTGTTTATGGACAGTTTGGAGTGATTTTTGTTGTAAGCTGTAAAGTTTGTGTCTACATTTATTTCATTGCATATGGTTTTTAATTGTTCTGTAACTGTTTTTCTGAGAAGTCATGGGATATTTGCTTCTATCCATTTGAATTTCTAAAATGTAGTGAATTCAGCAGGACTGCCAGCAGGAAAATAGGCCTCCACTGAATTATGATTGGGTGTGGCCAGCATTTCCCAGATTTCCTGCAGAGAGCAATAAGCCTGCCTCTCTTATCAGTGCAGTGCCTGACTGTTCTGTCCACAGACTTGGCTCTGTACACAGATGACAGGAGCTATGTCTCCAAGGGACTTGTCAGGGATTGGGCTTCCAGACAACTTGGGAATGCATGCACACTGAGAGGAGCTTGGTTTCCTCACAACCAGCTGGGAGATTCCACTGCAGGAGGAAAACTTGAAAAAGAATTTGGGTGAAATCTTCTATGCAAGGCTGACTGATAGGGTTCCATCTTCAGAAGACCGAGCAAATGAAGGGCTTGGAAAGCTGTGGGTTTTAGTTAGTTTTGTGTGTGGTGCAGATGGTGTCCAGTGTCCTTTTTTGGCTTATGAGGTTCCGTTTTCCAGGAAATTTATTGAGGGGAATGTTCTTTCCCTGGTGTATGTCCTTGGCAGCTTTGCTATAAATTAACTGACCACAGATATGTGGGTTTATTCCTGGGCTCTCTCTTCCATTCCTCTGGCCTGTGTGCCTCTCTTTGTGCCATTTTTACGCTGTACCCTGTTTGTTTACTGTAGCTTCATAATATTGTTTGAGTTAGGGAGGGAGTTTCCTACCACTGCTGCTCTCCTTTCTCAGGGTCCCCGTGGCCCTTCAGGGTTCTTTAAGGTTCCATAGAAAAGTCAGTCCTTTCTCAGGGTCCCTGTGGCCCTTCAGGATTCTTTAAGATTCCATAGAAAAGTGAATCTTTTCTCAGGGTCCCTGTGGCCCTTCAGGATTCTTTAAGATTCCATAGAAAAGCGAATCTTTTCTCAGGGTCTCTGTGGCTCTTCAGGGTTCTTTACGTTTCCATAGAGAAGTCAAGATTGTTCAGTTTTTTGTGATAAATGCCATTTTCACAGGAATTGCATTGAATGTGTATAATATTTTGGGTAGAATGGACATTTTACCACTACTAATTTTTTATATCCATGAGCACAGGATACCTTTCCATTTATTTTCATCTTCAATTTCTTCATGAGTGTCAACATTCTCAGTGTGTGGGTCTTCCACAACTTGAGTGAAATGTATTCCTAGGTATTTGGTTCTTTTGATGTTATTGTAAATGGGGTTGTTTTCTTAATTTCTCTCTCTGATATTTCATTATTAGTGTATAGGAACTCTTAGTGTATTAGTGTATAGGAACATATTAGTGTAGGTTTTTGTCTCTTGATTTTGTATTTTGCAACTTTACTAGATTCATTTATTAGTTCTAACAGTTTTTTGGTGGCTTGATGTGGAAAACTGGAATTAGAAATCCCACTGTTTCTACCGCATCCAGGTGATCCACATCAGTAAAGACATAGTGGCTACTAATATCTTTCCACAGTGCCCCATAAAAACCTGTGATTTCATACAACAGGGAACTGCATCATCACTCTGGGTCAACAGGATAAGCATAGGGCTCGGCCTCTGTAAAAAAGCTTGATATCCTTCCTACTTTTCTGTCCTGATATTGACATCATTGTTATAAAAGTAATTTATTTTCCAGTCATTTCAAATGTATAGAAAATTTTCAACAACAGTACAAAGTACTCACATTTGCAACTTCACACAAAAAACTCCAGTAGGTTTTACACAAAATAGAAACTTCCAGGGAACTTCCCTCTTCCAGGGAATGAGCACACAACCTCTAAATGAGGAAATTATTATAGTTTCCACATTAGAATCCTAACCACAGGGCCACTTCAGCTTTCACCAGCTGCCCCAACTCTAGGGAAGTGACTTTTTTCATTCTGATCCAGTTTTGTTATTCTGGAACCACGACTGATACTTTCCCTCATGTTCACAACCGTGATGGATTGAAAGTGCACAGGATATGTAGGATCTTGCTGACCTTTTATGTATGGTAACAGGTAGCAGTGCTTCATTCATTTTTAAAAGTCCTAATGAAATGTACATAACATTTATGATTTAAACCATTGTAAGTGTACAGTTCTGTGGCATTAACTACACTCACATTTTTGCACCAATATCTTCATCATCTATGCTCAGAAATCTTCCACTTTCACCAGTGAAACTCTGTGGCCATTAGACACTAATTTCCCTCAGCTCCTGGCAACCACATTCTAAATTCTGCCTTAGAAATTGACTTCTCTGGGGCTTCCCTTGTGGCTCAGTGGTTAAGAATCTGCCTGCCAATGCAGGGGACACGGGTTCGAGCCCTGGTCCAAGAATATCCCACATGCTGCGGAGCAGCTGGGCCTATGTGTCACAACTACTGAGTCTGCGCTCTAGAGCCTGTGAGCCACAACTACTGTGCCCACATGCCAAAACTGCTGAAGCCCACGGGCCTGGAGCCCGTGCTCCATGACGAGAAGTCACCACAATGAGAAGCCCGTGCACCACAATGAAGAGTAGCCCCCACTCACCGCAACCAGAGAAAGCCCGCACACACCAATGAAGACCAACCACAGCCAAAAATAAACAAATAAATTAAATAATTAAAAAAAAATTGACTTCTCTGGTTATGTTGTATAAGTGCAATCGTATCATTCTGTGTGTGTGTGACAGGGCTATTTTACTTCACATAATGGCTTCAAGGTTCACACATGTTGTAGCATATGTCAGAGTTTCCTGAGTTTTTAAGGCTGAATGACATTCCTTTGTGTGTATACCACATTTATTTTAGCCATTCTTCTATTAATAGACAATTGGGTCCCTTGCGACTTTTGTGATTGTGGTTAATGCTGCTATAACTATGGGTATACCCATATCTCTTCCAGTGCCTGAATTCAATTTTTTGGGTAAATACCCTGTTGTGGAATTGGTAGATCATACATTAATTCTATGTTGAATTTTTTTGAGAACTGTCATACTATTTTCCACAGAGGCTGCATTATTTTACTTGATCCTTTTTATGGCAGAATAATATGGTGGGTTATGAATCAACCACCATATTGTTTATCTATTTACCCATTGGTGGACGTTTGCATTGTTTCTAACATTTGACTATTGTGAAGAGTGGTGGTATCAATAGATTTGAGTGCCTGTTTTCCATTCTTTTTGGTATTTATCTAGGTGTGAATTCGTTGAACCATATGGTTGTTGTATGTTTATCGGGTAAATATAGGTTTCACTCCTTTCCATGTCCACCAGTAATGATTAAAGTTTCCAGTGTCTCCTCATTGTTTCCAATATTTGCTATTGTTAATTTTCTTGATTAAAACCATCTTAGAGTGTATAAAGGACTTATTGCATTGTGGTTTTAATGTGCATTTCCATCCTATCTTTTCACCTTCTTCTTGACCATTTTTCATATATTGTGTGGAGAAGGGTCAATTTAATTCCTTCGTCCATATTTAAAATGAGTTGGTTGTTTTGTTGGTGAGTTTGTAAAAGTTCTTGATATACAATGGATAAAGTCTCACCAGATAACATAATGTGGAATTATTGTCTTCCATTCTGTGGGCCCTCTTTCACTTTCTGAATTGCCTCTTTTGAAGCACACAGGCTTATTTTGAGGAAATTCAAACTATTTTTCTTGTGTTGCTTGTGCTTAGATGTCAGATCTAAGAAACACAATTGCTAATTACAAGGTCATGAAGGTTTACCCTAATGTTTTCTTAGAGATTTTACACTGCCATCCCTTGGTATCCATCGGGGATTGGTTCCAGGACAGCCAGCGATTACCAAAACCTGCAGATGTTCAAGTCTTTTATATAAAATGGTATAGAATTTGCAAATAAACTAGCATATCTTCCTGTATGCATTTAATTATCTGTAGATTACTTTTAAGAAGTAATACAATATAAATGCTATATAAATATTATAAACACAATATATATGCTATGTAAATAGTTCTTAGACTGTGGCAAATTCAAGTTTTTTTTTTTGAAACTTTTTGAATTTTCTAGTATTTCTGATTTGGAGTTGGTTTAATCCATGGATGTGCAACCCATGGATACAAGGGGTTGAGTGAAATTTTACTTTTTACTTAAAGTCTTTTATGTATTTTGAGATCCTCTTTGTATTTTGTATGAGGTAAGGGTCTAATTTCATTCCTCTGCATGTGGATGCCAATTGCCTAGCACCATTTGTTGAAAACATCATTTTCCCCCAATTTCATGCTGTTGACTGTTGTCTAAAGTTAGTTCATGCTAGACAGATGGGTTTATTTCTGGGATCTCCGTTCAATTTTATTCATCTCTATGTATAACTTCATGCCAGTATGACTGTATTTTATTTCCTGATGCTGTGTACTAATATTTGAAATCGGGGAAGTGTAAGCCTTCCTCTTTGCTTTTCTTTGTCAAAATTCTTTTAGCTCTTAGGGGTCTCTAGAAATTCTATGATTTGGGGTGTCCTCTTCTACAACCCTTCACATGGATGTACCCCAATTTGCTTTGCATTCATCTTCTGAAGATATCCTGATTCTTGTAAGGTTTAGGCATTATGAGCATAGCTTCCGTGCCTAGTACCATCCTTGGTTTTGTTTAGATATAGTTTTTCAAAAGAACTCTGTGAATACTGGAGGTGTGATGGATGGATCTCAGGGTGTGAGACTTGTTTGGCTTTGGACAATCCTGCCAAAGTGTATCTCAAGAGGCCCTGTATGTGTTCCGTCAGCAAGGAGAGTTGCTTTGGTTCCCCATCCTCCAGTAATCAGTATTGTCATTTCAGGAGGAGGTTAGAAGTTCTCATAGGTGTGTAGTGCTGTCTTATTGTGTTAATTCCCTAATGGTATTTGATGTTGATTGTATTTCTGTCTACTTATTTATTATCTGTATATCGTCTTTGGCCAGGTGTCTGTTCAGATCCTTACTCATTTTTAATGCAGCTGTTTGTTTTATAGTTCTTTGTATAATGTGTGTACAAATTCTTTATCTGATATGTTTTGCAAATATTTTCTCCACGTTGTTGCTTGTCTTTTGGTTTTTAGAATAAAGTATTTCACTGAATAGAAATTTTTAATTTTATAAAAGACATGTTATTAATTTTTTCCCCTTTTGTGTGAGGGCTCTTTGTGTTGTGTTAAATGTCAAAGCTCATGATCTACGTGACCAATTCCATGGTCATGAAGATTTCCTTTTATGTTTTCATCTACAACGTTTATAGTTTTATATTTTAAATGTGTCTGTGGACAACTTGAAGGGACTTTGTTGTAAGCTGTGAAGTTTGTGCCTACATTCAGTTCAGTGCATATGGTTTCTAACTGTTCTATAACTTTTTCGAGAAGTCATAGGGTATTTGCCTCCATCCGTCTGGATTTCCAAATTTTATTGGATTCAGCTGGACGGCCAGCAGGGGACTTCGCTTTCACCAAACTTGAGTGGGTATAGCCTGCATTTCCCAGTTTGCCAGCAGAGGGTGACAAGCCCCTCTTTTACCAGTGCAGGCCCTGCCTCTTCTTCTTCTTTTTTTTTTTTTTTTTAAGCATCTTTATTGGAGTATAATTGCTTTACAATGGTGTGTTAGTTTCTGCTTTATAACAAAGTGAATCAGTTATACATATACATATGTTCCCATATCTCTTCCTTCTTGCATCTCCCTCCCTCCCACCCTCCCTATCCCACCCCTCTAGGTGGTCACAAAGCACTGAGCTGATCTCCCTGTGCTATGCGGCTGCTTCCCACTAGCTATCTATTTTACGTTTGGTAGTATATATATGTCCATGCCACTCTCTCATTTTGTCACAGCTTACCCTTCCCCCTCCCAATATCCTCAAGTCCATTCTCTAGTAGGTCTGTGTCTTTATTCCCGTCTTACCACTAGGTTCTTCGTGACTTTTTTTTTCCTTTGATTCCATATATATGTGTTAACATACTGTATTTGTTTTTCTCTTTCTGACTTACTTCACTCTGCATGACAGACTCTAACTCCATCCACCTCATTACAAATACCTCCATTTCGTTTCTTTTTATGGCTGAGTAATATTCCATTGTATATATGTGCCACATCTTCTTTATCCATTCATCCGATGATGGACACTTAGGTTGCTTCCATGTCCTGGCCCTGCCTCTTCTGCCCACCGTCTTGGGTCTGTGCACAGCAACCAGGAGCTAGGTCTCCTCGATACCCTCCGGGGATTTGGTTTCGGACAAAGTGGGGCTTCATCCACATTGAGAGGCACTCAGTTTCCTCAGGACCAGCTGGGAGGTGCCATTGTGGAGGAAATGCTGAGGAAAACATGGGGAGAATCTTCCTGTGTGTGGCTGACTGTTGGTGGGCCCATCTCCCTCTTCAAAGGACCCAGGAAAGGAAGAGCTTGATGTGGAAATTTGGGGATTTTAGTTAGTTTTGTGTGTGGTGCAGATGATGTCCAGCGTCTTTTTTTTTGGATTGTGATATTCTGTTTTCCAGGCAATTTATTGAGGGGACTGTCCTTTTTTCTGTTGTATGTCCTTGGCAGCTTTGTCATAATTTAACTGACCATGTATTTGTGGGCTTCTTCCCAGGCTCTCAGTTCTATTCCTCTGGCCCATGTGCCTCTTTTTGCGCCATTTCTACAGTGTTTGGATTCTGTAGCTTTGCAATGTGATTTAAAGTCATGGAGTGTGTTTTCCCCATGTTCTGTTCTTCTTTCTTAGGATCCTCCTGGCTGTTTAGGATCCTTTGGGATTCCATACAAACATCAGGATGGATTGTTTAGTTTCATCAACAATGCCATTGAAATTTTGGTAGGAACTGCATTGACTGTTGTAATAATACATGGCTTTAGACTAATACATAGTGGCAAGCATCCAACACTGAAGTATCATATGGAATATTTCAAATCCCCTGCCATAACCTGTTTACCATCTCTGTTTTACCTTTTCCAGAATGCCATATAAATCGAGTCATACAGTGTGAGGCCTCCATAGACTGAATTTTTTCACTTAGCAATATACATGTAAGATTCATCCATGTTTTTTGCCCAGGTTGATAGTTTATTTCTATTTCAGAATGGTATTCTGTTGCATGTATGTAGAAGGAAAAATCATTTTCCTTCTAGTCTCCTAGGTTCTTGATTGAGGACTCCCCACCCCCCATAATAAAAGACAAACATAATTATACAGTCAAATGCAAATAGACATATCATCTTTCTTTCCAAAATTTTAGTCATGGTTCAGTAAAAGTGAGTAATACAAAATCATCCATTTATATAAAATAGTAGGCTCTGAATTGTGTTTCTGTTAGATGGAACACAAATCACTTGCTTAGTGGAAGCTGAAGATTTTTACTGACATTTGTGGAGAACACTTCAGATTTAGATTTGCCCTGATAGGTAATCTTATGGAGAATGTGGACTCAATTCTGGACAAAGGCATTTTTGTAAACATGTTGTGGCCTTTTTGGTGATATTTAAAGCCAATCTGAGTGGATAAACTATCCAGTTTGTCTACAATTAGAATTTTCCTTCCCAGTCTCAGGTAGTGATTTTAATGTTCTAAGTTACTTTCAATGGCTGGGCAAGGAAAGGAAGAAAATAACTACCAGGTGTTTTATTTTGGGGAGGGGAGGGGTGTAGGTGAAGGAGGTTTTAATTGCGCTTAATATGAGAAATAAATGTCTCCTATTTTATGACTGGAGGCAAGATGCACAATTAAAAGCAAGGCAAGCTCAAGTTAGTTATTTCCTTGGATGTTCACATTTAAAGAGTTGGTTTTTAATTCTTCAAAGAATTACATATCCTACTCTATGATAACTTCAAGAGGCTGACCTGTCCATCCAACTTCACTATCTTGAATTTGCTTCTTTATATCAAGGAGAAGATTGTCAACTATGATTTAAATCTAAAGATGCCTATGCCCAGACTTAGACCTTTTTGCTTTCGGATATTTTCATAGATCTTTCTACAAAGGACAGGTAGGGGACATAAGCTACCAAGGTGGGATCAGCATGGTGGCCTGGCCTGTGTTGACCTGCCCTGAGCCTTCCTGTTTTACCTTTGCATCCCTCTTGGCAAACGGCCAAAGTCATCTAGGGTGAAAACTGACCCAACTTCTCCAGAGTTGGTAAAGTCTCTCACTGCAGCCTATCCTGAGGCCACGGTCTCCAAATATCAGGACACAGCAGAACACATCCATTTGAGAGTCTCCAACCAAGGGAGCTGGGTAGGGGGCTTCTCTAGAATGCAGGTTCCTGGTTACCCAGGTTTCAAGTACTGTTGGGCTTTCTTGCCAGGGAAGTGAGGTAACTTCCTGAGGTCCACTTATCTGGGCTTCCTCCTTATGCAAAGCTCCCCAGGGCCACTTCTGGGATGTAGACTGCTCACCCTCTACCCCATGTCAATTCCAAGCACAGTGACACAACACAGCCCACCTTACAGCCAGGAGGAGGCCTAGGTTCAGCCAGGACCCCAGCTCTGAGGGCACAGCTGAGTTCAGACCCAGCTCCTCCTCCTCACCAGTGATGTGACCCTGGATAAGCCATGTGCCTCTTGGTCTCCCTAGTCTCCCATCTGCACAGTGAGGGGTCATTCTGCCATCAACTTCCTAGGTAAGCCATTTGGTGTATAGACCTATAAACACCTAGAATGCCTGTAAAGCCCTTGGGCTGGTATCACATGGAGCTTATGCACAGACATAGCAAAGGAAAGATAAGATAACATCAAGGGCTGGCATAGCACAGAATATAACTGAAACAGGCCTGGGTCTGCTCTGGCATCTAGGGGAAGTCACTCCCCTTCCTGCCTGTTTCCCAGTTCCCCCCATGGGATTGTTAAAATTAAATAAAATTCAGACATTGTCCCCTCTGGCATACAAACTTCCAGGTCCTCCTGTTATGTTTAGACTCAGGTCCAAGTGTCTCGTCTTGGCCCTGGTTGTGGGCTGCCCTCACGATGGCTCCAGGCATTCTTGCTTCCTGGTCAAACATCCTTGTGTAATTCCCACTGATGGACTGAGTTCTAACATGTAGACTGATTGATGAGAATTTGGTGACTTCTACTCATTCCCTTTCTCCTGTGTTCATTCTCTTTCTCTGTTTCTCAGTGCCTCTCTCTGTCTCTCTCTCCTTCTCTCTCTCATTCTGCCTTTCTGTGTTTCTGTCTTGTCTCTCCCTTTCTCTGTCCCTACTTTCTCTGTCTCTCTGTCTTTTATGTATGTATGTGTGTATGTATGTATTGTTAGGGCACAGGGAATGTCACTTCAAAATACGCCTTATTGACATATTCCTTTAATTAATGTTACAGAAGGAAAGACCCATTCAAGAGAGACACTTTCCACTTCCTGTCTGTCTCCCTGAAAGCAGGAAATAAATCTCTCTTATGAAAGGTAGGGGGGATGAGGCCTGAGGTCTGAGGGCTGCAGGCATGCTGGCTCCTGCAAATCAATTCATTCTGGGAACCTACTTTTGGGACTACTGTGGTACTGGTTAGCTTTGCAAAGACCAAAGGCAACTCCACTCTCTGCCTATTTCGGAGAATGGCATGTGTGTGTGTGTGTCTTCTTTATCTATTAGCCAATGAATGGACACTTTGGCGGCTTCCACATCTTGGCTATAAAGCTGCCATGAACTTAGGGGTGCATATATCTTTTTGAATTTGTGGTTTTGTTTCCTTCAGAAAGATACCCCCAAGTGTAATTCCTGCATCATATAGTTCTATTTTTAATTTCTTGAGGACCCTCCATACTGTTTTCCATAATCGTAGTGGCTGTACGAAGAAACATTCCCAACAAAAGTACATGAGGGCTACCTTTTCTCCACATCCTCGCCAATACTTGTTATTTTTTGATTATAGAAATTCTTTCAGGTGTGAGGTGATCATCTCATTGTGGTTTGGATGTGCATTTCCCTGATGATAAGTGATGTTGACCATCCTTTCATGTGTCTGTTAGACATGTGTATGCCTTCTTTGGGAAAATGTTTGGTCTTCTGCCAATTTTTTACTTGGGTTTTTGTCTTTTGGAGGTTGAGTTGAGTGGTTCTTGGTCCATTTTGGATATGAACCCCTTTTCAGATATATGGTTTGGAGATACTTTCTCACGTTCAGTAGGCTGCCTTTTTGTTTTGTGGATGGTTTCCTTTGTTGTTGAAAAGTTTTTCAGTTGGAAGTCCCATTGGTATATTTTGCTTTTGTTTCCCTCACTTGAGGAGACAGATCCAAAAACATGTTGCTAAGACTGTCAAAGAGCATACTGTGTATGTTTTCTTCTATGAGTTTTGTGGCTTCAGGTCGTACGTTGAAGTATTTGATTCATTTTGAGGTTTTTGTAGACGGTATGAAAAAGGATTACAGTTTGATTCTTGTGCATGTAGCTGTCCAGTTTTCCCAACACCATTTATTGAAGTGGCTGTCTTTTCCCCATTGTCTAGTCTCACCTCCTTTGTCATAGATGAGTTGACCATAGAAGCATGGTTTTATTTCTGGGCTCTCAGTTCTGTTCCATGGATCTATGTGTATTTCTTTTGTGCCAGTACCATGTTGTTTTGATAATTCTAGGTTTGTAGTACAGTTTGAAATCAGGGAGCATGATACGTACAGCTTTGTGCTTCTTTCTTAAGATTGCATTGACTCTTCAGGTTTTACTTTGTGTTTCCATACACATTGTAGAATGCTTTGTTCTAGTTCTCCAAATAATCCCATTGGTATTTTGGTAGGAATGGCTTTGAAGCTCTAGATTGCCTTGGGTGAGGAATCATTTTAACAATATGAATTTTTCTAATCCATGAGCACAGCATATGTTTCCATTTGTTCATGTCATCTTCAATTTCTTTCATCAGTGTCTTCCAGTTTTTGGAGTACAGGTCTTTTACCTCCTGGGTTAGATGTATCCCTAGGTCTTTTATTTTTGGTAATGTCATTGTCCATGGAGTTATTTTCTGAATTTCCCATTCTGATAGTTTGTTGTGAGTGTATAGAAATGCAACCGATTTCTGTAGATTAATTTTGTATCCTGCAACTTAACTGAATTTCCCAGTGAGTTCTATTTGTTTTTGGGTGTCGTCTTCAGGATTCTCTATATAGAGTACCATGTTATCTACAATCTATTTTTTAATAGATGTACATCTATTTTTAATGGGGTTGTTTGTGTTAGAGTTCTTTTTATATTTCGAGACAAATCCTTTAATAGATATGTGTTCGCAACCATTTTTCTCCCGGTTGGTGACTTGTCTTTTGATTTTCTGAATAAGGTCTTTCACAGAGTCCAGATATTTATAAAGTCCACAGTATTCCTTGTTTTTCATTTCTGGATTGCCTTTTTGTGTTGTGTGCTAAAGCTCAAAGCTCATAACCTACATGACCAAACCCAGGGTCCTGTCGATATTCTCCTATCTTTTCTCCTATAATTTTTAATTGTTTTGCATTTAAAATTTGTCTATGAATAATTTTGAGTGAATTTGGCATAAGTTGTAAACTTTGCATCTGCATTCATTTCGTGCCAAATGATTTCCAATTAATTGTTCCTTAACTATTCTTACAAAAGTTATGGGGTATAGTCTCCATTTCAGTGTGACTGCCTAAAGTTGAATGGATTCAGCAGTTCTGCCAGCAGGGATTGCTGTGACCAGTGACCTGTGAGGGAGGCGGGACAAACACTTCCCTCACTGCCCGCAGAGGGGCCGAGCCTGCCTCTCTGACCCACAAGGCATGCATGTTCCACCCGGGACTTGGCTCCTCAGGGAGCTGCAAGGAGTTTTGTCTCCTTAGACACCATCAGGGCTTGGGCTTGGGAAGAATCTCTGCTGACAGGAGCTCAGTCTCCTTAGGACTCACCAGGGTTTTGGCTTCAAGACAACACAGGGCTGTGTCCACACTGATGGGAGCAGGGTTTCCTAAGGATGCAGGTGATGATGGCAGAAAAAGGGAGGAAAAGTGTGGAGAAGCTTTCAGTGTACCATTGACTGGGGCGGCTGGGGTGGGGATCCATCTTCACATGACCCAGGAAGGGCTTGATATGGAAATCTGCATTTTTATTCAGTTTCATGTGTGGTGTAGACAGCATGTGGCATGTGCTGTCCAGTTTTCACAGCACTGTTTATTGTGAGGACTGTCCTTTCCCCTTGGTGTGTCCTTGGCCCCTTTGTCATAAATTAACTGACCCCATCCATGTGGGTTGAATTTTGGGCTCTCTGTCCTGTTCCTCTTGTCTGTGTGCCTGCTTTGTTGCCAATTCTACACTGTTTTGGTGACTGTAGCTTTGCAATATCATTTGAAGTCAGAGCCTGAGATGTCTCCAACCTGTTCTCCTTTCTGAGGATCACTTTGGCTATTTGGAGTCCTTTGCATTTCCACAGGAATATTAGGAGGATTTGCTCCATTTCTGTGCAAAATGCCATTGGAAGTTAGGCAGGGTTTGCATTCACAGTGTACATATCTTTGGGAAGAAGGGACATTTTAACAATATGAATTCTTCCATTCCATGAACATGGGCTATCTTTCCATTTATTTCTATCTTCTTCAGTTTCTTCATCAATGTCTTAAAGTGTTCAGTGTGCAGGTCTTTCAAGTCGTTGGTTAAATTTATTCCTTAGTATTTTGTTCTTTTTTTTTTTTTTTTTGGCTGTGTTGGGTCTTCGTTTCTGTGCGAGGGCTTTCTCTAGTTGCGGCAAGTGGGGGCCACTCTTCATTGTGGTGCATGGGCCTCTCACTATCACGGCCTCTCTTTTTGCAGAGCACAGGCTCCAGACGCGCAGGCTCAGTAGTTGTGGCTCACAGGCCTAGTTGCCCCGTGGCATGTGGCATCTTCCCAGACCAGGACTCGAACCTGTGTCCCCTGCATTGGCAGGCAGATTCTCAGCCACTGTGCCACCAGGGAAGCCCCTTTTTTGTTCTTTTTGATGCAGTTGTCAATTGGATTGTTTTCTTTCTCTTTCTGATGGTTCATTATTCGTGTTTAGAAGTGCAATTGATTTTTGTATATTGATTTTGTAACTTTACTAAATTCATGGATTAGTTCACTGGTTTTTTGATGGAATGACGTAGAAAATTGGAAATCGAAAATTCCACTGTTTCTATAACATCCGGGTCATCCACAACATGGAAGACATAGTGGCTCCTACAATAACCTTCTCACAGTGCCTGTAAATTACATGTGGACTCCTACAGGGGCGATTAGGTTCATGACTTTGTGTGAAGTGGAGTTGGGTAATAAGGCTTGGTGTCTATAAAGAAAAATAATGTTTTCTCTGCTTTTCTGGTGTAGTATTGACATGGTGTTTTGGAAAGTTATTGACTTTCTAGTAATTCCAAACCTACAGAAAACTTGCAATAGCAGAAGAAAGTACTGTGTATCTGCACGCTCAGATTCCCCAGCCATCCTTACTTCACTGCACTTGCCACTTCACACAAAATATTCCAGTGCATTTTACCCAAAACAAGGACACTCTTCCAGGGAACAAGCATATAACCTCCAAATGAGGAAATTAAGGTGGTTTCCACATTACAATCCAATCCACAGGCCCACTTCAACTTTCACCAGCTGCTCCAACTCTAGGGAAACGTCTTTTCCCATTCTGATCCAGTTTTCTTTTCCTTGAACCATTACAGATACTTTCTCATTTTTACAACCTTGATGGATTTAAAGCACATGAGATGAGTATGATCTGGGTGGTTTTTCCCTATCGTAACAGGTATCAGTACTTCTTTCATTGTGTGTGTGTGTGTGTGTGTGTGTGTGATTAAATGTACAGATCATTTAAACCATTTTAAGTACACATTTCTATGTCATTAAACACACTCACATTGTTGTACAAATATCTTCACCATCCATGTTCAGAACTTTTCGATTTTCACCGGTGAAACTCTGTTGCCATTAAACACAAATTCCCCTCAGCTCCTGCCAATGGCATTCTGCTTTCCGCCTTTGAATTTGACTTCTCTGGGTACCTCATATAAGTGGAATCATGTCATTTTGTTCTGTTTATGACAGGGTTATTTCACTTATCATAATGGCTTCAGGGTTCACGAATGTTGTAACATGTGTCAGAATTTCCTTAGCTTTTCAGGCTGAATTCCATTCCTTGTGTGTGTACCACCACATTTAGTTCATCCATTCATCCATCAATGGACAGTTAGGTCACTTCCAACTGTTGCTATTGTGATGAATACTGCTCTTAATATGGGTGTACCCATATCTCTTCCAGTCCCTGCTTTCAGTCTTTTCGTTCTGTACCGTGATGTGGAATTGATGGATTATATGTTAATTCTATGTTGAAGTGTTTGAAGAACTGCCATACTGTCTTTGACATGGGCAGCACCATTTCTTTTGATTCCTTTTATGGCAGAATAACACGGCAGTGTATGGATCAATTGGTTTTCTTTATCCATTTACACATTGGTGGACATTTGCGTTGTTTCTTCCTTTTGGCTATGGTGAACAGCGCTGCTAGCAATATATGTGTACATCTGTTTTCAGTTCTTTGAGGTATATATCTAGGAGTGGGTTTGTTGAACCATATGGTAATTGTACATTCATATTGTAAACATAGGTTGTGCCCTTTTTCATTTCCGGAAGTGATATTTAAAGATTCCAACTGCTCTGCATTGTTGCCAACACTTGATATTTTTAATTTTCTTGATTATAACCATTTTAGTGTGTGTGAAGGAGTTATTGCATTGTGGTTTTAATTTGCATTTCCATCCTATCTTTTCATCTGCTGTTGACCATTTGTATGTCTTGTGTGGAGGAGGGTTGATTGAAGTCCATTGTCCATATTTAAAATTGTAAAAGTTGTAAAAGTTCTTGGCATACACTGGATACATCTCATCAGATATATAGTGTGGAAATATTTTCTTCCATTCTGTGGGCTGTGTTTCCACTTGTTGGATTGCCTCTTTGGATACAGAAAGGTTTTTATTTTTGAGGAAGTGCATTTTATTTTTTCTTTTCATTGCTTGCACCTTGCTATCAGATCTAAGAAATCATTGCTAAATCCAAGGTTATGAAGATTTATCCCCACATTTTATTGGAGAGTTTATACAGTCATCCCTCGGTATCCATGGGGGATTGGTTTCAGGACACAGCGTGGATACCAAAATCCATGGATGCTAAAGTCTCTTATATAAAATGGTATGGTATTTGCAAATAACCTAGACACATTTTCCTGTATGCTTTAAACCATCTCTAGATTACTTATAATAACTAATATAGTATAAATGCTATATGCGTTTATATTATGATTACCATGTAAATACTATGTAAATAGTTGCTGGTACAACTATATACATGGCAAATTCAAGCTTTTTTTTCTTTTGAAACTTTGGAATTATTATTTTTTTAATATTTATTTATTTATTTAGGCTGTGCTAGGTCTTCGTTGCAGCATGCGGACTCTTAGTTGAGGCATGCATGTGGGATCTAGTTCCCTGACCAGGGATTGAACCTGGGCCCCCTGCATTGCGAGCACAGAGTCTTACCCACTGGACCACCAGGGAAGTCCCGAAAATTTTTGGAATTTACTTTTTCTAATATTATTGATCTGGAGTTGGTTGAATCCATGGCTTTGGAACCCGTGGATACAATGTGCTGACTGTAGTTTTACTTTCTACATTTAAGCTTTGTATGTATTTTGAGATACCTTTTTGTATGTGGTATGAGGTAAGGGTACAATTTCATTTCTCTGCCTTTGGATAGCCAATTGCCTAGCATCATTTGTTGAAAATACCATTTTCCCCCAATTTAATGCTGTTATCTAAATCAGTTCTTCCTAGATGGATGGGTTTATTTGTGGGATCTCCATTCAAATCCATTCAACTCTATGTATATCTTTATGCTGTTATCACAGTGTTTTATTTGCTGATGCTTTGTACTAACGTTTGAAATTGGAAAGTATGAGCCTCCAACTTTGAATTTCTTTTTAAAAATTGTCTTAGTTCTTTGGAGTCTCTTGAAATCCCATAATTCAGGGAGTCATATTCTGCTCCCTTTCACATGGATGTCCCCCAATTGGCTTATGCATTCATCTACTGAAGACATCCTGATACCTTTAAGGTTTAGATATCATGAGTAGAGTTTGTGTGCAGTGTAGCATCCTCACTTTTGTTTGGATATAGTTTTTTAAAGCAGTTGTGTAAATACGGCAGGTGTGATGGTTGGATATCAAGGTGTGAGACTTGTTTAGCTTCAGAAAATCCTGCCAAACTGTACCTCAAGAGGCCTTTTATGCATTGCATCAGCAATGAAGTAGAGTTTCTGTTGTTCCCCATCTTCCAGTAATTGGTATTGTCATTGTGGGAAGACCTTAGCAGTTCTCATAGGTGTGTAGTGCTGTATTGTTGTTTTACTTTGTGTCCCTGATGATACAGATGTTGCTCATATTTTTGTCCACTTATTTATTATCTGTTTATCTTCTTTGGCCAGATGTCTGTTCAGATCTTTACCCATTTTTAATGTAGTTATTTGTGGTATAGTTCTTTGTAAAATTTGAGTACAAATTCTTTATCAGATATGTGTTTTGCAAATATTTTTCTTCCAGTTTTTTGCTTGTCTTTTGGCTTTCTCAAGAAGGTATTTCATGGAGTAGACATTTTTAATTTTATGTTATTAACTTTTTTCCTTTTGTGTGTTGGCTTTTTGTGTTGTGTGTTAAAAGTCAAAGCTCATGATCTATGTGACCAAACCCATGGCCATATAGATTTCTTCTATGCTTTCTTCTATATATTTTTTAATAGTGTTCTATGTTAAATGTGTCTGTGGGCAATTTTGCATGACTGTTGGTGCAAGCTGTGAAGTTTGTTTCTACATTCAGTTCATTGTATATGGTTTCTAACTGTTCTATAACTGTTTTCAGAGAAGTTATGTGGTATTTGCCTCTGTCCATTTGAATTCCCAAAGGTGAGTGGATTCAGCAGGACGGCCAGCCTCCTGGGAACTTGGCCTCCACTGAACTGTGGGGGTTGCAGCCTGCATTTCCCAGTGTTCGCCAGCAGAGGGCGACAAGCCCGCCCTTCTTACCAGTGCAGCACCTGCCTGTTCTGCCCACAGTCTTGGCCTCCTCAGGACCCGCCTGGGATTTGGCTTCAGAACAGTGCGGGGCTCCGTCCACACTGAGAGGCACTCAGTTTCCATGGGAGGAAAAGGTGAGGAAAGTGGGGAGAAGCTTCCTGTGCATGGCTGACTGCCTGGTGGAGGGGGTCCATCTGCAGAGGATCCAGCAGAGGAAGGGCTTGATGTAGAAAATAGTGGTTTTATTTAATTTTGTGTGTGGTGTAGACATTTTGACATGGTGTGCTTATGTAGTTCCGTAATATGGTTTGAAGTCAGGCAGTGAGTTTCCTCCAGCTGCTGTTCTCCTTTCTCAGGATCTCCTTGGCAGTTTGGGGTCCTTTGTGATTCCACATAAATGTTAGGATTGTTTGTTCAGTTTCTGTGAAAAATGCTATTGGAATTTTAGCAGGAATTGCTTTGAATGTGTATGTTTGGGTAGAATGGACATTTCAGAATGACCAATTCTTTCCATCCATGAGCACAGGATCTCTTTCCGTTTATTTGCATCTTCAATTTCTTCATCAATATCTTAACATTTTCATTGTGCAGGTCTTTCACATCTTTGGTTAAATTTATTCTTAAGCATTTTGTTCTTTTGATGTTATTGTAAATGAGTTTTCTTAATTTCCCTCTCTGATGGTTCATTACTAGCTGTCTAGGAAGATAAATGATTTTTGTCTATTGATTTTGTATCCTGCAGCTTTCCAGAATTCATTTATTAGCTCTCATTCCTGTGGGAGAACTTCTGTGGTATAACTTATTCTCCAGTTTTGTGGTTTGCCCACTGGGTGGTATGGGATTTGATTGTATCACGAGTGTGCCCCTCCTACCATCTCATGGTTTCTTCTTTAAGTCTTTGGTTGTAGATATCCTTTATTGGTAGATTCCACTCCTCTTGTATCAGTGGTTGTTGAGCGGTTAGTTGTGATTTTGGTGTGCTTGTGAGAGGAGGTGAGTGCAAGGTCCTTTTACTCTGCCATCTTGTCCCAAATGAAATCAGTTTTTAAAAATACTTCTCTCTTCTGTCCCAGAGCTTTTTCCCCATTGTCCGCATCCAGGCTCCCAATAGAGCATGGAGAATTATCTCCATGAATTAGTAACTTTCAGGTATTGAAAATACTCCCTTTGTGAGAGATGAAGACGGGAAGGCATGGATATCCAAGATTCCCAGTGCTATGGGGTTCACTGTTGGGATCTTCAGAAAGTAGGGGGAAATGTAGTGATTAGTTTACAACTGGATGCTACATCAGCTATTTGAAACAGGATTAAGAAAATACTCATATATACAGATGACCTTAATGGTCTTGAATTCTTCAGAAAGTTCTAAAAATAAATAGTATGAGAGACCATTCTCTATATTGGTAAGAAAGACTATTTAAATGCGCTATTAGGAATACAGAATATGGGAGGTATATTTGGGTTGAAATTTGCTTAAACCTAACATTTTTCATGATAGATTCAGATTATGATTTCCCTTAATGTGGCAAAAATACCCAAGTAGAGATAGTGTGTCTTTCATTATGCTTCAGTCACCTGCTATTTATTTCTCCCATTACACCTGATATTTGCTGGTTCAAGGTGCTTTCTGTGACCTTCCAGGACTAAGAAATTCATTCTTTTTTTTTCCTATTTATCTACAATAAGGGTCTTGAAATATTTAGTGAGGTATGTGCATAGACCATACCAGTCATTGTAGAAACACCATTTCTTTTTAGTTTCTCTTTGTTTGTCGTTGGCTTTGAAATATGTACTCTCAACTGTGTTGAGTAGAGATACTGCACTTTGTAAGTGGAGGTTTTCATTAGTCAAACCTATGTTCTGATAGTATTCATTATACTCAACACTCATATCTCAGATTTAATATTCTTTATCACTTCTTTGCATTTTCCAAAAATTTTGCAAGAATCATATTACTTAAATAGGTTCAACAGTGTTCAGTTTCTGAAATATAGCTCAGCACAAATGATTTTCAAAGAAATAAAAGTTTTTCAAAGAAATAAAAGACTCAAAAACAAGAGCACTAATTTATTTTATATCATTGTGTATGTTCGCAACCTACCGCATTTTAAAAACAAAGAATATAATCCACAAATAGATTTTTAAGAGTAACTCAATTAAAAATGACTTTGATTTCACCAACATGAATATTTTCCTCAGTATGACTTTTAATATGTACAAAGTGCCCATTTAAATGTATGTCTGTATGTATGAAATGTCAACAATATTTAATCCACTTTTTCTTGTTTCTCTTATTCTTCCTAGTTAAGGAAACTTCTGTAAACATTAATTAGGGTTGTCTTTGTCTATTTCTGTGTTTTTAGATAAATTCTACTTCAGGTAAACTGGAGTAAAACCGAAGCTCTAATATTTACTGAGGGTTTGACAAAATATCTCAAAAAAGAGGAATTGTAATATTATTTTTCTTAAACTATAAAAACTATTCATGTGGTGCATTCAATACTTTTCAAAAATTGTTATAAAGATATATAGTACATAGTAAATATTAAAAAAGGATTGTTGCTGTTATACTTACTATTCTATTAAACATGTAAGTCCATAAAACTCTTTCAGTTTCAAGTTAACTATGAATTCTTACTTTTCGTTCCTATCTCTGCTATTCAAAATTGTGGTTAATCAATCAGAGCCTGTGGCATCACTAGCTAAAAATGAGCTTGTTAGAAAAGTGGAATTCAGGCCTGACCCCAGAACTACTGAATCGGAATCTGCATTTTTACAATATCCCCAGTGTACATGTATACCCATTAAAAATTGAAAGGTATCTTTCTAACTCACAATGTCTTTACCATCTGAGAAATATACAAATTTTATCCAATATGATATAAACAAAACAGTCAAAAATGTATATGCCTGTGTTGAGACCATCACTTTACAATTTTTCTTCCAGATAAGTACAGTCTCTACAGTGGTTTTGTGGATCACATGTCATCTCCCTTTCTTGTAGTTAGAAACATAGTAGAGAATATTACTTTGTAAACAATTATATTATTGGATAATACATGACACTCTCATAATTAAAACCAGTTCTCTTAACTTGCCGTTTTCATCTTGGGTCCCATTATGAATTCTTCCTATGGCCCACATGGCATATGTACTTTCTTTTATTAATTTTTATTGGAGTATATTTGCTTTACAATGTTGTGTTAGTTTCTGCTGTACAGCAAAGTGAATCAGCTATACATATACATATATCCCCTCTTTTTTGGATTTCCTTCCCATTTAGGTCACCACAGAGCACTGAGTAGAGTTCCCTTTGCTATACAATAGGTTCTCATTAGTTATCTGTTTTATATTTGGTAGTGTATATATGTCAATCCCAATCTCCCAATTCATCCCACCTTACCCCCTTGGTATCCATATGTTTGTTCTCTATGTCTGTGTCTCTATTTCTGCTTTGCAAATAAGTTCATCTGTATGATTTTTCTAGGTTCCACATATAAGCGATACTATACAATATTTGTTTGTCTCTTTCTGACTTACTTCACTCTGTATGACAGTCTCTAGGTCCATCCACGTCTCTGCAAATGGCACAATTTTGTTCCTTTTTATGTCTGAGTAATATTCCATTGTATATATGTACCACATCTTCTTTATCCATTCCTATGTTGATGGACATTTAGGTTGCTTCCATGTCCTGGCTACCGTAAATAGTGCTGCAATGAACATAGGGATGCATGTATCTTTTTAAATTATGGTTTACTCTGGGTATGTGCCCAGGAGTAGGATTGCTGGGTCATATGGAAGTTCTATTTTTAGTTTTTAAAGGAACCTCCACACTGTTCTCCATAGTGGCCGTAATAATTTACATTCCCACCAACAGTGTAAGAGGGTTCCCTTTTCCGTATATACTTTTTATTTCAGGGACTATTGACATCCAGGATGTGGCTATAGATTTCTCTGAAGAGGAGTAGGAATGATTGGACATTGATGAATGGGAATTGCATAGGGATGTGATGTTAGAGATCTATAGGAACCTGGTCTCCTTGGGTGAGGATACCTTCCTTTCAGAATTCCTTATCCACCCACAGAGTCAAGGTCCCTTCATTTGTAGAATGTCTCCTGGAATCTTCTGCTTCCTACAGTAGAGTTTCAGATCCAAACTTTTTGGGAAAATTCAGCAGTCTGTGGATATAGATAGAAGGGCTTGGTGATAATTCATCATAATTCTAATCTTTCTCTTACTTGAGGTAATCTGCATCCTTCACTTTAGATTAGTGGTAATTCTATAGGACCATTTGTATAAAATAGTGTTGCCTCCATTTTAAAATCAGATTTCCACCCATAATTTTGACTCAGCATTACTTGAACATAGATCCCAGGATCTGATTTTTTGCTGTTGCCTACTATAATAAAGGTTCTTTCAAAAAACAGTATTTTGGGAAATCATATTCTAGACTATTTTACTCTTCCTTCTCTTATCACCTGATCATAATACTGGACTGGAAATAGAAAAACCTCCAGCAAAACGTATGTTGCTTTTTCTGTTGAAGAAGTCTTGCTGTTACTAAGTCAAAACTGGTCACTTTTTTTCTTTTTGTGCTGTGTCCAGCTACAAACCATTCTTAGTACACACTGTTCTGAGCACTGAGCATAGAAATAGCCACTTCCTCTCTGACCCAATATCACAGGTGCAGCAGACCAGCTGCACTCCTGGGGCCAGAAGGTCTGGCATCTGCAGGGCAGTATCCCCTCCCTTTCACCCACTGGAACTGATCACCGTCATGGAGCAAAAGAAGGATCCTTAGATTTGAAGGGAAATAAGACAATAGCCATATACCCAGGTACGTGTGAATGATTAAACTGTATTTGTCCCAAATTCACACTGCTAAAATAATGTGTATCTATTTAGTCTTACAATGCTTTCTTTGCAGATATATGGAATATATTTATTACTCATAGTGAATGAAATATTTTAAAATTCCATATTGCTTTACAACAATAGTAGGGGATTTTAACACCCCCACTTACACCAGTGGATAGATCATCCAGACAGAAAATTAATAAGGAAACACAAGCCTTAAATGACACATTAGACCAGATAGACTTAATTGATATTTATAGGACATTTCATCCAAAAGCAACAGAATAAACTTTCTTCTCAAGTGCACATGAAATATTCTCCAGGATAGATCACATCTTGGGTCACAAATCAAGCCTTGGTAAATTTTTTAGAAATTGAAATTATATCAAGCACCTTTTCTGGCCACAGTGCTATGAGATTAGAAATCAATTACAGGAACAAAAAACTGTAAAAAACACACACACATGGAAGCTAAACAATATGTTACTAAATAATCAATGGATCACTGAAGAAATCAAGCGGATTTTAAAAAATACCTAGAGACAAATGGCAACAAAAACACAACAATCCAAAACCCATGGGATGCAGCAAAAGCAGTTCTAAAAGGGAATTTTATAGCAATACAATCTTACCTCACGAAACAAGAAAAATCTCAAATAAACAACATATCCTTAAACCTAAAGCAACTAGAGAAAGAAGAACAAACAAAACCTAAAGTTAGTAGAAGGAAAGAAATCATAAAGATCAGATCAGAAATAAATGAAATAGAGATGAAGAAAACAATAGCAAAGATCAATGAAACTAAAAGCTCATTCTTTGAGAAGATAAACAAAATTGATAAACCTTTAGCCAGACTCATCAAGGAAAAAATGGAGAGAACTCATATCAATCAAATTAGAAATGAAAAAGAAGTTACAGCCAACACCTCAGAAATACAAAAGATTATAACAGACTACTAAAAGCAACTATATCTCAATAAAATGGACAACCTGGAAGAAATGGAAAAATTCTTAGAAAGGTACACCCTTCCAAGACTGAACTGGGAAGAAATAGAAAATATAAACAGACCTATCACAAGTAATGAAATTAAAACTGTGATTAAAAATCTTCCAACAAACAAAAGTCCAGGACCATATGGCTTCACAGGCACTATCAAACATTTAGAGAAGAGTTAACACCTATCCTTCTCAAACTATTCCAAAAAATTGCAGAGGGAGGAACACTCCCAAGCTGATCCTAAGAGGCCACCATCACCCTGATACCAAAATCAGACAAAGATACCACAACAAAAAGAAAATTACAGGTCAACATCTCTGATGAACGTAGACGCAAAAATCCTCCACAAAATACTAGAAAACAGAATCCAAAAGCTCATTAAAAGGATCATACACCATGATCAAGTGGTATTTATCCCAGGGATGTAAGGTTTTTTCAATATATGCAAATCAATCAATCTGATACACCATATTAACAAACTGAAGAATAAAAACCACATGATCATCTCAATAGATGTAGAAAAAGTTTTGACAAAATTCAACACCCATTTATGATAAAAACTCTCCAGAAAGTGGGCATAGAGGAAACCTACCTCAATATAATAAAGGCCATATATGACAAACCCACAGCAAAAATTGTTCTCAATGGTGAAAAATTGAAAGCATTTCCTTTAAGATCAGGAACAAGACAAGGATGTCCACTCTCACCACTATTATTCAACATAGTTTTGAAACTCCTAACCATGGCAATCAGAGAAGAAAAAGAAAAAAGAAATCCAAATCAGAAAAGAAGTAAAACTGTCACTGTTTGCAGATGACATGATACTATACATAGAAAATACTAAAGATGCTACCAGAAAACTACTACAGCTCATCAATGAATTTGGTAAATTTGCAGGATACGAAATTAATACACAGAAATCTCTTGCATTCCTATACACTAACAACGAAAGACCAGAAAGAGAAGTTAAAGAAACAATCCCATTTACCATCGCAACAAAAAGCATAAAATACCTAGGAATAAACCTACCTAAGGAGGCAAAAGACTTGTACTCAGAAAACTATATAAGATACTGATGAAAGAAATCAAAGATGATACAAACAGATGGAGAGATATATCATGTTCATGGATTGGAAGAATCAATATTGTGAAAATGACTATACTACACAAAGCAAGCTACACAGATTCAATGCAATCTCTGTCAAACTACCAATGGCATTTTTCACAGAATTAGAACAAAAAATTTTACAATTTATATGGAAACACAAAAGACCCCGAATAGCCAAAGCAATCTTGAGAAAGAAAAATGGAACTAGAGGAATCAGGCTCCCTGACTTCAGAATATACTACAAAGCTACAGTCATCAAAAGAGTGTGCTACTAGCACAAAAACAGAAATATAGATCAATGGAACAGGATAGAAAGCCCAGAGATAAACCCACATACATATGGCCACCTAATCTATGATAATGGAGGCAAGAGTATACAATGGAGGAAAGACAGTCTCTTTGATAAGAGGTGCTGAGAAAACTGGACAGCTACGTGTAAAAGAATGAAATTAGAACACTTCCTAACACCATACACAAAAATAAACTCAAAATGGATTAAAGACCTAAACGTAAGGCCAGACACTATAAAACTCTTAGAGGAAAACATAGGCAGAACAGTCTGACATAAATCACAGCAAGATTTTTTTTGATCCACCTCCTAGAGTAATGAAAGTAAAAACAAAAGTAAGCAGATGGGACCTTATTAAACTTAAAAGCTTTTGCACAGCAAAGGAAACCATAAACAAGACGAAAAGACAACCCTCAGAATGGGAGGAAATATTTGCAAATGAAGCAACTGACAAAGGATTAATCTCCAAAATATACAAACAGATCATGGAGCTCAATATCAAAAATATTATCCAATCAAAAACTTGGCAGAATGTCTAAATAGACATTTCTCTGAAGAAGACATACAGATGGCCAAAAAGCACATGAAAAGATGCTCAACATCATTAATTATTAGAGTAATGAAATCAAAACTACAATGTGGTATCACCTCTCACCGGTGAGAATGGCCATCATCAAAAAATCTACAAACAGTAAATGCTGGAGAGGGAGGTGGAGAAAAGGGAACCCTCCTACACTGTTGATGGGAATATAAATTGGTACAGCAACTATGGAGAACATTATGGAGGTTCCTTTAAAAACTAAAATAGAACTACCATATGACTCAGCAATCCCACTCCTGGGCATATACCCAGAGAAAACCATAATTGGAAAAGATACATGCACCCCAATGTTCATTGCAGCACTGTTTACAATAGCCAGGACATGGAAGTAACCTAAATGTCCATCAACAGAGGAATGGATGAAGGAGATGTGGTACATATATACAATGGAATATTACTCAGCCATAAAAAAACAAGACAATGCCATATGCAGCAACATGGATGGACCTAGAGATTGTCATACTGAGTGAAGTAAGTCAGACATGGGAAGACAAATATATGATATTGCTTATATGTGGAATCTGAAGAAAACGGTACAAATGAACTTATTTACAAAACAAGGTACAGTCACAGATGTAGGAAACAAACTTATGGTTACCAGGGGATAAGGGGGGGGGAGGATAAATTGGGAGATTGGGACTGACATATACACACTACTATATATAAAATAGATAATTAATAAGGACCTATAGCACAGGGAACTCTACTCAATACTCTGTAATGCCCTATATGGGAAAAGAATCTTAAACAAAAAAAAGGTGGATATATGGAAAAAAAAAAACATGGTATCTTGAGTACAATTGCAAGGAGTATGAGATCTGTAAAAAAGCATTTCTTTTCTGTTTTGCTTGGATGCTAATTGGGCATTTTTGCAAGAGAGAGATTTCAGGATGCAAATCTCATGTCTCTATTGTAGAAAGTTAATTCATGGTGGAACAGTCTATTAATCTTGCAAGGGTGAGGAAATATTTCTTTGGAGGGAAGAAGTCATGTATCTGGTTTTTATGAAGTTAGTGGTTTATACTTTATCAAATGAGCAAAATGGTTATTTCTGAACTTTAGGGAAAAAAAGTTTTCTGCATTTATATTATGAAGCTGATGCAAAATATCAAAAATTCTTTGAGAAACAACATAATGTAACATAATTGGTATATATTGAACCTTTTGTACACAAAAGGAAAACATGCATTTTTTTTGCATTTAAAATTCTTTTGCATTATACTTGATTTACAATGTTGCATTAATTTTGGCTGTACAGCAAAATGATTGAGATACATATATATATAAAGCATATATATAAAATTAAATATACATATTCTTTTTCATGTTATTTTCCATTATGATTTATCACAGAATATTAACTATGGTTCTCTCTACTATACAGTAGGACCTTGGTGTTTATCCATTCTATATATAATAGTTTGCATCTGCTATTCCCAAACTCCCAATCCTTTCCTCACCCCTCCTTGGCAAACACAAGTCAGTTTTCTTTATCTGTGAGGCTGTTTCTGTTTCATAGACATGTTCATTTGTGTCATGTTTTAGATTCCACATATAAGTGATATTGTATGGTATTTGTCTTTCTCTTTCTGACATAATTCACATAATATGTTCATCTCTGGGTGTTTGCCATGTCTTGGATATTATAAATATTGCTGATATGAACATAGGGGTGAGTGTATATTTTTGAATTATAGTTCTGTCTGGATATATGCCCAGGAGTGAGATTGCTGGATCATAGTTTTAGTTTTTGAGAAACTTCCATACTGTTTTCCATAGTGGCTGCAGTAATTTATATTGCCACCAACAGTGTAGGAGAGTTCCCTTTTCTCCACACACCCTCCTGCATTTGTCATTTGTAGATTATTTTTTAACATATTTATTGGAGTATAATTGCTTTACAGTGGTGTGTTAGTTTCTGTTTTATAACAAAGTGAATCAGTTATACATATACATATGTTCCCATATCTCTTCCCTGTTGCGTCTCCCACCCTCCCACCCCTCTAGGTGGTCACAAAGCACCAAGCTGATCTCCCTGTGCTATGCGGTTGCCTCCCACTAGCTATCTATTTTAGGTTTGGTAGTGTATATATGTCCATGCCACTCTCTCACTTTGTCCCAGCTTACCCTTCCCCCTCCCCATATCCTCAAGTCCATTCTCTAGTAGGTCTGTGTCTTTATTCCCGTCTTGCCACTAGGTTCTTCATGACCTTTTTTTTTCCTCTTAGATTCCATATATGTGTGTTAGCATACTGTATTTGTTTTTCTCTTTCTGACTTACTTCATTCTTTATGACAGACTCTAACTCCATTCACCTCACTACAAAAAACTAAATTTCGTTTCTTTTTATGGCTGAGTAATATTCCATTGTATATATGAGCCACATCTTCTTTGTCCATTCATCCGATGATGAACAATTATTGCTTCCATGTCCTGGCTATTGTAAATAGAGCTGCAATGAACATTTTGGTACATGACTCTTTTTGAATTATGGTTTTCTCACGGTATATGCCCAGCAGTGGAATTGCTGGGTCGTATGGTAGTTCTATTTTTAGTTTTTTAAGGAACCTCCATACTGTTCTCCATAGTGGCTGTATCAATTTACATTCCCACCAACAGTGCAAGAGTGTTCCTTTTCTCTACACACTCTCCAGCATTTATTGTTTCTAGATTTTATGATGATGGCCATTCTGACCGGTGTGAGATGATACCTCATTGTAGTTTTGATTTGCATTTCTCTAATGATTAATGATGTTGAGCATTCTTTCATGTGTTTGTTGGCAATCTGTATATCGTCTTTGGAGAAATGTCTGTTTAGGTCTTCTGCCCATTTTTGGATTGGGTTGTTTGTTTTTTTGTTATTGAACTGCATGAGCTGCTTGTAAATTTTGGAGATTGATCCCTTGTCAGTTGCTTCACTGCAAATATTTTCTCCTATTCTGAGGGTTGTCTTTTGGTCTTGTTTATGGTTTCCTTTGCTATGCAAAAGCTTTTAAGTTTCATTAGGTCCCATTTGTTTATTTTTTTTTTTATTTCCATTCCTCTAGGAGCTGGGTCAAAAAGGAGCTTGCTGTGATGTATGTCATAGAGTGCTCTGCCTATGTTTTCCTCTAAGAGTTTTATAGTGTCTGACCTTACACTTAGGTCTTTAATCCATTTTGAGTTTATTTTTGTGTATGGTGTTAGGGAGTGTTCTAATTTCATACTTTTACATGTACCTGTCCAGTTTTCCCAGCACCACTTATTGAAGAGGCTGTCTTTTCTCCACTGTATATGCTTGCCTCCTTTATCAAAGATAAGGTGACCATATGTGTGTGGGTTTATCTCTGGGCTTTCTATCCTGTCCCATTGATCTATATTTCTGTTTTTGTGCCAGTACCATACTGTCTTGATTAATGTAGCTTTGTAATATAGTCGGAAGTCAGGGAGCCTGATTCCTCCAGCTCCATTTTTCGTTCTCAAGATTGCTTTGGGTATTCGGGGTCTTTTGTGTTTCCATACAAATTGTGAAATTTTTTGTTCTAGTTCTGTGAAAAATGCCAGTGGTAGTTTGATAGGGATTGCATTGAATCTGTAGATTGCTTTGGGTAGTAGAGTCATTTTCACAATGTTGATTCTTCCAATCTAAGAACATGGCATATCTCTCCATCTATTTGTATCATCTTTAATTTTTCATCAGTGTCTTATAATTTTCTGTATACAGGTCTTTTGTCTCCTAAGGTAGGTTTATTCCTAGATATTTTATTCTTTTTGTTGCAATGGTAAATGGGAGTGTTTTCTTAATCTCACTTTCAGATTTTTCATCATAAGTGTATATGAATGCAAGAGATTTCTGTGCATTGATTTCATATCCTGCTACTTTACCAAATTCATTGATTAGCTCTAGTAGTTCTCTGGTAGCATCTTTAGGATTCTCTATGTATAGTATCATGTCATCTGCACACAGTGAAAGCTTTACTTCTTCTTTTCCTATTTGGATTCCTTTTATTTCTTTGTCTTCTCTGATTGCTGTGGCTAAAACTTCCAAAACTATGTTGAATAATACTGGTGAGAGTGGGCAACCTTGTCTTGTTCCTGACCTTAGTGGAAATGGTTTCAGTTTTTCACCATTGAGAATGATGTTGGCTGTGGGTTTGTCATATATGGCCTTTATTATGTTGAGGAAAGTTCCCTCTATGCCGACTTTCTGCAAGGCTTTTATCATAAATGGGTGTTGAATTTTGTCGAAAGCTTTCTCTGCATCTATTGAGATGATCATATGGTTTTTAATCTTCAATTTGTTAATATGGTGTATCACATTGATTGATTTGAATATATTGAAGAATCCTTGCATTCCTGGAATAAACTCCAGTTGATCATGGTGTATGATCCTTTTAACGTGCTCTTGGATTCTGTTTGCTAGTATTTTGTTGAGGATTTTTGCATCTATGTTCATCAGTGATATTAGCCTGTAGTTTTCTTTCCTTGTGACATCTTTGTCTGGTTTTGGTATCAGGGTGATGGTGGCCTCGTAGAATGAGTTGGGGAGTGTTCCTCCTTCTGCAATATTTTGGAAGAGTTTGAGAAGGAAAGGTGTTAGCTCTTCTCTAAATGTTTGATAGAATTCGCCTGTGAAGCCATGTGGTCCTGGGCGTTTGTTTGTTGGAAGATTTTTAATCACAGTTTCAATTTCAGTGCTTGTGATTGGTCTGTTCATATTTTCTATTTCTTCCTGGTTCAGTCTCGGCAGGTTGAGCATTTCTAAGCATTTGTCCATTTCTTCCAGGTTGTCCATTTGATTGGCATATAGTTGCTTGTAGTAATCTCTCATGATCGTTTGTATTTCTGCAGTGTCAATTATTACTTCTCCTTTTTCATTTCTAATTCTATTGATTTGAGTCTTCTCCCTTTTTTTCTGGATGAGTCTGGCTAATGGTTTATCAATTGTGTTTATCTTCTCAAAGAACCAGCTTTATTTTTATTGATCTTTGCTATCGTTTCCTTCATTTCTTTTTCATTTATTTCTGATCTGATCTTTATGATTTCCTTCCTTCTGCTAACTTTGGGGTTGTTTTGTTCTTCTTTCTCTTATTGCTTTAGGTGCAAGTTTAGGTTGTTTATTTCAGATGTTTCCTGTTTCTTAAGGTAGGATTGTATTGCTAGAAACTTCCCTCTTAGAACTGCTTTTGCTGCATCCCATAGGTTTTGGGTTGTCGTGTCTCCATTGTCATTTGTTTCTAGGTATTTTTTGATTTCCCCTTTGATTTCTTCAGTGATCACTTCGTTAGTAGGTAGTGTATTGTTTAGCCTCCATGTGTTTGTATTTGTTACAGATCTTTCCCTGTAATTGATATCTAGTCTCATAGCATTGTGGTCGGAAAAGATACTTGATACAATTTCAATTTTCTTAAATTTACCAAGGCTTGATTTGTGACCCAAGATATGATCTAACCTCGAGAATGTTCCATGAGCACTTGAGAAAAATGTGTATTCTGTTGTTTTGGGGTGGAATGTCCTATAAATGTCAATTAAGTCCATCTTGTTTAATGTATCATTTAAAGCTTGTGTTTCCTTATTTATTTTCATTTTGGATGATCTGTCCATTGGTGAAAGTGGGGTGTTAAAGTCCCCTACTATGATTGTGTTACTGTCGATTTCCCCTTTTATGGCTATTAGTATTTGCCTTATGTATTGAGGTGCTCCTATGTTGGGTGCATAAATATTTACAATTGTTAGATCTTCTTCTTGGATCGATCCCTTGATCATTGTGTAATGTCCTTCTGTGTCTCTTGTAATAGTCTTTATTTTAAAATCTATTTTGTCTGATATGAGAATTGCTACTCCAGCTTTCTTTTGATTTCCATTTGCATGGAATGTCTTATTCCATCCCCTCATTTTCAGTCTGTATGTGTCGCTAGGTCTGAAGTGGGTCTCTTATAGACAGCATATATATGGGTCATGTTTTTTTATCCATTCAGCCAGTCTATGTCTTTTGGGTGGAGCATTTAATACATTTACATTTGAAGTAATTATCAATATGTATGTTCCTATGACCATTTTCTTAATTGTTTTGGGTTTGTTATTGTAGGTCTTTTCCTTCTCTTGTGTTTCCTTCCTAGAGAAGTTCCTTTAGCATTTGTTGTAAAGCTGGTTTGGTGGTCCTGAACTCTCTCAGCTTTTGCTTGTCTGTAAAGGTTTTAACTTCTCCATCAAATCTGATGAGATCCTTGCTGAGTAGAGTAATCTTGGTTGTAGGTTTTTCTCCTTCATCACTTTAAATATGTCCTGCCACTCCCTTCTGGCTTGCAGAGTTTCTGCTGAAAGATCAGCTGTTAACCTTATGGGGATTCCCTTGTGTGTTATTTGTTGTTTTTCCCTTGCTGCTTTTAAAATGTTTTCTTTATATTTAATTTTTGATAGTTTGATTAATATGTGTCTTGGCGTGTTTCTCCTTGGATTTATCCTGTATGGGACTCGCTGTGCTTCCAGGACTTGATTAACTTTTTCCTTTCCCATATTATGGAAGTTTTCAACTATAATCTCTTCAAATATTTTCTCAGTTACTTTCTTTTCCTCTTCTTCTTCTGGGACCCCTATAATTCGAATGTTGGTGCATTTAATGTTGTCCCAGATGTCTCTGAGACTGTCCTCAGTTCTTTTCATTCTTTATTCTTTATTCTGCTCTGCAGTAGCTATTTCCACTCTTTTATGTTCCAGGTCACTTATCCGTTCTTCTGCCTCAGTTATTCTGCTATTGATCCCTTCTAGAGTATTTTTAATTTCATTTATTTTGTTATTCATCATTGCTTGTTTCCTCTTTAGTTCTTCTAGGTCCTTTTTAAATGTTTCTTGCATTTTGTCTATTCTATTTCCAAGATTTTGGATCACCTTTACTATCATTATTCTGAATTCTTTTTCAGGTAGACTGCTTATTTCCTCTTCATTTGTTAGGTCTGGTGTGTTTTTACCTTGTTCCTTCATCTGCTGTGTGTTTTTCTGTCTTCTCATTTTGCTTATCTTACTGTGTTTGGGATCTCCTTTTCACAGGCTGCAGGTTCGTAGTTCCCGTTGTTTTTGGTGTCTGTCCCCGGTGGCTAAGGTTGGTTCAGTGGGTTGTGTAGGCTTCCTGGTGGACGGGACTAGTGCCTGTGTTCTGGTGGATGAGGCTGGATCTTGTCTCTCTGGTGGGCAGGTCCACGTCTGGTCATGGGTTTTGTGATGTCTGTGGCCTTTTTATGATTTTAGGCAGCCTCTCTGCTAATGGATGGGGCTGTGTTCCTGTCTTGCTAGTTGTTTAGCATAGGGTGTCCAGCACTGTAGTTTTCTGGTCGTTGAGTGAAGCTGGGTCTTGGTGTTGAAATGGAGATTTCTGGGAGATTTTCGCCATTTGGTATTACATGGAGCTGGGAGTTCTCTTGTGGACCAGTGTCCTGAAGTTGGCTCTCCCACCTCAGAGGCACAGCCTTGATGCCTGGCTGGAGCAACAAGAGCCTTTCATCCACAGAGCCTCTAAAATCGAGTCCATCGACTTGTAGAAGTTTGTCGGTTCCTTGCTTCAACTGCCAAGTGCTGGGGTAGTGGGTGCTGCTTCAAGGAATCTTGAAGGGAAGATCCTCAGGGCAAATAATCCTGACAGCTGCTAGGGCCTTGCCCCAATATTCCCTAACTGGTGCTGGCTAGCCATGAGCAGCAAGGCTCCTGGCTGGCTAAGCCAAATTTTTTACCAAGTCCAAGATCACTCTGCTCACTGCATGACAGGCCAAAAAATCAGGAGATGAGGTGTTGAGGCAAGAGATAGAGACTTTATTTGGAAAGCCAGCAGATGGAGAAGATGGCAGACTAGAGTCCCCAGAAAATCATCTTCTGTAGATTTTTTAATGATGGCCATTCTGGCCAGTATGAAGTGGTAACTCACTGTAGTTTTGATTTGCATTTCTCTAATAATTAGTGATGATGTGCATCTTTTAATGTGCCTTTTGGCCATTTGTATGTCTTCTTTGGAGAAATGTTTATTTAGGTCTTCTGCCCATTTTTTGATTGAGTTATTTTTTATTTTGTTGAGTTGTATGAGCTGTTTGTATATTTTGGAAATTAAGCCCTTGTCAGTATCATCATTTGCAATTGAAGACCATGGGACACTGTTCCATTTCTTTGAATCATCTTCAATTTTTTTATTAATGTTTTTCTCAGCATATAAGTCTTTCACCATTTTGGTGAGGTTTATTCCTATGTAGTTTATCTTTTGATGCGATTTGAAAGGGACTGTTTGTTTACATTCACTTTCTGATATTTCATTGTTAGTTTAAAGAAATGCAAACCATTTCTGATTGTTAATCTTGTATCTGCTACTTTGCTGAATTCATTTATTCTAGTAGTTTTGTGTGGAGTCCTTAAGATTTTCTATATATAGTATCATGTCATCTGCATATAATGAAAATTTTACCTCTTCCCTTCCAACTTGGATATCATTCATTTCTTTTTCTTGTCAGATTGCTGCGGCTAGGACAGCCAATACTATGTTGAATAGAAGTGCTGAGAGTGGGCATCCTTGTTTTCTTCCAGATTTTAGTGGGAAGGCTTTTAGCTTTTTACTGCTGAGTATTGTATTGGCTATTTTGTCATAAATAGCTTTTATTATGTTGAGATATGTTCCCTCTATACACACTTTTATAAGTTTTTTTTTTATCATTAATGGATGTTGAATCTTATCTAATGCTTTTTCTGCATCTATTGAGGTAATCATTTGGTTTTTGTTTTTCTTTTGTTGATGTGGTGTATCACATTTATTGATTTGCATATGTTGAACAATCCTTGTGACCCTGGGATGAATCTAACTTGGTCATGGTGTATAATTTCTTTTATGTGTTGTTGGATTTGGTTTTCTAATATTCTGTTGAGAATTTCTGCATCTATATTTATCAAAGATATTAGCCTGTATTTTTTTTTTCTGTTTTTGCTAATGTCTTTGCCAGATTTTGGTATCAGGGTGATGGTGGCTTCATAAAGTATCACTGGGAGTGTTCCTTCCCTTCAAACTTTTGGAAGAGTTTGAGAAGGATCATGTAAGTTCTTCTTGGTATATTTGGTAGAATTCGCCTGTGAAGCCATCTGACCCTGGACTTTTGTTTATAGGGAGGTTTTTTCTTCTTATTATTACAGATTCTATTTCAGCTCTAGTGATCAGTCTATTCAAGTTATTTATTTCTTGATTCAGTTTTGGTGGGCTGTAAAAAAAAAAAAAAAACAACATTTTTAGATTGGTTAGTACCTAAGTATTTACCATGTATTAGACCACAAAAGTGCAAAGAAAAAACTTGAAATATTTTTTCAAATAAAAAAGTATTGAAATATTGTTCAAGAAATTGGGTTAATAATGCCAATTACAATAATGGCAAATTGTTTAAGCTTTAAAACTACTTTATCTAAGATGTATATTATATGGTAATTGTTTTATTGGTTTTAATTACAAGGAATGTATTTTCCTTTCCACTTTAATTCTTTATTTTACCTGTATCTTGTGAAAAATGTTTAATTGCACATAATATTAAAAAATACACTTTAATAGAAGATATTAGTCTATTTACATTTACTCTACTACTGTACATATTTAGGTTTAGATTTACCATGTTATTGTGTGCTCTTTTTTAAACCTAGTCTATTCTCATTATTTTCTATCTTAACTATTCTGTATTAATTAAAAAAAAATCAATTCTCCTTTCTACCCTTCCTCTTTGTGGATTAGATATGAAGTATATCCTTTTTATTAATCTCAAATTTTCAGCTTACTTTTAAAAAGTAATCACAGTGTCAAGTATTTAATACCTCTCACTTCCACCTTGACAAAACATGGATATTTAAATGCTAATATAATTACCTTCCCTACCCTATATTATTTATTAGTGATATGTATAAAAAACAACTAAAGACATGCAAGGTTTATAAGGAAATGACAAATTTCAGAAAATTTAGAATCTAAATACACTCTATGCATAGCTCCAAGATAAAGACAGAGAGAATTGTTAGACACGCAGTGGCCCCCTGGTTCCCACTCTAGTCACTACCCTTAAGGTTTACTATTGTTCTGGTATCTAACAAAAAAATCAGTTTTCCTGTGTTTTATATTTTATATAAATGAAGTGACACAGCATTAACTCTTTTGTATTTGGCTTTTTTATTACTTATGTTGTTTGTAAATATACCTATATGGTTGCCTATTGTTGCAATAATGCATTGCTGTTGTTGTATATGATTCCATAGTGTAAATATTTAACTATTAATTTATTCCAATGTGTATTACAATATGAGTGATTTTCAGTTTGTGTCTATTGAGAATAGCACTGGTATTCAAATTCTAGAACTTGTGCTTTGGTGATATGTGTATAAATTATTGTTCATTATATATGTAGTAGTAAAATTTTCAAGTCATAAGTTTCATGTGTTTATCTGTTTTAAATACTTTTAAATATTTTCCAAACATTTGTATGAATTTCCATACTCACCAGCAGGGAGTGAGATTCATGGATTATACACATTTTTGCCAGAACGTGATAATTCCTGTCATTTTCACTTCAGCTTTCTGGCTGATGAGTGATAATTCCAGATATTGGTTTTGTTGCATTTCATTGGTTACAAAAGAAGTCAAGCATCTTTTGATATGTTTACTTAACATTTTGTATTCTCACTTTTGAAATACCTTTTGGTATGTTTTCCACATTTTTCCTATTGCATTAACTTCTTATTGAAGGACTTCTTATTTAGGAGTTCTTTATATATGTTTGGTATGTGTTCTTCTCTCTTTCTGTCTCTCCTCCTCTGTCTTCAGATGATTGTCAGTTTTTAATTTTCATAATTTCTAATTTGTTACTTTCCCCTTTATAGTTAGCCTTTTTTTTCACACACACACACTGTATTTTATTTTTACAAGAGATAAATAGACTGACACCAAGCATTGTAAATGGATGACCACAAAAAAAGCAACAATGATTGCAATTACCAAACACGAAACACACTCATGCTATGTCATAATATTGACATTCAGTCCAGCAATCCTCCGCTGTAACAGCTCCTTTACTTTGCAGTGAAAATTGATTTGTATATTCTTTGCCTCTGAATCCTTGTGGGATTTTTTTTTTAATTCAAACAGAAAGTCACAAAAATTATAATCATCCTCATCAGTTCACTCAGTCCCATGTAATTAATTTTTTTTATCTTGATCTTTTGTTAGCACTTTTATGAGTTCATCAGTTTTTCATTAGAGTTCTGAAAATACTTATCCATTCAGTTCAGCAGTACAGTCAGTTACTAGAAATCTGTACTTGTCAGAGTCTTTTCCATGAATTCTTTGAAGATGAAACCCTTTTATAGGAACATATTTGCAAAAGCATCACAGAACACCCAGAACTGCCTGTAAATGACAAAAGACTTAAAAATGACCACGGTTAAAGATTTGATGAAAGTTCATAACAATGCAATTGACAAGGAAATTTAGTTATTTCTGAGATATACATTTTAAAGTAATAACTAGAATTATCACATAACATTATACCAGAACATATAAGATTTTTAGAAATTTCATGTAATGTCTGAAACATTTATATTAACATATTTCCATACAAATAACCCAATGAAAGTTTAGTATTAGTTGTTTTTTTTGTTTTTGTTATACTGCAGGTTCTTATTAGTCATCAATTTTATACACATCAGTGTATACATATCAATCCCAATCGCTCAATTCAGCAAACCACCATCCCCACCCCACCGCAGTTTTCCCCCCTTGGTGTCTATATGTCTGTTCTCTACATCTGTGTCTCAACTTCTGCCCTGCAAACAGGCTCATCTGTACCATTTTTCTAGGTTCCACATACATGCATTAATATACGATATTTGTTTTTCTCTTTCTGACTTACTTCACTCTGTATGACAGTCTCTAGATCCATCCACGTCTCAGCAAATGACTCAATTTGGTTCCTTTTTATGGCTGAGTAATATTCCATTGTATATATGTACCACAACTTCTTTAACCATTCGTCTGTTGATGGGCATTTAGGTTGCTTCCATGACCTGGCTATTGTAAATAGTGCTGCAATGAACATTGGGGTGCATGTGTCTTTTTGAATTATGGTTTTCTCTGGGTATATGCCCAGTATTGGGATTGCTGGATCATATGGTAAATCTATTTTTAGTTTTTTAAGGAACCTCCATACTGTTCTCCATAGTGGCTGTATCAATTTACATTCCCACCAACAGTGCAAGAGGGTTCCCTTTTCTCCACACCCTCTCCAGCATTTGTTGTTTGTAGATTTTCTGATGATGCCCATTCTGACCAGTGTGAGGTGATACCTCATTGTAGTTTTGATTTCTCTAATAATTAGTGATGTTGAGCATCTTTTCATGTGCTTCTTGGCCATCTGTATGTCTTCTTTGGAGAAATGTCTATTTAGGTCTTCTGCCCATTTTTGGATTGGGTTCTTTGTTTCTTTAATATTGAGCTGAATGAGCTGTTTAAATATTTTGGAGATTAATCCTTTGTCCTTTGATTGGTTTGCAAATATTTTCTCTCATTCTGAGGGTGGTCTTTTCGTCTTGTTTATGGTGTCCTTTGCTGTGCAAAAGCTTTTAAGTTTCATTAGGTCCCATTTGTTAATTTTGTTTTTATTTCCATTACTCTAGGAGGTGGATCAAAAAAGATCTTGCTGTGATTGATGTCAAAGAGCGTTCTTCCTACGTTTTCCTCTAAGAGTTTTATTGTGTCCAGTCTTACATTTAGGTCTCTAATCCATTTTGAGTTTATTTTTGTGTATGGTGTTAGGGAGTGTTCTAATTTCATTCTTTTACGTGTAGCTGTCCAGTTTTCCCAGCACCACTTATTGAAGAGACTGTCTTTTCTCCATTGTATATCTTTGCCTCCTTTGTCATAGATTAGTTGACCACATGTGCGTGGGTTTATCTCTGGGCTTTCTATCCTGTTCCATTGATCTATGTTTCTGTTTTTGTGCCAGTACCATATTGTCTTGATTACTGTAGCTTTGTAGCATAGTCTGAAGTCAGGGAGTCTGATTCCTCCAGCTCCGTTTTTTTCCCTCAAGACTGCTTTGGCTCTTCGGGGTCTTTTGTGCCTCCATACAAATTTTAAAATGATTTGTTCTAGTTCTGTAAAAAATGCCATTGGTAATTTGATAGGGATTGCATTGAATCTGTAGATTGCTTTGGGTAGTATAGTCATTTTCACAATATTGATTCTTCCAA
Organism: Balaenoptera borealis; assembly: GCF_965194805.1. Taxonomy (NCBI): domain Eukaryota; kingdom Metazoa; phylum Chordata; class Mammalia; order Artiodactyla; family Balaenopteridae; genus Balaenoptera; species Balaenoptera borealis. Next base: position 146,634,683 of record NC_138862.1, read on the forward strand.
TCCAAGAACATGGTATATGTCTCCATCTGTTTATATCATCTTTAATTTCTTTCATCAGTGCCTTATAATTTTCTGCATACAGGTCTTTTGTCTCCTTAGGTAGGTTTATTCCTAAGTATTTTATTCTTTTTGTTGCAGTGGTAAATGGGAGTGTTTCCTTAATTTCTCTTTCAGATTTTCCATCATTGGTGTATAGGAATGCAAGAGATTTCTGTGCATTAATTTTGTATCCTGCAACTTTACCAAATTCATTGATTAGCTCTAGTAGTTTTCTGGTGGCATTTTTAGGATTCTCTATGTATAGTATCATGTCATCTGCAAACAGTGACAGTTTTACTTCTTCTTTTCCAATTTGTATTCCTTTTATTTCTTTTTCTTCTCTGATTGCCATGGCTAGGACTTAAAAAACTACGTTGAATAATAGTGGTGAGAGTGGACATCCTTGTCTTGTTCCTGATCTTAGAGGAAATGCTTTCAGTTTTTCACCATTGAGAATGATGTTTGCTGTGGGTTTGTCATATATGGCCTTTATTATGTTGAGGTAGGTTCCCTCTATGCCCACTTTCTGGAGAGTTTTTATCATAAATGGGTGTTGAACTTTGTCAAAAGCTTTTTCTGCATCTATTGAGATGATCATATGGTTTTTATTCTTCAGTTTGTTAATGTGGTGTATCACATTGATTAATTTGCGTATACTGAAGAATCCTTGCATCCCTGGGAGAAATCCCACTTGATCGTGGTGTATGATCCTTTTAATGTGTTGTTGGATTCTGCTTGCCAGTATTTTGTTGAGCATTTTTGCATCTATATTCATCAGTGATATTGAATGTAATTTTCTTTTTTTGTAGTGTCTTTGTCTGGTTTTGGTATCAGGGTGATGGTGGCCTCATAGAATGAGTTTGGGAGTGTTCCTTCCTCTGCAATTTTTGGGAAGAGTTTGAGAAGGATGGGTGTTAGCTCTTCTCTAAATGTTTGATAGAATTCACCTGTGAAGCCATCTGGTCCTGGACTTTTGTTTGTTGGAAGATTTTTAATCACAGTTTCAATTTCATTACTTGTGATTGGTCTGTTCATATTTTCTGTTTCTTCCTGGTTCAGTCTTGGAAGGTTATACCTTTCTAAGAATTTGTCCATTTCTTCCAGGTTGTCCATTTTATTGGCAAAGAGTTGCTTGTAGTAGTCTCTTAGGATGTTTTGTATTTCTGCGGTGTCTGTTGTAACGTCTCCTTTTTCATTTCTAATTTTACTGATTTGAGTCCTCTCCGTCTTTTTCTTGATGAGTCTGGCTAATGGCTTATCAATTTTATTTATCTTCTCAAAGAACCAGCTTTTAGTTTTATTGATGTTTGCTATTGTTTTCTTAGTTTGTATTTTATTTACATCTGCTCTGATCTTTATGATTTCTTTCCTTCTGCTAACTTTGGGTTTTGTTTGTTCTTCTTTCTCTAGTTCCTTTAGGTGTAAGGTTAGATTGTTTACTTGAGATTTTTCTTGTTTCTTTAGGTAGGCTTGTATAGCTATAAACTTCCCTGTTAGAACTGCTTTTGCTGCATCCCATAGGTTTTGGATCATCGTGTTTTCATTTTCATTTGTCTCTAGGTATTTTTTTATTTCCTCTTTGAGTTCTTGAATGATCTCTTGGTTATTTAGTAACGTATTGTTTAGCCTCGATGTGTTTGTGTTTTTTACGGTTTTTTCTCTGTAATTTATTTCTAATCTCATAGCATTGTGGTCAGAAAAGATGCTTGATAATGATTTCAATTTTCTTAAATTTACTGAGGCTTGATTTGTGACCCAAGATGTGATCTATCCTGGAGAATGTTCCATGCGCACTTGAGAAGAAAGTGTAATCTGCTGTTTTTGGATGGAATGTCCTATAAATATCAATTAAATCTATCTGATCTATTGTGTCATTCAAAGCTTGTGTTTCCTTATTTATTTTCATTTTGGATGATCTGTCCATTGGTGTAAGTGAGGTGTTAAAGTCCCCCACTATTACTGTGTTACTGTCAATTTCCTCTTTTATAGCTGTTAGCAGTTGCCTTATCTCTTGAGGTGCTCCTATGTTGGGTGCATATATATTTATAATTGTTATATATTCTTCCTGGATTGATCCCTTGATCATTATGTAGTGTCCTTCCTTGTCTCTTGTAACATTCTTTATTTTAAAGTCTATTTTATCTGATATGAGTATAGCTACTCCAGCTTTCTTTTGATTTCCATTTGCATGGAATATCTTTTTCCATCCACTCACTTTCAGTTTGTATGTGTCCCTAGGTCTGAAGTGGGTCTCTTGTAGACAGCATATAGATGGGTCTTGTCTTTGTATCCATTCAGCAAACCTGTGTCTTTTGGTTGGAGCGCTTAATCCGCTCACGTTTAAGGTAATTATTGATATGTATGTTCCTATGACCATTTTCTTAATTGTTTTGGGTTTGTTATTGTAGGTCTTTTCCTTCTCTTGTGTTTCCTTCCTAGAGAAGTTCCTTTAGCATTTGTTGTAAAGCTGGTTTGGTGGTCCTGAACTCTCTCAGCTTTTGCTTGTCTGTAAAGGTTTTAACTTCTCCATCAAATCTGATGAGATCCTTGCTGAGTAGAGTAATCTTGGTTGTAGGTTTTTCTCCTTCATCACTTTAAATATGTCCTGCCACTCCCTTCTGGCTTGCAGAGTTTCTGCTGAAAGATCAGCTGTTAACCTTATGGGGATTCCCTTGTGTGTTATTTGTTGTTTTTCCCTTGCTGCTTTTAAAATGTTTTCTTTATATTTAATTTTTGATAGTTTGATTAATATGTGTCTTGGCGTGTTTCTCCTTGGATTTATCCTGTATGGGACTCGCTGTGCTTCCAGGACTTGATTAACTTTTTCCTTTCCCATATTATGGAAGTTTTCAACTATAATCTCTTCAAATATTTTCTCAGTTACTTTCTTTTCCTCTTCTTCTTCTGGGACCCCTATAATTCGAATGTTGGTGCATTTAATGTTGTCCCAGATGTCTCTGAGACTGTCCTCAGTTCTTTTCATTCTTTATTCTTTATTCTGCTCTGCAGTAGCTATTTCCACTCTTTTATGTTCCAGGTCACTTATCCGTTCTTCTGCCTCAGTTATTCTGCTATTGATCCCTTCTAGAGTATTTTTAATTTCATTTATTTTGTTATTCATCATTGCTTGTTTCCTCTTTAGTTCTTCTAGGTCCTTTTTAAATGTTTCTTGCATTTTGTCTATTCTATTTCCAAGATTTTGGATCACCTTTACTATCATTATTCTGAATTCTTTTTCAGGTAGACTGCTTATTTCCTCTTCATTTGTTAGGTCTGGTGTGTTTTTACCTTGTTCCTTCATCTGCTGTGTGTTTTTCTGTCTTCTCATTTTGCTTATCTTACTGTGTTTGGGATCTCCTTTTCACAGGCTGCAGGTTCGTAGTTCCCGTTGTTTTTGGTGTCTGTCCCCGGTGGCTAAGGTTGGTTCAGTGGGTTGTGTAGGCTTCCTGGTGGACGGGACTAGTGCCTGTGTTCTGGTGGATGAGGCTGGATCTTGTCTCTCTGGTGGGCAGGTCCACGTCTGGTCATGGGTTTTGTGATGTCTGTGGCCTTTTTATGATTTTAGGCAGCCTCTCTGCTAATGGATGGGGCTGTGTTCCTGTCTTGCTAGTTGTTTAGCATAGGGTGTCCAGCACTGTAGTTTTCTGGTCGTTGAGTGAAGCTGGGTCTTGGTGTTGAAATGGAGATTTCTGGGAGATTTTCGCCATTTGGTATTACATGGAGCTGGGAGTTCTCTTGTGGACCAGTGTCCTGAAGTTGGCTCTCCCACCTCAGAGGCACAGCCTTGATGCCTGGCTGGAGCAACAAGAGCCTTTCATCCACAGAGCCTCTAAAATCGAGTCCATCGACTTGTAGAAGTTTGTCGGTTCCTTGCTTCAACTGCCAAGTGCTGGGGTAGTGGGTGCTGCTTCAAGGAATCTTGAAGGGAAGATCCTCAGGGCAAATAATCCTGACAGCTGCTAGGGCCTTGCCCCAATATTCCCTAACTGGTGCTGGCTAGCCATGAGCAGCAAGGCTCCTGGCTGGCTAAGCCAAATTTTTTACCAAGTCCAAGATCACTCTGCTCACTGCATGACAGGCCAAAAAATCAGGAGATGAGGTGTTGAGGCAAGAGATAGAGACTTTATTTGGAAAGCCAGCAGATGGAGAAGATGGCAGACTAGAGTCCCCAGAAAATCATCTTCTGTAGATTTTTTAATGATGGCCATTCTGGCCAGTATGAAGTGGTAACTCACTGTAGTTTTGATTTGCATTTCTCTAATAATTAGTGATGATGTGCATCTTTTAATGTGCCTTTTGGCCATTTGTATGTCTTCTTTGGAGAAATGTTTATTTAGGTCTTCTGCCCATTTTTTGATTGAGTTATTTTTTATTTTGTTGAGTTGTATGAGCTGTTTGTATATTTTGGAAATTAAGCCCTTGTCAGTATCATCATTTGCAATTGAAGACCATGGGACACTGTTCCATTTCTTTGAATCATCTTCAATTTTTTTATTAATGTTTTTCTCAGCATATAAGTCTTTCACCATTTTGGTGAGGTTTATTCCTATGTAGTTTATCTTTTGATGCGATTTGAAAGGGACTGTTTGTTTACATTCACTTTCTGATATTTCATTGTTAGTTTAAAGAAATGCAAACCATTTCTGATTGTTAATCTTGTATCTGCTACTTTGCTGAATTCATTTATTCTAGTAGTTTTGTGTGGAGTCCTTAAGATTTTCTATATATAGTATCATGTCATCTGCATATAATGAAAATTTTACCTCTTCCCTTCCAACTTGGATATCATTCATTTCTTTTTCTTGTCAGATTGCTGCGGCTAGGACAGCCAATACTATGTTGAATAGAAGTGCTGAGAGTGGGCATCCTTGTTTTCTTCCAGATTTTAGTGGGAAGGCTTTTAGCTTTTTACTGCTGAGTATTGTATTGGCTATTTTGTCATAAATAGCTTTTATTATGTTGAGATATGTTCCCTCTATACACACTTTTATAAGTTTTTTTTTTATCATTAATGGATGTTGAATCTTATCTAATGCTTTTTCTGCATCTATTGAGGTAATCATTTGGTTTTTGTTTTTCTTTTGTTGATGTGGTGTATCACATTTATTGATTTGCATATGTTGAACAATCCTTGTGACCCTGGGATGAATCTAACTTGGTCATGGTGTATAATTTCTTTTATGTGTTGTTGGATTTGGTTTTCTAATATTCTGTTGAGAATTTCTGCATCTATATTTATCAAAGATATTAGCCTGTATTTTTTTTTTCTGTTTTTGCTAATGTCTTTGCCAGATTTTGGTATCAGGGTGATGGTGGCTTCATAAAGTATCACTGGGAGTGTTCCTTCCCTTCAAACTTTTGGAAGAGTTTGAGAAGGATCATGTAAGTTCTTCTTGGTATATTTGGTAGAATTCGCCTGTGAAGCCATCTGACCCTGGACTTTTGTTTATAGGGAGGTTTTTTCTTCTTATTATTACAGATTCTATTTCAGCTCTAGTGATCAGTCTATTCAAGTTATTTATTTCTTGATTCAGTTTTGGTGGGCTGTAAAAAAAAAAAAAAAACAACATTTTTAGATTGGTTAGTACCTAAGTATTTACCATGTATTAGACCACAAAAGTGCAAAGAAAAAACTTGAAATATTTTTTCAAATAAAAAAGTATTGAAATATTGTTCAAGAAATTGGGTTAATAATGCCAATTACAATAATGGCAAATTGTTTAAGCTTTAAAACTACTTTATCTAAGATGTATATTATATGGTAATTGTTTTATTGGTTTTAATTACAAGGAATGTATTTTCCTTTCCACTTTAATTCTTTATTTTACCTGTATCTTGTGAAAAATGTTTAATTGCACATAATATTAAAAAATACACTTTAATAGAAGATATTAGTCTATTTACATTTACTCTACTACTGTACATATTTAGGTTTAGATTTACCATGTTATTGTGTGCTCTTTTTTAAACCTAGTCTATTCTCATTATTTTCTATCTTAACTATTCTGTATTAATTAAAAAAAAATCAATTCTCCTTTCTACCCTTCCTCTTTGTGGATTAGATATGAAGTATATCCTTTTTATTAATCTCAAATTTTCAGCTTACTTTTAAAAAGTAATCACAGTGTCAAGTATTTAATACCTCTCACTTCCACCTTGACAAAACATGGATATTTAAATGCTAATATAATTACCTTCCCTACCCTATATTATTTATTAGTGATATGTATAAAAAACAACTAAAGACATGCAAGGTTTATAAGGAAATGACAAATTTCAGAAAATTTAGAATCTAAATACACTCTATGCATAGCTCCAAGATAAAGACAGAGAGAATTGTTAGACACGCAGTGGCCCCCTGGTTCCCACTCTAGTCACTACCCTTAAGGTTTACTATTGTTCTGGTATCTAACAAAAAAATCAGTTTTCCTGTGTTTTATATTTTATATAAATGAAGTGACACAGCATTAACTCTTTTGTATTTGGCTTTTTTATTACTTATGTTGTTTGTAAATATACCTATATGGTTGCCTATTGTTGCAATAATGCATTGCTGTTGTTGTATATGATTCCATAGTGTAAATATTTAACTATTAATTTATTCCAATGTGTATTACAATATGAGTGATTTTCAGTTTGTGTCTATTGAGAATAGCACTGGTATTCAAATTCTAGAACTTGTGCTTTGGTGATATGTGTATAAATTATTGTTCATTATATATGTAGTAGTAAAATTTTCAAGTCATAAGTTTCATGTGTTTATCTGTTTTAAATACTTTTAAATATTTTCCAAACATTTGTATGAATTTCCATACTCACCAGCAGGGAGTGAGATTCATGGATTATACACATTTTTGCCAGAACGTGATAATTCCTGTCATTTTCACTTCAGCTTTCTGGCTGATGAGTGATAATTCCAGATATTGGTTTTGTTGCATTTCATTGGTTACAAAAGAAGTCAAGCATCTTTTGATATGTTTACTTAACATTTTGTATTCTCACTTTTGAAATACCTTTTGGTATGTTTTCCACATTTTTCCTATTGCATTAACTTCTTATTGAAGGACTTCTTATTTAGGAGTTCTTTATATATGTTTGGTATGTGTTCTTCTCTCTTTCTGTCTCTCCTCCTCTGTCTTCAGATGATTGTCAGTTTTTAATTTTCATAATTTCTAATTTGTTACTTTCCCCTTTATAGTTAGCCTTTTTTTTCACACACACACACTGTATTTTATTTTTACAAGAGATAAATAGACTGACACCAAGCATTGTAAATGGATGACCACAAAAAAAGCAACAATGATTGCAATTACCAAACACGAAACACACTCATGCTATGTCATAATATTGACATTCAGTCCAGCAATCCTCCGCTGTAACAGCTCCTTTACTTTGCAGTGAAAATTGATTTGTATATTCTTTGCCTCTGAATCCTTGTGGGATTTTTTTTTTAATTCAAACAGAAAGTCACAAAAATTATAATCATCCTCATCAGTTCACTCAGTCCCATGTAATTAATTTTTTTTATCTTGATCTTTTGTTAGCACTTTTATGAGTTCATCAGTTTTTCATTAGAGTTCTGAAAATACTTATCCATTCAGTTCAGCAGTACAGTCAGTTACTAGAAATCTGTACTTGTCAGAGTCTTTTCCATGAATTCTTTGAAGATGAAACCCTTTTATAGGAACATATTTGCAAAAGCATCACAGAACACCCAGAACTGCCTGTAAATGACAAAAGACTTAAAAATGACCACGGTTAAAGATTTGATGAAAGTTCATAACAATGCAATTGACAAGGAAATTTAGTTATTTCTGAGATATACATTTTAAAGTAATAACTAGAATTATCACATAACATTATACCAGAACATATAAGATTTTTAGAAATTTCATGTAATGTCTGAAACATTTATATTAACATATTTCCATACAAATAACCCAATGAAAGTTTAGTATTAGTTGTTTTTTTTGTTTTTGTTATACTGCAGGTTCTTATTAGTCATCAATTTTATACACATCAGTGTATACATATCAATCCCAATCGCTCAATTCAGCAAACCACCATCCCCACCCCACCGCAGTTTTCCCCCCTTGGTGTCTATATGTCTGTTCTCTACATCTGTGTCTCAACTTCTGCCCTGCAAACAGGCTCATCTGTACCATTTTTCTAGGTTCCACATACATGCATTAATATACGATATTTGTTTTTCTCTTTCTGACTTACTTCACTCTGTATGACAGTCTCTAGATCCATCCACGTCTCAGCAAATGACTCAATTTGGTTCCTTTTTATGGCTGAGTAATATTCCATTGTATATATGTACCACAACTTCTTTAACCATTCGTCTGTTGATGGGCATTTAGGTTGCTTCCATGACCTGGCTATTGTAAATAGTGCTGCAATGAACATTGGGGTGCATGTGTCTTTTTGAATTATGGTTTTCTCTGGGTATATGCCCAGTATTGGGATTGCTGGATCATATGGTAAATCTATTTTTAGTTTTTTAAGGAACCTCCATACTGTTCTCCATAGTGGCTGTATCAATTTACATTCCCACCAACAGTGCAAGAGGGTTCCCTTTTCTCCACACCCTCTCCAGCATTTGTTGTTTGTAGATTTTCTGATGATGCCCATTCTGACCAGTGTGAGGTGATACCTCATTGTAGTTTTGATTTCTCTAATAATTAGTGATGTTGAGCATCTTTTCATGTGCTTCTTGGCCATCTGTATGTCTTCTTTGGAGAAATGTCTATTTAGGTCTTCTGCCCATTTTTGGATTGGGTTCTTTGTTTCTTTAATATTGAGCTGAATGAGCTGTTTAAATATTTTGGAGATTAATCCTTTGTCCTTTGATTGGTTTGCAAATATTTTCTCTCATTCTGAGGGTGGTCTTTTCGTCTTGTTTATGGTGTCCTTTGCTGTGCAAAAGCTTTTAAGTTTCATTAGGTCCCATTTGTTAATTTTGTTTTTATTTCCATTACTCTAGGAGGTGGATCAAAAAAGATCTTGCTGTGATTGATGTCAAAGAGCGTTCTTCCTACGTTTTCCTCTAAGAGTTTTATTGTGTCCAGTCTTACATTTAGGTCTCTAATCCATTTTGAGTTTATTTTTGTGTATGGTGTTAGGGAGTGTTCTAATTTCATTCTTTTACGTGTAGCTGTCCAGTTTTCCCAGCACCACTTATTGAAGAGACTGTCTTTTCTCCATTGTATATCTTTGCCTCCTTTGTCATAGATTAGTTGACCACATGTGCGTGGGTTTATCTCTGGGCTTTCTATCCTGTTCCATTGATCTATGTTTCTGTTTTTGTGCCAGTACCATATTGTCTTGATTACTGTAGCTTTGTAGCATAGTCTGAAGTCAGGGAGTCTGATTCCTCCAGCTCCGTTTTTTTCCCTCAAGACTGCTTTGGCTCTTCGGGGTCTTTTGTGCCTCCATACAAATTTTAAAATGATTTGTTCTAGTTCTGTAAAAAATGCCATTGGTAATTTGATAGGGATTGCATTGAATCTGTAGATTGCTTTGGGTAGTATAGTCATTTTCACAATATTGATTCTTCCAATCCAAGAACATGGTATATGTCTCCATCTGTTTATATCATCTTTAATTTCTTTCATCAGTGCCTTATAATTTTCTGCATACAGGTCTTTTGTCTCCTTAGGTAGGTTTATTCCTAAGTATTTTATTCTTTTTGTTGCAGTGGTAAATGGGAGTGTTTCCTTAATTTCTCTTTCAGATTTTCCATCATTGGTGTATAGGAATGCAAGAGATTTCTGTGCATTAATTTTGTATCCTGCAACTTTACCAAATTCATTGATTAGCTCTAGTAGTTTTCTGGTGGCATTTTTAGGATTCTCTATGTATAGTATCATGTCATCTGCAAACAGTGACAGTTTTACTTCTTCTTTTCCAATTTGTATTCCTTTTATTTCTTTTTCTTCTCTGATTGCCATGGCTAGGACTTAAAAAACTACGTTGAATAATAGTGGTGAGAGTGGACATCCTTGTCTTGTTCCTGATCTTAGAGGAAATGCTTTCAGTTTTTCACCATTGAGAATGATGTTTGCTGTGGGTTTGTCATATATGGCCTTTATTATGTTGAGGTAGGTTCCCTCTATGCCCACTTTCTGGAGAGTTTTTATCATAAATGGGTGTTGAACTTTGTCAAAAGCTTTTTCTGCATCTATTGAGATGATCATATGGTTTTTATTCTTCAGTTTGTTAATGTGGTGTATCACATTGATTAATTTGCGTATACTGAAGAATCCTTGCATCCCTGGGAGAAATCCCACTTGATCGTGGTGTATGATCCTTTTAATGTGTTGTTGGATTCTGCTTGCCAGTATTTTGTTGAGCATTTTTGCATCTATATTCATCAGTGATATTGAATGTAATTTTCTTTTTTTGTAGTGTCTTTGTCTGGTTTTGGTATCAGGGTGATGGTGGCCTCATAGAATGAGTTTGGGAGTGTTCCTTCCTCTGCAATTTTTGGGAAGAGTTTGAGAAGGATGGGTGTTAGCTCTTCTCTAAATGTTTGATAGAATTCACCTGTGAAGCCATCTGGTCCTGGACTTTTGTTTGTTGGAAGATTTTTAATCACAGTTTCAATTTCATTACTTGTGATTGGTCTGTTCATATTTTCTGTTTCTTCCTGGTTCAGTCTTGGAAGGTTATACCTTTCTAAGAATTTGTCCATTTCTTCCAGGTTGTCCATTTTATTGGCAAAGAGTTGCTTGTAGTAGTCTCTTAGGATGTTTTGTATTTCTGCGGTGTCTGTTGTAACGTCTCCTTTTTCATTTCTAATTTTACTGATTTGAGTCCTCTCCGTCTTTTTCTTGATGAGTCTGGCTAATGGCTTATCAATTTTATTTATCTTCTCAAAGAACCAGCTTTTAGTTTTATTGATGTTTGCTATTGTTTTCTTAGTTTGTATTTTATTTACATCTGCTCTGATCTTTATGATTTCTTTCCTTCTGCTAACTTTGGGTTTTGTTTGTTCTTCTTTCTCTAGTTCCTTTAGGTGTAAGGTTAGATTGTTTACTTGAGATTTTTCTTGTTTCTTTAGGTAGGCTTGTATAGCTATAAACTTCCCTGTTAGAACTGCTTTTGCTGCATCCCATAGGTTTTGGATCATCGTGTTTTCATTTTCATTTGTCTCTAGGTATTTTTTTATTTCCTCTTTGAGTTCTTGAATGATCTCTTGGTTATTTAGTAACGTATTGTTTAGCCTCGATGTGTTTGTGTTTTTTACGGTTTTTTCTCTGTAATTTATTTCTAATCTCATAGCATTGTGGTCAGAAAAGATGCTTGATAATGATTTCAATTTTCTTAAATTTACTGAGGCTTGATTTGTGACCCAAGATGTGATCTATCCTGGAGAATGTTCCATGCGCACTTGAGAAGAAAGTGTAATCTGCTGTTTTTGGATGGAATGTCCTATAAATATCAATTAAATCTATCTGATCTATTGTGTCATTCAAAGCTTGTGTTTCCTTATTTATTTTCATTTTGGATGATCTGTCCATTGGTGTAAGTGAGGTGTTAAAGTCCCCCACTATTACTGTGTTACTGTCAATTTCCTCTTTTATAGCTGTTAGCAGTTGCCTTATCTCTTGAGGTGCTCCTATGTTGGGTGCATATATATTTATAATTGTTATATATTCTTCCTGGATTGATCCCTTGATCATTATGTAGTGTCCTTCCTTGTCTCTTGTAACATTCTTTATTTTAAAGTCTATTTTATCTGATATGAGTATAGCTACTCCAGCTTTCTTTTGATTTCCATTTGCATGGAATATCTTTTTCCATCCACTCACTTTCAGTTTGTATGTGTCCCTAGGTCTGAAGTGGGTCTCTTGTAGACAGCATATAGATGGGTCTTGTCTTTGTATCCATTCAGCAAACCTGTGTCTTTTGGTTGGAGCGCTTAATCCGCTCACGTTTAAGGTAATTATTGATATGTATGTTCCTATGACCATTTTCTTAATTGTTTTGGGTTTGTTATTGTAGGTCTTTTCCTTCTCTTGTGTTTCCCACTTAGAGAAGTTCCTTTAGCATTTGTTGTAGAGCTGGTTTGGTCGTGCTGAATTCTCTTAGCTTTTTCTTGTCTGTAAAGCTTTTGATTTCTCCATCAAATCTGAATGAGATCCTTGCCAGGTAGAGTAATCTTGGTTGTAGGTTTTTCTCCTTCATCACTTTAAATATGTCCTGCCACTCCCTTCTGGCTTGCAGAGTTTCTGCTGAAAGATCAGCTGTTAACCTTATGGGGATTCCCTTGTGTGTTATTTGTCGTTTTTCCCTTGCTGCTTTCAATAATTTTTCTTTGTCTTTAATTTTTGCCAATTTGATTACTATGTGTCTCGGTGTGTTTCTTCTTGGGTTTATCCTGTATGGGACTCACTGTGCTTCCTGGACTTGGGTGGTTATTTCCTTTCCCATGTTAGGGAAGTTTTCCATTATAATCTCTTCAAATATTTTCTCTGGTCCTTTCTCTCTCTCTTCTCCTTCTGGGACCCCTATAATGTGAATGTTGTTGCATTTAATGTTGTCCCAGAGGTCTCTTAGGCTGTCTTCATTTCTTTTCATTCTTTTTTCTTTAGTCTGTTCTGCAGCAGTGAATTCCACCATTCTGTCTTCCAGGTCACTTATCCGTTCTTCTGCCTCAGTTATTCTGCTATTGATTCCTTCTAGTGTAGTTTTCATTTCAGTTATTGTATTGTTCATCTCTGTTTGTTCTTTAATTCTTCTAGGTCTTTGTTAAACATTTCTTGCATCTTCTCAATCTTTGCCTCCATTCTTATTCTGAGGTCCTGGATCATCTTCACTATCATTATTCTGAATTCTTTTTCTGGAAGGTTGCCTATCTCCACTTCATTTAGTTGTTTTTCTGGGGTTTTGTCTTGTTCCTTCACCTGGTAAAGAGCCCTCTGTCTTTTCATCTTGTCTATCTTTCTGTGAATGTGGTTTTTGTTCCACAGGCTGCAGGATTATAGTTTTTCTTGCTTTTGCTGTCTGCCCTCTGGTGGTTGAGGCTATCTAAGAGGCTTGATGGGAGGCTCCGGTGGTGGGTAGAGCTGGCTGTTGCTGTGGTGGTCAGAGCTCAGTAAAACTTTAATCCACTTGACTGTTGATGGGTGGGGCTGGGTTCCCTCCCTGTTGGTTGTTTTGCCTGAGGCAACCCAACACTGGAGCCTACCTGGGCTCTTTGGTGGGGCTAATGACAGACTCTGGGAGGGCTCACACCAAGGAGTACTTCTCAGAACTTCTGCTGCCAATGTCCTTGTCCCCATGGTGAAACAGAGCCAACCCCCGCCTCTGTAGGAGACCTTCCAACACTAGCAGGTAGGTCTGGTTCAGTCTCCCCCGGGGTCACTGCTCCTTCCCCTGGGTCCTGATGCGCACACATTTGTGTGCATCCTCCAAGAGTGGGGTCTCTGTTTCCCCCAGTCCTGTCATAGTCCTGCAATCAATTCCCACTAAGCTTCAAAGTCTGATTCTCTATGAATTCCTCCTCCCATTGCCGGACCCCCAGGTTGAGAAGCCTGACGTGGGGCTCAGAACCTTCACTCCAGTAGGTGGACTTCTGTAGTATAAGTGTTCGCCAGTCTGTGAGTCACCCACCCACCAGTTATGGGATTTGATTTTACTCTGATTGCGCCCCTCCTACCGTCTTATTGTGGCTTCTCCTTTGTCTTTTGATGTGGGTATCTTTTTTGGTGAGTTCCAGTGTCTTCCTGTCAATGATTGTCCAGCAGCTAGTTGTGATTCTCGTGTTCTCGCAAGAGGGAGTGAGAGCACATCCTTCTACTCCGCCACCTTGGTTCCTCCTATAGTTAGTCTTTTTACCTGTAGCAAAACTAATTTTTTAATTTTAAACCACAGAGATGTTTTCTTTTCTTCAATAAATTTAATTATTAAGCTTTAAATTTAATTTAGCTTTCTAAACAAAATCAAATTGTTGTATCATAGTGAGAATTTTTTTCAATTCTGGCTAGAAAATTACCTTTATTCAGAAAATGTTGTATTCAGCTTTCTTTTCATTTGCTTCTACCTCTCATTGATTCACAGAGGTAAACATCACTTCATCCATGGCCCTCACTTTTCCCTGAAGTCTCATGGTCATTCTCACCAACTCTTTTTGCCTTCTGAAATCTTTAGCAACCCCATTGTATCACAAAAGCAAAAACCTTCCTTGGGCTTTTTCCTCAGAGGATTCATTATTCTCACATTTTAAATGGGAGATTGCAACATGTTAAGAGAAGATTCTACAAGGGTCTCAAATTTTTTCACATCTTCTATCAGCCTCTGCTTGCACACTCTGGTCAAGGGTTTTTGTACAACACACTGATGGAATATGCCAATTGTTTCTCTCATTGGGGCAAAGGACAGATTAATTACCTGACAAATAAAATAAAGACAGTGTCTTGCTCTGTTCAAATGCTGGACAAAATTACTTGCATCCTAATTTAAAAGTTTCAGGTGACTGAAGCTTAAGATTTCTAAGCTTTAATCCATACCTACTCCATGCACAGCATCCAACTGGACTACTTTACATCACCCTGTGGGATTGTGTGTACAGAGGAACAGACAAATACTTAAAACTACTGTTGTCTGTTTGTGTCGTAAAAATAATTTTTGTCTCATCCTAACGCATCTAAAATATTTTTTCTAAAAATCTATAAAACTGTCAGGCTAAAATAGTGGAATTTCAAATGTGGAAAAATCTAAAACCCTTCAAATTTCTTTCCACTTTTGGTGACTGATGGGGTGCCGTTGAGAGATATGACTTTCTTAAACAAAATAGATAAGGCTTCTTCATAAACCTGACTGGGAAATATGAAAATATTCCCTGGAAAAAGGTAGAAATTCTCTAGGCTAAGTAATGGGTAACATGGGGTAAGGGCCCTCTGTTGTACATGTTAATGCAGATGATGTCAGAGGTGAGGATAAAACAGCCTAAGTATACTTTATTTTTGTTTGTTGTACTATTAGTAAAAAGAGGAAGAGTCAAATAGTCACCATGGTTGATATAGCAAATAGGCTGCTTGAAACTACACAGAAGTGTACTTGCTTGTATTTTCTGTGCAGTTACTCTTTTTTAGTGTGCCTTGGTATCTCCGTCAACTTATACATCAACTCCAGCATCATTAAGCAGAAATCCAAGTCTATTCTTTGGAATTATGAGGAAGGGAAGAATTGAACTATTTATAGCATGTTTTATACAGGTATACATGTCAGCATCCTTTTCTATGTCATGCCATGTGTGGAGGGTCAGTAGGTTCAGAGGAGTCTGGAAGCACCAAGGTCTGTGGGGTTAATCATGGCTACATTCATGGGTAGAAAAAAGAAGTCCCTTATCCTGGTCACTATCTAGATGCCTGTAACTCCAAAGAGAAGAAGGCAGTAGAGATCTCAGAGAGAAGAGCCAACATTAAACAAAATGTCCTCATTACTCTAGGCAACCTCTCATGATACCTTCCCATAGCTCCTTGAATCCCTACATATTGCACAGGGGATAGTGTAATATCACTAGAGCAAGTGACTCCTTCAGATTAACATTATTATTGTTGAAAAAATAAAACAGGTTCAAGTGATTGATAGGGTTTGAAAAGGGTTCACAGTGGGTGGGAAACTACTGTAACAATGTAGACAGAACTCTTTGGATAGATTCATCATCTTGTGCTTTTGTTTTTGTTTTGTTTTTTGCTGCTTCAGAATCTATAGTAGATTGGTGTGTTACATGATGTACTCCCCCATCTTAAAAGTTTAGATGGAGCACTTAGGAAGAAGTTTGTTAGTGAGGCAAACTCCCCAGCCCTCGGTCAGCAGTGGGAGCAAAAGGATTTAGCCCAAGTGCTTTCATCCTTTGATGTCCAAAGTTTTCACTATATGAATGATGTTTTGTTTGTTGGCAGTTGAGGAGCCTTTGTCTCAATATCCCTGTTTAAAAAGTGTTATCACTGTCTGCCAGAAAGAATATCTGACAAAATAGGAAAAATCTGAGAGTTATTCTTAACAATTAAGGGTTTTGGGGATTTTATAATAAATATAAATTTGCAAAACCTTTAACATGAAAGGAAAAATCAATTAACTCTGTGGTCACTACTATGGTGTAAACATTTGGTCCCTCTAATTTTCAGAATTTGAAAACCAGCTCCCATGTTGATGGTATTAAGAGGTGTGGATTTGGGGACATGATCAGGTCATGAGGCCAGAGACCTCAAACATGGAATTAGTGATGTCATAAATGTAGCCCAAAGGAGCTCTATTGCCCATTCCATCATTTCATTGAACAGCAAGACCCACTTTATGAACCAGAAATTGGCCCCTCACCAGATACTGAGTCAGTTGGTAATTTGTTCTTGAACTTTTCAGCCTCAGTCACTATGAGAAAAAAATATTGTTGTTTATGAACTACCAAGTTTCTGATGTTTTGTTTAGCAGCCAAAGAGCTGACTGAAGATAAATATCTCTGAGCTTGAAGACATATCAAGAGAAACCTTCAAATCTCAAAAGAAAAGAGAAAATGGGCTGGAAAGAAATCAACACAACAGAATAATCAAACAACTAAAAATGCTATGACATATACATAATGGGTATAGCAGGAGGCGAATAAAGATAGAAGAGAAGATAGAAAAGACTTTTTTAAAATGACTGAGAATTTCCCCAAATAAATGTCTGACACCAAAATCACAACATCCAAACTCAGACAAAAATATGAAAAGTAAACAAAGCTACCGACCGATATCACTCAGGAACATAGATTCAAAAATCCTCAACAAAATATTAACAAATCCAACAATGTTTTGAGAGAACTGTATATCATGACTGAGAGGGATTAATCTCAGGTATGCAAGGCTGGTTCAACATTCTAAAATCAAGTAATTATATCCATCATTATCAACACCCGAAAGAAGAAAATTATCATATCAATAGATTCAGAAGACCTTTGAAAAAATCCAACGCCCAAACTTCATAAAAACTATCAGTAAAATATAAATAAAATGGAGCTTTCTCAAGTAGATAACAAAAATTTACAAAAAACTTTTATCTCACATCATGCTTAATGGTAAAACAAACAAACAAAAATCCTCAAGCTTTCCCACTGAGTTAAGGTAAAAAGCAAGAATGACCCCTTTCATCACTCCTTTTCAGTATTTTACTCAAAGTCCCTGTTAACATGATAAGGCAAGAAAAGAAATAAAATATATTAAGATTGGGTAGAAAAAACTAAAAGCAGCCCAATTAAAAAGTGGACCAACAAATTTTACAGACACCTCACCAAAGAAAATAGACACTTTGCATATAAGTATATGGGAGAATAATCCATGCTGTCATTAAAATGCAAATTAAAAATACAATGTTATGCTAATACATAACTCTTAGAATGGCCAAAATGTGGAACAATGACAAGAACACATGTTGTAGAGGATGTGGGGCAATAGGAACTCTCATTTGTTATTGGTGGAAATGAAAAATAATACAGCTATTTTGGTAGGCAGATTGACACTTTCTACGATATTGAACATACTCTTACCATATGATCCAGCATGTGTTCTCATGGATACATACAGGAAAAATTTGAAAATACATGACCATACAAAAACCTGCATGTGGATATTCTAGCACGTTTATTGAATATTGTTAAAATGTGAATGAAACCAAGGTGTCCTTCAGTAGATGAATGAAAACATAGAGTATATTCTAAGAATGGAGTAATATTAAACACCAAATAAGTAAGCTATCAAGCCATAAAAATACATGGAGAATTCTTTTTTTTTCCTTTGAGGTATAGGCAATTTTTTAAAATTTAAATTTTATTGGAGTATAGTTGATGTACAATGTTCTGTTAGTTTCAGGTGTACAGCAAGTAATTCAGTTATATATACAAATTTATAAATATATTCATTCATTTTCATATTCCTTTTTTAAAAAGATTTATTTATTTATTTTTGGCTGCGTCGGGTCTTAGTTGCGGCACTCAGGATCTTTGTTGAGGCATGTGGAATCTTTCGTTGCAGGGTGTGGGCTTCTCTTCTAGTTGTGGCATGCGGGTTTTCTCTTCTCTAGTTGTGGCATGGACTGCAGCGCACATGGGCTCTGTAGTTTGTGGCACATGGACTCTCTAGCTGAGGTGCATGAGCTCAGTAGTTGTGGAACGTGGGCTTAGCTGCCCTGTGGCATGTGGGATCCTAGTTCCCCAACCAGGGATCGAACCCACATTCCCTGCATTGTAAGGTGGATTCTTTACCACTAGACCACCAGGGAAGTCCCATTTTCGTATTCTTTTCTCATACAAATTATCCCAGAATACTGACTAGAGTTCCATATGCTATACAGTTGATCTTGTTGGTTGTCTATCCTATATGTATCTTATATATAGTAGTGTTTGTATGTTCATCCCAAACTCCTGATTTATCCACACCTGCCAATTTTTCCCTTTGATAACCATAGTTTGTTACTGAGACTCTGTTTCCATTTGGTAAATTAATTCATTTGTATCAATTTTTAGATTCCACCTATAAGTGATATCATATGATATTTGTCTTTCTCTGTCTGACTTACTTCACTTAGTATGATTGTCTCTAGGTCCATCCATGTTGCCACAAAGGGCATTATTTCATTCATTCTATGGCTGAGTAATATTCCATTTCATATATGTACCACATCTTCTTTATCCATTCGTCTGCTGGTGGACATTTTGGTTCCTTCCATTTGTTTGCCATTGTAGTAGTGCTTCACTGAAGGTTGGGGTGCATCTGTGTTTTCTAATTATGGCTTTCTCTGGATATATGCCCAGGAGTGAAACTGCCTGATCATCTGGTAGCTCTATTTTTATTGTATTGTATTGTATTGTATTGTATTGTATTGCAGTATAGTTAATTTACAATGTTGGTTACTTTCTGCTGTACAGCAAAGTGAATCAATTACACAGATACATATATCCACTCCGTTTAGATTCCTTTCCCATATAGGTCATTAAAGATATAGAGTTCCCTGTGCTATACAATTGATCATTATTAGTTATCTATTTTATATATAACAGTGTATATGTCAATCCCAATCTCACAATTTATCCCTCCCCCCTTTCCCACCTGGTAACCATAAGACTGTTTTCTACATCTGTAACTCTATTTCTGTTTTGTAAATAAGTTCATTTGTACCTTTTTTTTAAGATTCCTGCTATAAGCGATATCATACGATGTTTCTCCATAATTTTCAGACTTATTTTACTCAGGATGACAATCTCTAGGTCTATCCATGTTGCTCAAAATGGCATTATTTCATTATTTTTTATGGCTCAGTAATATCCCATTATATATATGTATCCATATCTTCTTTATCAATTAATCTATTGGGAAACATTTATGTTGCTTCCATGTCCTGGCTATTGTAAACAGTGCTGCAATGAACACGGGGGTGAAATAATTTTTCAAATAGCGCTTTTCTCTGAGTATACACCCAGGAGTGGGATTGCTGGATCATATGGTAGCTCTATTTTCAGTTTTTTAAGGAACCTCCATACTGTTTCCATAGTGGCTGTTACC
The DNA here is from genome assembly GCF_965194805.1 of Balaenoptera borealis. Classification (NCBI taxonomy): domain Eukaryota; kingdom Metazoa; phylum Chordata; class Mammalia; order Artiodactyla; family Balaenopteridae; genus Balaenoptera; species Balaenoptera borealis. Next base: position 146,654,272 of record NC_138862.1, read on the forward strand.
AGTTTACATTCCCACAAATGGCGCAGCAGGGTTGAATTTTCTCCACGCTTTCTCCAGCACTTCTTTTTGTAGACTTTGTGATAACGGCCATCCTGACTGGGGTGAGGTGATACCTCATTGTAGTTTGGATTTCCATTTTGCTATTAATTACCGATGTTGACAACCTTTTCATATGCTATTGCTTTTAAAACAGTGTAAGTAAAAATTACCTCTTGATATTGGATTCTTAAAAGTCAGCCCGGTTCTGAATTCCTTTTCCATTACATACACTAAGATATTTTTTGAGGGCATTTGTCACTTATAGCCCCCAGGAAGGCCCCCAGGCCTTCCAAATATGAAGTGGCCATAAGCACCAAGATTAAAGTTGTTGTTATAGGGATCTGACACAAGACAGCAGAATGTCTTCAAGAACAACACTTTACTGGGAAAACCAAGGCCTTAGGGAAAGTCCTGTAACTAGTTTGCAATTTAGAGTGGAATGTGCCTGATGAAACACCCAAGGACTGTGTCTCATTACTTCTTCTCCCTTACCCTACATGCCCCAGATAAATCACAACCCCTGCAAAACCGCCTGTTGAGGGTGTTAATTTCCAGAGGTGGGGCAACTCAAATAAAGGAGGATGGAAGAGAGAACACCACAACAAGGGGATGTGGAGACCAAGTAAATTTTCAAAGCACTTTCATCCCATAGGGTCCACCAGCTTTGGGAGCCCACGGCTGGGTTTGGCTGTAGAAGGTCCAACATGAACCTGAATATTGTGGTCCCATGCAGAGGGGACCCAGCACTACAGGTCCGGGGGGGGGGTGCATTTCCTGGCATATTCTCAAGCTCCCTCAAACCCATGACAGTCCAGCCTTGGGCCCAAGCGTGCTCTGACTCCAGGGATGTGATACCAGCCTGGGTCACCAGTACTTAGGGGGATTCAGTAACCATATCTTAATCTTTTAATTTCTACATTATATTGGACTATAGTTGATTTATAATGTTCTGTTTCATTTTCTTTTTCTTTCTTTCTTTCTTTCTTTCTTTCTTTCTTTCTTTCTTTCTTTCTTTCTTTTGGGGTATAGCAAATTGATTCATTTCTATAGAAACTTCTCTATATTTTCTCAGAGTGTTTGCTATATAAGTCATTACAGTGTGTTGAGTAGAGTTCCCTGTGCTATGCATAGGTCCTTGTTGATGAGCTATTTTCTATACATAAGGGTTTCTATGCTAATTCGACCACCTAATTTATCCCTCCATTCCTCCTTTCCCTTTTCATAACCATAAGTTTGCTTTCTAAGTCTGTGACTCTGTTTCCCTTTTGTAAATTCGTTCATTTTTGTTCATTTTTAGATTCCATCTCTAAGTGATATCATATGATAATTGTCTTTCTCTGTCTGATTTATTTCACTTAGCATGATCATCTGTAGGTCCATCCCACTTGCTGCAAATGACATTATTTCATTATTTTATGGATGAGAAGTATTTTCTTGTATATATTACCCACATCTTTTTTATCCATTCATATAACAATAGACATTCTGGTTGCTTCCAAGTCATGCCTATTGTAAGTAGTTCTGCAGTGAACACTGCATGTGTCTTTTCAAATTATGTTTTAGCCTGGGTTTGTGACCAAGAGTGGAATTGCCAAATGGTCTGCTAGCTCTATTTTGACATTTTTTAGGAACCTCCACACTGTTCTCCGTAGTGGCTGTATGCATTTACGTTTCCACCCACAGTGTAGCAGTGTTCCCTTTTCTCCACACCCTCTCCAGCACTTCTTGTTAGGAGACTTTGTGTTAACGGCCATTCTGACTGGTGCGAGGTGACACCCCATGGTCGTTTTGATTTGCATTTCCCTGATAATTAGCCATGTTGAGCATCTTTTCATGTGCTTCTGTTTTTCAACAGTGTGAGTAAAATTTATCTCTTGAAATCGGGTTCTTGGAAGCCTGAGCCTGATTTGAAGTCAGTCTCTATTACCTGCCCCAAGACACTTTTTGAGGGCACGTGGCATGTGCAGCCCCACAGGCCTTGTGACTACGCAGTGCCCATAAGCACCGGTTTTCTAGCAGTTGTTCCAGGAATCGGCCACAAGGCAGCAAGATTTCTTCATACCCCACTCTGATTACTCAGGGAACCTGAGCCTTAGGGAAAGTCCTCTTCCTGTGTTATCAGAGTGGAATGTGCCTGAACAAACACCCAAGGGCTTCTGTCTTTTTACTTCTTCTTCCTTATCCTTCTTCTCATGGACTAATCTGAACGTCTGAAAAACCATCTATTGACGTGCTGTCTTCCAGAGGCAGGGTGACTCTAAGGAAGGAGGCTGGGAGTGGGACCCCCACCTCGAGGTGATGTGGAGACTAGGTGACTTTAAATCTCTTCTAGCCCAGAGGCTCCACCATCCTTTTGGGTGTCCAGGGCTCGGTTTAACTGTAGGAGGGACTGCCTGGCCCTGGAGTACATCTTCCCAGTGCAGACGGGACCAGGCACTACAGGTCTAAGGAGGATGCTTTCTGGCTCATCTGTCCCAGGTCCCTCAGTCTCATGACATTCCCAGCTTGGGAACCAAGCCTGCTCTGGCTCCATGGTGTGACACCAGCAGTTGGAATATCAGACTCATCACTGAATTACAGACTTTTATGGTCATAATTTTTGAATATTATTATTGCTTGGAACAAACTAACAACCTTTATCAGTGAGAATAATATTAAAACACTTTAGGACCCATTACAGATTGATATGGAATGTCACACATCTAGCCTCTCTCCACAACCTCACCTCAACTTTTAGCAATATGACTTCTTCCCGCGTGGCTATGGCACCCCAGAAAAATTCATTCTGTACCCAGACACAGACCCTGAAGGACTCTCAGTGAAGTTTTAAAAATACTCATTTGTGCACCTAAATTCCTAATCACATTTTAACAAACCTAAGGGGATAAATGGACAGTACAACAGTAACAGTAGGGAATTTTAATTGTCCTCTTCCTTCAATGGGCAAATCATTCAGACAAAAATATCAATAAGAAAACTCTGCAAAAGAATGACACATTAGACCATGCAGACTTAACAGACTGATATCAAATATTCCATTCTAACGCAGAATACATTCCTAAATGCACATGGGATATTCTCTATTATAGATCACATACTGGACCATGAAACAACTCATTAAATGTAAGAAAACTGGAAACATATCAAACATCTTTTCTCACCAAAATGCCATGAGAATAGAAATCAACTATAAAACCACAAAAAAACAGAAAGCATGTTGAGGCTAAACAATAAACAACCAATGGATCACTGAAAAAGTCAAGAAGAAATTTTAAATTGCAGACAAAGGAAAATGAAATCATGATGATCCAAAATACATGGGATACAGCAAAAGGGTTATAAAAGGGAAGTTTATACCATTACCAGTCTACCTCAAGAAATAAGAAAAATATAAAGTAAACAACCTAGCCTTACACCTAAATAACTGGGAAAACAAGGACAAAAAAATCTCAAGTTAGTAGAAGAAAATAATTATAAAGATCACATCAAAAATAAACCAAATAGAGAACTTCTGTGGCCAGTGACCTTGTCCCCCTGGTGAGCCACAGCCACCCCCCACCTCTGCAGGAGACCCTCCAACACTAGCAGAGGGCAGACAGCAGAAGCAAGAAGAACTACAATCCTGCACCCTGTGGAACAAAAACCACATTTACAGAAAGATAGACAAGATGAAAAGGCAGAGGGATATGTACCAGATGAAGGAACAAGATAAAACCCCAGAAAAACAACTAAATGAAGTGGAGATAGGCAACCTTCCAGAAAAAGAATTCAGAATAATGATAGTGAAGATGATTCAGGACCTCGGGAAAAGAATGGAGGCAAAGATCGAGAAGATGCAAGAAATGTTTAACAAAGACCTAGAAGAATAAAAGAACAAACAAACAGAGATGAACAATAAAATAACTGAAATGAAAACTACACTAGAAGGAATCAATAGCAGAATAACTGAGGCAGAAGAACGGATAAGTGACCTGGAAGACAGAATGGTGGAATTCACTGCTGCAGAACAGACTAAAGAAAAAAGAATGAAAAGAAATGAAGACAGCCTAAGAGACCTCTGGGAAACATTAAACGCAACAACATTCACATTATAGGGGTCCCAGAAGGAGAAGAGAGAGAGAAAGGACCAGAGAAAATATTTGAAGAGATTATAGTCGAAAACTTCCCTAACATGGGAAAGGAAATAGCCACCCAAGTCCAGGAAGCACAGAGAGTCCCATACAGGATAAACCCAAGGAGAAACACACCCAGACACATAGTAATCAAACTGGCAAAAATTAAAGACAAAGAAAAATTATTGAAAGCAGCAAGGGAAAAACAACAAATAACTTACAAGGGAACTCCCATAAGGTTAACAGCTGATTTCTCAGCAGAAACTCTAGAAGCCAGAAGGGAGTGGCATGATATACTTAAAGTGATGAAAGGGAAGAACCTACAACCAAGATTACTCTACCCAGCAAGGATCTCATTCAGATTCGATGGAGAAATGAAAAGCTTTCCAGAGAAGCAAAAGCTAAGAGAATTCAGCACCACCAAACCAGCTCTACAACAAATGCTAAACGAACATCTCTAAGTGGGAAACATGTTCATAGGAACATACATATTGATAATTACCCTAAAGGTGAATGGATTAAATGCTCCAACTAAAAGACACAGGCTTGCAGAATGGATACAAAAACAAGACCCATATATATATGCTGTCTACAAGAGACCCACTTCAGACCTAGGGACACATTCAGACTGAAAGTGAGGGGATGGAAAAAGATATTCCATGCAAATGGAAATCAAAAGAAAGCTGGAGTAGCAATACTCATATCAGATAAAATAAACTTTAAAATAAAGAATGTTACAGGAGACAAGGAAGGACACTACATAATGATCAAGGGATCAATCCAGGAAGAAGATATAACAATTATAAATATGTATGCACCCAACATAGGAGCCCCTCAATACATAAGGCAACTGCTAACAGCTATAAAAGAGGAACTGGACAGTAACACAGTAATAGTGGGGGACTTTAACACCTCAATTACACCAATGGACAGATCATCCAAAATGAAAATAAATGAGGAACAGAAGCTTTAAATGACACAATACACCAAATAGATTTAATTGATATTTATAGGACATTACATCGAAAAATAGCAGATTACACTTTTCTCTCAAGTGTGCACAGAACATTCTCCAGGATAAATCACATCTTGGGTCACAAATCAGGCCTCAGTAAATTTAAGAAAATTGAAATCATATCAAGCATCTTTTCTGACCACAATGCTATGAGATTAGAAATCAGTTAGAGGGGGAAAAAACGTAAAAAACAGAAACACATGGAGGCTAAACAATACATTATTAAATAACCAAGATATCACTGAAGAAATCAAAGAGGAAATCAAAAAATACCTAGAGACAAATGAAAATGAAAACACGACAATCCAAAACCTATGGGATGCAGCAAAAGCAGTTCTAAGAGGGAAGTTTATAGCAATACAAGCCTACCTCAAGAAACAAGAAAAATCTCAAATAAACAATCTAAACTTACAAATAAAGGAACTAGAGAAAGAAGAACAAACAAAACCCAAACTTAGCAGAAGGAAAGAAATCATAAAGATCAGAGCAGACGTAAATGAATTAGAAACTAAGAAAACAATAGCAAACATCAATAAAACTAAAAGCTGGTTCTTTGAGAAGATAAACAAAATTGATAAACCATTAGCCAGACTCATCAAGAAAAAGAGGGAGAGGACTCAAATCAATAAAATTAGAAATGAAAAAGAAGTTACAACAGACACCACAGAAATACAGAGCATCCTAAGAGACTACTACAAGCAACTCTTTGCCAATAAAATGGACAACCTGGAAGAAATGGACAAATTCTTAGAAAGGTATAACCTTCCAAGACTGAACCAGGGAGAAATAGAAAATATGAACAGACCAATCACAAGTAATGAAATTGAAACTGTGATTAAAAATCTCCCAACAAACAAAAGTCCAGGACCAGATGGCTTCACAGGTGAATTCTATCAAACATTTAGAGAAGAGCTAACACCTATCCTTCTCAAACTCTTCCCAAAAATTGCAGAGGAAGGAACACTCCCAAACTCATTCTATGAGGCCACCATCACCCTGATACCAAAACCAGACAAAGATACTACAAAAAAAGAAAATTACACACCAATATCACTGATGAATATAGATGCAAAAATGCTCAACAAAATACTAGAAAACAGAATCCAACAACACATTAAAAGGATCATACACCATGACCAAGTGGGATTTATCCCAGGGATGCAAGGATTCTTCAATATACGCAAATTAATCAATGTGATACACCATATTAACAAATTTAAGGATAAAAACCATATGATAATCTCAACAGATGAAGAAAAAGCTTTTGACAAAATTCAACACCCATTTATGATAAAAACTCTCCAGAAAGTGGGCATAGAGGGAACCTACCTCAACATAATAAAGGCCATATACGACAAACCCACAGTAAACATCGTTCTCAGTGGTGAAAAACTGAAAGCATTTCCTCTAAGATCAGGAACAAGACAAGGATGTCCACTCTCACCACTATTATTCAACATAGTTTTGGAAGTCCTAGCCACAGCAATCAGAGAAGAAAAAGAAATAAAAGGAATACAAATTGGAAAAGAAGTAAAACTGTCACTGTTTGCAGATGACATGATACTATACATAGAGAATCCTAAAGATGCCACCAGAAAACTACTAGAGCTAATCAATGAATTTGGTAAAGTTGCAGGATACAAAATTAATGCACAGAAATCTCTTGCATTCCTATACACTAATGATGGAAAAATCTGAAAGAAAAATTAAGGAAACACTCCCATTTACCATTGCAATGAAAAGAATAAAATACCAAGGAATAAACCTACCTAGGGAGAGAAAAGACCTGTATGCAGAAAACTATAAGACACTGATGAAAGAAAGTAAAGATGATACCAAAAGATGGAGAGATATACCATGTTCTTGGATTGGAAGAATCAATATTGTGAAAATGACTATACTACCCAAAGCAATCTACAGATTCAATGCAATCCCTATCAAATTACCAATGGCCTTTTTTATGGAACTAAAAAAAAAAATCTTAAAATTTGTATGGAGACACAAAAGACCCCGAATAGCCAAAGCAGTCTTGAGGGAAAAAAACGGAGCTGGAGGAATCAGACTCCCTGACTTCAGACTATACTATAAAGCTACAGTAATCAAGACAATATGGTACTGGCACAAAAAGAGAAACACAGATCAGTGGAACAATATAGAAAGTCCAGAGATAAACCCATGCACCTATGCTCAACTAATCTATGATGAAGGAGGCAAGGACACACAATGGAGAAAAGATCTCTTCAATAAGTGGTGCTGGGAAAACTGGACAGGTACATGTAAAAGAATGAAATTAGAACACTCCCTAACACCATACACAAAAATAAACTCAAAATGGTTTAGAGACCTAAATGTAAGACCAGACACTATAAAACTCTTAGAGGAAAACATAGGCAGAACACTCTATGACATAAGTCACAGCAAGATCCTTTTTGACCCACCTCCTAGAGCAATGGAAATAAAAACAAAAATAACCAAATGGGACCTAATGAAACTTCAAAGCTTTTGCACAGCAAAGGAAACCATAAAGAAGATGAAAAGACAACCCTCAGAATGGGAGAAAATATTTGCAAACGATTCAACGGACAAAGGGTTAATCTACAAAATATATAAACAGCTCATGCAGCTCAATATTAAAGAAACAAACAACCCAATCCAAAAATGGGCAGAAGAACTAAATAGACATTTCTCCAAAGAAGACATACAGATGGCCAAGAAGCACATGAAAAGATGCTCAACATCACTAATTATTAGAGAAATGCAAATCAAAACTACAATGAGGTACCACCTCACACCAGTTAGAATGGGCATCATCAGAAAATCTACAAATAACAGATGCTGGAGAGGGTGTGGAGAAAAGGGACCCTCTTGCACTGTCGGTGGGAATGTAAATTGATACAGCCACTATGGAGAACAGTATGGAGGTTCCTTAAAAAACTGAAAATAGAATTACCATATGATCCAGCAATCCCACTACTGGGCATATACACAGAGAAAACCATAATTCAAAAAGACACATGCACCGCAATGTTCATTGCAGCACTATTTACAATAGCCAGGTCATGGAAGCAACCTAAATGTACGTCGACAGAAGAATGGATAAAGAAGTTGTGGTACATATATACAATGGAATATTACTCAGCCATAAAAAGGAACGAAATTGGGTCATTTGTTGAGACGTGGATGGATCTAGAGACTGTCATACAGAGTGAAGTAAGTCAGAAAGAGAAAAACAAATATCATATATTAACGCACATATGTGGAACCTAGAAAAATGGTACAGATGAAGTGGTTTGCAGGGCAGAAATTGAGACACAGATGTAGAGAACAAACGTGTGGACACCAAGTGGGGAAAGCGGCGGAGGGGTAGGGATGGTGATTGATGAATTGGGCAATTGGGATTGACATGTATACACTGATGTGTATAAAATGGATGACTAATAAGAACCTGCTGTATAAAAATATATATATATTATTCAAGTCATCCAATGAATAAATAAGTAATTTTAAAAAATAATAATGAACCAAATAGATACTAAGAAAACAATAGAAAAATTCATTGAAAAAAAATCTGGTTATTTTAAAAAGTAAAAGGAAATGATAGGCCTTTATCTATACTCATCTAGAAAAAAAAAAGAGATAGAATTAAAAAAAAAGAGAAGTCTCAGTTAAAAGAAATTGGAAAAGAAAAAGGAAAAGTTTCAAATAATAACACAAAAATGGGAAGGATTATAAGAGCTTACTATGAACAGCTATACAGCAATAAAAAGACAACTTAAAAAGAAATGGATAAATTCCTAAAAATATAGAATCGCCCAAGACTGAATCAAGAAAAAACAAAAAATATAAAGAGACAAATTACCAGCAATGAATTTGAATCAGCAATACCAATAATAACAAAAAACCCCAACAAACCAAACTCAGGGCCAAACAGCTTCATAGGAGAATTCTATGAAACACTGAGAAGAGTTTAAACCTGTCCTTCTCAGACTAATCAAAAAAAAAATTGCAGAGGAAGAAATGTTTCTGAAATCATTCCATGAGGTCACTATCACCACGATACAAAAACCAGACAAAGATATCACAAAAAAGTAAATTACAAACCAATATCACTGATGAACAAAGATGCAAATACGTTGAACCAATTTTAGCAAATCAAATTTAAGAATACAATAAAAAAAATCATATACCATGATCAACTGTGATTTATCTTGGGGAAAATCAATTTATATGATATACCTTATTAATGACTTGAAGAATAAAAATCGTATGATCATCTCAGTAGATGCAGAGGGCTTCCCTGGTGGTGCAGTGGTTAAGAATCCACCTGCCAATGCAGGGTACACGGGTTCGAGCTCTGGTCCAGGAAGATTCCACATGCCACAGAGCAGCTAAGCCTGTGCGCCACAACTACTGAGCCTGCACTCTAGAGCCTGCGAGCCACAACTACTGAGGTTTGCGTGCCTACAGCCTGTGCTCTGCAACAAGAGAAGCCATGCAATGAAAGACCTGCACACCACAGTGAGGAGTGGCCCCCACTCGCCGCAACTAGAAAAAGCCTGCGTACAGCAACGAAGACCCAAAGCAGCCAAAAATGAAAATAAATAAATAAATTTTAAAAAAAATTTATTTATTTATTTATTTATTTATGGCTGTGTTAGGTCTTTGTTTCTGTGTGACGGCTTTCTCTAGTTGCGGCAAGTGGGGGTCACTCTTCATCGTGGTGCATGGGCCTCTTACTATTGCGGCCTCTCTTGTTGCGGAGCACAGGCTCCAGACGCGCAGGCTCAGTAGTTGTGGCTCATGGGCCCAGTTGCTCCACGGCATGTGGGATCTTCCCAGACCAGGGCTCGAACCCGTGTCCCCTGCATTGGCAGGCAGATTCTCAACCACTGTGCCACCAGGGAAGCCCCTAAATAAATAAATTTAATTAAAAATATAGATGCAGAAAAAGCCTTTGTAAAAATTCAACATCGATTTATGATAATTCTCGGGGGTGGAGTCAATATTGCAGGCTAGGAGGATGCAGAATTCGTGTATCTGCACAACTAGGGCGCCTATCAGGCATTGGTAGGGGACCACGGATACCTAAGGGGATGGGAGGAACCCCCAGCGACCGGGTAGCACGTGGCGGGGGAGAGAGGGGGAGGAGAAGTGGAGGTGGGACGGGACTGGCGCCCCTGAGGGGAGGCTGGGGGAGGGGAAGGGATCCCATGCCCAGAGAGGGAAGGGGGGGACCTTTGGGAGGGCAGAGGATCAAAAGGGAGCATGGCCAGTCTTTCCCCTGCCTGCTTGGGCCCCAGGAACCTGCTGAGATTTCAGGCCTGATCCTCTGCCCATCCAGGCTCCCTCCAGACACGTGGGTTCTGAGGGAGTGGGAGGGAGGGAAGGGGGAGCAAAAGTAAAGGCCAGACCTATGGGACCGGCACCCCTGAGGGGTGGCCGGGGGAGGGGAAGAGTTCCTACACCCAGAGGGACCCACCCACAGTTAGGGGTCCAGCGGCAATGGGAGAGACCCTCGGGAGAGTGGAGGAAAGGAAAGGAGAGTGGCCAGCACTTTCCTTGCCCATCTGGGCACCAGGGAGCATATCAGGCTCCCAGGCCTAATCCTCTGCCCTCGGAGCCTCCCTCCTGCAGCACAGAGCCCAAGCCCCGCCCCTACACACCCACCCAGGGCCCCACCTCTGCACTCGGAAACGCCCTCCCTCCAACTGCACTGGGCCTAAGCCCCACCCATACACCCTCACTCAGGGCCCTACCTCCAAACTCCAGAACTCCACACTCCAGAGGCCCCCCTTTCCACATGCTGCCACTCCCCTTCAGGACAGGTCCTAAGCAGACGCCCCGCCCCAGGTTCAGACATCAACCCCCACTTGCCTAGGTCCTGCCCCACCCAAAACCCCGCCCCTGCCTAAGTTCCACTCCAGCCTAAACTCGGCTCCCATAGCCAAGGCTTTTTTTTTTTTCCTCCTCTTTTAAATTGGGGTTCTGTTTTACCTTGTTGATTCACTGTAGTTGATTCTTTTATATTTTTATTTTTCCAATTTTACTTTATTCTTTCTACTTTGTTATTGTTCTCTCCTTTTAGCTTGTTCCCTCTCCTTTTGTTTTTTCTTTTTTCTGTTGTAGTTTTATTTTACCTTGTTGCAGTTGTTTCAATTATAGTTTTATTTTTCCTAATATATTTTTTATCTTTCTAATTTTATAGTTTTTTATTCTTTGAAATCGTACTGCTCCTTTCTTCTTTTTTTTTTTTTTTTTGCTGTGCCACAAAGCTTGTGGGATCTTAGTTCCCAGGCCAGAGGTTGGGCCCGAGCTTCTGTGGTGGGAGCTCTGAGTCCAAACCGCTGGACTAACAGAGAACCTCAGACCCCAGGGAATATCAATCAGGGTGAGGCCTCCCGGAGGTCCTCATCTCAGCACCAAGACCCAGCTCTATCCAACGGCCTGCACAATCCAGTGCTGGACGTCTCAGGCCAAACCAGTAAGACAGGACTACGGCACCATTCATCAAAAAAAAGAAACGACAAAAAAATTTCTTACAGACGAAGGAGCAAGGTAAAAACCTACAAGACCAAATAAATGAAGACAAAATATGCAACCTACCTGAAAAGCATTCAGAGTAATGATAGTAAACATGATCCAAAATCTCGGAAACAGAATGGAGAAAATACGAGAAACATTTAACAAGGATCTAGAAGAATTAAAGAGTGAACAGTGAAGAACAACACGATTACTGAAATTAAAAATACTCTAGAAGGAATCAATAACTGAATAACTGAGGCAGAAGAACGGATAAGTGAGCTGAAAGATAAAATGGTGGAAATAACTTCTGAGGAGCAGAATAAAGAAAAAAGAATGAAAAGAATTGAGGACACTCTCAGAGACCTCTGGGACAACATCAAACGCAGCAACATTCGAATTACAGGGGTTCAAGAAGAAGAAGAGAAAAAGAAAGGGTCTGAGAAAATATTTGAAAAGATTATAGTCGAAAACTTCCCTAACGTGGGAAAGGAAATAGTCAATCAAGTCTAGGAAACACAGAGAGTCTCATACAGGATAAACCCAAAGAGGAACACGTGAAGACACATATTAATCAAACTATCAAAAATTCAATACAATGCAAAAATATTAAAAGCATCAAGGGAAAAGCAACAAATAACATACAGGGAATCCCCATAAGGTTAACAGCTGATTTTTCAGGAGAAACTCTGCAAGCCAGAAGGGACTGGCAGGACATATTTAAAGTGATGAAAGAGAAAAACCTACAACCAAGATTACTCTACCCAGCAAGGATCTCATTCAGATTTGATGGGGAAACTAAAACCTTTACAGATAAGCAAAAGTTAAGAGAATTCAGCACCACCATACCAGCTTTACAACAAATTGCCAAAGGAACTTCTCTAGGCAGGAAACACAAGAGAAGGAAAAGACCTACAATAACAAACGCAAAACAAATAAGAAAATGGTAATTGGAACATACATATCGATAATTACCTTAAATGTAAATGGATTAAATGCTCCCACCAAAAGACACAGACTGGCTGAATGGACACAAAAACAAGACCTGTATATATGCTGTCTACAAGAGACCCACTTCAGACCTAGGGACACATACAGACTGAAAGTGAGGGGATGGAAAAAGCTATTCCATGCAAATGGAAATCAAAAGAAAGCTGGAGTAGCAATTCTCATATCAGACAAAATATACTTTAAAATAAAGAATGTAATAAGAGACAAGGAAGGACACTACATAATGATCAAGGGATCAATCCAGGAAGAAGATATAACAATTGTAAATATTTATGCACCCAACATAGGAGCACCTCAATACATAAGGCAAATGCTAACAGCCATAAAAGGGGAAATCAACAGTAACACAATCATAGTAGGGGACTTTAACACCCCACTTTCACCAATGGACAAATAATCCAAAATGAAAATAAATAAGGAAACACAAGCTTTAAATGACACATTAAACAAGATGGACTTAATTGAAATTTATAGGACATTCCATCCAAAAACAACAGAATACACTTTCTTCTCAAGTGCTCATGGAACATTCTCCAGGACAGACCATATCTTGGGTCACAAATCAAACCCTGGTAAATTTAAGAAAGTTAAAATTGTATCAAGTATCTTTTCCAACCACAACGCTTTGAGACTAGATATCAATTACAGGAAAAAAACTGTAAAAAGTACAGACACATGGAGGCTAAACAATACACTACTAAATAACCAACAGATCACTAAAGAAATCAAAGAGGAAATCAAAAAATACCTAGAAACAAAGGACAATGAAAACATGACGACCCAAAATCTATGGAATGCAGCAAAATCATTTCTAAGAGGGAAGTTTATAGCAATACAAGCCTACCTCAAGAAACAAGAAAAATCTCAAATAACATAACCTTACACCTAAAGCAATTAGAGAAAGAAAAACAAACAAAAAAACCCCCCAAAGTTAGCAAAAGGAAAGAAATCATTAAGATCAGATCAGAAATAAATGAAAAAGAAATGAAGGAAACGATAGCAAAGATCAGTAAAACTAAAAGCTGGTTATTTGAGAAGATAAACAAAATTGATAAACCATTAGCCAGACACATCAAGAAAAAGAGGGAGAGGACTCAAATCAATAAAATTAGAAATGAAAAAGGAGAAGTTACAACAGACACTGCAGAAATACAAACGATCATGAGAGATTACTACAAGCAACTATATGCCAATCAAATGGACAACCTGGAAGAAATGGACAAATTCTTATAAAAGCACAACCTTCCGAGACTGAACCAGGAAGAAATAGAAAATATAAACAGACCAATGAGAAGCACTGAAATTGAAACTGTGCTTAAAAATCTTCCAACAAACAAAAGCCTAGGACCAGATGGCTTCACAGGTGAATTCTATCGAACATTTAGAGAAGAGCTAACACCTATCCTTCTCAAACTCTTCCAAAATATAGCAGAGGGAGGAACACTCCCAAACTCATCCTATGAGGCCACCATCACCCTGATACCAAAACCAGACAAAGATGTCACAAGAAAAGAAAATTACAGGCTTACGTCACTGATGAACATAGATGCAAAAATCCTCAACAAAATGCTAGCAAACAGAATGCAACAACACATTAAAAGGATCATACATTATGATCAAGTGGGGTTTATCCCAAGAATGCAAGGATTCTTCAGTATTCGCAAATCAATCAATGTGATACACCATATTAACAAATTGAAGGATAAAAACCATATGATAATCTCAACAGATGAAGAAAAAGCTTTTGACAAAATTCAACACCCATTTGTGATAAAAACTCTCCAGAAAGTAGGCATAGAGGGAACCTACCTTAACATAATAAAGGCCATATATGACAAACCCACAGCCAATATCATTCTCAATGGTGAAAAACTGAAACCATTTCCTCTAAGATCAGGAACAAGACAAGGTTGTCCACTATCACCACTATTATTCAACACAGTTTTGGAAGTTTTAGCCACAGCAATCAGAGAAAAAGAAAGAAAAGCAATCCAAATCAGAAAAGAAGAAGTAAAGCTGTCACAGTTTGCATATGACATGATACTATACATAGAGAATCCTAAAGATGCTACCAGAAAACTACAAGAGCTAATCAATGAATTTGGTAGAGCAGCAGGATACAAAATTAATGCACATAAATCTTTTGCATTCCTATACACTAATGATGAAAAATCTGAAAGAGAAATTAAGGAAACACTCCCATTTACCATTGCAACAAAAAGAATAAAATACCTAGGAATAAACCTACCTAAGGAGACAAAAGACCTGTATGCAGAAAACTGTAAGACACTGATGAAAGAAATTTAAAACGATACAAACAGATGGAGAGATATACTATGTTCTTGGATTGAAAGAATCAAATTTGTGAAAATGACTATACTACCCAAAGCAATCTACAGATTCAATGCAATCCTTATCAAACTACCAATGGCATTTTTCACAGAACTAGAACAAAAAAATTTCACAATTTGTATGGAAACACAAAGACCCCGAATAGCCAAAACAATCTTGAGAAAGAATAATGGAGCTGGAGGAATCAGGCTCCCCGGCTTCAGACAATACTACAAAGCTACAGTAATCAAGACAAGACAGTATGCTACTGGCACAAAAACAGAAATATAGATCAATGGAACAGGATAGAAAGCTCAGAGATAAACCCACACACATATGGTTACCTTATCTTTGATAAAAGAGGCAAGGGTATACAATGGAGAAAAGATAGCCTCTTCAATAAGTGGTGTTGGGAAAACTGGACAGCTACATGTAAAAGAATGAAATTAGAACACTCCCTAACACCATACACAAAAATAAACTCAAAATGTATTAAAGACCTAAATGTAAGGCCAGATACTATAAAACTCTTAGAGGAAAACATAGGCAGAACACTCTGTGACATCACAGCAAGATCCTTTTTGACCCACCTCCTAGAGAAATGGAAATAAAAACAAAAGTAAACAAATGGGACCTAATGAAACTTAAAAGCTTTTGCACAGCAAAGGAAACCATAAACAAGACCAAAAGACAACCATCAGAATGGGAGAAAATATTTACAAATGAATCAACTGAAAAAGGATTAATCTCCAAAATATACACGCAGCTCATGAAGCTCAATATCAAAAAAACAAACAACCCAATCCAAAAAATGGGCAGAAGACCTAAATAGACATTTCTCCAAAGGAGATATACAGACTGCCAACAAACACATGAAAGGATGCTCAACATCACTAATCTTTAGAGAAATGCAAATCAAAACTACAATGAGATATCATCTCACACCAGTCAGAATGGCCATCATCAAAAAATCTAGAAACAATAAATGCTGGAGAGGGTGTGGAGAAAAGGGTACCCTCTTGCACTGTTGGTGGGAATGTAAATTGATACAGCCACTATGGAGAACAGTATGGTCGTTCCTTAAAAATTAAAAATAGAACTACCATATGACCCAGAATCCCACTACTGGGCATACACCCTGAGAAAACCATAATTCAAAGAGTCATGTGCCACAGGGCTTCCCTGGTGGCGCAGTGGTTGAGAATCTGCCTGCCAATGCAGGGGACATGGGTTCGAGCCCTGGTCTGGGAAGATCCCACATGCTGCAGAGCAACTGGGCCTGTGAGCCACAATTACTGAGCCTGCGCGTCTGGAGCCTGTGCTCCGCAACAAGAGAGTCCGCGATAGAGGCCCGCGCACCGCGATGAAGAGTGGCCCCCGCTTGCCACAACTAGAGAAAGCCCTCACACAGAAATGAAGACCCAACACAGCCATAAAAATAAATAAAAAATAAATAAATTAAAAAAGAGTCATGTACCACAATGTTCATTGAAGCACTATTTACAATAGCCAGGACATGGAAGTAACCTAAGTGTCCATTGACAGATGAATGGATAAAGAAGATGTGGCACATACATACAATGGAATATTACTCAGCCATAAAAAGAAATGAAATTGAGTGTTTTGTAGTGAGGTAGATGGACCCAGAATGTGTCATACAGAGTGAAGTAAGTCAGAAAGAGCAAAACAAATACCGTATGCTAACACACATATATGGAATCATAAAAAACAAAAAGTTCTGAAGGACCTAGGGACAGGACAGGAATGAAGACACAGATATAGAGAATGGACTTGAGGACACAGGGAGGGGGAAGGGTAAGCTGGGACGAAGTGAGAGAGTGGCATGGTCATATATACACTACCAAATGTAAAATAGATAGCTAGTGGGAAGCAGCTGCATAGCACAGGGAGACCAGCTCAGTGCTTTGTGACCACCTAGAGGGGTGGGATAGGGAGGGTGGGAGGGAGACACAAGAGGGAGGGGCTATGGGGATATATGTATATGTATAGCTGATTCACTTTGTTATACAGCAGCAACTAACACACCACTGTAAAGCAATTATACTCCAATAAAGATGTCAAAAAAAATAAGAAATAAAAAGATAAGGGAGGAGAAACTCACATAAACTCCATAAAAGAACTTTGTATGTGCACAGTTTTTCCCAGGCCCCCATAAGCAATGGAAGAATACGTAGAACATACAGACTTTCACTGGCCGTGGGGAAGACTTTGGCTCTCACTCTGATTGCCATGGAAGATCACTGGAACAGAGGGAAAATCCTTAGAGAATTTAGGAGCATGATACGAGTGGAGCAGGAGATGCTCTGGGACAGCAATAACCTAGGCTTCTCAAAATAATTTCCATTGAAGCAAAGCTTCCCAAACAACATTTTAAAGCCTAGATTCCTCCTTCACATTTGGACATCACACCTATGCTATCTACTTTATTCATTCCCACCTACCTGGGTGTATGACTGTTGTCTCCCTTTCTTCACATCCCGGCTCTTTCCTTTGCTCAAAAAAGGTGACCAGATTCAGCTTAGAGACAGCAAGGCCTGTTTATTTTAAAAAGGGACATGACTCATCCTGGGGATTCTACAATTTCCAATCCAGTACTGTGTTCAGCAGAGAAGAGAGGACACTATATGTTATAGAAAATCACTTCGCCAAATAGTATTTCCTGACAGCCACTTTAAAACACTTAGGAAGTATTTTTAAATTGCAGATCCTAAAATCTACTTCCAAATACTCAGTCTATTCAAAATAAGGAATAGATATTTGATTTTAAGATGTGGGCAACAATATTTTTCATTTTATGAATATCTAGAATTATCACTTATCTAGAGTGACAGATGCAGATCAGCTCAAAAATGAGAAGGATAAGATGAAACATCTTGAAGATTTTCTTTGCATCAGCAAACCCCTGTTTCCTTGACATAATTTCATTTCTCATTTGTGCTGATTATAGCACTTTAAAATACTTGAACATATACTATAGGACTCTTGTTTTCTTTTCCTGAAGATACAAAAATTAATAAACAGAGTAACTGTGACATGACGGTGGAATAAAAAGGAAATTTACAGAACATTTACTAACAAAAGTGTGAACAAAAGTGAGAATGATAATTTTCCAAAGGAATCTACAAGTAAAGGGAAATGAACTAGACAGGGGGAGTTTTCAGATTAAATGCGATGGTTTATGCAGGTCTCTCAGTAAATACGTCCAAGGCCCTATTAATGATAATTGTAAAATTATTAGCTTCTCAGTTGAGGAATCTGGCAGACAGCCCCTGAATCAAGTGAACAAAATTGACATCAGCTGTACTGGGACAAACTGATATCACCTGCCCCATGCACACAGGACTCATCATCATTGCTGTGATAATTTTGCAAAAAAAAACAAAAACAAAAAAACAATCAGGAGATCAGGGTTCAGCACATTTAAAGCCATATGTAACACTCACATCCTGTACTCCTGTGTATTTTAAATAGTAACTCTTTCCTTGATGCAACTGAGAGATCTGTTTATTTTCAGAACTTTGAGTTACTCTGGACCATATAGCAATCTGCATTATTGGTGCGTTTTCATAATCCTAGTCTACATAGACTGATGCTGCATCCAGACAGGACCTAAACATTACATAGTCTCCTTCTTCACTGATATCCCAGGACCCAATCTCACATTCAGTGGGAATCTGTGTATCGACACATCCCCAAGTTGATCTGACAAAAAGGGAACGTTTTCAACATTTGCACGTCAGTAATCCATGGCAGGAATTCTTTATGCTGTAAAGGGAGCCTGGATGGAGAAAATGAAGAGAAGCAATGGGATGTGAGAGAGGAATAACCAAAAGCTCTACCCTAGGCTACCAGTAGGAAAAACAGAAAAGTATTGAAAACAAATTTGTTAGGCAGGACCACCAGAGGTACAGAAGTAAATGTTTGTAAATTCTAAATACCTGGGATTTCAACAAGAGAAAGGAACACAGACTCTGACTTGGGTCACAATATTTCCCTGAGAACCTGCATTTCTCCCACTTCCTCATCCATTTCTAGCTGTCTTTCTCAGGCGATTTTACGTAGAGAAATCACACCTGTACATCCTTAAAGGCACCAGCACAGCACCTTCACCTACTACCCCCGCACTCAGAGACAGAAGAACTTTGAAATGCAGAAAGACCGTGGTCCCCATCCTTTGTCACATGACAGATTCAGAAAAAAAATGAGCTCATACATGGAGACCAAAGGTGATCTTCTCCTTCCCTGTTATCATATGCCTCACATTCAGCCACAGATTCTGCTACAGCAACAGAGCATGTGATTTGCACTGACCTGCCCTGCCCACAAAGACTCCATTAACTTTCCTTGATCCAAAAGCTGGATTAAACTCTCACACCACAAAAATATCTGAGAGCTCTCTTGCATAACCCTGGTTTCACCCTGGCATTGCCTGGAGGACATAATTAAAACAAATTTACTTGTAATCTATATCCATTATGTTCACGTGAAAATATGTTGTACACCTGAATCAAATACAATATTGTATGTCAACTTTACTTCATTTTAGAAAAATACACTCTCACCCAGGCCAACAGACAAAAATCTGTGAGGGAGGTCCCAGGTGATAGTACTTATTAAAACTCACCAAGTCATCTTTATTGTAAGCCTAGAGTGATAAGCGCTTATGTAAATAGTGCCTCTAAAAATTTAAATATGTATACAAAGCTTTCCAGGACCCTTGGAAGAAATTTGATTCTGCAGAGTTGGAGTGCGGTCCATGAATTGGCATCTTTAACAAGTTCCTTCTTTGTTCCAATGCTGCTCCCCTAGACCCGTTTTTAGTAGCACTACACTACAGAAAGCAGGCACAGCACACCTGAGCCCCTTATACGAAGCAGCTTATCACAAAATGATTACTGTTCATTCCAATGAAAACCACCATCACCTTAATCCTGAAAAATTTGTTTCTAAAATGAACCTGAAATACTGTACTTTTCTCCTTTTGTGTCCAAGGAGAAAGGGCTCTAGTTTAATAAGTCATTTTTTAAAACTTATAAACATGACATGACATTCTGGGCAAGAGATAAAACACCCACATTTTAGGGCCCCCTGGACCCCACTGCCCTTCAAGTCAAGTGATGGGCTTTAAAATCAGTCAGCTGACCACTCCATCTCACCAGTTAGTGGTTAAATCATCTCCGCCCCAGTATTATATTCCTGACCCAGCATCAAGCCACTTTCTGACCCTGAAACCTGCAACTTCAAAAGTTGGGAGCTTCACGGTTATCCCAGCCCCGAACATAGCTTTGGGAATAGAGGCTCTGATCACTGATGGTTCAACAGATGATTAGAGAGACACTTCTGCTGAGGCTAGGGGTGTGAGGATGAGAGGAAGAGGCTCAGATGGAAAGGGAAGAAAAAAGTTTGGGAAGAACTCTCAAGAGAAAGGCAGCAGGGATGAACAAAGCCCACCCACCAAAATACCACCGCTTTTACAGGCTCCACCTTCAGACCACCAGCTCTGTTTTCCAGATTCCAACACTCACACAAGCCTGCAGCTTGAAAAGTGCCAGCCCAAAATTCAAGCAAGAGACTTCTGGGTACAGAGTCCTGCCTCTGGTGAAAGAAAAAGCAGTCACAGTGCACACAGCCTGCCAGAGTGAACGGCCACTATGACACTTGACCAGGCTTTAAGTTCCCATTCCCATTTTGATGGCTGAGGGATGTCGCCTGTGTGCAGCATGCCAATGTGGGCCGTAAAGTCAGGGGCGCATGGTGATAAACCCCCTCCAATCTAGGCACCTCCTTAGGGTTACAGCCACCCACCTTCAATCTCATCGCAGATTCCGGAGGTCTGAACTGCAGGTGGGCTCTGCCGGTGCTCCGGCGCCCTCTAGTGGCCACCGCTCTAACAACTACTCTCAACCCCGCCTCCGGCCTCCTGCCTCAGTCCCGCGGCTGCACAGACTAAAAACTTCCAGCCTGAGTACCTTCCTCTTCTTCCTCTCATCACAATGGCGTGACCTACAGAGTTTCAGGGTCCTCTGAGATCAATACACCGTAATCCAAAGAAGTGTGTTTCAAGAATGAACCCGGGGGACTTCCCTGGGGGTCCAGTGGTTAAGAATCTGCCTTCCAGTGCAGGGGACACGGGTTTGATCCCTGGTCAGGGAACTAAGATCCCACATGCTGTGGGGCAACTAAACCCGCATGTCACAACTACTGAGCTCACGCACCTCAACTAGAAAGCATGCGTGCTGCAAACTACAGAGACCATGTACTCTGGAGCCTGTGTGCCACAGTTAGAGAGAGAAAACCCGCACGCCACAGCTAGGGAGAAGCCCATGCACCACAATGAAGAGCCCACATGCCACAACAAAATATCCCACATGCTGCAACTAAGACCCAATGCAGCAAAAAATAAAAATTAAAAAAATTTTAAAAACCCAAAACAATTAAGAAAATGCCAGTAGGAACATACATATTGATAATTACCTTAAGTGTAAATGGATTAAATGCTCCAACCAAAAGACAGAGACTGACTGAATGGATACAAAAACAAGACCCGTATATATGCTGTCTACAAGAGACCCACTTCAAACCTAGAGACACACATACAGACTGAAAGTGAGGGGATGGAAAAAGTTATTCCATGCAAATGGAAATCAAAAGAAAGCTGGAGTAGCAATACTCATATCACACAAAATAGACTTTAAAGTAAAGAATGTTACAAGACACAAGGATACAAGATTAACAGACAGTAATTTTTGCTGTTCTAAACATTAATAATGTACTATGAGAAAGAGAAAGCAATAAAATATCTTTATTATCTCATCAAAAAGAATAAAATAAATAGGAATAAACTTAACTGAGGAGGTGAAAGGCCTGTACTCTGAAAACTATAATACACTGAGGAAGGAAATGGAAGATTATACAAAGAAATAGAAAAACACCCCATGCTTTTTGAAGAATTAATATTGTCAAAATGGCCATACTACCCAAAGTGATTAGCAGATTTAATGCACTCCCTATCAAAATAGGCACAACATTTTTACAAAACTAGAACAAATAATCCTAAAATTCATCAAGAACCACAAAAGAGCCTGAATAGCCAAAGCTATCTTGAGGAAAAACAAAACACCCCACAGCTGGAGGTATCACACTTCCTGAGTTCAGACTACACCACAATGCTACAGTAATCAAAACAGCATGACACTGGCACAAAAACAGACACAGAGATTAATGGAATAGAACAGAGAGCCCAGAAATGAACCTACACACTGAATCTATGACAAAGAAGGCAAGAATACACAATGGACAAAACAGCCTCTTCAATAAGTGGTGCTGGGAAAACTGGACAGCTACATGTAAAACAATGAGATTAGAACACTCCCTAACACCATATACAAAAATAAACCCCAAATGGATTAGAGACCTAAATGTAAGACGTGAAACCATAAAACCCCTCAAAGAGAACATAGGCAGAACACTTTCATATAAATGATAGCAATTTCTTTTTTGGATCTGTTTCCCGGGGCAAAATAAATAAAAGCAAAAATAAACAAAAGGGACCTATTAAATTTAAAATTGTTTGCAGAGCAAAGGAAATGTTAGACAAAATGAAAAGATAATCTAGAAGATGGGAGAAAATATATGCAAATTACATGACAGAGAAGGGGTTAATATCTAAAATATATAAACAGCTCATATAACCCAATATCAAAAACTCAAAAAGCAAAAATAAAAAGGATTTAAAAAATGGGCAGAGTACCTTATTATACATTTTTCCAAAGAAGATATAGCCAACAGACACATGAAAAAATGCTAATCACTAATCATTGGATAAATGCAAATCAAAACCACAATGAGACATCATCTCACACCTGTCAAAATGGCTACCATCAAAAAGTCTACAATTAACAAATGTTAGTGAGGATATGGACAAAAGGTAACCCAAGTACACTGTTTGGGGGATTGAAAATTTTTACAACCACTATGAAAACAGTATGGAGGTCCTCAAAAAACTAAAAGTAGAACTACAATATTAGCCAGCACCTCCACTACTAGGTATATGTCCAAAGAAAATGAAAACAGCAATTTGAAAAGACACATGCACTCCAATGTTAATAGCAGCACTATTTGCAATTGACAAGACATGGAAGCAACCTAAATGTCCATCAACAGATGAATGGATAAAGAAGATGCAGTATGAATACACAATAGAATATTACTCAGCCATAAAAAACAATAAATCCTGCCATTTACAACAACATGGATGGGCTTAGAATGTATTATACCTAGTGAAACGAGTCAGATAGAGACAAATACTCTATGTTCTCACCCATATGAGGAATCTAAAAAATGCAACAAAAGAATGTATATAACAAAACAGCAGTAGACTCACAGAGAACAAATTAGTGGTTACCGGTGGGGAGAGTGAAAGGAGGAGGGAAAGATAATAGTGTGTTTCTCTTAATGAATACGCCTATGTATTAGATAAACAAACAAGGATACGTTGTACAACACAGGAAAATATAGCCATTATTTTGTAATAACTTTAAATGGAGCATAACCTATAAAAATATTAAATTACTATGTTGTAACCCTGAAACTAATGTAATATTGTAAATCATCTATACTTCAATTTTAAAAATCCATATGGTAGGCAAATAGATTTAAAAAAATCAATTATATATTGTGTACAAGAGATTCTTGGTAACTTTAGGTCCATATATAGGATAAAATTGTATGACTGGAAAACAGATATTCCATGCAAATGATACCTGACTGGTCTAATGTCAGGCAACATGGACTTGATGTCAAACCTCTCAAACAAACAAAGCATATCACATAATGATAAAGGGATTAATTCATCAAGAAATTATGACAATTATCAATATGTATGTACCCAGCATTGAAGCCTCTATACATACGAATAAAATAGTAACAGATATGAAGGGGAAAATGTACAGAAATAAAATAATGGTAAGAAACATCAATACCCAACTTTCAACGCTGTATAGATCATCCAGATAGAACATGAATCAGAAACATTGGAGTTGAAATTACATGTGATATCAACAGACATATATAGTATGTTCCACTCAACAGCAGCAAAATGTCCATTCTTGGGGACCAAAGAACATTTCCTAGGATCATATGTTAAGCCACAAAACAAGTCTTCAAAAATCCAAGAAGATTGAAATCATATCCAGTATCTTCTCCAACCACAATGGTATGAAACGGAAATTCAATATTAAGAAGAATAATTGAAAATTTGAGAACACTTAGAAATTGAACAAGCTCCTGAGCAGCCAATGCATACAAGAATAAATCAAAGGGAAATTTTAAAAATCTTAAAGCAAACAAAAGTAGAAACACAAAGTACCTAAACTTATGGACCACAGGAAAAACAACTCAATTCAGAGATAAGTTTACACTGATAAATGCATATATTAAAAAAAAGTTCTTGAGGGGGGATCAAGAGGATGGAGTAGGAAGATCCTGAGCTCACCTCTTCCTATGGACACACTAAAATTACAACTACTTACACAGAAATTATCTCTGAGAATGACCTGAAGACTAGCGGAGAAAATTTTCTACAACCAAAGATGTAACGAAGGAGAAACCTCAAGGCAGGTAGGAGGATTGGAAACATAGTCTAGTTGGAACCCACACCTCCAGCACAGTGACCCACAGTTGGAAGATATCACAACTGTATAGGTCCTCCACAAGGAGGGAAGGGTCTGAGCCCTGCATCAGGCTGCTCAGCCCTGGGTTGCTGCACCAGGAAGAAAAGAACACAGGAGGCTGGCTTTGAAAACCTGGAGGGCTTACTTTCAGGAGACCTGGAGGCTATAGGAAACTAAGGCTCTGCTCTCATAGGGCACACACAAATCCTCACATGTTCTCAGTCCCTGTTCAGAGCCAGTAGTGTGAAAGACACCTGGGTCAGACCCACGTGCTAACCTCGGAGAGCTTCCTGGAAAAGCAAGAGGTAGCTGGGACCCCTGCTAGGGACTGAGACACAGGCAGGAAAATTTTAGACTCTTCTCTCTAATTGATTAGTATCAGGGTCTTGTCCCATCTACCACCATGCCTAGAGCAGTGATGCACCGCAAGCCCTTACAATTACACAGGTGGGTAAGGTAGGACCCAGACACAATGGGTCCCACCCTACCCACCTGTGTAACTGGAACACCACAAAGCCACCCAAAATAGAGGGCGGCCTTGCCTACGTGCACCCTGACAGCAGTCACATACTGCAGGGCCTCACAGTCGTTTAGGCCAGGGTCCAACACCACCTACCAGCTTGTCCACAGTAGTTGGCCCTGCTATAACAGAAAGGTGCATGCAGCCCACATAGGGGACAGCTCTGGAGCATCTGGCTCTGCTAGCCAGAGAAGAATGTGCTGCTGGCCTTATAAACCATCTCCTATATAAGTCCACTTCTCCAAGACCAGGGAATGTAATGAACCAAACCTAATGAATAGAAATGCACATAGAATTAGGAAACATAAGGAAACAGACGAATATGTTACAAATGAAGTAACAAGACATAACATGAGGAAAAATAATAGACAAAACAGAGATAAGCATCCTACCGGAAAAAAAAAAAGTGTTCAAGGTAATGATTATAAAAATGCTCACCCAAGTCAGGAGAAGAATAGATAGACACAGTGAGCATTTCAACAAAGAGTTAATAAAGTGTAAAAAAGAACCCAACAGCTGAAAAATACAATAACTGAGATTAAACAGACACACACACACACACACACACACACACACACACAAGTGGGAAGCAACATTAGATTATATGATACAGAAGAACAGATCAGTGATCTGGAAGACAGAGTAGTGAAAATCACCCAAGCTGAATAGCAAGAAGAAAAAAGAATTAAGACGACACATAAAGAGACCTCTGAGGTAACAACAAGAATACTAACATTAGCATTATAGGTGTCCCAGTAGAAAGAGAGAAACTGGCAGATAATTTATTAGAGGATATAATAACTGACAACTTTCCTAACCTGGAGAAGGAAACAGACATCCAGGTCCAGGAAACACAGAGCCCCAAACAAGATGAAGACAAACAGGTCCACATCGAGACACATTATAGTTAAAGTATCAAAAATTAAAGATAAAGAGGGATCATAGAAGCAGTGAAATAAAAGCAATTAGTCATGTGCACGGTATTCCCATAAGACTATCAACTGACTTTTCATCAGATTTTGCAGACCAGAAAGGAATGACAGGATATATTCAATGGGCTAAAAGGAAAAAGCCTACAACAAGCATACTCCAGCAGTAAGATTATTATTCAGAATTGAAGGAGAGATTAAGAGTTTCCCAGACAGCAAAAGCTAAATGAGTTCATCACTAATAAAGCAGCCTTATAAGAAATGTTGAAGGAATTTATTTAAGCTTAAAAGAATTGTCACTAATTCGTTACTAGAAAACACACAAAAGTATAGGTCTCTCCGGAAAATGTATATATACAGTAAGGGTAGTAGATCAAACACTTATTAAGCTTATGTAAAGGACAAAAGGCAAACAATATTTTTTTTTTAAAGAAAGGTCCCAAATACATCAGAAATGAAAGAGACAAAGTTACAACAGATAGCATAGAAATACAAAGTATCATAACAGATTACTACAAACAATTACACACCAACAAATTGGACAACTAGAAGAAGCGGATAAACTCCTAGAAACATAAATCTTCCAAGATTGATTCAGGAATCAATAAAAAATCTAAACAGATCAATTACTAGTAATGAAATGGAATCAGTAATCAAAAAAACTCCCAATAAACAAAGTCCCAGCACCAAGTGGCTTCACTGATATATTCTACCAAACATTGAAAGGAAAGTTAACATCTACCCTTCTCAAACTATTCCAAACAATTGATGAAGGAGTGCTTCCAAACTTATTTTCTGAGGCTAGCATCACCCACCCATATATGAAAACGAGACAAAGGCATTACAGTAAAAAGTAAATTACAGGCCAATACCCGTGATGAACATAGATGTAAAAATCCTCAACAAACATTAGCAAACTGAATCCAACAATACACAATTAGATACAATTAGGAGAACTATACACCATGATCAAATGGGATCTATCTCAGCAATGCAGGAATGATTCAATATATATAAATCAATTAAGTAACACACTTAAATTAAGATTGGCATAACAAAGGATAAAGCTCATATGATCAGGTTAAGAGCTCAATCAAAAGCATTTAACAAAATTCAAAATTTGATTTATGAAAAAACTCTCAACAAAGTGGGTATAGAGGCAACGTGCCTTTATATAATAAAGGGCATATATGACAAAATCACAGCTAACACCATACTCGATGGTGAAAAGCTGAAAGCATTTCCTCTGAGAATAGGAGCAAGACACAGATGCCTACTCTCACTGCTTTTATTCAACATAGTATTAATAGTCCTAGCCAAACCAAAAGACAAAAATAAAAATTAAAAGTGGGATCTAACTTCTAGAGTAAGCAAAACTGTCACTGTTCGCAGATGACCTGATAATATATAGAGAAGGGCTTCCCTGGTGGTGCAGTGGTTGAGAGACTGCCTGCCAATGCAGGGGACACGGGTTTGAGCCCTGGTCTGGGAAGATCCCACATGCCGCGGAGCAACTAGGCCCGTGAGCCACAACTACTGAGCTTGCGCATCTGGAGCCTGTGCTCCGCAACAAGAGAGGCCACGATAGTGAGAGGCCCGCGCACCGCGATGAAGAGTGGCCCCCACTTGCTGCAACTAGAGAAAGCCCTCGCGCAGAAACGAAGACCCAACACAGCCAAAAATAAATAAATAAGTAAGTAAATATATATATATATATATATATATATAGAGAGAGAGAGAGAGAGAGAGAGAGAGAGAAAATCCTAAAGATTTTACCAACAAATTATTAGCATAATGAAATTCAGTAAATGTGAAGCATACACAATTAATATGCAGAAATATGTTATTTTCCCTGCACTAATAAAAAACTATCAGAGAAATTAAGAAAAAAATATTTACTATTGTATCAAAAATAATAAAATATCTAGGAATAAATTTAACCATGGAGGTGAAAGATTTATACCCTGAAAAGTATAAGACATTGATGAAGGAAACTGAAGATGACACAAATAAATAAAAAGATAACCTATGCTCTTGGATTGGATGGAAGAATTAATGTTTTCAAAATAGCCATACAACTCAAAGTAACCTACAGATTTAAAGCAATCCTTATCAAAATACCCATGACATTTTTCACCAAACTAGGACAAATAATCCTAAAATAAATATAGAACCAAAAAATACACACATTGGCAAAGCAATCATGAGCAAAAAGACCAAAGCTGGAGATATCACACTCCCTGACTACAAAGGTACAGTGTTCACAAAAACAGACATATAGATCAATGTAATAGAATAGAGAGCCCAGAAAGGAATCCACACACTATGGTCAATAAGTCTACTAAGAATTATGCAAGAATATACTGTGGAGAAAAGACAGTCTCTTCAATAACTGGTGCTGGAAAAACTGGAGAGCTACATGTAAAATAATGAAATTAGAACCTTTCCTCACACCATACACAAAAAATAAATTAAAAATGAATTAAGGGCCTAAAAATAATACCCCAACCATAAAACTCCAAGGAGAGAAACATCGGCAGAACACTCTTTGACATAAATTGTAGCAATTTTTTTTGGCTCTGTCTCCTAAGGCAAAAGAAATAAAAGCAAAAATAAACAAATGGGACCTAAATAAACAAGAGTTTTTTGCACAGCAATGAAAACCATCAACAAAATAAAAAGTCAAAGTACAAAATGGGAGAAAATATTTGCAAATAATATGACTGACGAAGGGTTAATATCCAAAATATATGAATGGCTCATACAACTCAATATCAACAAACAAACAATGCAATTGGTAGTGGACAGAAGATGTGAATAGAAATCTTTCCAAAGAAGACATACAGATGGCTAGTAGGTACATGAAAAGATGCTCAACATCACTAATTATTTTTTAAATATTTATTTATTTGTTTATTTAGGCTGCACCAGGTCTTAGTTGTGGCACACAGGATCTTTAGTTGCGGCACATAGGATCTTTTGTTGTGGCTTGCAGATGTCTTAGTTGTGGCATGCATGCAGGATCTAGTTCCCCAACCAGGGATGGAACCCAGGCCCCCTGCATTGGGAGCACGGAGTCTTACCCACTGGATCACCAGGGAAGTCCCAACATCACTAATTATTAAAGAAGTTCAATTCCAAACAGCAATGAGATATCAACCTCACACATCAAAACAGCTATCATCAAAATGTCTACAAATGAATTTTGGAGAGGATGTGGAGAAAAGTGAACCCTTGTATACTGTTGGTAGGACTTGTAATTTATTGCAGCCACTATGGAAAACAGTATGGAGGTTCCTCAAAAAGCTAAAATTAGAACTATCAATGGCTCCATCAATAAATATCCTGGGTACATATCCAGAAAAAAAAAATGAAAACACTAATTCAAAAAGATACATAAACCCCAATGTTCATAGCAGCACTAATGACAATGGCCAAGATACGAAAGCAATGCAAATGCTCATGAATAGA
The DNA here is from genome assembly GCF_965194805.1 of Balaenoptera borealis. Lineage (NCBI taxonomy): Eukaryota > Metazoa > Chordata > Mammalia > Artiodactyla > Balaenopteridae > Balaenoptera > Balaenoptera borealis. The sequence continues at coordinate 146,683,911 of NC_138862.1, forward strand.
CAAATGGGTAGAGAAGATATGGTGTATATATACAGTGCAATATTACACAGCCAAAAATAGAAGTAAATTTTGCCATTTGCAGCAACATGGATGGAGATTAGTATGCTTAATGAAGTAGTCAGAGAAAGACGAGTACAGTGTGATATCATTGATATGTGGAATCTAAAAATAATAAAAATGGATATGCAAAACAGAAACAGACTCACAGTTATACAAACTAGTGGTTACCAGTGGGCAGAGGTGGGGGGAGGAGCAAATTAGGGGTATAGGATTAAGAGGTACAAACTATGTATAAAATAGATAAGCAACAAAGATATATTGTATAGGACATGGGCTTACAACCATTGTCTTGTAATAACTTTTAATCAAGTATAATCTGTAAAAATTACTGGATCACTATGCTGTATACCTGAAACCAATATAATATTTCAAATAAATTATACTTTAATTTTTTAAAATAAATTAAATAAAAATATAAATAATTAGGTAGAGGAGCTGAATACATATTTTCCCAAAAAAAAAAAAATTACAGATGGCCAAAAGGCACATGGAAACATGAGCAACATCATTAATCATCAGGGAAATGCAAATCAAAACCACAAAAAGATATCAGCTTACTGTTGTCAGAAGGGCTATCATCAAAATGACAAAAATTAAAAAGTGTTCCTGAGGATGTGGAGAAAAGAGGTCTCACCTGCATTGTTCATAGGAATGTAATCCAGTGCAGCCACTATTGAAAACAGTATAGAGGGTCCTGAAAATAAATATAAAAAATAAAACTACCATGTGACATAGCAATTCTACTTTTCGTTATTTATCTAAAGAAAACAAAACAAAAAACTAATTTAAAGAGATATATACACCACTATATTAATTGCAACATTATTTACAATAGCCAATATATGGTAGCAACCAAAATGTTCAATAATAGATAAACGGATAAAAAAGTGATATATATATATATATGTATATGCGTGTATACACATATATACATATGCACACATACATATACATATACATGTATACATATATACATATATACATATATAGTTATATACATTACTCATCCATAAAAAAGATGAAATCTTGCCATTTGTGACAACATGGATGGACCTAGAGAGTATTATGCTAAGTGAAGTCACATAGAAAAAGACAAATACCACATAATCTCACTTATATGTGGAATGTGAAAACAAAACAAACACAACAAAACCAGTCTTATAGACACAATGAACAAATTGAGGATTGCAAGAGGTGAGGTGAGGTGAGGTGAGGTGGGTGGGTGTTGGGCAACACAGGTGAAGGGGAGTAAGAAGTACAAAATTCCAGTTATAAAATTAAAAAGTGGTAAGAATTTAATATATAATATAAAAATATGGTTCATGATATTGAAATACTTTGGATGGGGACACATGGATACTAGACTCATCATGGTGATCATTTTGTAATATACTTAAATGTTGAGTCATTATGCTGTACACCTAAAACTAACACCATATTGTATGTCAACAATTCTTCAATTAAAAAAATAAGAAAGAAAGAAAAAGGATGCATGCCCTGACACCATTTTACCTGAGCCATTTCTTGGGAGTGTGTTTGTAACGAATAGCCTTGGGGAAAGAGGTAATGTTTCTCCCACAGATAAACAGGAAGCTTGCTAACCTCTCATATTGAAAGCAGTGGAGTGTGCAAACTCAGTGTTCCTCAGTGTAACACAACCAAGTACATACATAGTACCCAACTGGATCCCTCTGTGTCATCCCTGTGGGAACTGAGAGGGATGTAGAACCAATAAAATATTATGCTCATGCTTGCTGTGCCATAAGTAATAAAATCTTTTCTCTCTAAAAAATTTTTCTATTAAACAATGTAACTTTGCAACTAAAGGAACCAGAAAAAGAACAAACTAAGCGCAAAGAAGGAAGAATAAAATAAATAATGATTAGAGCAGTTATAAAAGTAATAGATACTACAAAAATAGTAGAAAGATTAATAATATTTAGGAGGTTATTTTTGGAAAAGATGAACAAAATTGACAAACTGTTAGCTAGAATAACTAAGAAAAAGAGAGATCAAAAGCTTTTACATTTAATTAGATCCCATTTGTTTATTTTTGTTTTTATTTTCATTACTCTAGGAGGTGGATCAAAAAAGATCTGGCTGTGATTTATGTCAAAGAGTGTTCTGCCTCTGTTTTCCTCTAAGGGTTTTATAGTGTCCGGTTTTGAGTTTATTTTTGTGTGTGGTGTTAAGGAGTATTTTAATTTCATTCTTTTACATGTAGCTGTCCAGTTTTCCCAGCAACACTTACAAGAATGGGAGAAAATATTGTCAAACAAAGCAACCGCCAAGGGATTAAATCTCCAAAATATACAAACAGCTCATGCAGCTCAAAATGAAGAAAAAAAAACCCAATCAAAAAATGGGTGGAAGATCTAAATAGACATATCTCCAAAGAAGACATACATATGGCCAAAAAGCACACAAAAAGATGTTCAACATCACTAATTATTAGAGAAATGCAAATCAAAACTACAATGAGGTATCACCTCACACTGATCAGAACAGCCATCATCAAAAAATCTACAAACAATAAATGCTGGAGAGGGTGTGGAAAAAAGGGAACACTACTACACTGTTGGTGGGAATGTAAGTTAGAACAGCCACTATGGAGAATAGTACGGAGGCTCCTTAAAAACCTAAAAATAGAACTACCATATGACCCAGCAATCCCACTCCTAGGCATATACCTGGAGAAATCCATAATTCAAAAAGATACACGCACCCCAATGTTCACTGCAGCACTATTTACAATAGCCAGGACATGGAAGCAACCTAAATGTCCATCAACAGAAGAATGGATAAAGAAGATGTGGTACATATATACAATGGAATATTACTCAGCCATAAAAAAGAACAAATTAATGCCATTTGCAGCAACATGGATGGACCTAGGTATTGTCATCTGAGTGAAATAAGTCAGACACAGAAAGACAAATATTATATGATATCACTTATATGTGGAATCTAAAGAAAGGGTACAAAAACAGAAGTAGAGTCACAGATGTAGAAAACAAACTTATGGTTACCAGGGAACAAGGTGGGGGAGGGATAAATTGGGAGATTAGGATTGACATATACACACGACTATATATAAAATAGATAACTAATAAGGACCTACTGTATAGCACAGGGAACTCTACTCAGTACTCTGTAATGGCCTATATGGGAAAAGAATCTAAAAAAGAGTGGATATATGTATATGTGTAATCGATTCACTTTGCTGTATACCTGAAAATAACACAACACTGTAAATCAACTATACTCCAATAAAAATTAGAAAAGAGACCAAATATATGTATATATTTCTATTTGTGTGTGTGTGTGTATATATATATATATATATATACACACATATATACATATATATGTATGACTTCTCTTCTTCTCTCATATGTATATAAAGGCATTACAATGATGTGACAGGAATACAAAGAACAATAGGAGACTACTAACAATTAACAATCATACGCAAACAACTTGGATTACCTAGAAAAAAATGGACAAATTCTTAGAAATGGATAACCTACTAAGACTAAATAATTAAGAAATAGAAAATCTGAACAGACCAATAATGAGTAAAGAGAATAAAATAGTATTGAAAAACCTTTCAATAAATAAAATTCCATGACCAAACGTTTCACTAGGGAATTACACTAGATATTCAAAGAGAAATTAAAGCCAATACTTCTCAAATACTTCCACAAAATTAAAGAGGAGGGGACACTTTCAAACCATCTTATGAGGCATTACCCCAATATCAAAACCAGACAAGGACACTATGAGAAAAGTACAGGTCAATATTCCTGAAAAACATGGATGAAATATACTCAAAATACTGGCAAACCAAATTCAACAGCACATTAAAAGGATCATTCACCATGGTCAAGTGGGATTTTTGCCTGGATGCAAGGATGGCTCAATGCTTGCCAATCAATAAATGTGATATACCACATTAAGAGAATAAAGGGAAATATGGTCATATTAATAGTTACAGCAAAACTATTTGACAAAATCTAACCTCCCTTCATGATAAAGACTTTCAAGAAATTAGTTATTAAGGAATATATCTCAACATATTAAAAGTCATATGACAAGCCCAAAGCTAACAACATACTGAGTTATGAATCCTGAAAGCTTTTCTTCTAAGATTCAGAGCAAGACAAGGTTACCAATTCTTGCCACTTCTATTCAGCATGGTACTGGAATTCCTAGCCAGAGCAAATGGGCAAGAAAAATAAATAAAATAAATCCAAATCATAATGGTAAAGCTAAATTTTCTCTGTTTGCAGAGGACATGTTCTTATATCTAGAAAACCCTAAAAATGCCACCTCCAAAAAATGTTAAAACTAATAAATGAATAGAGTAAGCTCCAGGATACAAATTCAACTTACAAAACTCATTTGTGTTTCTATATGCTAACAACAGAAACTATCAGAAAAAGTTTTTAAAAATTCCCATTTACAATAGCACCAAAAATAATAAAATATTTAGGGATAAATTTAACCAAGAATGTGAAAGATCTGTACACTGAAAACTATAAAATATTAATGAAAGAATTTGAAGAAGACACAAATAAACAGAAAGATAGCCCATGTTAATGGATTGAATAAATTAATATTGTTAAAATGTCCATAGTACACAAAGAAATCTACATATTTAATGCAATCTGTGTCAAAATTCCAAGAGTAATTTTCACAGAAAATAGAAAAAGAAATCCTAAAATTTATATGGAAACAAAAAAGACCCAAAATGTCCAAAGTCATCTTGAACACAAAGAGCACAGCTGAAGGCATCATGCTTCATAATTTCAAACTATACTGCAAAGCACAGTAATCAAAGCAGTATGGTAGTAGTATAAAAACAGACATATAGAACAATGAAACAAAATACAGACCTCAGAAATAAATCCATATATTTATAATCAACTGATCTTTGATAAAAGTGGCAGGAATATACATGAGGAAAAGATGTCCTCTACAATAAATTAGTGGGAAACTGAATATTCACAAGCATAAGGAAGAAATTATACCCGTTATCTCATGCTATACACAAAAATTAATTCAAAGCGGTTTAGAGAATTAAATATAAGATCTGGAACTGTAAAATTACTAGAAGAAGATATGGGGGGAAAACCTTCTTGACACTGGTATGGGCAATGTATTTTTAGATATGACCCCAAAAGCACAGGTAACAAAAGAAAAAAAAATAATAATAGTAATAAAAGAAAAATAGATTACATTAAACTATAAAGGTTTGAACAGCAAAGGAAAAATTTACAGAGAGTAAAGACAGTACCTACAAATGGGAAGAAATAGTTGAAAAACATATCTAATATATAAAATATATAATATGCTCAAACAACTGAATAGGAAAAAATAAAATAAATATCCTGATTTTATAAATGGATAAACAACCTGAAAAGACATTTCTCAAAAGAAGACATATAAATGTCAGAGATATATGAAATGGTGCTCAATATCACTGATCGACAAGGAAATGCAGATTAAAAATCACGATGAAATATCACCCCACACTGATTAGCATGTCTATTATCAAGAAGATAAAAGATAAATGTCAAAGATGTGAAGAAAAGAATGGTACCCTTGTACACTCTTGGTGTGAATGTAATATTTGTATTTTCAGGTTTATTTAAGTATTATTTATAATAGCAAATATATGAAAATAATATGTGTCTGTGGACAGATAGATAGAGAACTTACAAAACTCAATAGAAACAAAAAAGCATTCTAATTTAAAAATGCGCAGAGGATCTGAATACACATTTTCCCCAAAGAAGACCTACAAATGGCCAACAGGTACGTGAAAATGTGCTCTACATCACTAATCACTAAATGAAATGTAGTTTAAAACTACAATGAGATCACCTCACACCCGTTAGAATGACTATTAGAATGACTATTATTTTCAAAAAGGCAAGAAATAATAAGTTTTGGTTAGAATGACTATTATTATCAAAAAGACAAGAAATAATAAGTTTTGGTGAGAATGTGGAGAAAAGGAAACTCTTATGCACTACTGTTGGGAAGTTGGTGCAGTCACTATAGAAAATGTTACAGAGGTTTCTCAAACGTTTAAAATTAGAATTATCATATGATCCAGCAATTCCAGTTCAGGGTATTTATGCCAAGGTAATAAAGTCACTATTTCAAAAATATATCCATACTCCTGTCTTCATTGCTGCATTATTTAAAGTAGCCAAGAAGAGAAAACAACCTAAATGCCCATCAATGGATAAATAATTAATGAAAATCCTACATACAAATACACACACACACAGAGGGAGAGACAGACAGTGAATATTATCCAGACATAAAAAAGGCCACCATCATGCTGATGCCAAAACCAGACAAAGATACCACAAATAAAGAAAGAAAGAAAGAAAATTACAGCGCTTCCCTGGTGGCGCAGTGGTTAAGAATCCACCTGCCAATGCAGGGGACACATGTTCAATCCCTGGTCTGGGAAGATCCCACATGCCGTGGAGCAACTAAGCCCGTGCACCACAACTACTGAGGCTGTGCTCTAGAGCCCGTGAGCCACAACTACTGAAGCCCGCGCACCTACAGCCCATGCTCTGCAACAAGAGAAGTCACTGCAATGAGAGGCCTGCACACCATAATGAAGAGTAGCACCTGCTCACTGCAACTAGAGAAAGCCCGCATGCAGCAACGAAGACCCTGCGCAGCCAAAAATAAAAATTAATTAATTAATTAATTAATTAATTATTTAAAAAAAGAAAGAAAGAAAATTACAGGCCAATATCTCTGATGAATATAGACACAAAAATATTCGAAAGAATACTTGCAAAATGAATCCAACTATTCATTAAAAGGAGCATACACCATGGTCAAGTGGGATTTATCCCAGGGATGCAAGGATTTTTCAATATCCATTAACCAATCACTGTGATACACCACATCAGCAAATTGAAGAATAAAACCATATGATCATCTTAATAGATGCAGAAAAACTTTTGAAAAAATTCAACACCAACTTATGATAAAAAAGTCTCCAGAGAGTGGGCATAGAGGAAACATACCTCAACATAATAAAGGCCATATATGACAAACCCACAGCTAACATCATACTCAATGGTGAAAAGCTGAAAGCATTTCCTCTAAGATCAGGAACAAGATCGAAAAAATGGGCAGAAGACCTAAATAGACATTTCTCCAAAGAAGACATACAGATGGAAAAGAGACACATAAAAATATTCACAACATCACTAATTATCGGAGAAATGAAATCAAAACTACAATGAGATATCGCCTCACACCAGTCAGAATGGCCATCATCAAAAAACCTACTAACAATAAATGCTGGAGAGCGTGTGGAAAACAGGGAACCCTCCTACACTACTGGTGGGAATATAAACTGGTACATCCAATGGAGAACAGTATGGAGGTTCCATAAGTAACTTAAAACAGAGCTCTCGTATGATACAGCAACCCCACTCCTGTGCATATATCCAGAGAAAAACATGGTTCAAAAGGGTACATGCAGCACTGTTTACAATAGCCAAGACATGGTAGCAACTGAAATGTCCATCAACAGAAGAATGGATAAAGACAATGTGGTACATATATACAGTGGAATATTACTCAGCCATTAAAAAGAATAAACTAATGCTGTTTACAGCAACGTGGATGGACCTGGAGATTGTCACACTAAGTGAAGTAAGTCAGACAGAGAAAGACAAATATTATATGATATCACTTATATGTGGAATCTAAACACAAAATGATACAAATTAACTAATTTACAAAACAGAAACAGACTCACAGACTTAGAGAATGAACTTATGGTTACCGGGGTGGGGGAGAGGGATAGACTGGGAGTTTGGGATTGACATGTACAGACTGCTACTTTAAAAATAGATAACCAACAAGGACCTACTGTATAGCACAGGGAACGCTGCTCAATATTCTGTAACAACCTAAATGGGAAAAGAACTTGAAAAAGAATAAATACATGTATATGTAGAAGTGAATCACTTTGCTGCACACCTGAAACAAAGACAACATTGTTAATCAACTACACCCCAAGATAAAATGAAAAAAAATTTTTAAAGTGTGAAGTCACAGTAGCTTCCAGGAGATTTCAAGTGATCCTTGTTTAATGAAGTGTTTCCTTCAGTTTGTACTCAGCAGGTTATGAGGTAATTTATTTCATAAGCTTTGCATTTCAGCCATATTTATGACTTTGGGGTGACTTAGCCTTTTTAGTTAATCATGACACTTAGGAATACAACCTTCAATTCCTGTTCTCAATCAAAGCTCATGCTTTGAAGTCTCTTGGTTTGATACAATTAAGCCCATTTTCTCCCCAGAGACACCATTACATGGAAGTGGGTGGGTGGCTGTGGGCCAAAGCTGTCCCCTAGATGCCATCAGTTGGCCAAGCATACGGTTTCCTAGGTCCTACCGATAAGATTAAGAAGAGGTTGTACTGGGAAAACTGGACAGCCACATGCAAAACAATGAAACTAGACCACTATCTCATACCATGTGCAAAAATCAACTCAATATAAATGAAAGACTTGAATATGTTCTGAAACCATAAAAAAGAAGGAAATCATGCCATGTGCAACAACAGGGATGGAATTTGAAGACACTATGCTAAGAAATCAAACAGAGAAAGACAAATACTGTATCATCTCACCTATTATTGGAATCCTTAAAAGTAAAACTGGAATCATAGAACAGACTGGTGATTGCCAGATGCAGGTGGTGTGGGGTGAGCAAAATGGGGAAAAGGGGACAAAGGTATAAACTTCTGGTTGTAAGATAAATAAGTCATAGGGATGCAGTGCATGGCATTGTGACTACTGTTAACAATACTGTATTGTATATTTGAAATTTCTAAGAGAGTTCTTAACATTTTTCATCACAAGCAGCAAAAAAAAATCTAATTATGTGTGGTGATGTATGCTAATTAAACTCGTGGTAATCATTTTGCAATTTATACATATTTCAAACCATTATATTTTATGCCTAAAAGTTATACAATATTATGTCAATTACTTATCAATTTTTAAATATAAATACATTTTCAGAATACTTCAAATATTTACACACAGAAATTTAAAAATTGCCTCTCCAGAGACAGCATATGTGGAACTGTTATACCATTATAGCACAAAATTGATTAATGTAATAGTCATTCTATTCATTTGAAGGGGGGAAATATGGTTAAATTATTACAGGCAATATTTTAAAATTTGATAGAGTTAAACACATTTATTATGAAAGGAAAAGAAAACAAACTGCTAGAATACTGTATATTCCCTGTAATAAAACATTACAGGAGACATGAATCTTCATGGTAAAATTGAGTGCTCTTTAAACACAGATAAACATATCAACGGGCCCCAGACCATCGTTTCTCATTAACATTGTGCTGGCAGACTCAACCAGTGTTCTGTGGGATAAAAACATTACAGCGTGTAATTTTGGAAGTCATGAGCAAGTGCTTTCACTATGGGCAGATGATGTGATGGTCTACATGGCAAATCTAAGGAAAGTAACAGAAAATCTGTTAGAATAGGATATTTCAGCAGAGTTGTGGGGTGTAAGGTCAAGCTATGAAAATCAAATATATTTTCAATTAATTAAAAGATTATTTAACAGCCATATTTAAATGTTTTGAGGATAAACCTCAGAAGAGCTGTGCAAAGCATTATGAAGAAAATTATATTTCTGGGAGTCATAAACATTAAAAAAGTAGAGAGTGGGGCTTCCCTGGTGGTGCAGTGGTTGAGAATCTGCCTGCTAATGCAGGGGACACGGGTTCGAGCCCTGGTCTGGGAAGATCCCACATGCCGCGGAGCAACTAGGCCCGTGAGCCACAACTACTGAGCCTGCGCGTCTGGAGCTTGTGCTCCGCAACAAGAGAGGCCACGATAGTGAGAGGCCCGCGCACAGCAATGAAGAGTGGCCCCCGCTTGCCGCAACTAGAGGAAGCCCTCGCACAGAAACGAAGACCCAACACAGCCAAAAAAATAATAATAAAATAAATAATAATTAAAGGTACTAATAATTAAAAAAAAAAAACAAAAAAACAAAAGTAGAGAGTGACCCAAATCCATATTTAGAAAAAGTGATAATTCTCTCCAAACCAATGTTTGACTCCATCAGTTCCAATCAACTTATCAATGGATTTTTCTGGAAAATGACCAGATTGTTGAAAAATTAACAAAAGTACAGGGCCAAAATTAGCAAAGAAATATTTGAAGAAAAAACAGCATAAGGAACTTACCCTACCATAGACAGTGATCTGTTGTAACAAAATAGTAATGAAAAGAAGGTGATGATGGAATAATAATAACCCTAAGATGAAACAGAATACATAGCCCTTAAACAGACATTCATATATAATAAACACTGAAATATAAGTTGGTTCTTATATTGAATGGATAAAACTTTAATATATCCTTACATCAAATTATTTACATAAATGAAAGCTAGATGGATCAAGTGATAAGAATGAAATTTGAAAACATGAAAACATTCAATAAAAATTTTTAAATAAACACTATGACTTCAGAACAGGGGAGGATTTATTTAGGAAGATACAAAATGCAAACTACAAAGGAGTATATTAATACTCTGACATTAAATTAGTAAATGCTGTCTTGAAACAGTTTAATCTTTAAAACGGAAGGATATATTGTAAATAAACATCATCCAGAACAAAATAAGGTCCAGAATAGTTTAAAAAAGAAAAATTTTATAAAAAATTGAAAATAACTCACAAATAACAGAATTATGACTATGACCGGGCAATTTACAGAGAACTAACTTAAGGTGGTGGGCAATATATTCCACTATAAACACCATCATTAATAATCAAAGAAATGCAAATAAAATCAACCACATATCATATACATATAATTCATAAAAATTTGGACATTAACCAGAAGAGTTGTTGATGTGGGAAAATGGAGACTCTCCTCCAGGTTAGTGTTGGTGGGATGGATTTAATCATTCTGGAAGATAGAAAAAATGGTCTGATGGAGTAAACTTGAAGATGCACAAAAAGATGCAGCAGCAATTCCATTCCTCACATTCTGTTTATAACAACAAAGATATGTGCCTAAAACTATTCACAGCAGCAGCGCTAGTGAAAGGGAAATATTCACCAGTGTATCTATGTAAAGAAACAACAATAAAACACAATGACCTAGAGATACATGTGTCAAGATGGTAACTTTTCAGAAACAAGTATCAGACTGAAAACAAAACATGCAGAATTAGTGTACTGGCACATGCACAAAATAAGCATTAACTGGGGGAAGAGCAGAAGGTGGTAGGGGTGTTGTTTAGTGGTCAAGTAGTGTTCCAACTCATCCCCACATGGAGAAATAGGTATATGGAGGACTTCTGTCTCTGAGACTGTATGACTTTTTGTTTTAATGGCAAGAACATAGATTTTTTAAAATATTATTTTATTGAAGTATAGTTGATTTACAATGTTGTGTTCAATTCTGCTGTATAGCAAAGCAATTCAGTTATGCATACATATACTTTTTCACATTCTTTTCCATTATGGTTTATTACAGGATATTTAATATAGTTCCCCATGCTATACAGTAGGGTCTTGTTGTTTATTCTCTATATATAAAAGTTTGCATCTGCTAATCCCAAACTCCCAATCCATCCCTCCCTCACCCTCTCTCCCCCTTGGCAACCACAAGTCTGTTCTCTATGTCTGTGAATCTCTTTCTATTTCCTAGATAATTTGTGTCATATTTTAGATTCCACATATAAGTGATGTCATATGGTATTTGTCTTTTTCTGACTTACTTCACTTAGTATGCTAATCTCTAGGTCCATCCATGTAGCTGCAAATGGCATTATTTCATTCTTTTCTATGGCTATATACATATACACACACACACACACACACATACACACACACACACACACACACACACACCACATCTTCTTTATCCATTCATCTGTCAATTGACATTTACGTTGTTTCCATGTATTGGCTGCTGTAAATAGTGCTGCTATGAACATAGGGGTGCATGCTTGTATTTATACAAATTATAGTTTTGTCTGGATATATGCCCAGGAGTGGGGTTGCTGTAGAATATGGCAACTCTCTTTTTAGTTTTTTTGAGGATCCGCCATACTGTTTTCCATAGTGGCTGCACCCATTTACATTCCCACCAACAGCGCAAGAGGGTCCCCTTTCTCCACACCCTCTCCTGCATTTGTTATTTGTAGACGTTTTAATGATGTTCCTTCCGACTGGTGAGAGGTGGTATCTTATTGTCCAACTTCCCCAACAACACTTGCTGAAGAGAATATCTTTTCCCCATTGTATATTCTTAGCTCCTTTGTCTAAGATTAATTGGCTATAGGTGTGTGGGTTTACTTCTGGGTTCTGTATTCTGTTCCATTGATCCATATGTTTGTTTTTGTGCCAATACCACACTGTTTTGATTCTTGTAGCTTTGTAGTATTGTCTGAAGTCTGGAAGGGTTATGCCTCCTGCTTTGTTCTATTTCCTCAGTTTGCTTTGACAACTCTGAGTCTTTTATGGTTCCATATAAATTTTAGAATTATTTGTTCTAGTTCTGTAAAAAATGTCATGGATAATTTGATAGGGATCACATTAAATCTGTAGGTTGCTTTCAGTATTATGGCCATTTTAACAATACTAATTCTTCCAATCCAAGAGCATGGGATATCCCTTTCTTTGAATCATCTTCAATTTCCTTTATTAATGTTTTGTAGTTCTCAGCATATAAGTCTTTCACCTACTTGGTGAAGTTTATTCCTAAGCAGTTTATAGTTTGATGTGATTTTAAAGGGGATTGTTTGCTTACATTCCCTTTTTGATATTTCATTGTTAATATAAACAAGTGCAATCTATTTCTGTATGTTAATCTTGTATCCTGCTACCTTGCTGAATTTGTTTATCAGTTCTAGTAGTTTTTGTGTGGAGTCTTTAGAGTTTTCTATATATAATATCATGTAATCTGAATATAATGACAATTTTACCCCTTCCCTTCCACTCTGGATACCTTTTCTTTTTCTTGTCTGATTGCTGTGGCTGGGACTTCCAATACTATGTTGAAGAGAAGTGGTGAGACTGGGCATCCTTGTGCTGTTCCAGATTTTAGTGGGAAGTCTTTCACCTTCTTACCATTGAGTATTACATTGGCTGTGTGTTTGTCATAAATAGCTTTTATTATGTTGGGATATGTTCCCTCTATGCCCACTTTCCTAAGGGTTTTTATCATGAGTAGAGGTTAAATTTTAGGAAATGCTTTTTTTGCATGTCTTGAGATGATCACGTGGATCTTGTCTTTTACTGTTGTTGTTGTTGATGTGGTGTATCACATTGATTTGTGTATGTTGAATCATCCTTGTGACTCTGGGATAAATCCAATGTGGTCATGGTATATAATTTTTTATGTTATTTGATTCAGTTTGTTAATATTTTGTTAGTAGTTTTTGCATCTATATTCATCAGAGATATTGGCCTGTAATTTTATTTATTTATTTATTTATTTATTTATTTATTTATTGGGTAGCATCTCTGTCTGGTTTTGGTATCAGGGTGATGCTGGCTTCATAGAATATCTTTGGGTGTAGTGCTTCTTATTCAATCTTTTGGAAGAGGTGGAAAACAATTTGTATAATTTCTTCTTTGTATGTATGGTAGAATTTCCCTGTGAAGCCGTCTGGTCCTGGACTTTTGTTGGGAGGGAATTTTTTCAATTACAGATTCTACTTCACTTCTAGAGATAGGTCTGTTCAAATTGTCTATTTCTTCTTGGTTGTCGAATTTGTTGCCATATAATTGTTCATAGTATTCTCTTGTGTTTTTCTTGTTGTTGCTGTTATTTCTGTGGTATTGGTTGTAGTTTCTCCTCTTTTATTTCTTATTTTGTTTGAGTTCTCTCTCTTTTCTTCCTGGTGAGCCTGGCCAGAGGTTTGTCAATTCTGTTTACCCCTTCAAAGAACCAGCTCTTGGTTTTATTAATTTTTTTCTATTTTATTTATTTATTTACTCTCTGGTCTTTATTATTTCCTATTAACTTTTGCCATTTTAATTATAATATGTCTTGGTGTAGGTCTGTTAGGGTTCATGTTGTTTAGGACCCTCTGTGTTTCTGTACCTGGATATCTGTTTCTTTCTTTAGGTTTGGGAAGTTTTGATACTTTCTTCAAATACATTTTTGATCCCCTTTTCTCTTTTCTCTCCTTTGGGGATCCCTATTATGTGTAGATTGACATGCTTTATAATATCCCACAGGTCTCATATTGCTTTTATTTATTTCTTTATTTATTTATTTTCATTTGGCTTTCTGTCTGATGTTCTGATTGGGTGATTTTCATTACTCTATTTTCCAGATCATTTATTCACTCTTCTGCATTATTCATTCTGTTATTCTTTGCCTTTAGCTCAGCTTCTGTCTTGACAAATGAGTTTTCTAATTTTTCTCACTTCCTCTTCATACTTTCTTCTTCCTTTTTACAATAATCTGCATTTCTGTTCCTAGCCCTTCTTAATTCCCTCAATATTTTCCTTATCTCTTTTTTGAACTTGGTGTCTATTAGCCTGAATAGGTCTGTTTTATTGTTTGTTCTTTCAGAGAAATTCACTTGATCTTTTAATTGGGAATCCTTCTTCTGCTTCTTCATTTTACTTATATTTCTCTTACTCTATGAGTTTAGGAGAAACAATTATCTACTTTGGTCTCAGAGGGCTGCTTTTATGTGCAAGCATCCCTCTGTAGCCTGTGTGAATTTAATATTTTTGGTATGATGGCTGTTGTTATGCCTGCCACGTCTTTCCTCAGTGCGTGTGGCCATTATCTCCTTGATAGGGGGTGTGACTGGTGGTGTGGTGACCAGTGCCTGCACTGGATATTGTATGGGGCTTCCTCTTTGCTCGGTGGTTGTCACAGCTCTGTCAGGGGCAGGGTCTGCTCCCTAGTTGTTGGAGTAGAAGACCCCAGATTCATTTCTAAGCTGCAGTGTGAGGTAGGTTTTATTGGAGTACTCCTGCTGGGAGAGGGGCCACTGAGTATTCCTCCTCTGGAGCTGTCCACCAGGGAGTGTGCTCTGTGGCATCACCTGTCACCCACTGTGTGGGCTCACAATGTACACTGTTGTTGGCATTGCCCTTGGTCTCACCTCAACTGTGGGAATGCAGGCAATAGGCCCTGGTGTCCCTCAGGTGCACTGCTCACAAAGCAACCCATGCAGATCCATAGGGGCTGATCCACTGAAGTCAGGTACCAGGACTGCAGTAGCTGCACACCTGGACCCACCATGGAAGCAATGAAAGCAGGCCACACCCCAGCCCAGCCCAGCCTCCATGTGCCTGTTCCCACAAGGCCCACAGCTGCTAAGGCCAGACCCATTCCAGCCATGAGAGCATCCACTGTCCACTGAGATGCCCCACAGGCACTGAGTTTACAAAGTCAGTGCAGTGGTGTAGATCCATGGATTGCACAGCCGCAGGGAGCAGGCTTAGGTTTCAGCCCTGCTTTCTAGGGTGCACGGTCCCTGGAGATCAGCTCCGATTTCAGCCCCGCCTCCACACATGGAGAATCTGCTGGCTGGTGCTTGCGCTCTCCCAGAGCTCACAGGGGTGGCACCAAGAAAGAGGCTGCTATGGTGGCCAACATCTCCCTTCATTCCCCTCGACAGTGGTGCTTTACTTCTATGGCAGGCCCAGGCTTCTTCTGCGTACACACCTGTTTGTGGCTGTACCACACTCCAGACCCTTCAGGCTGTCTTCAGGCAGCCAACCACAGTTCTCTCCTCCACTCTGTCCTCTGAAACCCAAGTTTTGGCATCTAGCCCCTGCATGTACCAGCAGGCTTTCTTCTTAGGCTGGGAACTGCAGCGAGGTAGCACAGATCCTCTGTGCCAGTCTCTCTCTGTCTTGCCTGCTGCAAACTTGCCGCTGTCTTCTCCTTCAAGCCTCTGAAACTCCCTTTCTGTCCCAGCTGATCTCCCTGCCAGTGAAGGGGCTTCCCAGGGGAAGGAACCTTTCCTCTTTCACAGTTTCCTCCCAGGGGTGCAGGTCCTGTCTGGTTTCCTTCTCTTTTTTTTTTTTTCTTTCATCATATCTGGTTACGTGGAGATCATTCTTGCACTTCTGAGAACGTGAGATCTTCTGCTAGTGTTCAGTAGGTATTCTGTGAGGACTGTTTCACATGTAGATGTATTCTTTCTGTATTTGTGGGAGGAGATGAGTTCCATGTCCTTCTATTCCACTGTCTTCATTTGATGTCTATGACATTTTTGCCTTTTATCTTCTACTTCAGGAAATCAAATGATCAATGCCTAAATGAGACTGACAGAGGCCCAAGGACACAGCAAATATCAAGGTTATTACAGAAACATCAGCCCCATAGAATCCCTGAAGCCCAGAACCTGAAGAAGCAAAAGAGGGGACAAACTGCCTTTAAAAAGACATTAGTCATGTATACTCCCTGCAAGACTGTATCAAAGGGCTTGTTTCCACTGATTTTGACAAGAGGTACTACAAAGGCAGTTTAAATTTCCAGTATAATAGGGAAAAAAACTATTACGTTGGCATTCTAATGTATTTTCCCCTGAACATCATTGAAGCTGAGTGCCTCTTCATATGTAAAATTATCATTTTTAGTTCTTTTACAGTGATATTTAATTTCATATGTTCAAAATATTTTTATTTGTTCACTTCTATTTTTTCTCTTCATTGAGACTCAATTCAAATATAATTTATATATATGTTATCTTCTCCCACGGCATTCTTGCAAGCCAATTACTGTCGACACAGTCCATAAAAAAGCTGTCAAGAAACTTGTTTTCACAGGTCACCTACCACTCAAGACACCTGATATGAGGGCATCTGCCATGCACAGCCTTACATCAAGTGCTCTGTACTGAGCTCTTTGCTCTAAACTTGTGGACATCATTATTCCCTCACAACCTGTACCCAAGTACATTGGCCAGTGCTCAAACATCATTGCCAAGCCAACAGACCACAGGCTTTGTATTTTCTGCTATGATGTTCCAGAGCTTGCCACCAAGACATTTGGTCTGGACCATGTCCTCAATCACAAGGTGCAACTCAAGTGACTTGAAGTAGACTCATTGCCCAGACCATAGCCTGTCAAACATAAACTGGGCCAAGACTCCAAGCTCCAGCACCAGGCAAAAGACCTGCCCAGGGCTCCATCCAGACTTGCTAGAACCTCCCCTACACCCTATGCCACCCCCCCAAAAAAAAAGTAAGACTCACTCAGGTCCTTTTTATCCTCTGAGGATACCCAGAGACCTGACCTGTTGAGTTGTCCATAGTCTCCATCCTCTTCCCAGTACAACTGGACGTGGATACAAACAGGCACACCAGATGACCATGAGGAAATCTGCACCACTGCTAAGCACTGACCCCCAGCCTCACCTCACCTCACCTCACCTCACCTGAGCCCAATCCAGGCCTGCACTGTCCTCCAGCCCCCAACATGTATGCATGTCCCAGACCAACCCCTCAGAGCTGCTCTCATGAGATGGGACAGGGGATGGGGCACTGGGTCCAGGTTCAGAACGACCCTTGCATTTCGTCCTCCTGAGAAGCGTCCCCTGCAAGTCGTAGGTCTCACATCCTGGAGGAATCTGAGTGACACTGACGCACGTCCCAGTCCATGTTCTCCTTGCGGACCTCCTGGTCTCTTCTGAGGAGAGTGACCCCCCCACACACACACACACCTGGCAGAGAAGCCTCAGCCTCCAGGCTAACATGTCTTGGACGTGACTACCGAAGTAGGAGAGAGAAGAAAAGAGCAGACTTTGTCTCAGGAATCAGCACTCCCCCAGCTGTGGGATACGTAAGAATATCGGAACACCAAATAATACTGAGGGTTTCACAGCCCACTTCATGTAACGTTATAAATTACGTAACTTTAACTTACGCTTTAAAAGGAGATTACCAAATTGTCATATAAAGTATTTAGTAAATTAGAAAATTTTTAATTGTTTGCTAATCCTTTCACAGTGTATAAATCACTATGCTGTACAGCTCCAACTTCTACAGTACTGTATGTCGATTATATCTCAATAAAACTGAGAGGAAAATATTAGTAAATTAATAAGAAACTGAGTCAACACATTGGAAAATATAAAGCTATGTCAGTAGGAAAGCTATTAATTAATTTAAATTATTTGTATTCCATGAGCAAGTGACTGGAATTTGGGAAACTCTGGATAAAATAGACACCTATGGGGATGAAAAGGTCTGTACTTTTTAAGCGTAGACTTTCCTGAAACTAGAATTTTTGTCTCTGAAAGGGAGTTGAACTGATAACCATAATGGAGGATACTGTCTTCATTTTATATGCTTTATTTATTAAAAATCACTTGAAATGACATTTGGTTAGTTTCTTCATGATTAGATCCTCCCAATGTGATATGTTGTACAAATATTCTCACTTCCAATCATCTTTTATAATTTTTTTCTTTTTTTTGTCACCAGGTTTTATTGAGTGTAAAAGAGGACCTTCACAGTCTCAGTGTAGTCTATGTCCCTGAACTGTGTTCAGATTTCAGACCTTAGGCATAACTCTGGCCTCCTGGTCAGAAAGTGCATTTTAACAGTATTTTCATGTGACTTACATGCACTTTTTTTTTTTTAACTAAGTAGGGCAAGTGTACTTATTCTCAGTTTGATAGCATTTTGAATAAGCTATCCTTTAAAAATCTTTTAAAAATAATGATGCCCAGAAATACTAATTTACTGAATCCTTTTAAGTCCTGGGCATGGGAATTTTTAAATGTTTTCCAAGTAATAATGATGTAAAGCAAAGAGAACTCCTGGAGGTGAAGAACAAGAGCTGTCGCTCCCTGATTTCTTCTTGTCTTTTTCCAGCATGGGAAGAAACTCTGACCTGGGTCAAGAAACTGTGGGTGTTTTATAGAGAGTGGGGTTCTGTTAGGAGGGGCAAAGGACCTAATCATTTTTCCATGTGAGAATCTATCACATGGAAGTGTCTCTCTCTCTCTTTAGGACTTCTTCTCAATGAATGAAGAATGGGAGACTTCAAGTGGCCTCCTAGTTGAGGCCTCAAGACCAATGAAAAGCAAAGTAAAGGAAGCTCAGGGTGAGTTACTCACTTTGACTTGAATATACTTCAGTAAGGAGTTACATCAGCATTATGATTGAATGAGATGTGCCTCATCATACCCCCTTTTAACGACAACTTGGCTTCACTCACAGACCAAAGTGTCTTTGTGGGCACTGTGGAATCCAGCACCATATATCAAGGGGAACATGAGGAGTCTCACCCACCCATGCACAGGGTATTAGGCACAGAGAACTCAGTCCCAGCTGTGAAACTTGCGGTCATATTAACTGACTCCACACCCTCTTGGCTACAGCCTAGGGGTACCTGGAAAATCCTGTTTTAATCCATCTCTCATGAACAAAAGAGCCTTTGTGGATATTCAGGTTTCTTGTAGAGAAGTACTAGCACAATACTGGGGGAAAAAATATGTGTGAGTTTGGATGAATTGAACAAAGTAAAAGGAATAGTTTCACTTTATCAACATCATGCCTCCCCCAATACTGAACAACTTAGGGCCAAGAGGGCTCTTCCTGGCCCATGATTTCCCCTGCAGAGGCAAGTGAGAGCATGTGAGTGAACATGTGGCTTCTCCAACTGTGTGGGGTGCTGCCCAAAAGGCCCACTGATTTCTTGCCCCATCCAGAGTGCTGGATTAGGAGGTGCATGACTGGGGGTGGGTGGGAAGAGGTAGCAGGTAGAAAGGCATTGATGTGCTGCAGATTCTACCTGCTATATCACAGACTCCATCAAGAAGTCCATCCATGAGCGAATAGGGGTGCCTCACCCATGGATCCTCCCAGCTGACTGATGGGCACCCTCAGTGCTCTGCACACCTTACCAACACAAATCCCCACACTGTGGCCAGTTCACCATGTGTGCTACCAACCAAGGCAGTGAGGGCAAGCTTTGGCAGACAGCCTGAGAAAACACACAGAAGGCTGAATCACATCTGTAGGCCAGAGACAGACCATAACTTTCTACATTAGCACTACCCTTATGAGAAGAAAAGGGGCTCTATCAGCACCCAGTGTATTGTGTTGCAAGATCAAAATACAGCAAATAAGCTCAAGAATTCTGCCAAAAGATGAAATAAGAAGTGTGAAACAGTTTTATCCATAGAAGGTCTGAGAAAGCCTCAGAATTCCTACATCCAGAGGGCTGACAGAAGGTGTTTCTCTCCTGAAGACAATTAGTAAATGCTGGAGTAGATGGCTGCTACTTCAAAAGTGATGACAGCAGCACAGGATGCCAGGAGCATTAAAAACACCCAAGTAAGATAACACAACTAAAGGATTACAAAAGGCTTCCAGTTATTAATCCCAAAGATTTTGAAACCTGCAATCTACGTAACAAATAATTCAAAAACACTGTTATAAAAAACCAAAGACAATTCAATGAAATCAGAAAAAACATGAAGAAAACAAAAATAGACAAAAACTGTAAAAAAAAAAAAAAAAAAAAAAAAAAAGAACCAAAAACATCCTGGAGCTGAAATGAAAAGTGCAATAGAGAAATCTATAGCTACAATAGCTTTTAAAATACTATGCCGAATTGGGGACCTCCCTGGTGGCGCAGTGTTTAAGGATCTCCCTGCCAGTGCAGGGGACATGGGTTCGATCCCTGGTCTGGGAAGATCCCACATGCCACGGAGCAACTAAGCTTGTGTGCCACAACTACTGAGCCTGCGCTCTAGAGCCCACGAGCCACAACTACTGAGCCATCGTGCCACAACTACAGAAGCCCACGCACCTAGAGCCCATGCTCCACAACAAGAGAAACCACCACAATGAGAAGCACACGCACCGCAAAGAAGAGTAGCCCCCGCTTGCTGCAACTAGAGAAAGCCTGTGCACAGCAACGAAAACCCAACACAGCCAAAAATAAATAAATAAAATAAACAATTTTTTTTAATGCTGAATAAAATGAAGTATATTGTGACATTAAAAATATAAAGGGAGAATTAAAAATGGAACATTTGTAGGCCTACAAAGATAAGTTTCTATCAGCATAAAACGGACTGTTTTAACTATGAGATATTTTATGTATGCCTCATGTTAACCCCAAAGCAAACATTTTTAGTAGAATCACAAACACTAAAAAAGGAAACAGAGCATACCAACATGGTAAACCACCAACTACAAACGTAGACAGAACCAGAGGGGAAAAAAGAAACAGTGGAGATATAAAAGAATCAGAAAGCAATTAATAAGATGGCAATAATAAGTCCTTACATATCAAAATTCACTCTAAAGGTAAATGGATTTAATTCACAAATTAAAGCCACAGAGTAGCTGGATGTATAAAATATATATAAGGCACAATTATACTCTGAATATAAGATACTCATTTCAGCTTTAAGACACACATATACTCAAAATAAAGAGAGAGAATATTATATTCCATGCAAGTGGAAGCCAAATAACGTGGGGGTAGCCATACTTATATCAGACAAAACAGACTTGAGGGTTTCGCTGGGGGTGCAGTGGTTGAGAGTCTGCCTGCCAATGCAGGGGACGCAGTTTGAGCCTTGGTCTGGGAAGATCCCACAGGTTGCAGAGCCGCTGGGCCTGTGTTCCACAGCTGCTGGGCTTGCACTCTAGAGCCCACAAACCACAGTTGCTGAGCCCACGTGCCACAACTGCTGAGGCCTGCCACCTAGAGCCTGTGCTCTGCAACGCCCCACTCACAGCAACTGGAGGGGCCCAAGTGCAGCAACGAAGACCCAATGCAGCCAAAAATAAATAAAATAAATAAATAAAAATTTTAAAAAAACAGACTTTAAGCCAAGAACAATATCAAGACACATAGAAAGTCATAATATAATGATACAAAGGTCAATATATCAAGAAGATATAACAATTGTAAATATATACACACGCAATATCAGAGTACCTAAATATATTAAGCAAATGCTGACAGACCTGAAGGGAGAAATAGGCAATACAATAATAATAGGAAACTTCAATACTCCTTTCTCAGCAATGGATAGATCATCCATATAGTAAATCAATAAAAAAACACTGGTCTATATGTTACACACAATGGACTTAACAGGCATATATAGAATATTCCATCCAGCAACTTGTTCTCAAGTGCACGTGGAACATACTCGAGGATAGATCATGTGGTAAAATGCAATGACGTCTTAGCAAATTTAAGATCAAAACCATACCAACTATCTGAACACAATGATATAAACCTAGAAATCAACAAGAGGATATCTGGAAAATCTACAAAGATGGGAAAACTACACATTACACGTCCAAAAAAGTCAATGAGTCAAAAAGAAATCAAAAGGAAAAATTTTTTTAAACCTCAAAACAAATGATAATGGAAACACAACTTACGAAATCTTATGAGATGCTGCAAAAGCAGTCCAGAAAGGAAAGTGTATAGCAATCAGTACAAAAGGCAAGAAATTAGTAAGTGCCTAAATAATCTAACCCTATAACTCAAGGAACTAGAAAAAAAAGAAATTGATCCCAAAGTCAGCAGTGGGAAGAATATAATAAAGACTAGAGTGGAAATAAACAAAATAGATACAAGAAAATCAATAGAAAGGATCAGCAAACTAAAAGCTGGATTTTCAAAAACATAAAACTCACAAACTTTTAGCTAGACTAGGAAAAAAGAGAGAAGACTCAAAATTAGAAATGCAAGAGGAGACATGACCACTGGTACTACAGAAATACATAGGATCATAAGAGACTACTATGAACAATTATATGCCAACAAATTAGATATGCTACAAGAAACTGGTAATTCCTAGAAACACACTACCTACCAAAATTGAATCAGGAAGAAACAGAAAATGTAAACAAACCAATAACAAGGGATTGATTCAGTAATCAAAACACTCCCAACACAGAAAACTCAAGGACCAGATGACTTTACTGGTTAATTCTACCAAGACTATGAAGAATTAACACCAGTAATTGTCAAACTCTTCCAAAAAAAAACTGAAGAGAAAGGAATACTTCCAAACTTGTTCTATCAGGCCAGAATTTTCATGACACCAAAGCCAGGTGAAGACTCTGTAAGAAAAGAAAACTACAGGCCAATAAAACTGATTAATATAGATGCCAAAATTCTGAATATTAGCAAATCAATTTCAACAATACATTAAAAGGACTATACCCTGTGACCAAGTGGGATTTATTGCTGGGATGTAAGAATGGTTCAACATACACGAATAAATATGAGAGATACATCACAGTAATAGAGTAAAAATAAAAATCACACTATCATTTCATTAGATGCAGAAAAAGCATTGGACAAAATGCATCTTTCTATGATTAAAAACTGAACACATTGAGGATAGGGGGAACATACCTCAACATAATTAAGGCCATATGTAACAAGCCCACAGCTAACATCACACTCAGTGGTAAAAAGGTAAAAGCTATTCCTCTAAGATCAAGAACAAGACAATGATGCCCACTTAATCACTCTTATTCAGTATAGTACTGCAAATATTGATATTAGCTGGAGCAATTAGGCAAGACAAAGAAAGGCATCTAATTAAGAAAGGAAAAACTAAAATTGTCATTATTTGAAGATGACATGATTTTCTACATAAAAAATCCTAAGGAATCAACAAAAAAGTTGTAACTAATCAACAAAGTAGGCAAAATTGCACTGTATAAAATCAACATACATAATCAGTTGTATTTCTATACACAAATAGTAAAACATCTCTCTGAAAAAATAAAGAAAACTATCTAATTTAAAATAGCATCAAAAATAATAAAACACTTAGGAATAAATTTAACAAAGCTGTGAAACGTCTCTGCATTGAACACTACAAGACATTCATAAAATAAATTGAAGACTCTAACAAATGGGAAGATACCCTATGCTCATAGATTGGAGGAATTTCTAAGATTAAAAAGTCCTTAGTTCAACACCATCTGTAGATTCAAAGAAACTACTCTCAAAAATCCAATGACATTCTCCACAGAAATTGAAAAATCAATTCTAACTTTCTACTGAACCAAAAAAGAACTGAATAGCCAAAACAATTCTGAGAAAGAAGAAAACCAGAGTCATCACAGTTCCTAATTTCAAACTCTACTACAATTTATACTATTTAAAACAGTATGGCACTGGCATCAAAATAGACACCCAGACCAAAGAGACAGAATAAAGAGCCCAGAGTTAAACTCCCACATATAAGGTTAACTAATTTTTGACAAGGTAGCCAAGAACAACCATGGGGAAATAATAATGTCCTCAAAAACTAGTGTTGGAAAACCTGGATAAACACAAGGAAAAAATAAATTTGTACCCCTATCTTAACCATTCAAAGAATTAACTCAAGATGGATCAAAGACTTGAACCTAAGACCTGATACTATAAAAGTCCTTAAAGAAAGTAAGGAACTCCCTTACATTTGTTTTGATGATGATTTTTTAAAAATAAGACACCAAAAGCACACACACACACACACAAAAAAAACAAAAGCAAAAGTCAACAACTGAGAATAAATCAAACTTAAAATCTTCCGTACAACAAATAAAAAAATCAACAAAATGAAAAGTCAACCTACTAAATGGGAAAAAACTGTAAACCCTATATTGGATAAGGGACACATAATTAAAATACATTTTAAAAACCTCATAAAACACACATGAAACCAAACAATCCAACATATGAATGGGCAAAGGAAAAATTTTTTTTTCAAAAAGACATATAGATGAGCGACAGATATATGAAAATGTGGTCATCATGACAAATCATAAGAACAATGGAAATCAAAACCACAATAAGGTATTACCTCACATCTGTTAGAATGGCTATCACCAAAATGACAAGAGATAATGAGCGTTGGTGAGGATTTGGGCAAAAGGGAACACTTGTGAACTGTTAATGGGGATATACTTTGTGCAGCAACTATGGAAAACAATATGAAGTTTTCTCAAAACTTTAAAAATACATATACTATATGATCCAGCAATTCCACTTCTGGGTATTTATCCAAAGAAAATAAAAGCATTAACTTGAAAAGATATATGCACGCCCCATGTTTATTGCAGCATTATCCACAATAGCCAAGATGTGGAATCAGCCTAAGTTCCTATCAACTGATGAATGGATAAGACAGATGTGATGTCTATATTTATATATTTATCTATATTTACATACACACAATGTATATTATCAGTCATTAGAAAAAAGGAAATTCTACCATTTTCAACATTGGCTAACTTGGGTAAATTATGTTGAGATAAGTCAAAAAGAGAAAGAAAAATACTATGTAATATCACCTATACATAAAATTTTTAAAAAAGCCAAACTCATAAAAACAAGGAGTAGAATGTTGGTTACCAGGGGCTGGGGTGTGGAGAATAGGAGAGATGTTGTTTAAGGATACAAACTTTTAACTAATAGTAAGTAATTCTTAAAGATCTGATGCACAGTACAGAGAATATAGACAATGGTATTTTCTTATAATCATCAAACTTGCTAAAAGACTAGAACTTAATTTTTCTAAACACAATAAAGAAATAATAAAGATAACTACTGCTACAATGACAATCATAGTATAATATGTAAATGTATCAAATCACCATGTTGTACACCTTAAATTCAAATAATATTATATGATAAATATAAGAAAAAAAGGAATGCCAGAAGTATCATCAATATCAAAACAGGTCAAGCAGAAGAAATTTTCTGTGAGTTAGAAGACAGTAAGCTGAAAATATCCACTCAGAGGAGAAAAAAGAGAAAAAGAGGGAAGAATGACTATGTGATCTATAGGATAAAATCAAAAGAAACATTCTGTGAATTATGGAGTTTTAGAAGGAAAAGATAGAGACAGAAGGCTTATTTAAAGAAACAGTAGCTGAGAAGTTTCCAAATCCGGGGAGAGATTTGGATATCCAAGTTCATCAGTTCATAGGGCACCAGACACACTCAACTCAAAAAAATATCTTCTCCAAAACACAGTAGGGTAAAACTGTCAACTGTCAAAAACAAAGAATTTTAAAAGCAGCAAGAGGAGAGAAACTTATAATTTAGAAGAGAACTCTCATAAGGTTATCTGTTGATTTCTCAGCAGAAATCTCACAGGCCAGGAGACAGTGGGATGATAGATTCAAATTGTTCAATAAGAAATGCCAACCAAGAATACCTTCTCCATCATAATTGTCCCTCTAAAATGGAGAGATTAAAAACTCTTTCCAAAAAAAAAGAAAAAAGAAAAAAAGCTGAGGGAGTGCATCATCACTAGATCTGCCTTAAAAGAAATTCTAAGAGTTCCTCAAGCTAAAATAAAATAAAATAAGTAGTACAATGAAAACATAAGAATACACAATAGATTTGTAAACATAAGTATATAATTAAGGCAGGAATACTTAAATAGCGTGATATGGTGGTGTGTTAACCAGTTAACTTTAGTATAAAGGTTAAAGTATGTGATTATTAAAATAACTGCAGCAATAATCATTTTAATGTATAAACAATACACAAAGAGGTAAATTGTACACCATATCCAAAAATTCATGGAAGGAAGTAAAAGCGTAGTTTCGTGTTTGTGTGATGGAGTTAACTTGTTATCAACATAAAATAGACTGTTGTATCTACAAGATGTTTTCCGTGAACCTCATGGAACCACAAAGCAAAAACATATAGTAGATTCAAAAAATAAAAAGACAAAGAAATCATAATATCTCTAATTGACAAAGAAAGGCAGCAAAAGAGGAAGAAATAAACAAGAAAACAGCAAAACATCCAGAAAACAATAAGGTGGCACTGGTTAGTCCTTACTTATCAATAATTACTGTAAACATTAATATATTAAATTCCTCAGTCAAAAGTCACAGAGTGGCTAGACAGATAAAAATCCATGATCAAACTATAAGCAGCCAATCAGAGACTCACTTCAGTGTTAAAAACACAAATAGGCTCAAAGTGAAGCTCTGGAACAAGATATTCCGTACAAGTGGAAACCAAAATAAAGCAGTGGTAGCTACAGCTGTACAAGACAAAAAAAAAAAAAAAAGCCAAAAGCTGCAACAACAACAACCAAAATAAGGTCATTATCTAATAACACTGTCAATTCATCAAGAAGACAATCATAAAGAAATACACCTTAACAGCGGAGGACTTGAATATGTTAAGCAAATACTAACAGATTTGAAGTTAGAAACAGACAATACAAAAAAGGGTAGGGATCTCTCATGCCCAACGTTCAACAATGAATCCAGAAAGAAAATCAATGAGGAAGCACTGAACTTGAATTATATATTAGACCAAATGGACTTAACAGACAAAAACAGAACGGTCCATCAAACAGGGGCAGAACACATATCCTTCTCAAGTGCACATTGAACATTCTCCAGGACAGATCATGTGATGGGTCACTAAACAAGTCTTAGCAAATTTAAGATGACTGATATCATACTAAGTACTTTTTTCAACCACAATGTTAAGAAATGAGAAATGAACAACAGGAAGAATCTGGAAAATTTACAAACATGTGGAAATTAAACAACATGATCTTAAAGAACCAATGGGTTACAGAAAAAATTTTAAAATAAAAAAAAAAAGACAGAACCATGAAGAAATAAAACAATCTGAACAGACCAAATTACTATTAAGGAGATTGAATCAGTTCTCAAAAACCTCTCCGGCAAAAAATACCAGGACTAGATTGCTTCATTGGTGAATTCTACCAAACTTTTAAAGAAGAATTAATACAATTTATTTTTAATTAGGTGAATCTTATAAATCTATTTGTGGGTAATACATTTTGTATTTTATAAATACACTAGGAGAGATATACACACCATGATATAAAATAAGTTAGAGCTATTGGTTTTGAATCCTTGATTTAGAAAATAAAGAAAATAATTATCATTTGAGTTCATCTACATTTCAGAAATTTAACACAACTGAGCATATATTAACAATATGATTCTTGTAAACTTTTTTGAAAATACAAAGAAGTAATAAAGAAGAGTATGTCTATTGCATGAGGATGGAGTATAATGGAAACTTACAAGAACAAGGCTTGACCAATTACAACCTCCACTTGAAAAGCCAATGTCTTTAATAAACAAAGGTGAAAATGTTCATTTTCCAAAGGAAACTGCAAGCAAAGGAAAACTAAGAAGAAATGGGAGTTTCCAGATTTACTGTTGTGGTTTATGCACATTTCTCTGTGAATCACACCAAACCCTTACTAAAGATAAAAGAAATATATGAACATCATAGAGGAATCTTGCAGAAAGCACCTGAACCAGTGAACATCAGGTGTATTGGGACAAATGACTATCAGGTGACTGAAGCTCACAAGACATTATCACTGCTGTGGTATTCTCAGTGAAAATACATAAGAAAATCATAATCTAAAACTATCATGAAAAAAATGTCAGTTTTATGCAAATTTCAGTCCACACACACCTCCCATGCTCCCTGACTCAACTGTGTATTTAAATATTCTTTCTTATCAATACAGAGAGCAAGTCTCTCCTAATTACTTTTTTTTCCCAGAACTCTGAGTGATCTGGACCACTAATGTCATCCCATTTAAAAGTGCATTCTCTTAATCCCAAGTTGTTGCATTCAGATGTACATTAATCATTTCACTTTCCCCTTCTTCACTAATAGTTCAACATCCGAAATTATCCCATAGGGAATTTTGCATATTAATGCCTTCCCATGTTGATCTTTCACAAAGGGAATCATTTCAATAACTGAATGTCATTAATTCATGGTAAGAATTCTCCATGCTCTGTAGGGAGCCTGGATGCAGACAATGGGGAAAAGACTGGAACACAAGGGAGAAGTATTCTAAAGAGCTGACTTTGACTATCACAAGAAGGAAAAAAATAAGTAGTTAAAAGCAACCTTGCTAAGCATGCACATAAGAAGTAGAGAATTAAAGATTTGTAGGTTCTCAATCCATGACATTTCAGGAGGAAAAACAGACAGACGGCCTCTGACCCAGGACAGGACATTTACCTGAGACGCTGCTATTTCCGACTCTCCTTCCTCCTGCTCTGGGTCCTTTTCTCATCAATATCGTGTTGAGGCACCACATCAGCATCTTGAAAATATGCCTTCAACACCGTCAGCACAGCTCCTTCACCTCTTCCCGCAACACCAACAGGCAAAAGGTGTTGACCTTGAAACGCTGACAGGGCAACCTTTCAAAGAAGAGATTCAGGAACAATGAGCTCCTGCATGGAGAACAAACTTGTTATTTTTTTCCTGCCGACACATGTTCTCCTCTCACACGGATGCTCAGAAACCCTGCTACGGCACAGAGTAAGCGGGCTACACTGCCTTGCCCCTTCCAATCCCGTGTAGAGCAGACACCGATGCCTCCCCAAAGGAAAAAGGACCAAAGACTGGAAGCAACTCTCACCAATGTACCCAGCAGCCCTCGGGGTTCAACCTGGCCTAAACTTAGAATCACCTGGAGTTAAAACAACACGGACGCTCCCACCCAGATCACTAGACAGACGCTGTGGGGAGGGCACAGGTGATGGTATTTCTAAATACTCATCATGAAGTACTAATGGGAAACTGCATGGGAACCAGGTAGCAAACATTTCTTCTGCAGCTTCAAAGAGCGTACAAATTCGGGGGGAATCAGGGCCCCACTCTAAGTTATGATCCTCCTGTGGCAGATGAAATGGCATCTTTAACAAGTTTTTTGTTGGAGCAGGTGTTACTCCCTCAGACCCATATTCAGCAGCACTGAGCTAGAGCTATCAGGCATAGCACACCTGAGACCACTGAGTAGTGTGAAGGCTTTAGGTAAGAACTCCCAGAAGTGCAGGTTCCCTGGGCCTGATTCCTAGCGGCTGAGCTTCTCTTGGAATAGGTGTGGCCTTGCTGTTGCCTAGGGTAGATGCTGCTGGGTTGGTGGAAATCACGTGGTGGGTTTAGGGATGTGTGAGGGGTCACACTTAGAAATCTACCCAAAGGCACCCTTAGTCCTCAGGTCCTCTAGCCCCCTCTCCTCTCAGGGCCCACTTGACCCACAGGACTCCCCGGGGGCAGAGCATGACCACCTGTTCTCAGGTGAGCTGAGACTCCACACCCCAAAAGATCCACAGCATGAAGTTGTTTACATCACAGATCTGTTTGAAAATAAACCAAAGGCAGCAATGAAGGGTGGATTAACATTTTGGGTTGGGAATGGACAGAAGTCTTTGAAAATGATGTCATGAATGCATATTTGATGATTAACAAAGGAAGTCATGATCTATGCTAAGTAATAAACCACATTATAACTGAATTAGCAGATCAGAATTTTTTTCATCATCGTGTGTTTGTCTATGTGTGTGTCTTGTAAATTGTGGTGCCACCGTTTGTCCTCCCCATCCCCCCGTACGTATTTATACTTCCTCACATTTTTTAAAGTGCATTGATTAAGGTAAAAATTAGAGAAAAGCATATCTACTTTTTCAAATATTCTTTGAGAATTCTGAATCTTTTAAAAATTTTATTTAAAAATTTCTTTTTAATTTTTATACAACTTTAAAGGTTAACTTCATTTACATTTATTATAAAATATGCTTATTTTCCCCATGTTTTACAATACATCTTTAAGCCTATCTTACACCCAATAGTTTGTACTCCCTACTCCCCAATTCCTGTATTGCCCCTCTCCCTTCCCCACTGGTAAACACTAGTTTGTTCTGTATATCTATGAGTATTGTTATATGTACTAGTTTGTTGTATTTTTTAGATTCTACATATAAGTGATATCATACAGTATTTGACTTTCTCTGTCTGAGTTACTTCGCTTAGCATAATGCCCTGCAAGTCTGCAAATGGTAAAATTTCAATTTTTCGTGGCTGAGTAGTATTGCACTGTGTGCATGTGTGTGTGTGTGTGTGTATATATATATCTCTCTCTCTCACATTTTTTTAATTTTTATTTTATATTGGAGTATAGTTAATTGACAATGTTGTATTAGTTTCAGGTGTACAGTACAGCCAAGTGGTTCAGATATAAATATATATGTACTTTGTCAAATTCTTTTCCCATTTACATTATTACAGAATATTGAGTAGAGTTCCCTGTGCTATACAGTAGGTCCTTGTTGGTTATCTATTTTAAATATGTGGATATGTCAATCCCAAACTCTCAATTTATCCCCCCCCCCAACCTTGCCCTTTTGGTAACCATAAATTTGTTTTCGAAGTCTGTGAGTCTGTTTCGTAAATAAGTTCATTTGTATCATTTTTTTTAGATTCCACATATAAGTGATATCATATGATATTTGTCTTTCTCTGTCTGACTTACTTCACTTAGTATGATAATCTCCAGGTCCATCCATGTTGCTTCAAATAGCATTATTTCATTGGTTTTAATGGCTAAGTAATATTCCATTGTATATATGTACATATGTACCACATCTTCTGTATCCATTCATTTGTTGATGGACATTTAGGTTGCATCCATGTCTCGCCTATTGTAAATAGTGCTTCTGTGAACATTGTGGTGCATACATCTTTTCGAGTTTTCTCTGGATATATGCCCAGGAGTTGGATTGTTGGATCATATGGTAGTTCTATTTTTCGTTTTTAAAGGAACCTCCATGCTGTTCTTCATAGTGATTGTACCAATTTACTTTCCCACCAACAGCATAGCAGGGTTTCGTTTCCTTCCACCCCTTCACTAACATTTCTTTGTAGACTTTTTGATGATGGCAATTCTGACTGATGTGAGGTAAAACCTCATTGCAGTTTGTTTATTTATTTATGTATTTATGTATTTATTTATTTATTTATTTTTGGCTGCGTTGGGTCTTTGTTGCTGCACACAGGCTTTCTCTAGTTGCGGTGAGTGGGAGCACGGGCTCTAAGCGTGCAGGCTTCAGTAGTTGTGGCATGTGGGCTCAGTAGTTGTGGCTCATGGGCTCGAGAGCGCAGGCTCAGTAGTTGTGGCACATGGGCTTAGTTGCTCCACAACATGTGGGGTCTTCCCAGACCAGGGATTGAACCCCTGTCCCGTGCATTGGCAGGTGGATTCTTAACCACTGCGCCACTGGGGAAACCCAATCACTGCAGTTTAGATTTGCATTTCTCTAATAATTTTTCAACATTGATGTACCTTGGGTAAATTATGCTGCGATAAGACAAAAAGAGGAAACACATTTTATGCAGCTAAATTTCCTCAAGATTCATCCATGTTTTAGCATATTCCTAGATCTTTTCCTTCTAAAGACTGAATAATATTCTATTATATGTGTATACCTGTTTATCCAGGAACTAGTGGATGAACACTTGGGTTGTCTTCATACTTTAGCTACTGTGAATATTACTGCTATAAACATTGAAGTACAAATATTTCTTCAAGACACTGCTTTCAATTATTTTGAGTATACCCCGAAGTAAAATTACTGGATCATGTAGTAATTCTGTTTTTCAATATCTGAAAAGTCGCCCTACTGTTTTGCAAAGCAGCTGTATCGTTCTACATTCCCAATGACATAGCACAATGGGTCCAATTCCTTCACATACTTGTTTTCTGCTTGTGTATGTATGTGTGTGTGTGTGCATACAAATATATAAATATGTATTTAGTGAATGGAGCATCTTTTCAAGTGCTTACCATTATTTGTTCATCTTTGTTTTGGAGAAATATCTATTCAAGTCTTTTGTCAATTTTTGAATCAGGGTGTTTGCTTTTTGTTGAGTTGTAGCAGTTCTCTGTATATTCTGAGTAGAAAGTCCTTCTCAGATATATGGCTTTAAAATATTTTCTCCCATCTTGTGGGTTGCCATTATACTATGTTTATGATTTCTTTGATACACATTTTTTTAAGAAAATTGGGTATTGCAAGTTATTTATTTTCTTGTTAGTTGTGCCTTTGTTGTTCCTTTGTTTCATATTGAAGAAAACACTGCCAAATCCAATGTCATGATCTCTTGTCCTATGTCTTCTTCTAAGACTTTTATTGTTTTAGGTCTTATACTGAGTTTCCTGATACATTTTTATTAATCTTATATATGATGATAGGTAAGCGTCCATCTTCCTTCTTTTGCACGTTGACATCAAGACTTCTCAGCACCATTTGTTGAAGACTGTCCTTTCTACTTTGAATGGTCTTGGCAAATTGTCAAAAATCATTTGGCCATCTATCAGGGTTTACTTCCGGTTGCTCTATTCTATTCTACTGGTCGTAAATAATGGAGAAAATGGTATAATCTATCCAGGTTGATGAAGAACATAAAGAAATACCAGGACTGGATTTAGAAGGGCAATATAGGAGAGCAGGAAGTAAAAGGGAATGTGAGAGAAGATCTCGTATTTGCAAGCTCATGGAAATATGATCATGCTAAAACCACTAAAAGCCTGACCCTGAACAAGAGAATAAATGTTTTAGAAGGAAACGTAACACTTACCCATCTCTGGGAAATATAGTGTGGGCATAAAGATAAACCACACACAAATATATGTAAAAGGGAAGGGTTTTCCTGGTGTGAGAATATTGTGGGATTTGAAATACAATTTACTTCTGTTCTACCATTGTCTCTAAAATTTATCAAAGTGTATATACCAGCAATTCCAATTCTGGTAATGTGCTTGACAGGCTTGCATATGAACTTCGGCAGACCAGTAAATGTACCTTCACTGTAGGACTGTTCCCCAAAACAAAAAAAAAACCCTGGAAAGACTATAAAGAGGAATATAGGTAATTTATAATGTCAATACTTTGTTAATACACACACAGATGCAATGATGGTTAACAGTCCAAAAACAGAGGGTGAGCATGTGTGCAAGATGTTAATCCCCAGGCTGGCAGTGGGGTTCAGAGTTTAAAGGTAACACAAGTAGAAAAGGCTTTTGTCAAGTCCTTGATTTTTGAGTTAGGTAGATTCACAGGTAACTTTTATTTCAAGATGAATGTATGCACTATAAAATTTTTTAAATCAGGAGAAGTAAACATGAGTGATAAGGAATTTCAAACTGTTACAATTCAAACAGGATATTAAGAAAAATTAAGTAATATGATTTAAGAATGAAGTAAAGAGATTGTCTAAGATGATGGTGTGGAAAAACCCAGAGCTCAACTCCTCTCCCCAGGGCATCAAAATCACAACTATTTACAGAACAGCAACTGATGGAGAAGACCAGAACCTACCATAAAAGATCTTCTACAGCTAAGGACATGAAGAAGGCACCACAACAAGACAGGTAGGGGGGGGGCGGAATCTCGGTATAGTCAAGACCGTACCCGCAGTGGGTGACCCACACATGGGAGAATAATTACAATTTCAGAGCTTCTCCCAGAGAGCGAGGGGTATGAACCCCACATTGGGCTCCCCAGCCCAGGGTTCCTGGGCTGGGAAGAAGTGTCTCTAGAACGTTGGGCTTTGAAAACCAGTAGGGTTTATTTTCCAGAGAACCAGAGGACAGTGTGAAATAGAGACTCCACTCCTGAGGTGTACAGAAAACCCCACATGCTCTGAGACACAGGGCAGAAGCAGTCATTTGAAAGGATCCTGGGTCACACCTACCTCCTGATCTTGGAGAGTCTCCTGGAGAGACAGGAGGCAACTACAGCACACCCACAGGGACACAGACACTGGCAGCAGCCATATTTGGGAGCTCCTTCTACCTTGTGGACACTGGTACCAGCAAGCATAATTTCAGAATCCTCCCTCTAGCTTATTAGCCTCAAGACCTAGCCCTACCCATTTCCACCAGACTATAGACACAAGGAGTAGGACGCCACAGGCCAAGCAACTAACTGAGCAGGGACACAGCCTCATCCACCAGCAGACAGGCTGCCTCAAGACCCTCTCAAGCCCACAGCTGCCCCTGAATCTGACCCCAAACACTAGAAGCACCAGGACAAGGCTCCACACACCAGAGCAGAGGAACTAGATCCAGGACCCCCAGGACCCTCCAGCCAGAGACCCTGCTTCCCAACTCTTCCCACCAGTGGGCAGGCACCAGCCCCAGAATCCCTGGTCCCTCCCACAAGTGAGCCTGCTCTAGCCTTGGGACCAGCCTCACACACCAACAGGCAGACACCAGCCTCAATACCACAGCCCAGCAGCCTGTGAAACCAGCCCACACACTAGCAGGCCAGAACCAGCCCTAAGACTGGTGGGGCCCTGGCGCCAGCCACCACTGAGTCTGCTAGAGCTTCACAACCAGCCCACCTACCAGTTAATGGACAGCAGCCCTAAGAATACTACAGCCCAGCAGCCTGCAGACCCAGCCTAAACACCAGCAGGTCAGCACCAGCCATGGACTCAGCTGAGTCCTGACCCTGCCCATCAGAATGCCAACACAGGATTTGGGACGCCCCAGATCCCACAGCCAGATGTGTCAGGAACAATGGTCCGACACCACCTCTGGGAACCCTGGACTCTACAGCTAGAGCCCAGGACCCAGCTCTGCCTGCCAGTAAGCCAGCATAGTCCCAGGACCTGGCTTTACACACCAGTGGTTGGGCACCAGCCCTGGTATCTTCTGGACCTCAACTCTACCCACAAGTGAGCCAGCGGTAGATTTGGTGTCACCCATGGTTGTGCAGCCAGCTACCTCATAATTCTGTCCCACCAAGGAGTACTTACAGGCTCCATACAAGGCAGAGTCTGGCAAACAACCAGACTGGGGGCAGCCAAGCCTACAGGAACACCCACAGTAGTCAGCCCACCACAACCCAGCAGCCCACATAGCGGGTATACCTAGAGCATATAGTTCTAATGACCAGGGGAGAGTGAGCTGTTGGGACACATACAACATCTCTTACAAAAGGTCACTTCTCCAAGGTCAGGAAATGTAACTAACCTACCAGAAACACAGCAAGAAAATGAGATAACAGAGAAATATGATCCAAATGAAGGAAAAAGACAAGAACCCAGAAGAAGATCTAAGTGAAGTGCAGATAGCCAATCTACTCAAGGAAGACTTCAAGGTAATGATTGTAAAGATGATCAAAGAACTCAGGACAAGAATGAATGACTAGAGTGAGAAGTTAGAAGTTTTTAAAAAAGAGTTAGAATCTTAAAGAACAACCTTACAGAGATGAGGAATACAGTAACTGAAATGAAAAATACACTGGAAGGAAACAATTGCAGACTAAATGATATAGAGAAATGAATCAGAAAACTGGAAGACTGAGTACTGGAAATCACTGAAGGTGGACAAAAAAATAGAATAAAAGAAATGAGGACATTTTAACAGACCTCTGAAACAACACCAAGTGTACTAACATTGGCATTACAGTGGTCCCAGAAGGAGAAGAGAAAGAGAAAGAGACAGAACATAATTGGAGACACAAAGCTGAAAACTTCCCTAACCTGGGAAAGAAAACAGACATCCAAGTCCAGTAAACATAGTAAGCCCCAAACAGGATCAACCCAAAAAGGACCACACCAAGACTCATTGCAATAAAAATGGCAAAAATTGGGGCTTCCCTGGTAGCACAGTGGTTGAGAGTCTGCCTGCCAATGCAGGGGACACGGGTTCGAGCCCTGGTCTGGGAGGATCCCACGTGCCGCAGAGCAACTGGGCCCGTGAGCCACAATTGCTGAGCCTGCACGTCTGGAGCCTGTGCTCCGCAACAAGAGAGGCCGCAATAGTGAGAGGCCCGCGCACTGCAATGAGGAGTGGCCCCCACTCGCCGCAACTAGAGAAAGCCCTCGCACAGAAACGAGGACCCAACACAGCCATAAATAAATAAATAAATAAATAAAATTTTTTTTAAAAAGGCAAAAATTAAAGATAAAGAGAGACTATTAAAAGGAGCAAAGGAAAAGCAACAAGTTACAAACATATGAACTAGCATAAGGTCATCACCTGACTTTTCAGGATAAACTCTGCAGACCAGAAGTGAGTGGCATGGGGTATTTAAAGTGATGAAAGGGAAAACCCTATAACCAAAAATATACTACCCAGCAAGGCTTTCCTTTAGATTTGATGGAGATCTAAAATTTTATAGAGAAGCATAACTGAAAGAGTTCAGCATCACCAAACCAGCTTTATGAGAAATGTTAAAGGGGCTTCTCTAAGTGAAAAAGAAAAGACCACAACTGAAACATGAAAACGATGAAAGGAAAAACCTCACTGGTAAAGGCAAATATTCAGTAAAGGTAGTAAATCAACCATGTACATAGCTAGTAGGAAGGATAGAAGAAAAAGTAGTAAAATCACCTATGTTCACCATAGGAAGTTAGGGAACACACAAAACAAGTAGGTATGAAATATGATATCAAAACCAGTACTTGGTAGGAGAGTAAAAATGCACGGTTGTTAACATGCATTTGAAATCAAGAGATCAGCAACTTAATCATACACACACACACACACATAAACGTCAATGGTAACTATAAACCAAAAATCAACAATAGATAAACATACACAAAACAAACAAATGTGCAAAAAAACTGAAAGAAATCCAAACATAATATTAAAGATAGTCCTCACATCACAGGAGAAGAGAATAAAAAAAGAAAGGAATACAAGAAATTAAAGAGGAATTCCAAAAATATCTGGAGACAAATAAAAATGAACACTGAACGATCCAAAATCTATGGGTCACAGCCAACAGTGATAGAAATTTAATCTCAGTAAGCAAAAAAAATATATCAAATAAACAACCTAACATTATACCTGAAGCAACTAGAAAAAGAAAAAACAAAACTCAAATTTAGTAGAAACATAGGAATTATAAAGATCAGAGCAGATTTTTTTTAATAGCAACTAAAAATTCAATAGAAAAGATCAGTGAAACTAAGGGCTGGTTCTCTGAAAAGATACACAAAATAGATACACATTTAGCCAGACTCATAGAGAAAAAAAAGAGAGGGCCCAAATCAATAACATCAGAAATGAAAAAAGAGAAGTTACAAACGACATAGAAATAAAAAGGATCATAAGAAATTAATGTGAACAACTATATGCCAATAAAATGAACAAAGTGATGAAATGGACAAATTCCTAGAATTGTACCATCTCCCAAAACTGAACCCAGAAGAAATAGAAAATATGAACAGAGAAATTGCCAGTAATGAAATAGAATCAGTAATAATTTAAAAAAAAAAGAACTCAACAAACAAAAGTCAAGGATCAGATGGCTTCAGAATTGAATTCTACCAAACATTTAGAAAAGAGTTAACACATAACCTTCTCAAACTGTTCCAAAATATTGCAGAGGATGAGGTCAGTACCATCCTCATACCAAAATCAGACAAAAATAACACACAAAAAAAAGAAAATTACTAGGCAATGTCACTGATGAACATTCACGCAAAAATTCTCAAAAAATATTAGCAAACTGAGTCCAACAATATATTAAAAGGATCATACACCATGGTCAAGTGGGATTAATCCCAAGGAGTCAAGGATAGTTCAACATCTTCATATCAATTAATGTGATAAACCACAGTAAAAAATTTGAAGAATAAAAACCATATAATCATCTCAATAGATGCATAAAAAGCTTTTGACAAAATTCAACATCCATTCATGATTAAAAGCTCTCCAGAAACTGGGTATAGAGGGGACATACCTCAACATAATAAAGGTCATTTGGAGAAGGCAACAGCTAACATCATACACAATGGTGAAAAACTGAAAGCATTTCCTCTAAGATATGGGACAAGTCAGGAATGCCCACTGTTGCCACTTTTATTCAACATAGTTTTGGAAGTCCTAGGCACACCAAATCAGACAAGAAAAAGAAATAAAAGTAAACCAAATTGGAAAGGAAGAAGTAAAACTGTCACTTTCTGCAGATGACATAACACTGTACATAGAAAATCCTAAAGATGCCATCAGAAAACAACTAGAGCACATCAATGAATTCGGAGAAGTTGCAAGATGCAAAATTAATATATGGACACCAAGAGGGGAAGCGGCAGTAGTGGGGGGTGGTGGGATGAACTGGGAGATTAGGATTGACATATACACACTCATATGTATAAAATAGATAACTAATAAAAACATATATATGGGTCTGCTGCATTTCTATACACTGACAATGAACTATCAGAAAGACAGATTAAGGAAACTATACCATATGCAATCACATCAAAAAGAGTAAGATACCTAAGAATAAACATACCTAAGCAGGTAAAAGACACGTACTCAGAAAACTATCAGACATTGATAAAAGAAGTTGAAGGTGACACAAAAAGATGAAAAAATACTATGTGCATGGTTTGGAAGAATTAATACTGTTAAAATGACCCTACTACCATATATATATGATATATCTCATATGCTGTTTCATTTCATGTAGCTCGTCCTACAATTCCAGGCTGAGTTTGTTTCCAGGAAAATATATTATTTCAGATACATATTTGCACACTCAAGACTCCTCTGTAATCCCAGATTATGTAAGAGACTTCTGCTTGACACTGCCTAGATTCTGAAGCTCCACTACAGGCATTAAAAAAATTATATTTACATAGGTATTTATATGATAATCAAACAATAATGCAATTACAATTGTATTATGATTTATTGCTTCTTTTGGAGCATAAAATTGTCTCATTTGCCACTCTCTTGCAAATGACTGTTTACAAATTATACTTAGGACTTAGAGAGGAATGAATCTGCAAAAAACCGACCATTGTGCAAATATCACCAATTTGCATACATCTCACAAGATTAGGAAATTCTCTAATTATTATCAAAGGAAAATAAAGCCTGGACGCTCTGCAGTCATGAATCAAGGGAATGCAGGGGACTAGAGTTAAGAAAGAGACAGTAGTCAATGCAGCAGAGTGCACCGTCCACCAGCTGGGATTACTAAAAGGCACGAAACAAATGGGAAATATGGAGGAGAGGGTTACAACGACACAAAAGTGCCCACCGAGACAAGGATGCTTTGGGTGGCTCTAGATTCAGGGAAGGATCTAGGGGAGATGTTAGTGCTATGGATGTGTTGAATCTGCTGTCTGTGCCTACTCAAGATGAAACCATAGAGACATGGACCAGATCATGAGCACCTAACATGAAACTTATCAGGGAATAATAACAGTCCTACAATCAGTAAGATGGTGATTCTGTTATGAAATAAAGCATAACCGAATCCCCAATCCTCTTCCTGTTATCAAACCTAGCATACTTCATTACTATGACATACTTGCAAATCTTGTTCTTCCAATAGTTTAGATATATATTTATCTGTTTTCCTAATTATTTGTCATTATAGTTTAAGTTGGTGGTAATTTATTTTTTTATTTTAGTAGTGACAAGTTTCTATTTAGTTATAAAGATTTATTTAATAGGCCAATACCAATTATTCAAAAGACTTAGTGATCTTAACTTAATATAGATGCTCTCGTTGAAATACTACAGAAACCTGCTACATGACCAAGTTGGATTTAAGACACACAAGACAGGCTCAATATTAGGACAGCAACAAAGAGAGTCATTTGCTTCTGTGCCTGAACAAAATGGAATACCACCTATCACAGGAATTGTTGAATAGTATCATGGTGTGCCTTAAAGTAGTTGTTATGAATCACTAATATTAATAAAAATGTGCAGGGTAAAAAAAATCACTAATTTTACATCTTATTCTCATCAATTTCTTAACATCTGAGTGAAGTAAAACCATTAGCAATGAAGATAGATGTGCGTTTTATGTTATTTTAACATACAAGATAGCTATGCAAAAATGGAATCTCTCATGTGTAAAATCTTGTGCATTTTGTTAAATTAAAATCATACATTTTCACTGATAGAATACGTTCAAAACAGAGCAACTATCACAAGGTACATTTGAGCCTGACTTCTGCTCTCTGAAACTCATGATTATACATTCACATTCCTTAAGGACTGATTCCTTTTCTTCAAGAGGGAAGAGCACCTCATCAAAATAAACCAACCACTGACGATGGCGGCAGAGGAGAGCTTCAGTCTCCACTGAGCCCTCCATACACCCTAAGCTAGAGGACACATTTCTCTCCAGCAACTGCCATTTGCATACAACGTTCTGTGCAGGACTAAATGACTTATATACGTTTCTCTTAGCCTTTACCATAAGCATGTGGTGTTACAGGCTCAAACCTGCAGTAATCCTGAACATTTAGTCTCTGATTCTGTCATTAATATGAACAACAGATTGGTTTCTGCACTTAAGAGTATATTAAAAGTCAGGTTGCAGCATTACTTGGATTCAGCACCAAGAATCAAGGTCATTGTGAATTACACTAAACTACATTAGAAGCCACAATGGGCTGATGCAGTAACTATAATCCCAAACTCTCTTTACTAGTTCAGCTCAAGGTTCAGAATTATTTCATCTTCCTGTGTGGCTTTGGCACTGGACCAGTATCAAACCCTGAAGAATCACTTTTCCTGAAATGAACATTTACCTAGATTCCTGATACTCTCCCTTCCACGGAGAGTCATCCCTTCAGATACAAAGAAAACATTGTCACCTGACTCCTTTCTGCTGCCGGGATGGTGGGCTCAGTGTGATGGTCAAGACAGCCAGTACCTACACTGGAGGGAGACAGGCATAAACCAGGTGTAGGTTTGTGATTCTCTGACCTCACCTCCCCTCAAAACTGCACACATATCTTTTCACCCGTAGGTACAATAAGAGAACAATTTGGGGGAATGGAGGATATTTGTGAAAAATTTTATCCCAGTTGTTAATTACCAAAAATAGCTTCAATCTACTAGTTATTTCCAAGGAGATCATTGAAGAGTTTTGAGAGACTCCTTTTTGTTTTGTTTTACTTTATCCCAAAAGTAAAAGTCAGAGTGTCATGTGAAGGAAGCAGGAAATAACTGAGTTGACTGTGGAAACTGGAAATACACCGGAGACTGGAAGATCTTATAGAGGCTATAAATAATGTTTGAATCAAAAGTTTGGTGGTGGGACTTCCCTGGCAGTCCAGTGGGTAAGACTCTGCACTCCCAATGCAGGGGGCCGAGATCGATCCCTGGTCGGGGAACTAGATCCCACATGCATGCCGCAACTAAGGAGCCCGCGTGCCACAACTAAGACAAGACAGAGAGTGACAGAGACAGAGAGAGAGGGAGAGGGAGAGAGAAAGAGAGGAGGAAAGAAGGAAAGAAGGGAAGGAAGGAAGGAAGGAAGGAATTGGTTCATTGAATTAAACAAGACAATATTTAAAAAGAAAAAGGTTGGTGGCACATCATGGGGAAATAGAACCAACCTGAAAAAGCTCCCAATGGCCAAGTGTACATAAACTTGAAGAGCAAAATAAAGAGCATGGAACTGAATGATAATACAAAATATTCAATAAATACATAGGATTCCATATCAATATTAAAATATAATTGTAGAAATAAATGGAGACAAGGAATATATTTCTTACATAAGGATGATGAATAATATAGGGAGTTATTCCTCTTTTAAAGTGGGGAAGCTTATTTTATCCCCTTAGCCCCTCCTTGCATATGAGATGCACTTAGTGATTTCCCTGCAAAGAATAGAGTATGGAAAAGAAAAACACAGTAACTTCACAGTGGAGAAACCTGGCAAATACGTTAAACAAGTGATTGACCACCTCAATGATAAATCATGTCAATTACCAAATGACATGACATGATGAGAGGTGGAAGCTTTCTCCAAAATAACTCATTTTTTTCTAATCATGAGGAACACATAACACAAACTCAACTTTAGAGGTATTCTAAGCAGTGCCTCATCAGTATTCCTCAAACTTGTCAAGGTCATGAAAAATAAGGGAAGACTGAGAGAGGGTCATAGAGCACAAGAGAC
Source organism: Balaenoptera borealis (assembly GCF_965194805.1). Classification (NCBI taxonomy): domain Eukaryota; kingdom Metazoa; phylum Chordata; class Mammalia; order Artiodactyla; family Balaenopteridae; genus Balaenoptera; species Balaenoptera borealis. Next base: position 146,726,773 of record NC_138862.1, read on the forward strand.
AGGGAACATATGATGACTATATATACCTAATGTTCTGGACTGGGTCCTGGAAGAGAAGAATGACATAGGGTCAAAACTGGTGAGATGCAAATGAAGTCTGGAATTCAGCTAACACTATTGTAGCAATGTAGATTTCCTAGTTTTCACAAATGCAGCATGGTAATATACAATGGTAACTACAGAGAAAACTGGATGAAAATATATTTGAGACCTCTCTGTATGACCCTGCAGCTTTTCTACAATTCTAAAATTATTTTTAAAATATTTACTTAAAATTATATAAAAGTTTATAAGTTATGTTAACTGATTACCTCTTTGAGTTTATACCCTTTTTTATTTTCTATGGAAGGCATTTTAACTCTTTTCTTGATTTCAAGAATAATCAGGGGGTGGGGTGAGATGTGACAGGGTAAGAAAGTGTCATGGACATATATACACTACCAAATGTGGGATAGATAGCTAGTGGGGAGCAGCCACATAGCACAGGGAGATCAGCTCGGTGCTTTGTGACCACCTAGAGGGGTGGGATGGGGAGGGTGGGAGGGAGGGAGATGCAAGAGGGAAGAGATATGGGAACATATTGTATGTGTATAACTGATTCACTTTGTTATAAAGCAGAAGCTAACACACCATTGTAAGGCAATTATACTTCAATAAAGATGTTTAAAAAAAAATCAAACTATTAAACAAAATAGATTCATATATTTTACCTTCTTTGTTGTTCCAAATTTAATGAAAAGATCCTCTATAAATGTGTTTTATAGAGGTCAGAAATGCAGGAGTCCATCTTGCAACCTCTTTCTCTGTCAATAAAGGGGGTAACACAGGAAAATCTTCCTTCTGCAGAGTATAAGAATCCATTTTTCATGTACACCAAATCTCTAATCAATCATTTTCTCTTACATGCTGTTTCCCTAAAATTCAGCTGAAACATCTTCCTCTGTTCTTTGTAGTGACCCCACAGCTCATTATTCCAGTGTGTACTGGAAATTTTTCAGTAAGTTAATCTATGTCAATAAGCATGATATTTCAAAGGTCCACCATTCATGACAGCAACAGACATAAACCTAGGTTTCTCAAAATAATTTCCATTGAAGCAGAACTTCCCAGACCACATTTTAAAGCCTAGATTCCTCCTTCACCTTTGGACATTCACACCTGTGCTATCTGCTTTATTCATTCTCACCTACCTGAGTGTATGACTGTTGTCTCCTTTTCTTCACATCCCAGCTCTTACTTTTGCTCAAAAAAGGTGACCAGGTTCAGCTTAGAGACAGCAAGACCTGTTTATTCAAAAAAGGAACATGACTCATCCTGGGGATTCTACAATTTCCAATCCAGTACTGTGTTCAGCAGAGAAGAGAGGACACTACATGTTATAGAAAATTATTTCACCAAATAGTATTTCCTGACAGCCACTTTAAAGTACATAGGGGGACTTCCCTGGTGGCGCAGTGGTTAAGAATCCACCTGCCAATGCAGGGCACACGGGTTCAATCCCTGGTCCAGGAAGATCCTACATGCCACAGAGCAAATGAGCCTGTGCGCCACAACTACTGAGCCTGTGCTCTAGAGCCCGCGAGCTACAACTACTAAGCCCATGTGCCACAACTACTGAAGCCCGCGCGCCTAGAGCCCATGCTCCACAACAAGATAAGCCACCACAATGAGGAGCCCGCACACTGCAACAAAGAGTAGCCCCCGCTCACCGCAACTAGAGAAAGCCTGCACGCAGCAGCGAAGACCCAACGCAGCCAAGAGTAAATAAATAAATTTATAAAAATAAAAAATAAAATACATAGGAAGCAATTCTCATTTGCAGATCCTTAACTCTACTTCCAAAAATAAGGAACTCTATCAAAAATAAGGAATGGATACTCAACTTTAAGATGTGGCAAAAACAGTATTTTATTTCATTTTATGAATATCTAGAATTATCACTGATTTAGAGTGAAAGATGCAGATCAACTCAAGAAATGAGGACAAGATGAAACATCTTGGAGATTTTCTTTGCATCAACAAACCCTTATTTCCTTGAAATGATTGCATTTCTCATTTGTGCTGATTATAGCATTTTAAGATAATTGAATCAATACTATACAACTGTTGTTTTATTTTCCTGAAGATACAAAAAGTTATAAAGAACAGAATAACTGTGACATGACTGTGGAATAAAATGAAAATTTACAAAACAGTTACTAACAAAAGCCAGTATCTCCAGTTAGTAACAGTTAGTACTGTTTTGTAAATCTTCATCTTATTCCACAGTCATGTCAGTTATTTCTAGGTGTCTTTCTCAGGCCATATGATACAGATAAACCACATGGGTGCATCTCTGAAGGCATCAGCACAGCGCCTTTACCTGCTACCCCACACTCAGAGGCAGAAGGACCTTGAAATGCAGAAAGGCCAAGGTCCCCTATCATTTGTCATGTGACAGATTCAGAAAAAAATGAGCTCCTACATGGAGACCAAAATGTGATATATTCTCCTTCCCTGTTTTCATATGCCCTTCCGCCTCACAGTCAGTCACTAATTCCGCTACAGCAACGGGGAATGTGGGTTGCAAGGACCACATGTCTTTTCTTGAACCAAAGGCTGGACTCAGCTCTCACATCACAAATATATCTAAGAGCCCTCTTGCTTAACTCTGGTTTCACCCTGGAATTGCCTGGAGCATGTAGTTTTAAAAAAAACTTATTTGTAATCATCTATATAAGTTATGTTGTTCACCTGAAACTATGTTGTACTATGTTGAATCAAATGTAACACTGTAGGTCAATTAAACTTTTTTTTTTTAATGTGCTCTCAGGCAGGATCTGTGAAGGAGGTCACAGGTGATACTGGTTATTAAAGCTCACCATGTCATCTTTACTGTAAGCCAAGAGTGATAAGCATTTATGTAAATTGTGCCCCTCAAATTTAAATATGCATACAAAGCATTCCAGGACCCATGGAAGAAACTGTGGTTCTGCAGGTTTGGAATGGGGCCTATGAATTGGCATCTTTATCAAGTTTCTTATTTGTGCCGTTTATCAAGTTTCTTATTTGTGCCGATGCTGCCTCCTCAGACCCGTTTTTAGTAGCACTGCATTTACACTATACAATTACCACGAGGATGTAAACACCGGGGCTCACCTTTCTGTCTCTTCTTCTTTTTCCCTATGATTGATTAAAAAAAAAAAAAGTTTGCATGTAATATTAGCTAACTATTGATGGTGGAGGAATACAGAAAAGAAGGGTATCTTAGAAGTTCAGAGATTTTTCATTGTTTTCTGTTTACTTTCACTTCTTTTTCCTAATAGGGTAGATAAAGTTTTACGTTTATGAGTAAAAGTCTATCAGTTTTTCTAACTGGATGTATTTTTTATTCTCCCATCAGCGACATGAGAGATTAATTGTTCTGCATTCTCACTAAAACTTGATGTTCCCAGTCTGTGTTTTATTTATTTATTTAATTTAGGCATCTAGAAATTTGAGGTGCCATCTGACTGTTGTTTCCCTGGTGTCTAGCATAAATTAAAAAATGTGATATATATGAATGAAAATTACTCAGCCTTAAAAAAAGAACACCCTTCTTTTTGGGACAACATGAATGAAGCTGAAGTACATTATGCTAAGTGGAATAGGCCAACACAGAAAGGAAAATACTGTACTATCTCAATTATATGTGCAATCTACTAAAGTCCAACTCATAAGACAGCAGAATCTTGATTGTCAGGAACCTGCTGTGGAGGAGATGGGAGATGTTGTTCAAATGGTACAAGAATGTGGTTCTGCAGGACAAATAAACTGTAGAGATCCAAGTACAGGCTGGTGAAACAGTTCATTATAGGGTACAGTATACTTGAGATTTGCTAAGAGAGTGTATCTGAAGTGTTCTCCTCAGAAAAAAATGCAAATAAGTGAGATGACACATATGTTAATTACCCTGAATGTGGAAATCATCTCACAACACACATGTACATTTTTGAACTTGAACAACTACTGGATCTGCAGGAATGGAAAGCAGGGTGCTGGATGGGAGGGGTCATGAAATGCAGAATTTAATGAGAAATTAAGACTCCGAAACATTCAGTATTTGCTCTTCACATATCTGCTTGTGGGTTTCAGCAAAATGTGAGCACCTTCCACTGAGGCGTGGGAGAAGCAGCCAACCAAACACTGATCTCCTGTGACCTGTGCAGTGAGGGGAGGACCCAGGGTAGGGACAGACCTGGACACAGCCTCTTGAGGGTGTAGATCTGGGCAGGGCTGGGGAAGGAGCTGGCGCCCTGCACTGCCCTCCCTGTCTCTGGGACATTTCCCTCACTGTCTTTCCTAAGCCTGCCCAACAGAAACTTAATTTCCAAAGTTCATATTATTTTAACCCATTTAGTCACTTCCCCACCTATTTTATAAAATAAAATAAACAGTTTAACATAAACAACATTTTCTGGGACAATTATACTAGAAACTCTTTTCTTAACAAGTTCAAAGAAAAACAAATCGTTGTCATCATCATCACCATCATCATAACATCTTCTGACAGTTGATGGCCCCTCAAGGGGTGATATCAGGACGTACACACAACAGCGAAAGGGAATTGGCCCAAATGAAGCCAAAGTCCGCTACACATCACTCCTTTTTTTTGAACCATCCACACAATCCTGAATTCAAACAATTAACCATTTGCAACAGCCTTTGTGTCAGGCTCTGTGAAAGAGTTCAGGTCACATCAGCCATTCACAGATATCTTTTCACATGTTCCCTGTGCTACAGAACATGTATTTCCTCAGAGTGGCCACGTGATAGAATTCTAACCAATGATATAAGAGAGCTGTTCAGGGGAGGTTGATATTCCCCAAATCAAAAAAAAGTGGCTTCACATCAAAATCCCTTTGTGCTATCAGATTCACACAGCTCCCTTCCTGTTGCATGGAACAGGGTTAGATGTTTGACTGGGGCAACCATACTGGGTCATGAGAGAACCAAAATGTGCAAAACGCCTGCATGTAGACAACACCAGAGAGAAGAAGTAAAAAAAAGAGAACGTACCTCATGAGTTTTCTCAGCCATTTTCTTCAGCTATGAGCATCTACCTATATGCACTGTGTACATAATACCAAATATACATCTTTTCTATGCATATGCATTAGTCCGTTCTTGGTATAACTGAAAACAAACCACTAGCTGCAGAAAAAGACACACGATTATATTTCACTTATACCAATGTTAAAAGTGAGCATAAACTGCTACCCAAATCCATTGTATCAATTAGCACAACTGAAAAACAATCCTCTTTCCATTCCAGGCAAGGTTGATAAAAAGACAGCAAGGGCTATGAAAAAACTCGGGAACTTCTAGCATAAAAATGAAATAAACTGTTTGAAAAAGAAACGCTCCCTGCCTCTGACCAATGAACTCTTCCCCCAACTATTTGACGCCTGGTATAGAACCCAGAGCACATGACAAGGCCATCACTCTGTAGAGAGGAAGTGAGGATGCTTCCTGCCACCTGTGGGTCAGCTTCCCTGGAAGGTCACTCGTTTACAGTAGATATATTTTATGTTGTGGGGATGTACCTGGCACTAGTTTTCTGTTAAACCACAGCACATGCCGTGCTGACCTGCCTATCACAGTGTCCAGAAGGCTTCCTCATCTCCACATCTAGTCTGCCACGGGACATTTGAAAGCTATGTTCACAAAATTTGTTTCATTGCACACCCCTTCTCCATCAAACTGCCACTGATCTGAGCCTGGGAAAATGTAATAATCTCTGTATATGAACAGCATCCCGTCCTCAGTACTGCCCAGGAAATATTTTAAATCATGAGTACAGTATCTGATTTCCTCGATTCTCAGGAACACAGCACATTTGGCAAGTCTCCATCTCTGTCATCTGTACATCAGAATACACCACCACCAGCTGCCTAAGACCTGGCGTGAATATGGGGAGCTTCCTTGCACTTTCTTACCTACATTTCCAAAGTACTCTCCATATTTACTTTCAATAAAAAAGTAAATCTCTCTAAAACAACAATGACAAAAAACACCATTGTCTTATTTTATCAGTCTTCACACATCGCCTAGTGCTGCCTGAGTTAAAATTCTGGTCCACTGAATCTGCTCTACTCTTATCACAATTAAGTAATCACAATGTTGTATTTGAATCATATAACTGATCTCAAATTCCTCACTTAAATTTCTCATTGCTTTAGAAAAAATTGAAAGTACACACGAGAAACCTGCATGGATGACTGCGGGTGAGGAGAGCAGTGAGAACCCTGTGTCCATAACGGAGGCAAAGAAGGAGAATGACTGTGATTCATATGTAGCAAGGATGGCGATGAGGATAAATTTTAAAAGAAACTGGAGAGCTTCCCTGGTGGCGCAGTGGTTGAGAGTCTGCCTGCCAATGCAGGGGACACGGGTTCGAGCCCTGGTCTGGGAAGATCCCACATGCCGCGGAGCAACTAGGCCCGTGCGCCACAACTACTGAGCCTGCACGTCTGGAGCCTGTGCTCTGCAACAAGAGAGGCTGCGATAATGAGAGGCCCGCGCACCGCGATGAGGAGTGGCCCCCGCTCGCCGCAACTAGAGAAAGCCCTCGCACAGAAACGAAGACCCAACACAGCCAAAAATAAATAAAGTAATTAATTAATTAAAAAGAAACTGGAAATAATCAGGAAATGAAACAAGTAGGTTTTTCTCCTAAATTCAGGGTGTGTCAGTTGTGCAGTCCAAGAACAGGTATCCTCTCTCCACATGCAGAAATCATGCAGTTCTTCATCCTGTACATTTTCTGTCTTTTACATCATGCTTCAGCATCACTCAAATTGGAATATTTTTCTCCTAATTTTACAAAATGTATTAAACACCCATCACCATCACGTGTGTTTGTTCACCTCATATATATGCCTAAATAACCCCATGACTTATGAATTCTCCAAGTTTTCACCTGATCTAATTTTTACAGTAAAGTGAGTAACTTTGATAATGTTACATATGAGAAGTGGAAGAAACAGTAACTGAAGAAAAGTCATCTTCGTTTTCCTCTCCAATTAAGAAGTAATAAAATGTATTAATTTTAAAAATCAACTTAATATGCTCACTGGGGAATTATGCTCATCTTTAAATTAATTTCTGAACACCAAAAAATTAATGAAAACCATCCTAAAAATACCTCAAGCATATAATAAAAGCAATAGTTCATGAGTTTTGGACAAATGAAATCATAAACTAGATTTTTCATGATTAATGGGCAAGTAAAAAGATGGTTTGAGAGCATCTCAACCATAATTCGTGACATATGGAAAAAATGAATTCAATGTAATGTAGACCAAATAGATTTATACTACAAATCTACCAGTGTCTTGAGTTTGTTAGCAATTCATCCACCATTTTGAAATTACCAGTTGTGATACAATATTTCTAAATTATTTCTGAAGCTATGCATATACACAAGCACTCTTCCTTCTTAGTTTTAGCACTCCTAAATATATCTTCATATATTTACATATTGCATCCCCTGTAGATCAAAACCATGAAAAACAGTTTGTGTTCCCTCTGCTGAGTAAAGAAACATGTGCAAAGGAAAATATAGTGTCAAATATTACAAATATCTGCTCAGAAGTTCAGAAGTATGGATTTTCATTACACTTGTTGTGAATTTGCCAAATTAACATTTTAAAAATAGAGCCCTCGCCAAAGCATGGTGAGCCCCGGTTCAGTAAAAGACCAGAAGGGAAACTGAAGTAGATGACTTTATTACTCACAGGTCCTGAAATAATTAATAGCAAACCTTGAGGGCCCGTTCATGAAAGCCAAGGCAAGATGCAGGCAGACAGCGTGGCAGTACTTGGGCTCATGCCTTCGTCAGTGACAATGGGTGAAATTCTTTGGGTTTCCAGGCTTAAGTGTGTATTGTTGAATTAAAACCAAAATGAGCAGGATTCTCATAAGCTCTGAGGGTCTTACTGAAGGGTTCCATGAGAAGAGGGACCAGGGTTTCAGGAAGATAGCAGATCACAAGGGCTGCTGGGGAAGACACAGCAGGAACTTACATTTGCCTGTGAATTTGCAGCCAGTTTTCTAGTGCATGTGCTCACAGGAATGGCTGGTGTCAGTTCAAGGCACCTGCAGGTTGCCCGGCTACACAAAATGATTGCTGAGGAAGCAGTATCAGGCAGTGGTTTTGGTAAGCTCTCAACAATCCTCCTGTATAAACCTTGCTACACCTACCATAATGTGCCAGCAGTTACAAACAGGAGGAAAAGATACAATATACAAATTATGAAAAATATAATCTCAAACGACTTGAGTGCTAAGACCAGTAGAAAAGGGACTACTATAGATGTCATCCCACTCTGTCCTTAAATAGTTTTTTTGTGATCATCTGTTACCTAAAATAATGCTTAAATAATATGGAAGAAGTTAACTTTCATTTATTATACAAGTTTATCATATTATTTAAAAATGAGTTTTATTAATTAACACACATTAAGTTCACATACAGCCTAAATAAATCTTTAACAATCCACTTATGATTCTCTATCAAAATACAGATTACAGAAATTCAGAGTCATTCTTGTTCTTCTGATAGAATGATCTGAGATTGTGATTTATATCATTTACAAAAAAGAGGCTAATTATTTAGTAAACATGCATGTACATTACTTTTATAACCACTTATGGAAGGGTTACCTATACTTTTCTTGGATATCAATAAAGTAATTTGAGAGTTGAATGTTATTAATTATTGTTTTCAAATAATCTCAAATAAAGCCAATATAAATACACTGATAACAATTATATCTGTCCAAACATTCATCTCTTGATCCTGTGATCAATACCAACAAATAAATTTTATAAGTGTTTGTCTTTAGATTATTTTCTACAATATTCTGATTTAAAGTAATGCCGAAAAAGAGTTATTGACTGAATGCTTTCTACTACGTATTCTGGTATTTAATCAGATTTTATTTTTGATTAACTACTTACATTTTTTCATCATTCAAGTTTCTTTCCATTATGAACTCTCAGGTGTCTTCTAAAGTATATATTTAGGACTAACATCTTTAATCACTTACTACATTTGTAGGGTTTCCCCCCACTGTGGACTCTCCGATGTCGAGCAAGGTGACAATCCTGGTTAAAAGCTTTGTCATATTCTCTACATTTGCACAGTTTTCCCTAGTAGGAAAATGTCTAGAAAGTTTTGAGAGCCAGTTAAAGGCTTTGGCAGATTCCCTACATTTGTGAGGTTTCTCTCCAGCACGAACTAATGCTGAGTAAGATATGAACACTGATTAAAGGCTTTGCCCCATTCTTTACATTTGTAAGGCGTCCCTTCAGTATGGATTTCCCTATGTCTTCTTAGATTTAATGACTGATGAACGCCCTTCCCACGTTTATTACACTTGTAACGTTCCTCCCTAGTATGAATTCTCTGATGCTGAGTAAGACTTGAAGACTGGTTAAGAACGTTACCACACTCACTGCATTTGGAAGTCTTCTCTCCAAAACGAACACGCTTAACACACAGTAAGATTAGAACTTTGATGAAAGACATTTCTACATTTATTACTTTTATAACGGTTCTCTGAAAATTGAATTCCCTGATGTTTCATAAAATTTGAGTCTTGGTCAAAGTTATTCCCTGTTTCAAGGCATGGATAACTTCTTGCTCTGTTATAAATATTCCTGTGATTGTTGAAGATAGAGCTCTTGTTTAAGGTCTTACTCATTTTATTGCACATGAAAAGTTGTTTCATATTACCTATACTATGATAACTATAGAACAACGCTGGCTGGATAAAGACTCTCCCATTATTATCAACATTACAGGTTTTAGAATAGGGAGAAATTTTTTGTTGGTTAAGGAATAAAGAACACTTGCTAGTGGATCTCCCAAACTGATATTGGGATTTTTTTCTTCATTTTTAAAACTCTTGTTTTCATATGTGAGTATTTGCAGTATAGACTAGATGACTTTCCGGGTTTTCCAAATTTCCATTCAGAGAATGTATATAATTTTAAAATGATGTGCATTTTTACATACAAATACATATTCTTCTGCCAAAGTTACTGACTTAAAGTGGAGTTTTTCCCAATTTGATTTATATCCTTGGTTTATTTTGGCAGTAATGTTTTTCCTATGGGAAATTTTCCTAATATGATTATATCCATAATAACATCCTTTAGTCCCTCACATGCCTGCTTACATTACCAGTCTTTCATTAAGTGTAAATTTCCAAGGCGACAGCTTTCAAATTTTCTGAACAGCACTTTTAAGAATAAATCTTCTATGTCTGGCTTTTTTGGCATCAAACCTGGGATGTCATGAAAAGATACAGATGAAAGATACCAAATAAATTATCCCACCTAATAATCTCAGTGAAGATACTCTACAGTATTAGGTATAATTGACAAATGGTTACCTAAATTAAGAATAAAACAGAAATGACCCAAGTAAAATCATAAGTGAAAGCAGAGATATAATAAATAATGCTATAGAAATAAAAGTAATTATAGGAGGGTACTATGAACAATTATACAACAAATTTGACACTTAAAAAAATACATAAATATCTAGAAAGATACAGCCTACTTAGACTTCAGCATGAAGAAATTTTAAAAATCACATTAAGCTTGCGATTATTAGGTAGACAAAAATACTAATTTTAAAGAATTCCCAACAACAACAAAAAAATCTATGAACCAGATGAATTAACTAGATAATTCCAACAACATTTCAGGAAAAATTAATATAAATTCTCAACACATATTTCTGAAGTTTGGAGAGAAATTATCAGGACACTTTCTATTAAGCCAGCGTTACCCAATATAAATTAAAGCAAACTACCGGAATATAATGAAGATTATACATGAAAAGACCAAAATTATCAGTATATTCAATAGTGGAAGGCTGAAAGCTTTTCCTCTATATTCCAGAAAAATGTAAGAGTGCATATTCTCACCACCTGGATTCAACATAGTACTGGATTTCCTAGTCAAAATGATCATACAAGGGAAAAAAGGCATCCAAACTGGAAGGGAAGGAGTAAAATATCTCTGATTACAGACAACAAAATCTTATGTAGAAAAACCTAAAGCATCCACATTAAAAAGAAAATAAGCACAGAAATCATAAACAAATTTAGCAAATTTCAAAATACAAAATGAAACAAAAACTTGTTGAGTTTCTATACACTAACAAAAAATAATCCAAGAAAGATATTAAGAGTATATTTTCATTTACACTAGCTTCAAACAGAATAATATATTAGGCATTAATGAAGGAAGTGAAAAACTTGTATGATAAAATTTGTTAAAACTGTTGGAAGTAACTCGAGAAGATATAAATAAACAAACACACATTCCATGTTCCCAGATGGGAATACTTATATTATTAATTGTCAATACTACCCAAGGTGATCTATAGATTCAGAACAGTCTCTTTCAAAATCCCAAAGACACCTCTGACAAAAATAGAAAAGTTCCTTCGAAAATGTATGTGGAATATCACAAAACATTGACTATCAAAACTAACCTGATAAAGAAAGTGGAAAGTTGGAAGCATGACACTTCCTGATTTTAAATATACTCCAAAGCTATAGTTATCAAAAAAGAGTAATGCAAACATGCAGACAGAAAAAGAATAATTGATGAGCATAGAGAGCACAGATAGAGGTCTCATATTTATGTCAAAGAATCTTGAACCAGCCTATAGCACACAACTGGAAATGGATTGTCTCTTAAACAAATGGCACTGGAAAAATTGGATGTTTACATGTGGAAAGAATGATGTTGGACTCTTACCTAATGCCACATACAAATGTTAACTCTAAAAGGATTGAAGGGACTTCTCTGGTGGTGCAGTGGTTAAGAATCTTCCTGCCAATGCAAGAGACATGGGTTCCAGCCCTGGTCCAGGAAGATACCACATGCTGCAGAGCAACTAAGCCCACGCACCACAACTGCTGAGCCTGCTCTCTAGAGCCTGCAAGCCACAACTACTGAGCCTGCACACAACTACTGAAGCCCATGTGCCTAAAGCCCGTGCTCTGCAATAAGAGAAGCCATGGCAACAAAAAGCCCCCGCACCATGACGAATAGTAGCCCCCGATCTCTACAACTAGAGAAAGCCCATGCACAGCAACGAAGACCCAACACAGCCTAAATAAATAAACAATAAAATGATCGAAGATTTAAATACAAACCTATAACTTATAAACCCCCTAGAAGAAAACATAGGAGACATTTTTTATGACATTCGATTTGGCAATGATTTTTTGGATATGAAACTAAAAACTCAGGCAAGAAAAACAATACAGTTGAATGGGATGACAACATATGTAAAAACTTGCCCATGTTAGAGGAAACAGTCAATGGGGGTGGAAAGGCAACCTGCGGAAGGAGAGAAAATTTTTGCAAAGCATGTATCTGCTAAGGAGGTAAGGTATAAAATATATAAATAACACCTAGAACACAGTAACATCAAAAAACAAGTAATACAATGTATGGGCTGAAGATTTAATAGACATTAATTCAAATAATATGTACAAATAAACAACAGAAATGTGAAAGATGCTCAAAATAAGTAATTATTCTGGAAATAAACAACACGACCACAATGAGGTATCACCTCATACTGATTAGGATGACCACTACATATATATATATACATTCATATAGTATATAGCAAATGTTGACAAGGATATGGAGAAATTTGAATCCTTATGCATTGTTCAAGGAAATATAAAAGAGTATAACCAGCATAAAAAATAATATGGAGTTTTCTCAAAAAATTAAAGATAGAATTATATGATCCAGCCCTCCCACATCTGGGTATGTATATAAAGGACTTCAATGGAGCATTTGTTAGAGATATTTTCACACCGAGTTACTTTGTAGCATTACTCACAAAATAAGTAATAGATGGAACCAGTCCAATATTCATGAATACATGAACGGTTAAGAAATGTAGCATATACATACAATGGGTCATTATTCAGCTTTGAAAAAGTGATGGATCTTGTCACATGATACAACATGAATATATCTAGAAGACTTTATGTTGTGATACGCAATAGTCACAAAGGAATGGACAGTATATGACTTCCTTTATGTGAGTACTCTGATAATGAAAAAGTGGAATGTTAGTTGACTCAGGCTTGGAGTACAGAGAAATGAGGAAGCGTTTGTTTAACAAGTATTCAGTCAGTTTTTCATGATGAAAATATCCAGAGATCGATGGCACGATCACGTGAATATAATTAACACACTGAACTGTACAGTTAAAAATGGTTAAGATGATAAATATTATGTTTTTCCCACAACTAAAAATTAAATGCCCAAAACAGAAGTGTAAAACATCAAAAATTACTTCTTTTTTTGATATTTCCCTTGACTTATGGTTACTTAAAATCACTCTGTGTAATTTCCATATGTTTGGGGATTTTCCAAATATCTTTTTATTATTGATTTCTAATTAAATTCCATTGTAGTCAGAGAATATTTGCTCTTTATTTTCATTCCTTTTCTTATAAATTTATTTATTTTATTTATTTCATTTTTGTCTGCGTTGGGTGTTCGTTGCTGCGTGCGGGCTTTCTCTAGTTGCAGCGAGAGGGGACTACTCTTTGTTGTGGTGCGCAGGCTTCTCATTGCAGTGTCTTCTCTTGTTGCGGAGCATGGGCTCTAGGCGTGTGGGCTTCAGTAGTTGCAGCACGTGGGCTCAGGAGTTGTGGTGCACGGGCTTAGTTGCTCTGCAGCATGTGGGATCTTCCTGGACCAGGGTTTGAACCTGTGTCCCCTGCACTGGCAGGCGGGTTCTTAACCACTGCACCACCAGGGAAGTCCCCCAAAAAATTACTTTTAATTCAAAATTTTCTGTCATACAAATAACTTCATTTAAAAAGTAGATGAGAAATTAAGACTATTTCCATAACTACTCACCAAGACAGAATAAAGCAAACAGTGATCAATAACCAAGAAGACAAAGTTGATAAGTCATAAGCACAGTAGGGGTAATAATTAAACAAACAATCACATATATTATTGGCAACATATGGGAGATTCAAATTTGAATTCAACACCACATTGTCTTAAGTGTACTGAGTTGAAAATTATCATTTACAGACATGAAATATAGGTTAAAAACAAAATGAAATTAACTAATTTGGGGGAAACACACTATAAAAAAGGAAGCATATTGTTGTGGATTTTCTAAAGAAAAATAAGAGAAAATTTATTGACCTGAATTCTGAATACAACATATATGTACTGTTAAAAAAGAATCTTTCTAATTAACAATAATTTTCATCTGTGAGGTATAAATTAGGAGTTTGGGATTAGCAGATACAAACTACTATACATAAAATAAACAACAAGGACCTACTGTATACCACAGTGAAATATATTCAATAACCTCTAATAAAAATGGAAAATATGAAAAAATATTTATGTATAAAGGAATCACTTTGCTGTATAGCAGAAATTAATACAACATTGTAAATCAACTATATTTCAATTAAAACTTATTTTAAGAAAGTAAGTTTTATGCAAATTTTAATCCTTATATACTTCCTATGTTCTGCATTCCAAATAGTGCATTGAGTAAGGCTCACTTATTACATATTACTATTTAGTAAGGCTTTCTTATCAATATAGGGAACAGACTCTCCTTTATTTTTTTTCCAGAACTCTGAGGAATTCAAGACCACTAAGGTCATCCTGTCTATTTATACATTTTCTTAATCCTATCCAAAAGCTGATCCTGCATCCAAATGTAAATGAATCACTACATTTTCCCATTCTTCCCTAGGAGCCTGAAACCCAACTCCACCACTATGGGACTCTTGGATATGAATGCCTTCCTGTGTTAATCTCTCAAAAAGGGAGTATTTTCAATACTTGAACATCATTAATTCATGGTGAGAATTCTTCAGACTCTATAGAGAACATGGAGGCTGACTATCAAAAAAAGGTTCTGGGAAATAAGAGAGAATTATTCTAAAATGCTGTTCTTGACTATCACAAGAATAAAGGAAAATAAAAGTATTTGAAAACAACCTCTCTGGGGACTTCCCTGGTGGTGCAGTGGTTAAGACTCCGTGCTCCCAATGCAAGGGGCCCGGGGTTCAATCCCTGGTCGGGGAACTAGACCAGGGATGCTGCAACTAAGAGTTTGCATGCCACAACTAAGGAGCCCACCTGCAACAACTAAGGAGCCAGCGAGCCACAACTAAGACCCAGCGCAACCAAATAAGTAAACAAATAAATAAGTAACAACCTCCCTAGGCAGTGAGAAATGGAATATTTCCTGTTGTATCCGTAAACAAAGGATGCCACAAGAATCAGCGACTGCAGCCCTCCAATGTGAGCCCTTGAGCCCTGAAAAAACCGAGGAAGGAAAGACTACCTGACATCTAGCGGCCATCAGGCTGCAGCCACTCCCTACGGTGAGCCCTGAGGAAACTCAGGATTGTGAAAACACAGGATACAAGCCCCAGATAGGTGAGATGCATATCAAAGGAATGATTTCAGTGAGCCCAGACATCTTCCCATACATAGAAAAGCACTAAATTCCTTAACTTGGGCTAGCTGGTTTTCTTTAATTAACAATAATCTTTTGATGTTCCCAACTACCTGCCCTTTGTTGCAAAACTCCTATATATCCTAGCTCCCCTCTCACCCCTACAGCAGTTCTCTTAGAGTTACTTGAGATGCTGGGCTTGAAGTCCTAAAAATTCCCACCTTATAAAATATAACTCTCGACTTTTAGGTTGTGAATATTTTTTAAGTCGACGGCAGGAACATCAAAAGTTCGTGATTAACGTTTTGTAGGTTCTCAATCCAAGACACATCAGGAGGAAAAGCAGACACAGCTTCTGACCCAGGACAGGACATTTACCTGAGAAGCTGCCATTTCCGCCTCTCCTTCCTCCTGCTTTAGGTCGTTTTCTCACCAGTATTATGTTGAGGAATCACATCAGCCTCTTGGGAATATACCTTCAAAGATGTCAGCACAGCTCCCTCACCTGCTCTCAACACACCCACAGGCAAAAAGGACCTTGAACTGCTGAAAAGAGCAAACTCTCCTGTCCTTTGTTTCAAGAGAGGTTTAGGAAGAGTCAGCTCCTACAGGAAGATCAGGCTGTGAGGTTCTCCTCGCGGTCTGTGCATGTTCCTTCCTCATATACATGTTCACAACTTCCACTACAATGAAGTGTGTGGGCTGCACTGACTTTCCTCTTCCAAACTCAGGTAGAGCAGACACTGCTGCCTCTTCTTGGACTAAAGCTGGGGCTCAACTCTCACAAATATTCCGAGAGCCCACATATTTAACCCTGGCCTCATCTTAGAATCACCTGGAGCACTTAATTAGCACAACACTGATGCTCTCACACAACCAATAAACAGACTCTGTGTTGAAGGCACAGGTGATGCTATTTCTTAAGACTGGTTATCTGATCCTGGTGGGAAGCTGGAAGGGAACCACTTAGCTAAACTTTTCTTTTTTTTTCCCTGAATACAAATGAATACAAATTTTTTTTCCTGAAAACACAAAGTGAATACAAATCCTTCTGTGATCAGTTCCCCACTCTAAGAAGTTACGAATCTGTAGGTTTGTGGTGGAACCCATAAATATCACCTTTAACAAGTTCCTTCTTGGTGCAGGTATTTCTCCCCCAACCCCCATTTTCAGTTGTACTCAGCTAGAGAAATCACACACAGCACACTTGAGACCCCTGGAGTAGTGTGAGGATTTGGGATGGAAACTTCTAGAAGCACAGGCTCTTTCAGCCTGATTTCCTGGGGAGGGGCTCTTCCTGGAATGGACGTGGCCCTGTCATTACCTAGTGCATCTCTACGTGAGGAAGGGAGGTGGGAGGTGAGTGGTTGGTGGTAATCACATGGTGGCACTGGGGTTGTGTGAGGCTTTGCTGTAAGAATTCTTCCCAAGGTTACCCTGAGCCCGTGGGTCCTCTCAACCCCTCCCCTCCCTGGGGCCACAAAATGATTTGCAGCATGACCACATCTCTGCAGGTGAGGGAGCCTCCAATTTCTCCAACTTCAGAAACCAGGGGAACGAAGGTGTTTACATCACAGATGTCTCTGAAAATAAACCAAAGGCAGCAGTGGAGGATGGATTAAACGTGTGTGTTGCAAAGGGACAAAAGCCTTTGAAAATCATGCCATGAATGCATATTTCATGATGCACAAAGTCATGATCTATGTAAGTAACAAGGCACATTATAAGTGAATTAACAAATGAGAATTCTTTGCTGTTGTTGCCCCGTTGTGTGTTTATTTCTGTTTTATGAATTGTGTTGCTACCGTTTGTTCTCTCCCCCATCTTAGTTACTTATATTTTATCACATTTTTAAAGGACATTGATGGAGGTAGAAATTAGAGATGCACATTCTTTTTTCAAATATTATTTGAAAGCACTGATTATTAAAATATTAAGTGTGCGAGCAGCGATACCAATATATATATTTTTAATTTTAAGATTTTCTTATAAAAGGTTTCGTTTCACAGCAAACTTGAGAGTAAGGCACAGAAATTTCCCATCTACCTCTTGCTCCCTCACATTCATCGGCTTCCTCAGTATCATCATGGTATCATGGTACACTTTTAACCATTAATAAATCTTCATTGAATCATAAATATTTCAAGTCCATAGTTTACCTTATGTTTCACTTTTAGGGATGTGCATTCTATGGCTTTGGACAAATATATGACATGTCTCCATCATTATAGTTTTACACAGAATATTTTCATTGTCCTGAAAATCCTCTAGACTTAGGATATTCATAGCCCCACCTCTGCCACCCCTTTGTAAACACTGAAATTTTTACTGTCTTACATGTATGCCTTTAGGAAATACCATACTGTTAAAAATCATGCATTATGTCACCTTTTCAGATTGGTGGCATGTGATGTGGGTCATCTTTCCATACGCTTATGTGCCAAGCGTCTATCTTCTTTGGTGAGCTGTCTGTTAAGTTTTTTGGCCCAGTTTTTAATCAGGTTGCTAGTTTTCTTATTTATTTTTTCTTCCTATCCAATGTGTGTTCATTTTATTTCCTATTCTTGTCTAATTGCATTAGCATGGACATCTCGTACAATACTGAAAAGTGGGGAAAGGGGAAAACCTTGCTTTCTACCTGAACTTAGTAAGAAAATTTTGTTTCTGACATAGTGTGATGAAAGCTCTAAATTTTTTTTTGGTAGATTTTCTTTATTAAGATGAGGAATCTCCTTTCTCTTCCCAGTTTATGGAGAATTTTTACCAAGAATGGGTGTTGGAGTTTGTCAAAATCTTCCTCTGCATATTGATAGGATCATATTTTTTTTCTTCATTAAGGTGTTGATAAAATGGATACATTAATTTTTTTTTCACACACACACACACACTGTATTTTATTTTTACAAGAGATAGACTGACACCAAGCATTGTACATGGATGACCACAACAAAAGCAACAATGATTGCAATTACCAAACATGAAACACACTCACACTATGTCATAATATTGACATTCAGTCCAGTAATCCTCCACTGTAACAGCTCCTTTACTTTGCAGTGAAAATTGATTTGTATATTCTTTGCCCCTGAGTCCTTGTGGGATTTTTTTTTTTTTAATTCAGACAGAAAGTCACAAAAATTATACTCATCCTCATCAGTTCACTCAGTCCCATGTAATTAATTTTTTTTTCATCTTGATCTTTTGTTAGCACTTTTATGAGTTCATCAGTTTTTCATTAGAGTTCTGAAAATGCTTATTCATTCAGTTCAGCAGTACAGTCAGTTACCAGTTGATAAAATGGATACAAGTAATTAATTTTTGAGTGTTGAAACAGCCTTGCCTAACTGGGATAAATCCCTCTTGGTCTAGTGTACAATTCTTTTAAAACATTGTTGGATTCAGTTTGCTACTTTTTGGTTGAGGATTTTTGCATCTTTGTTCCTGAGAGATACTGGACAGTCATTGTGAATATTAATAGTATTTTGTCTGGATTTGAATATTCTGGTTTTGACGTAGTCATTCACTGGGGAAAATTCTGAGTCATTATCATTTCAAGTATTTTTCATTCCTTTTTTTTTTTTCTGGTATACCCATTACACATATGATGCACTAACTGTCACACAATTTTTGTATGTTCTGTTTGGTTGATTTTTTTTCCAGTCCATTTTCTCCTTTCTTTCACATGTGGAGGTTTCTATTGACATGTCTTCAAGCACAGATATAATTTTCCTCAGTTGTATCAGGTCTACTAATAAGCCCCTCAAACACATTCTTTATTATTGTTAGTTTGTTTTATGTAGAGCTTTTTTTAAAAATTTTTATTGACATAGCTCTCTGCTTACATTGCTATCTGTTCGTGCATGTTTTATATTTTATCCTTATAGCCTTTAGTATATTAATTGTAGTTGTTTTCAATTCCTGCCTGAGAATTTTTCCAAATTTTAAGCTCTGCTTCTAGTTTGATTAATGCTTCCATATCTACATTTTTCCCACTTCCCCCAGTTTATTATAAGCATTTAAGAGAAATCAGACTGCTCCTACAACACTTTGCATAGAAACTTCCTCAGCCAAAGTTCCAATTTTATCGCTTACAAGAACTACCTTGCAGAGAATCCTAGGAGAGGACCACATTTCAGGCAAGCTCTTTGCCACATTCTCATTTCTGTCTGAGACCTCATCAGATTGAGCTTTATTTATTTATTTATTTATTTATTTTAACTTATTTATTTTGGGCTGCATTGGGTCTTCGTTGCTGTGTGCGGGCTTCTCACTGAGGTAGCTTCTCTTTGTTGCAGAGCACCGGCCCTAGGTGCACGGGCTTCAGTAGTTGTGGCTCGCGGACTCAAGTTGCTCCGCGGCATGTGGGATCTTCCCGGACCAGGGCTTGAACCCGTGTCCCCTGCATTGGCAGGTGGATTCCTAACCACTGTGCCACCAGGGAAGCCCCAGATTGAGCTTTAGAGTACATATTTCTCTCAAAATTTTGTTTACGGACCTTAGGTATTCTCTGAGATGATTGAGGCTCTCTCTAGAGCTCTCCCCTATTCAGAAGGAACACTGACCTTTCACCGAAATTGCCCTTAATACTTCTTTCACAGTGATACAGGCTTTTTCTGGCATGCAGTTTCAAATTCTTCTATATCTTATCCATTATGCAGTTCCAATAACACTTCCACATTTTAAAGTATTTTTTTCAGTTGTACCCTTACTTCTCATACCAATTTCTGCCTTAACCTGTTTAATTTGCTAAAAATAATACCAGAGACTGGGTAGTTTATAAACAACTGATTTTTTTTTTTTCTCACTGCGGTAGGGGCTGGGAAGTTCGAGATCAAGGCACCAGCAAATTCAGTGTCTAGTCAGGACACAACTTCTGGCTCAAAGAGGGGGTCCTCTAGCTATGTGGTCAAAGGAGAGTAAGGGTAAAGGAGCTTTTCTGGGGTACTATGATGAGGGCACTAATCCCCTTTATGAGATCACTTCCCTCATGACCTAATTACCTCTTAAACTCACCACCTCCTAATACCATCAACCCTGCAGCTGGGTTTCAACATAAGACTATTGGAGGGACCAATGAAGAATACTGATTATTCTTTTACTGCTGGAAGGTTTGAACATTGTAAATTGGCTTACATAGTCCCAATATACCTCAATTGGTAAGCAAGACTCTCAATTTTGTTGTTTTATGAGCTATCCATATTGCCAGACATGTAATAAAACCTTTTGAGAGGGATAGTGAGATCAAGTCCCCTGAACTGCCAACAAATAAAACATGATCACCATGGTGAAAACCTGGGACTTTAAAGGATGGAGGCACTCGGGCTACATCCTTGTGCACCACTCCTGGCAGAGAGAGGGATGTTGGTCTCACATCTAACTTCTCACTTCTCTACCTGCACTTCTCCCCAGTGGAGACACGCCCTCTAAAACTCGTAAGATAGGGAAACACATCATGTAACACATCGATTCCTGCTATAGATTTTGAAGCAGCAAAAAATCATATGACGTGGAATTCATCAAAAAGGTTGTATCCACCTTGTTATGGGAAGCTTCCTTCCCCAATGTAAACACATTCAAAACCCTATGAGTTGAGGGGTTTTTTTTCTCCCTAAGTGATCACCCTAAGAGGATTTTAACATCTTAAAGTGTCAGGTGCTCTAGCAATATTGTACCATTCTCTGGACAAGCATGTGAAATAATTCAAAGGGCTAGTTACAGAAGCCTACCAAGAAGGGCTGCTTAAGATAATAGGAGTATTTCCTATTGGCTCATTTCCTTTTGGCTCTTCACCCTAAGATCTCTGCTAGCTTCCTCACTTTGTAGCTACCACTTATCTAGAGTGTAAACAAGATAAGGGGCTTCCCTCTATCTGCCCATGAATGCAACCATGCTTCACCTCACAGTCCTTAGTGATTCCACACTCCCCTGTTCCTAGTGCCCCTACATTCATGACATCACATAAATCAGAAGGGTGACATGTGTACCTGTATAAAACACACTAAAATATTTCAGTTTTTCCCTTCCTCGTAATTCCCATAAATACATTTGGCTT
This sequence comes from Balaenoptera borealis, assembly GCF_965194805.1. Classification (NCBI taxonomy): domain Eukaryota; kingdom Metazoa; phylum Chordata; class Mammalia; order Artiodactyla; family Balaenopteridae; genus Balaenoptera; species Balaenoptera borealis. Next base: position 146,748,345 of record NC_138862.1, read on the forward strand.
TTTTTTTTTTTTTAGTGCATCTTAAGTAAGTATATTAGTTGCAAGAGGTATCAGAGCACATCAAAAAGAGGTGCCTAGGGGGCTTCCCTGGCAGTCCAGTGGTTACGACTCCATGCTTCCAATGCAGGGGGTGCGGGTTTGATACCTGGTCAGGGAGCTAAGATCCCACATGGCGTGCGGCACGGCAAAATAAAGTAAAATAAGATAAAATAAAATATTTTTTAAAAAACTTAAAAAAAAAGAAGAGGTGCCTACACACGTTACCAGCAAGATACAGTTCTGTTTAATTTCAAGCAGCCTATTGACTCCCTGCAGCTCAACCAATAAACTTAACAATACTTTTGAATCACCCAAAGCTCTGCGTCAATGTTGGTAACTCACTGACACTCACTCCTTCCACCAGAAGGACAACAAAGAAAAACTGAGCACATCTAGGCTGCTTCCGTTATCCCCACTTTCCACAATTAGCTGCATTAACATATAGAACAATGGAAGGCACTTAACTTCCAACTCACCCACTACCCGGGCTAGAGAATTTGCTTCTTTTTTAGGAAATGTTCTCATAATTACCAATCAGATGTATCAGTATAAAGGAGCCTCATTTATTCTAAGAAAGTTTTGTATCTCTTGGCATTCCATCATCACTAAACCTGGAAATAAATTTGAAGTGTCTCTGAATTTACCATAGTTGCAAAGACCACATGTTAGGCTGACAACTGCATAGATTTTGAAAAATAAAACCCACATTTTAGATGCCTTAATATGAGACAAAATGCTTTATTTTTTATGACACAACAGGCAGCTAGAGTTTCATGATCACCTATCTTCCCTTATCCACCCCATATCCCAGGGGGTGATGCAAAGAGGTCCAAGTAGATGCTACACATGGGAGAGGTTTGGATCACAGCTGAGGATTCTTTAGTTTAAAACACCCCAATCTCTTAAAGTGGGTTGCAAGCAATCCTGCCCAACCTTTGATCAGAGTGAGACATTATGTTTATTATATTAGTCAGGCAATTATTCTGCCCTTTGCTGCAGTCAAAACACTACTTACATCTTCCAGTTTAGTGTGTGGTACAAAATTCTTGAACAGAGAGTGCAAGCTGAGGCTGATACAAGATGGGAAACAATATGGGAGACCCATGTACACTCACCTCCTAACATGTTGCAAGTTCCCGTTTGAAATGTGGGAATAATCAATCCTCTGAGTAAAGTTTTTTGTCCTTAAGGATGACATTTATTTGTGGTACCATGGGATTGCTAAAGATTTCAGGAGGCAGGAAGAACTGGAGGGAATGACTATGAGAATTCACAGAAAATGTCAGATCCCTGGGTAAGATGATGTTTATATCAGGGAATCAATGAGACTTAAGAGCAATTGGAAAGAAAGCTGAATAATACATTTTAAGAATAAATGTAACTTTTTAGACTTTATAGAAAAATATTGTTTACTATGATACAAGAAACTGATTCTGTGTGGATTGCTAACCTAACTTTAAAGCTAAGTAAATAAATTTCTTATGGAATTTCCCTGCTGGCGCAGTGGTTAAGAGTCTGCCTGCCAATGCAGGGGACACAGGTTCTGAGCCCTGGTCTGGGAAGATCCCACATGCCACGGAGCAACTAACCCCGTGTGCCACAACTACTGAGCCTGTGCTCTTGAGCCCACGAGCCACAACTACTGAAGCCTGCGTGCCCAGAGCCCGTGCTCCCCAACAAGAGAAGCCAGTGCAATGAGAAGCCTGCGTACTGCAACGAAGAGTAGTCCCCGCTCACCACAACTAGAGAAAGCCCGCGCAGCAACAAAGACCCAACACAGCCAAAAAATAAAAAAAATTTTTAAAAATAAAAATTTCTTAAGAAAACAAAGGGGAATATCTCCATGGCTTAGAATAGGAAAATAATTCTGTAACAGAAAAAAAAAAAAAAAGTAAAACAATGAAAATCACAAATTAGATAATATTAAATTAAAAATTGATAATGATTAAAAGACACAGAAGGAGAGTCCGAGAGAGACTCATATTAAGCATGTACAAAGAACTCCTACAAATCAATGACAGCACAAGAGCAGAAGTGGGATGATTAATCAAAAAACTTTTCAAGAAGAGGTTACTTAGTTCTTGGGTAATTAGGTTCAACGTTAATTGAACATTTGAAAACGATGCTTCACTTCCATAGTAATCAATAAAATGCAGCATAACCAATATCTGGAATTTTCACACATTAATCAGAAAGCTAAGAGGATAATGACAGGAATTATTAATTGTTGGCATGATTGCATATAACTAAGAGTCTCATTCCCTACTGATGAGTATAAAAAGAGACACTATCATTTTGAAAATATTTGGAAGTATTGAAAAACGATGAACAGATGAAACAATTCCACTACTACATATATACCAAAGATTAATTCATACTTGAATCACCAAAACACAAGTTCTAGAATTGATATACCAGCATTATTCTTAATAGACACAAACTGAAAATCACTCATGCTGATACACAGTGGAATAATTAATACTTAAGTATTTACACAATGGAATACAGTTATACTCACAAACGACATAAGAGATAAAAAATCCAGATACAAAAGTGTATATGCTCTGTAATCCATTTACATAAAATTAAAAGTAGGAAAATTTGATCTGAATTGTTAGATATCAGAACAATGGTTATTACCCTTTCTGGTAGTGACTAGGAGGGGAAACAAGTGCCTCTGAGTGTCTAACGATTTTCTGTTTCTTTATCCAGGAGCTATATACAGAGTATATTCAGATTCTGAACTTCTGAAATTTGCTGTTTACATATAAAACGTCTCTGTGTCTTTACCTGTTTTTTAATACATAGCTCCAATTTTTCAAAAGCAATTTTTAATATCCATGAGTCACCAAGGTAGAAGTGGAATGCTTTAAATAATTGACACTGTGATTATCTTTTTAAAGTAAGCTGAAATTCTGAGATTACTAACTAAGATATACTGCTCATGTAATTTTCAAAGAGAAACGATAAAAAGTATTATTTTTAAAAATTAATACAGAAGAGTTAAGATAAAAAAAATAACAAAATAGAACAGGTTCAGTGAAGAGCACACAGTAAGATGGAAAATCTAAACGTAAAAATGTCCATTACTATAGTAAACATAAATAGACTCATGCTTCTGTTAAAATCAAATGTTTTTTTCAATGTATACAATTAGATTTTTTTCATGAGATATACATAAATTACAAGAATTAAAGTAAAAAATAGGAAATATATTCCATGTAATTTTAAACAAACTGTTAGCCTATGATATACTACTTAAAGTAGGTTTTAGCTTAAAACAATTTCTTATTATTGTAATTAATATTATTTTTCAATTTCTTGAACAATATTTCAATGTTACTATAAGGAAACAATTTGGATATACAAATGCATATATATGTGTGTATACTTACATGCACATATAGGTGTATGATTTATAGATGTGTTTCACATACATACTTATACCCACATACAAACATCATATATATATATATATATATATATATATATATATATATATAAACACACACACACTCACCCTAATGTAGTATGTATGTGTATATGTATATATTTTTTCCTTTGCTTCTTTGTAGTCTAATAGATGGAAAATATTTAGGTGGTAAAATAAGCTACCACAGGTTCAATGCATACACATTAGGTCAAGATAATTCTATTGTGTTAAAAAAATGTAGAATCCTCAATTCCATGTATCAGCTTCATAATGCAAATGCAAAGAGAACTATATTTTTTTTCTAAAATTTAAGAATACCCATTTTGCTCATTTGGTAAACTACAATCCACAACTTTTCATTAAAAACCTAGATTTATGGCTTGTCCCCTCCAAACCAATATTTCCCCACTCTTCCAATTTGAATGAAAGTCTCTATCAGAAAGTGATTTCCCCACATTAGGGAGAAGAACTTTGCCTCCTGAACACTCTCTCTGGCAAAAATGCCAAACTAGCATCCACATACGACAAGGAAAGAAACCCTACTCTGTTACATATCTCCAACTGCAAGCAATTTTACCCCGGATATCATGTATTAAATATCAGGTCACAGAATGTCTTTTTAAAAAACAGGAAAAACAATCTTTTGTGCTCTCTTTCACCCATTCTGGTTCTAACTGGATATTTCCAAATGAAAATATTTTATATATAAACAGCACATACAGCTCAATACCAAAAAAACTACCCAATCAAAAATTGGGCAGATCTAAATAGACATTTCTCCAAAGAAGACATCCAGATAGCCAACAGGCACATAAAAAAAATGTTCTACATCCATAATTATTAGAGAAATGCAAATCAAAACTACAATGAGGTATCACCTCACTCCAGTCAGAATGACCATCATTAAAAAGTCTACAAATAATAAATGCTAGAGAGGGTGTGGAGAAAAAGGAACCCTCCTATTGATGGGAATGTAAATTGGTGAAGCCACTATAGAGAACAGTATGGAGGTTCCTTAAAAAACTAAAAATAGAGGTACCATATGATCCAGCAATCCCACTCCTGAGCATATATCATAGAAAACTACAATTCAAAAAGCTACATGCACTTCAGCGTTCACTGCAGTGCTATTAACAATTGCCAAGACGGGGCTTCCCTGGTGGCGCAGCGGTTGAGAATCTGCCTGCCAGTGCAGGGGACGCGGGTTCGAGCCCTGGTCTGGGAGGATCCCACATGCCGCGGAGCGACTGGGCCCGTGAGCCACAATTACTGAGCCTGCACGTCTGGAGCCTGTGCTCTGCAACAAGAGAGGCTGCGATAATGAGAGGCCCGCACACCGCGATGAAGAGTGGTCCCCACTTGCTGCAACTAGAGAAAGCCCTCGCACAGAAACGAAGACCCAACACAGCCATAAATAAATAAATAAATTAATTAATTAAAACAAAACAAAACAAAACAATTGCCAAGACATGGAAACAACCTAAATGTCTATTGGTAGATAAATGGATAAAGAGGATGTAGGGAGGACCTTCCTGGTGGTCCAATGGTTAGAACTCCACACTTCCACTGCAGCAGGGGGCCTGGGTTTGATCCCTGGTCAGGGAACTAAGATCCAACAGGCATGTGGCACAGCCAATAAATAAATAAATAAATAAATAAATAGAAGATGCAATACATATATATATATAATGGAATACTACTCAGCCATAAAAAAGAACAAAATAATGCCATTGCAGCAACATGGATGCAACTAGAGACTATCATACTAAATGAAGTAAGTTAGAAAGAGAAAGACAAATACTATATATCACTTATATGTGGAATCTAAAATATGACACAAATGAACCTATCTATGAAACAGAAACAGACTCACAGACATAGGGAACAGACTTATAGTTGCCAAGGGGGAGGGATGGAGTGGGAAGTTGGGGATTAGCAGATGTAAGCTATTATATACGGAATGGATAAACAACAAGGTCTTACTGTGTAGCACAGAGAACTGTATTCAGTATCCTATGATAACCATAATGGAAAAGAATATGAAAAAGAATGTAAATATATATATATGTATAACTGAATCACTTTGCTGTACAGCAGAAATTATCACAACATTGTAAATCAGCTACACTAAAATTAAAATGGGGGGTGCTTAGCACAGAGTTACTCAGAAATGGGCACAGCTTTTCCTAGAACCCAAAAGCAGTGGAAGAGCAGCCAGATCATGCAGGTCCTCACAGGTCAAGACCAGGATTTTGGCTCTCAGTGTGGAGGTGAGGGATAATCCCTGGAGCCGAAGGGGAATACATGGAGGATTTAAGAGCACAAGAAACAGGCAGGAGATGTCCCCCTATGACAGCAACAGAAATAAAACTAGGCTTCACAAATATCATTTCCATTGAAGCAGATCTTCCCAAACCGTACTAGGTTTGACAGAGGTTTGACTTCCTCTGTGATCTTTGGACCTCTCACCTGAATCACCTGCTTCATCTATTCACACATGCCTGGGCATATGGCTACTGTCTCCATTCCTTTCACATCCCAGGGATCCTTCTTTTGCTCCAACAAGGTGACCAGTTCTGGCTTAGAGAAAACAAGACCTGTCCATTAAAAAGAGCAATGTAAGTTTTGCTGTAGATGCGCCAATTTCCAATCTAGTATTGTGCTCAGGTGAGAAGAGAAGGCATTGTGGAATGTTAAAATATTTGAGAAATTAATTTCCCCAAAGACTGTTTTTTGAAAGAACATTTAAAATACTAGGCAACAGGTAAAAATCAGTTCCTGCGATCCATGTCTAAGTAATAAATAAGGGGTGGAAATCTGATCTTTAGTGTATTTTATACAAATGAACTTACAGAATTACCAGTAATCTAGGGTGAAAGATGCAGATCACCTCAAGAAAGAGGAAGGTTATCCATTGGCACATATATACAATGGAATATTACTCAGCCATAAAAAGAAATGAAATGGAGGTATTTGTAATGAGGTGGATGGAGTTAGAGTCTGTCATACAGAGTGAAGTAAGTCAGAAAGAGAAAAACAAATACAGTATGCTAACACATATATATGGAATCTAAGAAAAAAAAAAGAAGGTCATGAAGAACCTAGTGGCAAGACGGGAATAAAGACACAGACCTACTAGAGAATGGACTTGAGGATATGGGGAGGGGGAGGGGTGAGATGTGACAGGGTGAGAGAGTGGCATGGACATATATACACTACCAAATGTAAAATAGATAGCTAGTGGGAAGCAGCCGCATAGCACAGGGAGATCAGCTCGGTGCTTTGTGACCACCTAGAGGGGTGGGATAGGGAGGGTGGGAGGGAGGGAGATGCAAGAGGGAAGAGATATGGGAACATATGTTTATGTATAACTGATTCACTTTGTTATAAAGCAGAAACTAACACAGCATTGTAAAGCAATTATACTTCAATAAAGATGTTTAAAAAAAAAAAAAAGAGGAAGGTTAGGATCACGAACAAGCCTTTCTGACTATACCCACAAACTCCCAATTTTTCCTAAAAAGCAGGAATCTGAAATTCTATCATAGGAAGCAGAAGATTTCAGGAAACAATCTACAAGTGAAGGAATCCAAACCCTGTGGGTGGATAAGGAATTCTGGAAGAAAGGTATCCTCACCCAAGGAGACCAGGTTCCTATACTTCTCTAACATCACATCCCTGTACAATTCCCATTGATCTTGGTCCAGGCATTCTCACTCCTCTTGAGAGAAATCTATGGCCACATCCTGGAATGTCAGCAGATTTTGAAATTAAAAGTACACATGCCATGTCATCACAGGAAGAGTTCATTATGTGACCCAAGAAGAAAACAGCAAGTTAAGATAACTGGTTTTAATTTAGAAGAGTGTCTTGAATTATCCAATAAGATAGTTTTGTACACAGTAGTATTCTCTGTTTATATTCACTGTATTTCTAACTACAAGAAAAGGAAATAACATGTGATTCACAAAACCACTTTACAGACTGTACTTATCTGGAAGAGTAATTATAAAATGATGACATCAGCACAGGCATATGCATTTTTGAGTGTTTTATATATATCATACTGGATAAAATGTGTGTGTTTCTCAGAAGGAAAGGCCGTGGTGAGGTAGAAATACACTTTCAATTTTGAACAGGCACACAAGTACACTGGGGATACTGTAAAAATGCAGATCTCATTCAGGAATTATGGGGTAGCGCATGAGTTCCACCTTTTTAACAAGCTCATTTTTCACTAGCGATGCCACAGTCTCTGATTCGTTAACCACAATTTTGAATAGCAGAGATAGTAGGGAAAGGTAAGAATTCACAGTTAACTTGGAACTGTAAGTGTTTTATGGCTTTTACTCATTTAATAGAACAGTAAGCATACCAGCAACAATCCTTTTTTGAATATTTACTATGTACTATGTATATTTCTAACATTTTTTGAAAAGTATTGAGTGCACCACATAAATAGTTTAAGAAAAATAATATTACTGTTTCTCTGTTTTGTGATATTTTGTCAAACACTCAGTAAATATTAGAGCTTGGGTTTTATTCCAGTTTACCTGAACTAAAATTTACCTAAAAAGAACAATTCAAATTCACAAAGACAACACTAACAAATGTTTACCTCAGATTCTTTAACTGGCAAGAATAACAGAATCAAGAAAAAAGTGGATCAAATATTGACATTTCAAGCACACAGACATACATTTATTTGGGCACTTTGTACATATTAAAGGTGATACTGAAGAAAATATTCATGACAATGAAATTAAGATTATTTTAATTGAGTAAATCTATAAATCTATTTGTGGATGATGCTCTTTGTGTTTTAAAGATACACAGGGTGAGAATATATACAATGGTATAAAATAAATTATCGCTACTGGTTTTGAATTTTTATTTCTTTGAAAACTTTTATTATTTTTGCTGAGCTATATCTTAGGAATTGAACACTGTTGAGCATATCTTGCTAATATGATCCCTGTGAACTTTTCTGAAGATACAAAGAAGTGATAAAAAAGAATATGTCTGTGATATGAGCGTGGAATATAATGAAAACTATCATAACCTAGGCTTGACTGATGAAAACCTGTAGCTGATGTTCTTGCCTAATAAAAATTAGTAACGTGCTGAACGCTTAACTTATGGTGACCTATAGAAATGTTTTAAATCAATGACAAACATTGTCTCCATTTAGATTGTTATTGTACATTTTATATTACAGGGTCATTAAACTTCCATGGAGTATTAGACATACAGGATTCCCACCTAATACAAACAGGCTTCGCTTATCTTTGAGGGTGCAACAATCAAAAACAGAAGTTCACATACACAGTAGAAAAAAAGGCATAGCATGTAGTAATTTGAGAGCTGAATTACATAAATTTTCCTTTTCAAAAACTCTCAAATAATGTTAATGTCAATATAAATAGGATACATTGAAAATAATTATACCAGTTCAAATATCCCTCTCTTTGATCCTCTTATCCGTACTAACAAAATTAAGTGTTTTAACTTTGTTTTATTTTCTATAAGTTCTGATTTAGAGTAATACCAGAAGAGAGTCATTGACTCAATGCATTCTACTATACATTCTCTAATATTTATTTAGATTTAATTTTGATTAAATACATTGGTACATTTTTTACATCACTCAAGTTTCTTTCCAGTATGAACTCTCTGGTGTTTTCTAAAGTGTGTATTTAGGACAAACGTCTTTCATCACTTATGACATCCATAGGGTTTCTCTCCAGTACACACTCTCTGATGTCGAGCAAGGTGACAGCTCTGGTTAAAGACTTTGCCACATTCTCTACATCTGTAGATTTTTTTTTTCCCCTAGTATGTATTTACTGATGTCTAGAAAGGATTGAAAGCTGGTCAAAGGCTTTGTCACATTCTTAACATTTGTAAGTCTTCTCCCCAGTATGAATTCTCTGATGTTGAATAAAGCTTGCACACCATTTAAAGGATTTGCCAATCCTGTACATTTGTAAGGTTTCTCTCTAGTATCAAACATCTGATGCTGAGTAAGATACAAATGCCGATTAAAGGCTTTGCCCCATTCTGTACATTTGTACAGGCAATTTGCATTCCAATTTGCAATGAAAATTCCCTACAATCCTAAGCTGTTAGTTGTCTTTTTCACTTTTATCTCTCACAAGGGCACAGTGGGATTTTCCAGGAGCCACATGATGTATGCCAACACCATTGTTCTAACAACTAAGAGAACATGTGCTTGTAGGATTGGAATTTGGGGGTGATTTTGCACCTTACTCGTACACTTCTAATAACCAGACCACATAGGTCACCTCTAATCACAAAGCCTCAAATAAATCCCACTCACTCTGTCTCTAAAGTACGGATAGCCATTATCACTTAAATCTGGCAGAAACCCCAACTTGGAAGCAGAATGTCTATATGAGGGAAGGAATAATTACAATGGGAAATTTAACAGACTAGTAAGGAACAAACATGTTATTCAGTCATAGAGCCTTAGCATGGGGCGAAGATGCCGGCTAGGTACACGCAAAAGCAGCAGGTGCAGAGTGGCAGAGTAAACACCAGAGCCTGGTGCTGGAAGACAGGGGTTCTCAGCCCTGGCTGCCCATGAGGTGTACCGGGGGAGCTTTCAGAAGCTATCATTCCCAGGTCCCACCTTCTAGGGACTCTGGTTTCATTGGTCTAGAGAGGGTCCATGAGTGGGAATGTTTTAATAACTCCCCAGGTAATTCTAATGTGAAACTAGTTTTAAGAATTACAATTACAAATGATGAAAGATACCAAAAAGTTCTTGCCTTTTGAATAATATATTTTGATACAATACGAGCTGTTGCCTATACTTTATTCTTTCCATTCACACAGTCTTGGGGCTCTTCTTGAATTTGCAAACCAAAAGAGGAGGGGAGACTCTAAATTTTTCAACTCATAAGGCACCTATTGTTCAACCTTAACTTGGACCATTGCTGTCAGCAAGGCAGGACTGAAGTAAAGGTACATTTATTTTACAAATAGGTGGCCCAGCAAGCTAGAGAGCTTTCCAAAAAGTCATTCGGCAAAGTTGGGTTAAGCCAGGAATAGATCAAAATTTCAGGCCAAACCAGTCAGCCACATCAATAGCCTTTAGAAGGTCTGTCTTACATTTACTGGTCTGAGCTAAACAGCTCAAAACAGTGAGGTCCGTTAGATCAACCTGGGCAAGACTGACAGAATTCGGAGCTGCTGACTTTGGGACAGGATTTCCTGCTGCCCCTTGTCTGGTGTCAGACACCCTGCCCCAGTGACTGTGCCCTAACCTCTCCATGGTGGCCCACAGACTGCAGAGGGGTAGAATTTGGCCATGACCACAGGGCTCCTGACACATAAAGAGCTTAACAATATCCCCAGCCCATACCTACGATGAGTTCCTTCTGAAAGTCTCAAGTTCTTAAAAGTTTTCTCAACTGGAACTGCCTTTGCCCAGGAGACCCGTTAAACCTCAGGGCAGATTTGCATCTCCTCAGAGCAGATGATGACTGAAAAACAAACAAAACACAAAGCCAGGCATTTGGAAATACAACACATGACACCCTCAGAGGGCAGGCAGACCCTAACCAAGCCTGCCCAGGGGCCCAGGGCAGGAGGGGAAAGCGGAATGCAGCACAACACAAGTCAGGAAGCCCTTTCTGTGTCCTTTGGGTCAAGGCTGCCTCAAATGTTGTAATTTGGTTAACTGACCCCAGTCCTTTAGGGATGCTGGAAAAGAGGCTTCTTAGCCCCACAAGAATTCACCAGATCTCTTTGTCTTTGGATGAAATGACAGCCTGTGTGGAAATGAATCTCTCCCTGCCCTCTGCCATATGCCCTTCAGCATATGTGTCTTTCTTATAGTATTTTCAGTTTGTCTCATATCAGGGTGATTTGTGTTTATGCTTGTCTGTCTTCTCCACTAGATCATAAACCAGAAAGACAGATGTGGTGCGTTTTGCACTTCCCCATGGTGGGAGCCAAGTACGTTTGTTGAATATGACAGAAGCTTCTAGAGATGAAATTTTCAAAGTGGCCTCAATTAACATTGAGTCGAGCAGCTCTTTAGCAGGAAGGCAGCCCGGTGGGTGAGCTGAGAGAGTGAAGAGGGCCACCGCAAGATTAGAGTGCAGGGAGAGGGTGGGGGGGAGGTGTCAGCGGTGTGCTGGCACATGCACGACCAGGGGAAGGATTTCAAAACCTCTCCTAACAGCAGCTCCTGAAAGACGTGAGTATCCACTGCACACTCCCGAAACGAACACCCAAAGGTGCACCAGCTGAGAAGGAATGCACTGCTTACAGCACCCTGCCACCAAGCCTACCCACAACATCTAGGCATTCCTGGCACCTGCCAGCCAAGCTCTGATCTGTTCAGACCCCCTGATCATCTTCTGAGAAAGAGTGAGATCATAGCTTTTGGAGCTGGTAGGACTTCAAGTCATCAATAATGTAACAGAATTCCCATAAACACTAAGGACTTCATATCTGACAGCTGCAAGCAAGAACCTAGCAGGCATCCAGAGGGTGAAATGCCATCACTCTCAATCTATTTTCCTGCCCCAAATTCATTTTTAATATATGCCATTCACCAAAGAAATATGTATATTTAATATTAATGTGATAAATGTAACTCTGCCTACTTATGAACAAATAACTTCTAGAAACATTTCAGATCATCAGGCTAAACAAACACGTCCTTCACAGTCAGAAAAAGATGAGCCACCACTCCCCCACTACCACACACACACCTGCCCCCCCACAAATAAAGAAGAAATCAAATTATGTCAGTGCTGCGGTACCTATGGAGGTCTGGTGGAATATAATTAGAAAGGCCAGAGACGCTTTAGAGTATAATCCCTCAAACCAAACTGCAAACCGTGACATGTAATATTTCCCCACTAAAGAATAGAAAAAGATCCATTCTGACCTGGTAGGGCACATGTCCTTCTTTTTCTTTTTCTCAGTGTTCTCAGACATCCAGTGAAGAGCAGTCCTTTATTTGGATAGCAACATGCATCTTCATCGAGGATAATTTCCTGTTAGCATCTATTACTGTTAAGAGGATCTCAGTCCACAGAGTGAAAACTGGGGCTGGAGGCTCTCCAAGAAAGCTCGGGCTGTCAAAGGCAATAGGAAAAGACTTCCTATATACATATATTGTAACTGCAGTTGCCTCCTAATAACCTCACTCCCTTCCTCTCTGGATTTGAATCACTTCACCATCCCATGGAAAGGCTTGAGGACAGCGGAGTGAGACTCTAGTGCAGACACAAGGTCCAAGTGACCGGACCAGCTTCCACTTGCTTTAAAAGAAGCAGAACTGTGAGAAGTGAGGCAAGAGAACCAGCCAACAGGATGTGTGTGGCTGGAGTTCCTGGCATGAGGTCTTGGCTTTCATGTTTATTTTTGGATGTATTTTTCTTAGCCCTTTGATGCAAATTTCTGGCCTGGGAAGTAACCTTACAGTACAAGCTCCAAAGTTGTTAAAAGTAAGTGCAGGCGTCCGACTTGGAAGAAAGCACGTCCGTTGGCTTTTAGGCCCCAGTTAATCCTCAGATGAGGATGTGGGTCCCTGTGCATTAACAGGCAGGCCAGGGGCTGCCTATCTGAGGATGGATCGTGCAGTTCTATCTCATCACCCAGGGCCACTAAACATGGATACAAAATACTGGTCCATCTTGAAAGCTTACCATTAATGTAGGCTGAAATTTTTTTGCATGCTAAATAAAATATTAAAACACAACCAAGGGCTTCCCTGGTGGCACAGTGGTTGAGAATCTGCCTGCCAGTGCAGGGGACACGGGTTCGAGCCCTGGTCTGGGAAGATCCCACATGCCGCGGAGCAGCTGGGCCCGTGAGCCACAACTACTGAGCCTGCGCGTCTGGAGCCCGTGCTCCGCAACAAGAGAGGCCGCGATAGTGAGAGGCCCGCGCACCGCGATGAAGAGTGGCCCCCGCTTGCCGCAACTAGAGAAAGCCCTCGCACAGAAACGAAGACTCAACACAGTCATAAATAAATAAATAAATAAATAAATAAATAAATAAATAAAAGAACGTGAATTTCTTTAAAAAAAAAACACACAACCAAAAGGCTTCTGAGATTTTTGTTCTAAGATATTATGTTTTAAGTATTCGGCTTTAATTTTTCTGACAGCCCAACACAGGAATATCAAATCTGTTCAAGCAGGAGCAGATGTCTCTGAGAAGTATATTTTTCCAACTTACCTTTTTAAAAGTACATCAGCAAAGACTAAGCTGCTGTTATTTCAATAATTCCTATTCTTATAGTGGCTTGAAAGATTATTCATGGATAAGGGCTTTTTCCCCCTGCACAGTCCAAAAGAGGCAGTAAAAATAAATAGTGAAAAAGCTTTTCAGTCCAACAACTGCCAACATATCTGATAGAATCAAGAAATAAAGCACTGAAAATTAAGAGACAGATGTAAAAATATTTCTTCAACAATATTCATTACTCTTAGAAATATTCTTCTTTACAAATTGCATTCTTTTCCTAAGACAGAAACAGGCACATATTTTTTATTTTTACCATTCAGTATTATATCCCGGAAAGCATAAAAAATTGTCAGTCAACATTTACTGAGGCCACAAACACACTTGGGGAATAAATGCTACTGGATCAATCACTATATCCAAGCAATGGTTCTCTATGATACTGTATGTCCTGGTTAGGCTAAAATCACTATAGCTTCTGGGTAACTATCACAGCTAAGAAATCACGTTTGTTGCAGCATGAGTCAGACTACAAATATTGCTTTTCTTTTTCTTTTTTTCTTTTTTTTATTGGAATATAATTGCTTTACAATATTGTGTTAGTTTCTGCTGTACAATGAAGTGAATCAGCTATACATATACATATATCCCCATATCCCCTTCCTTTTGGACCTCCCTGACACCCCCCCATCCCACCCATCTAGGTCGTCACAGAGCACCAAGCTGAGCTCCCTGCGCTATACTGCACGTTCCCACTAGCTATCTATTTTACACATGGTAGTGTATTTATGTCAAACCTAATCTCCCAATTCATCCCCCCTCCCCTTCCCCGCATGTCCACATGTCCATTCTCTGCGTCTAGTCTCTATTCCTGCTCTGCAAATAGGTTCATCTGTACCATTTTTCTAGATTCTACATATATGCATTAATATACAATCTTTGTTTTTCTCTTTCTGGTTTACTTCACTCTGTATGACAGTCTCTAGGTCCATCCACATCTCTACAAATGACCCAATTTCATTCCTTTCTATGGCTGAGTAATATTCCATTGTATATATGTACCACATCTTTATCCATTCATCTGTCATTGGACATTTAGGTTGCTTCCATGTCCTGGATATTGTAAATAGAGCTGCAATGAACATTGTGGTACACGAGTCCTTTTGAATTATGGTTTTCTCAGGGTATATGCCCAGTAGTGGGATTGCTGGGTCATACTGTAGTTCTATTTTTAGTTTTCTAAGGAACATCCATACTGTTCTCCATACTGGCTGTATCAATTTACATTTCCACCAACAGTGCAAAAGGGTTCCCTTTTCTCCACACCCTCTCCAGCATTTATTGTTTGTAGATTTCTTTCTTTTTTTTTTTGTCTGCGTGGGGTCTTTGTTGCTGCGTGTGGGCTTTCTCTAGTTGTGGCGAGCGGGGGCTACTCTTTGTTGCAGTGTGCAGGCTTCTCATTACGGTGGCTTCTCTTGTTGCGGAGCACGGGCTTTAGAGCGCAGGCTCAGTAGCTGTGGCGCACGGGCTTAGTTGCTCTGCGGCATGTGGGATCTTCCCAGACCAGGGCTCGAACCCGTGTCTCCTGCATTGGCAGGCAGGTTCTTAACCACTGCACCACCAGGGAAGCCTGTAGATTTTTTGATGATTGCCATTCTGACTGGTGTGAGGTGATACCTCGTAATTTTGATTTGCATTTCTCTAATAATTAGAGATGTTGAGCATATTTTCATGTGCCTCTTGCCCAAATGTATGCCTTCTTTGGTGAAATGTCTATTTAGGTCTTCTGTGCATTTTTTAATTGGGTTGTTTGCTTTATTGATGCTGAGCTCCATGAGCTGTTTGTATGTTTTGGAGATTAATCCTTTGTCCGTTGCTTCATTTGCAAATATTTTCTCCCATTCTGCGGTTTGTTTTTAAAGACTCTAGTTTCACTGCTGTCTTAAATTTCAAATAATTTATTCACAAGTGTGTATTTGTGGACATGCTCATACATGTCCACAATGAAGGGAAGTTTTTGGCCAGAATAATGTTCATGCAATTGTAACACAGGTAAACAGGCGTAGGTCACTAGTGCCAGGACTTCTCAGTGGCGTCTGTGTAAGTTTGATGGAAAGTGCCTCTCTAATCTACTTCTCTGGACACACTGGACACACCTCCCCATTCAAGTTCATGTATTTGGAATATTCCACGTAAAGATGTCAAAACATGCTGCTGACCTGAAAGCAACTTCATATACAATGTAAGAAAATCAGGAAGAAAATCAAAAGAGCCCTCGTTGTTGCTCTAACCACCGGAACTTTAGACTGTGTGTGCTGAGAAGAAATTCATGCAACTGGACAGTAAATCAGTATTTTTTTATTCTAAGAGCCACCAGCAATCATAAATACTCACAATCTTGGATCAGGTGTTAATAAATGGCTTAATTAAAACTTCCAAGCCTACACTTAACTACTTAGATATAACAATCCAATGTAACACATAGTTCTTTATTTGAACCTCATTTGAAATAAAGCAAATATAAGATGCTTATGTAGTAAACTTATTTATTTACAGCTATTTATGGGGAAATTTGAACTGTGGACTGGGTATTAGATGACATTAGGATATTTAGTTTTGTAGGTGAAATAATGGTATTATGGGTATGTAGCAGGATATTCTGATTTTTTGGAGATATATGCTAATGTTTAGGATGAAACGTCATGATGTCTGTCATTTACATTAAAGTGGTTCAGCAAAAAAAAAAAAAGATGAAGCAAATATGGCTATATGTTAACAACTGCTGAACTAAGTGAGAGTGTATGGGTGTATTGTATTATCCTTTTTGATTTTCTGTATGTTTGAAAATTGTTTTAATAAATTTTTTTAAATGTTTACAGGTAGCAAGCAGTTGCTTCTCAGGAACTTCTTTCACATCACTGAGGCCTCCTAATTAAAATAAATTTTTAAATATTGCCACAAACTATCCTTGACCAGCAACTTGAATAAGTCATCACAGACAAAAGCAATTATAATGACATACATCACAAGTAGGAGTCATAAACCAGTTTTCCAAATGTTATTTTTGGAAAAGCCTTTTCAGTTTACTTTTTAAGTGAAAGATCCAAAAAGTGGCTTATTTGCCTCAAGCTTGCTTGGTCCCTTTTACTTGACAGAAAACCTCTCTGCACACACCTCATGCAAACCTACTTTAGCTTTGCCTTCCTAAAACTCGCTTTTGTCTCTGAACTTTACAGACCAGTTGGAGCTCCTTAATATTTTCTAAGAGGAATATTTCAAACAAGTAACCCCGCAATTTAGTCACTACTGCCAAGAATAAAAGTAACAGGTTTCACCGCCAAGGCCTTCCAAGGCTTTGCAGGACTTTGAAAGTAAAGCAGCACTCTTTCACCTGCAGGTTTGCTCCCTTAAAGCATGTGTCATTTGTTTGGCTCTGGAAGAAACTATTTGATTACACAAAATTCTTTTTAGATCAAGTTTAATATCTTAGCCACACAAGGACAAGTGGCGAAGCCAGCCAGCTCGATGGGTTAACACTTGGACATACTGAACCGAGGACAAAGATAAGGAACAACCACAGGTTAAAATCAGAAGCTTGAAGAACTGAAAAGGAATGAGCTCCATTCTAAGCGCTCCATTTGCCATCACTGCATGTAAGATGATTTATTTCCTGCCCCTCGCAGTACCCTAAGGGGCGCTGGTGAGAAATGGGAAATGCACACGCCACCAGGCCCATCCATCCACTGCTGTACTCCCTGTGCACTGTGAAGTTGGCATGTAACCAGTCATCTTTACGTCCCTCATTTCCCACACCTTATTACAGGGCACCTCATTTTTAAAAGCATTTAAATGAAGCAGATGTTAACCCCATTCATTCCACTTTCCCAGGGAACATGTTGACGATGATTTTTAAAACGCCAAAGAAAACATCCAAGTATTTTGTTCTCTGGTTAAGAATACATTGTGGAATAGGTGGAAGGAAATACATAAAACACACTATGGTCATTCAAGAAATAACTATAAGGCATGTCAAGCGACAGAAAACTGAGCACTCACTAAATTAAAAAAAAAAAAAAAAGAAGGATGTCTTGTGTCAAAATGGCTTTTTTACACACTCATTTCAAAAACAAGTTTTGAAAATTAAATTCCATCCACCGGCTGAAAGCAGAACACATTAAGGCTTGACTATAATGCCATTATCCAAGTGGCAGCTCCCTTTCTTTTCTGCAACCACGTTAACTGACAAAGCAGCCTTGGGGCTCACCTTGCATAGTGCCTTGAAGTCCTTCTGCTTGATGCGGAGCAGTTCGCTGCTCCCCAGTAACGATGGTCGAATGGCAGGGTGTGGCATCCAGAATGGACTCTCCAAAGGCTGTCCCGTTTCCCAGAGCACAGATGGGCACTGCCATCCTAAGAATCCCCAAAACTGGTCGTTAGAAAAGTAAACATTGTCTTTTCTTTGAACTGAAGTATATAGTTGACCCTTGAACAATGTGGGGGTCAGGGGTGCCAAACTTCCACTCAGTAGAAAATCTGAGTAAATCGTGGTTCCTCTGTATCCACCTCTTCTACATCAGCAGATTCAACCAGCCACAGATTATGAGGTATTGTGGTATTTACTATTGAAAAAACTCTGCTGTGAGTGGACCCGCATAGTTCAAAGCCATGTTGTTCAAGGGTCAACTGTAATTTGCATACAGTAAAACACTCAAATCAATTGCACAGTTCAGCAAGTTTTGACAAATATATACACCATGTAATCACCACCCAAATCAAGAAACAGAGCATTTCTATCACCCCTGAAAGTTTCTTCATGCTCCTTTCCAGTCAGGACGCTGCTTTCAGAGGCAATCATCGTTCTGATTTCCAACACCATAAAAGAATTTCGCCAGTTTTAGAACGTCACATAAAAGGAATCGGACAGGGCTTCCTTGGTGGCGCAGTGGTTGAGAATCCGCCTGCCAATGCAGGGGACGTGGGCTCGAGCCCTGGTCCGGGAAGATCCCATATGCTGCGGAGCAACTAAGCCCTTGCACCACAACTACTGAGCCTGCGCTCTAGAGCCCGTGCTCCGTCACAGGAAAGGTCACCGCAGTGAGAAGCCCACGCACTGCAATAACGAGCATTCCCCGCTCGCCACAACTAGAGAAAGCCTGCGCACAGCAACGAGGCCCCAATGCAGCGAAAAATAAATTAAATAAGTAAACTTATTTTTTAAAAAAATCACGTGGACATTAATTTTGCAAGGCATTATCAACTAAGGGAGATACACAAGGGTAATCCTGAGTTAGAAAGCACAGTTTTCTTTTCATGCATCTAATACACGATAATAGGCAAATGTTATTTATACATTACTAAAACAAATGCCCATACGAACCCAATTCCTTGAACGATACCAAATTGCTTCTACACAGATATGACCGTATAAAGCTGTGTTCAGGAAAATAGAATCAATAATATCTCAGAAGAGAATAAAAGATCATGGGGAAATGTAAAAATGGCTTGCTAATAAATTTTCCAGAAAGGGAGCTGCAAACAAACTCAGTCAGAAAAATATTCCCAGAGCTGAAATACCAGTAATCAGCAAATTAGATACTTCTGAGTAATTTTCAAATTCTAGTAAAAACACAAGATGGATTACGATAAATCACAGCCTTTCACAAATTCTCTAGGCTATCATGTTTGCTTGAGGACCCCACCAGCCTACTTCATCTTTTTTGTATCATCTGAACCCTTCAGAAAGAATTCTCTTAGCCTAATTTCTACTTTCCAGTGTAAATTTCTATTTTAAAACCTGACAGGGATGAACCATAAATATTACTCTTGCCACTATCCACGTAGATTAATTATCTATGGTTATCCGCAAACTACAATGCAAAAGAACTATGAAGATCTGTTATTTGTGACCCAGCTGTAGATTTTTTTAAAAATTTATTTATTTTTGGCTGCGTTGGGTCTTCGTGGCTATATGTGGGCTTTCTCTGGTTGCTGGTGAGCGGGGTCTACTCTTCATCACGGTGCGCAGGTTTCTCATTGCGGTGGCTTCTCTTGTTGCAGAGCACGGGCTCCAGGCGCACGGGCTTCAGTAGTTGTGGCTCACGGGCTTAGTTGCTCTGCAGCACGTGGGCTCTTCCCAGACCAGGGCTCGAACCCGTGTCCCCTGCACTGGCAGGCGGACTCTTAACCACTGCGCTACCAGGGAAGCCCCCAGCTGTAGATTTTTATGGATCAAGTTGTCCTCTGCATTTCCCACCTTCTATCCCTGACACGTCACCACATGTCACCAAAGGTACACAAAGTAAGACACAGGCTGTGAAAGTCACTTGAGCCTGTCTTCCTGCTAGTGAGCAGTTCCTGTACTAAAGACAAAAGGTTGAAATTATTCCTGGATTTCCGCTAGAGAGTTTAACAGGACCCTTGCCTCATCACAGGTAACAACATTCAGTCATGTCAGTATTGCCAAGTGCCTTCTCGGTGCAGCTCACTGTCAGGACCTCCACGTGCAGACAGACACCAGCCCGGTCATTTCATCCAGCACCTCGGCTCATAGCCAGTACCCCACACTCTCCCACCGGAGCTGAGTGTGGGATCCGTCCTTCCTTCATCTTCTCTTTCACACTTGATCTTCCCGAATGGAAGGACAGGGATTACAAAAACAAGCTAAGGTCTTGAAAGTAGGACTGTAAACCCTCACCTGAAAGAAGTGTTACCTGCAAGTCCAAACTTGACTATCAGCCGACTCAGTATTTTTAGGACAAATTTACTTAGGAATCTGAATGGATTTGGGAAGTGTGCATTGGGCACTGAGATAATTGGGCACAGGGAAGAAGAAAGTCCTAAGAAGACCATCTTCACCCTAAAGATGAGTCACTCTCTTTACAGTCCCTGGGGGCCAGGCCTTGATTACACTTGAATTCCGGGGGGCGTTGTGCACTGTGTTTAGAAAATAATTATCAAATAAGGACACTGACATTCAAATGTTCTCTCATGTAGCAGAACCAGTATGTGTCTCTCAGTTTGTAAATTCAAAGATAGGGTAAATGTGCGCAGCATGAATGTGAGTCGGTGTGGCAGAAGGACTCTTATTTTGGTCCACGCTGCCAGCTAACCAGACCCCTCCCTGTAGGTAAGAGTTGCAAGCCTGAAACCCTGTAGAGATGCTCACTGCACGCTTCCACCAGTAGCTGCACGTGTCAGTTTCTGAATGCAACACTGTTACTCCTTTTAAACTCATACAGGCTCTAGAGATCTGCTCATGTCTCAATAATTATTAAATAGGACTCTTATTTTCTGCTCATTTGCAGATTAATGTTCAGAAAGGTTACCCAAAAGGAAATATTTACAGTGACAGAGGCTGAAGAAAGCAATCAGCAAAGATGATGAAACATCAACAGTGAAGGAAGGTCCTATTTTACATTAAGGTGGCAATTTCTTTTGAGGACTTTCAAAGATGAAATGAAGAGTTAAAAACTTGAGTGTCTTCAAATATGAAGGTGTGTTTAGCAGATGCTGCTGGGGTCCTGCCTGATTCCCCCACCCCACCCCTACCCTCGAAGGAATCTTTGTTTCTGGACAGTGCCCACACATGCCCGTGCTTTCCCCTGTCACCTGCACCGCTCTGCCTGAGAGGACAGCGCTGGGCAGTTCATGCCTGTAACGTGCATCTTCCACCAGAGGGGCATGAACGTAGGAAGATAAATACCCCAGCTTCCTACCCTGCACGGTTTCTTAGAGGGTCCCCAGAAGGACTGACCCCAGCTGCCCACAGCTGAACTCCTTATCCACACCCTTTAGCTGGCATTCCTCATTCCTCGTCTCAATTCCCTGCTTCCTTACAGTGTTTCCTGGGGTCTCCTCCATAAAAACCACACGCAGCCAAATCCCTGTCTCCAGGTTGGCTTCTGGGGAAACAAGAGACTGGGTTGGCTAAACACGGCTGTGAGTCCCAAATTACACTGAGACCTCTGGGGAGGTACTGGGCTGAACCAATATTCCCAGAGAGATTGTGTAATACCGACAGATTCCAGCTTGTCACTGACTGCTTTGCATCAGACACATCCTACGTGCAGTAGCCCTTGGGTGACACCTGGGAAGACTTCATTGTCTTAGTAAACCACACCGGGCCTCTGAGGCCAGCGCTACTATATGACTAGGGGTGATGGGCTCTCAAACAAAGAATTACCTATGGCAGGTTACTGATATGACTGATATGATACCTGGTTTCTTCTTTGGATCTGATCCAGCTCTCTCTCATCCATCAGTCCACCTGATCACTCCTTCTCCTACCATCTAAACCCTTAATTACCCACTCACCCTTAATAATACACATCCTCCTGTGTATCACTATGCACGCGAGTCTCCACATATGTGAGTGGAGTACTATGTGCCATGCACTGGACCAGGTGCCATGACTATGACGTCCGCTTAATTCCTCACAACAGTTAAAGGAGATAATGTGTTTAAGTCCTCTGCACAGTGCCTGACTCAAAAGAAATGCTTAATAAATTGTGGATATTCTTACTGATGGTAGTAGTAAAACAATCCTGCAACATTGGGATTATTGCTGTTTTATAGGTTGAGGAAAATCAGGCTCAAAGATGTTCGATAATCTGCCCAAACGTGACTAACGAACTGTCTAGACGAGTTGGGACTAGACACTAGTCAATCTAATTAGCTCCCATGTATTTCTTAAACTATCATATGAAATTTAAGTACTTCTTTCCAAGGCTCAGTAGGAAAATTGATTAATTGGATTGATTGATTGAAGTATTAATTTAATCCATACAGGTTCTTTTTTCAATCAGCCAATTTACAGATTTACTGAACACCTAGTAATTCCATATCACCAGGAAAATACCCACATTTGGCACTGCTCTCCCTCTAACCCTCCAATTCCAATAGTGGGGCCCACTTGACCCTTATCTAGAGGATCAAATCTATTCCAGGCTGGGGCACCAATCTTCTTACTCAACAGGAGAAATATAAAGAATCCAAGCCAGAAACTAAGGATCACATCCACATTTCTGCTTTTCCCACTCTGATCCTGTGCCCCAGTTCTGATCACAGAGTGCCTACTTCAGCTGGAGAAACTGGGTTCCTATCTTTCTGTGTCTCTGCCCTGATAACCTGCCTGGTATCCTAATTCTTCCCAAAGCGACAGACTGCCTTGTTCTGACAGCCTCCCTGCGTCCCGGCTCCCCTCGGGCATCCTTCCAACACCAGGCCTCTTCGTCAGCCTGCCTGGCCTCCCACCTCCATCCCTGGGCCTGCTTCCTGCCTCCCTGCCCATGACCAAGCCCTACCCATCACGTTAGACCTGCCTCAGCCCTTCACCTGCTCACCTGGGGGCTGTGCTTCTCCAGCACTCTGCTTGCCCCTCGACTCCTGCCCAGCACCCCTTGCTCAGGCCCTCGAGATGGCACCCACCTCCACCATGGGCAGCCCCCAGCTTCCGGCTTCTCCTCCTGCCCAGCTTGGTACCAACTGAAGTCAGGAGCAATATCTTGGTGTGGTATGGGTTTCAGCGGAATAGGTGGGGTCTGGTTATCTTCACTCATAAAAGTTGGCGTTAGGAAAGTTAACAAAGATGTCAATGATCCAGCCCTGCTGGAAGGCAGGGAGCATCCAAGGTTACACACCTGGTGGCACCAGGGTCAGCACACTCCACGCTTAGCGGGAAAATCCCCTGGAGGCAGCACAGGGAGAAGAGCATGTACCTTGTAGACCAGATTCAAAGCTCATCTCTGCCAGTTACTAACCCTGGGCTTTGGGGAGAAGGCTCCCAGGTGCCTCAGTATCCTCATTTGCGAATGGACACAATCTTTCTCATGAGATTATTAACAGAACTCAATGTAAGTAACAGTCCTATGTGATTCCTGGCAAACAGTAGGTGCTCCATAAAAAATGGAAGATATTACTTCTGACTTAATCTATACATGTATATAAATAAGACCATCTACATTTCTAAAAAGCAAATCGGAGTTTTCTACTATTTAAGTGACAGAGAATCTCTATATTCATTTTGTGTTCATCTCCGATTAATGATGGCTTCTCAACACTTAAATTCTGAGTTTCTC
This sequence comes from Balaenoptera borealis, assembly GCF_965194805.1. Taxonomy (NCBI): domain Eukaryota; kingdom Metazoa; phylum Chordata; class Mammalia; order Artiodactyla; family Balaenopteridae; genus Balaenoptera; species Balaenoptera borealis. The sequence continues at coordinate 146,772,123 of NC_138862.1, forward strand.
TGTCCCCCAGTCTGGGTGTCAAGTGGTGTGAATGATCTGCAAAACACTTCAGCTCTCTGGGGGAGCTTGTATTCAAAGGAACCCTTCTGACGAATCCTGAGAATCCTTTTGTACGGCAACAAATCACCCCTTAATTTATCTGCTTTATACATCTGGAGTACAGTATACAGGGTTTTCTTAAAGCAGGCATTCTCGTAGGAGGCATTTGCTTCGTTTCATAACTACAGTATGAACATGGGAACTGTGTTAAGAAAGCCCATGGTTGTGTGTGACTGATATCCATGCTAATAAACACAGGTCTTGCAAATGATGTCTGTGAGCAGCTGCTGAAATCCAATTTGCACAAGTTAGACATTCTGATGAAATTTAAAACGATAAAATAGAAGAATTCTCTGTGGTAAGTACATCAGTTTTTTTGACTGTCCTATAACTTTAAGGGATATTAGATATTTGATTATACATATTTAACTCACTTCCCTATTAATGGCTCAAGAAGAGTTAAATGTCTCACCGCAGATTTATTGTTACGGACACACACTGGGTTAACGTCAAGGAACAAATCTGTCTTTACGTGTGTAGCCCTTGAAACATAAATTATTACAAAGAAATATTTTGACAATTTTTATTTTAGGCCTATAGGCAATACTTGCCACTAAATCTGGTACTGCCTAGGTTTATTTCATGAGTTTGAATTTAGTTCTGGAATTTATGGGGTGCTCCAAATCCTTGTAGTAAATAAAAATTTGTCTCTGAATTTGTAAAGACATCAGAGCACATGTGCAGTCCAAAGGATTTCCCGCCAAGCATGAAGGGAAAACGCTTCTAAGACAAAGGTGTTTCTTTCCTAACAAACAGCACAAAGTCTGTTACTTTGAGAGCACTTCTCTAGAATCACAGCTGAACAAGATCAGGCAAGCTGGCTGCAGAAGGTACCGTGAGAATGGACTAGCATTAGCATCTGATAACTGAATCAGGGAGGCCAGCCCGTTTTAGCGGAGAGCAAGTCTGTCCTGCACCGCGGCTCTGTCTCACCTCCGCCCAAACGGAGAATTACATGACAACAAAACTAAATGCAGTAGGCAGATGCCCCATGCAGAATGCTAAATAAACGCTGATCAGATCCTAACAGAGTGTGACCGGAGCATAGGCAAGTACTGATAGTAAGAGATGACAGACAAGCACTGTGGACCTGGCACCTTTCCCGTTTCATTGACTCAATAAATGTGTTCAGAAAATGTTTCCTAATGATGGCGATGTTCTATGTCTGAAAATAATGGGGTGAAGTGAGAATGAATCGAGGAATCAGACAGGCAAAAAACACAAAGACAGGGAAAGACACAGAAAGCCACGTGGTGGAGAAACATGCCTGTCCTCCAAATTTTATACACAAGTATGCAACACTTAAAAACATCTTTGTTGTAGAGACAGAGAGGGTTAAAAAAAAAAAAAAAAGCAGTTTACTTTGGGGGAGAACCAGTAAGAGATCATTTTCCAAAATCTGGCTAAAAATTGCCAGAGAACTCTATAGAGACGGATGAGAGGATGAATAAAGTGATGACCAAGGCCAAGTGAAGCCCCATTCTCTGATCCCACGAAATACATGAACAGTACTGTTAAACTTCTTGCCATTTCTAATACCAAGTGCATGTCCTGCTTTCTCTATTCTAGCACTGCCCTCTTGTGATAAAATGACAACATTGCAACCAACTTTTCCTTCTCAAAATAGTCATTAAAAAGCCCATAATCCCTGCTTTTTGCCAAGCTTCCTACTAAGTGCTGTATATAGATTAACTCATTTAAGGTAGGAACTATTTTCCCCAACTTGTAGGTACTCTAACTTGCTTACGGTCACACAGCAATTAAGTGGCTCTGAGGATTTCAAAAGAGGTCTGATTTAAACCATTGTGGGTTGCATTAGGAAAATATTAACACTTTAAGCATCTGTTAGCGATCTCACGAATTAATAAACCATCCCATTCCCTATTTTGCAGCATGAACTTCTATTCGCTCCGCAGCCATCAGAAATTCTTCTTTCAGTCCCCCCGCCGCCGTGATTGGCCATCCGCGAGTGACGTGGCAGCCGCCTCGGCCTATGGCAGCGGAGCCGGCCGGTGGCGGGTGCGGAAGCGGCGGGGCGCTGCGGGCGCGGGTGCCCGGCGGCGAGGGCGGGTGCGGGCGGCGCGCAAGGTCTTTGTTTCGCTCTATCCCAGCGCCGGTGGGATGACGCGCTTTGGTCTGACCGTGGTCCAGCATGGAGAAACAAGACTTAGCAAGGAGAAAATACTTCAAGGACAATGAATAGATGAGCCTCTTTCAGAAACTGGATTTAAACAAGCAGCTGCTGCTGGTATATGTCTTAATAACGTGAAGTTTACTCACATTTTTTCCAGTGACCTCATGAGGACAAAGCAGACCGTGCATGGAATTTTGGAGAAGAGCAAATTTTGCAAAGATATGACAGTAAAGTATGATTCAAGACTTGGAGAAAGGAAATACAGGGTTGCAGAAGGCTGGCCACTGAGTGAGCTAAGGGCCATGGCCAAAGCAGCTGGGCAGGAGTGCCCTGTGTTCACACCGCCCGGAGGAGAGACCTTGGACCAGGTGAAAATGCGTGGAGAAGACTTCTTTGAATTTGTCAGCTGATCCTGAAAGAAGGTCAGAATGAACAGTTTTCCCAAGAAGCCCCGAGCGACTGTCTGGAAAGTTCTTTGGCAGAGCTATTTCCTTTAGGGAAAAACTGTGCCTCCAAGTTTAGTTTGGACAGCGGCGCTCCGGGTTAGTGGCCAGTGTCTTAGTTGTGAGTCACGGCGCCTACATGAGAAGCCTGTTGGATTATTTCCTGACCGACCTTAAGTGTTCCTTCCCGGTGACCCTGAGCAGGTCTGAACTCACATCAGTCAGCCCCAATACAGGGATGAGCATCTTTATCATAAACTTTGAGAAAGGAGAAGTGAAACCAACCACCCAGTGTGTGTGTGTGAACCTACAGGGCCACCTGACCAGGGTGACCAAAACTCACTAAATTTAAATCTGCATCAAAATCTAAAAAATATGAGCCTCTGCGGGAGCGCCTTTGACTTTATTTCCACTCTCTGCTAATGCAGACTTGGAAACAGTTAAAAAGCTGTCCGTTATAGCAGGTTATAAAGCTCGAATGGAATCAGAGCCACATGAAACACTAACGGAAAACCATCGGGAATTGACTTCTTTTTAGTGAGTACAGTTGGAATTTCCCAGGGTAATTTTACCGCCAATGGATGAAGGAACTCAGTATTGCAAATTGGGGGATTAATAATCCTGTTACTATGGGTTTTTTTGCTTTTTTAATATCCTGGGTTTTTTTTGGTATTTTTCTTTAATGTCTGAAAAATCTAGCCTATTTTATTGGCTCTTGGTAAGATACTGTATGTTTTCTTATTTACTATCTCATCCAGTTCTTAGAAGAGGGAACTATTTGTAATTTCCACTCTATATTTATGTGACAATGTTATATTCAAAAAGTCCTTTAAAGGAGAAATGCTTGCTGTCATAGTTTATGTAAAAGCAAATGACAATGTTTAATACAGAAATCAACTGTTGGAATTGTTTACTCTGGAGGGTTTGAGATGCAGATGAATGTGGATTCCGGTTGCAGAACAGTCTCATGAGGAAGAAGCATCATCTGATTACAAAATTTTTAAAGAAGGAATTGGAGCGGAGCAAGAGAAAAGAGCAGATCTTTCTTATCTAACCTGTAGGCTGAAGAATCTAGTTTGAAGATGGCGCTAAAGAAAGTAAATGGCTGCTTCACAGTAGCCCCAGAATAAAAGAGAGGCTTCACTGAAAAGAACCGTGGTTTTTTTTGTAGAAGGTACAGATGAGGTTTCCTCTCCTTTCCACCAGATGGCACCAGAGAAAAGGGAGTTTGGTTACCTTAATTTTGTACAAAAGATGGGTCGCTCTGAGGCTCTCATCGAAATGGAGAAAATGTTTTCCATGCAGTTTGCCTTTAAATGATCACGGTGATGAATGCTGTGAGTCTCAGCTCACAAGAGGGTAGGACTGAGGCTGTCAGTTAAGGCTAAAATCACGTGTGGTCATATTTCAAGTTCAGGATCATGCTGTCCTTAGTGTGTCCAGCGCTGCCTGTGTTCGTGCCAGTACTGGAGCAGAGCACGTGGTCGAGCACAGAGGAAGTTCACTGCAGACGAAAAGCTGGAAAGTAACCAAAAAGGACAGATCATAAACGTCCACATCCCCGCCATCCAGAAGTAATACTGCTCCCCCTTTTTCTTAAAAAGAAATAACACGTTGCGCTGTAAGCCAAGCTCCCTTAAGCAGCTGTCGCTGTCCTGTTTCCTCCTGTTCTCTACAGAGGCAGCCAGCACCGCGAGTCTGTACACCCATCCACCCTTCACGTGGCCACCTAGTGTCATAAGGGAACAACGGTATTGTTCTGGTGTTTTTAAAATGTACAAAATATCAAGCTGTCTGTATTCTGTATTTTCACTTATTACATATATCTTGGGGCTCCATATTGGTATGTATAGACAGATCTGGTTACTTGTAACCACTGTATTGTACAGAATAAATGTAGTACCTTTTATTTCTTTATTCTCATAAAAAAGAAAAAAAATTTTTTCACATGACTGGGAAAATGGTATACTTTTTTGATGTAAAGATTAATTTAAAACCGTCTTTATTTTTAAGATTTAAATAGTTACCATGCCAAACAGGCCCCTCACTTACAAAATGTGCAGAGAAAAGCAGGACCTCGTCTCTCTTCCTCTCCTTCTCTCTCTCTCTCTGACACAAACATGCACACACATGCACAGAGCTGAGTATTGTCTGAGATAGTGAGGTTTATATTTATTGTTTTTAAGTTTATTATTCGTTTATAACTTGTTCCAACACTCACTTCTAACCCTAAATCCATTCAAATATTAATAAGAAAAAGTCCACCCACAGTATTATTCATTCTAGTGGGAATGTAAAAATCTCTGGCTTTCAGTGCCTTAAGTTAAATAGGCTCCCAGGACAGGCAGGTTCTCGAGCCAACGAGTTGAGCTGTGGACAGCTGAAGGCGTGCGTGTCCTGCTTAGGCTTAGGGAAGAGACCGAGGGTGGGGACAGGCATCGCTGGGAACGGGAGATGAATCCCCGACAGGATCTGTGCTGCCAGGTGGAAACCTACACGCGCACGTGAGCCAGGCTGGGACCCCCCGGGATGGCGAGGTGGTGTGTGGGCAGGGCCCCTCCCTACGAGGCATCCTCAGCTTGTGGGGGTGAGACACACATGGCCCGGCAGGAGAATGATGGGAAGCTGGGAGCGGGGCCTCCTGACGACTGCGCAGGGACACAGGGCAGGGGTGCTTCCCAAGCGGCTTTTGTTTCATGGAGCAGGGGGAACCCATATAACTTATAGGAAGGTATTTCCAAGGATGGCAGTCTCTAAAAGGTCATCAAAATAACAGGAACAGAAGGGTGACGTACTTCCCAGAGTTCTGAGCGCAAGCATGGTTTCAAGGCTGTAAGAGGAGGAATGAAAGCACTGCAGCAGCAGCTCCCGGGGAGGGAGGCCCGTCATCCCTCTCCTCCTCCAGAGGCTCCTGTCTCTCCCCTCCAGCCCACGCCGGAGGCCTCAGACTGGGGACACTCAGCTGCAGACACGGCAGGGAGCGGAGCAGAGCGCTGGCCTGCCTGTGTGAGAGGGAGATGCGGGTCCCAGCCAGAGCTCAGCGCGATTTGGTACCACGTCTGCCGGTCCTGAGCCGGGAGCAGACCCGCAGGGCGAGGCCGAGTCAGCGGGCGAGGTCGTGCGTCCCCAGCTGGCAGCCGTGCGTTTCTAAACTGACCGGGGGGGGGGGGGGGGGGGGGGGGGGGCTGGCCCCGAGCAGAACTGGGAGGCCAGCTACCTCACTCCCCACAGCCCAGTGGCTTTTTTTCCTCCATCCCCTCCTGCCAGGAAAGGGCCTGAAGTTTATATGACCACTCACCAGACCGTCTGCATTTTCATCCTTCTCCCCAATGTGGAAGCAACGGCTTTGTTATGATGTTGGGCATCAGTGTGCTCCAAGGGGGCAGAGCTGGCTCCACACTCCCGTGACCACCACCGCGAACACCAGCGGCGCCTGGGAGCAAGTGCCTTTGCGTTTGCAGACCCCTCCTGGACACCCCAAACGGATGGTCACCCGTGTGGGTAACAAGGCGGGGCGGGGGCAGAGCACGGGGGTGGGTAAGGAAATCAGAGTGACCCCCAGCTCTAAGTGATAGCCCTGTGTCATCCTGAGTGAACAACTCATTCACCTGTGACTTAAGCAAGATACAGCCCAGCTGGGTGTGCTCTAACAAGCGTGCAAGTGCAATGCTTTGCCCATGATGAGGTTTCACACTACTGTGTTCGCAGGATATCACCAATGAGAAATAAGTGTGACCCTCCACCTGGCGTCCAAAGAATTCAAGAAGAACCTGCCAAACCAATCATACAGAGAGCAAGAAGTGTGCTTTCTTACCCTAGAGAGCAGAAAAGGATAAAGGAATGATGCGAAAGGAGGAAAAGTAATATATTGAAACAGGCAGGAAGGGAACGTGATTTTATGGGCCAAATAATAATATTTCTGCTCTATGTATTCTGGAAAGTTATATATAGTTATATCTCCCTATCACATAAAGGAAGTGGGTGATTTTTTTCAGAAAAAAATTCCATCAAATCAACAACACCTAATAAGCGTGTGATATAAAAGTACGGTCCCAGCGTCTGCAGAGGGTTCTCTTCCTTGTTTCAATCAGCGGCGTCACCACCCATCTCCTCATGGCAGTCGGGCTCCTCCCTTTCTCAGCCCCCCACACCCCCCATCAACACCAGTTCCACCCATTTCCCCTCCACCTCGGAGCCACCGGACCTCAGTGTCCCTCCCTGACCCCCTACCTCTCTGCCCCACCCTCTGGCCCAGACGCCCTTTGAGGGGACGGGCCACACTCAGCTCCCCGGGCGCCCCCAGGTCTGGCAGGGGGGGCAGGAGCCCCACGCCACGGGCGGTCCAGTGGGCGGGAGGAGCAGGCCTTCCCCAGCAGCACACCTCGGGGGACACACACCTGCCGGGGGGCTGGGGGGAGACGTGGAGCTCGGCGCCGGCGTCGGACGTGCGGGAGGGCGGCCGCTCCCCACCCGCATGACCCCTAAGCGGCTCTGACACCTCATCACCGTATAACCCGGGGCAAGTTATTGAGCATCTAACCTGTGAAATGGGACTAATAATAGCGCTGAATGGCGGGGGGGGGGGGCGGGCGGGGAAGGGGGGACAGTGTGGGGAGTAGCCAGTGAAATGAGGCTTGTAAAGTGCTTTGCACAAAGCTGTCTGTAGTGGGCGCCCTGTTACCGTTAGCCAGGCCTGCCCTCATCTCACCATTCGGGCTCAGCTAAAACCCCACTGAGGAGCCGAGACTCAGAGATAAGCGTGGAGATTGATCACCACCACCTCCTCTGACTTCTGACTCTCAGGTGAGAAGAGAGGTGTGCAGGGCAGAAGGGACCTGAGGAAAGAAAACGAGGAGCAAGCCAGCAGGAAACGCTGCCCCGCTCGCTTTTGGAGATTTGACTCTTAATTCCCTCTTAGTCTCTTGTAACTCTTCTTCTTTTTCTGTCACTGCTCCCTGCCTACCTTTTTTTGTGTGTGAGAAGCAGGAAGAACATGAAATCTGGAGTGTGTCACACCTGAATTCAAATCTTAATTTAGCCACATATGTTTGTGCGGCCCTAGGAAAGTTAGGTCGCTGAGCCTTGTTTTCAAGCCCCTGTAAAACTGGACAGGAATAACTAAAGATGAAGTCAGTTAATATTCACGGAACCCCTAGCAAAGCACAAGACACGAAGGCACTTAGCAATGCTGCTGCTGGTCTCTAGGAACTCCCCAGCTTTCGTGGATTCTCCTCCCATGGACCACTGCCCAATCCCATTTCACTCCCACGATAGAGGTATAGGATGGTTAATTTTCTGTATCAGCTTGGCTAGACTATGGTAACCAGCTGTATAGTCAAACAGCCTCTATTCTGCTGTGTAAGTATTTTTTAGATGTGATTAGCATTTACAATCAGTAAACTTTAAGTAAAGCAGATTGCTACCCTCCATAACGTGGGCGGGCCTCGTACAATCAGCTGAAGGCCTTACGAGCAACTAGGTCTCCCGTGAGGTTTCCCAAAGAAGGAATTCTGCTTTCTGACTGCAACACGGAAATTCTGCCTGAGATTCCAGCTTTCAGACTCGAGACTGAAGCATCAACTTTCACCTGAATCTCCAGCGTACTAGGTCGCTCTAAAGGTTTCAAACTTGGCAGCTACCACACTCATGTAAGCCAGTTCCTTAAAAGAAACATCTATCTATCAGTCTATCTATCTATCTGCCAATCTCCTCTCAGTACTGTTTTTCCAGAGAACCCTGGGTACTGCTCTGACCGGCGAACCCATCACCCTGATTTGGCCACATCGCTAGTGGGCAGAGACCCAGAGTCCATTACAAGCCCAGAGCAGGTAGATATGGCTTTTTCATTTCTCCCTTTTGAGCAGCTTGTCCTGGCAGAAGGGTCAGCTATCTCACTCATTCTCCTTAGTTTCTTCGTCCCGTGTGGCTAGAACCCTGTCTTGCCCATCAGAGCTGGCTGGAAGGCTGGGCCCTCTGTCTACCTCAGGCTGCTCTCTGCAGGGTTGGAGGATGTAGAGGTCAGTGTGGTTTCTCTTCCTTATTTCTTGGTGATTCTACAAAGCAATTCAGAAAACTCTGGTTGGACATTGTGGGTGGGGTGAAGTACACAGAGAAGGCAGTTAAGCCAGCTTTGGTATAAAGCTAATAATTCGTAACAAAGTAAGAGAAGACCAAGCCCAGCTTTTAGGAAAGTTCTCTGCATTGGGGTGAGGTCAAAACCACAGCTAAAATCCAAAGTTAAAAGTTTACTAAAATTTTTTTAAACCCACAGCTTAATACCAAAGTGTTGCTCAGCTATTCTTGGCTAGCACCCCATGGTGAGAGATAACTGGTCCAGGGCAAGACTCTGGCAGCCCCGGGCCAAACGGTACTTTAATACCATCAAAATCTCATGCCAGCTTTTGACATCTGAGGTGTCAGCACATCGGTGCTGATGTTGTTATTCATCCCTTAGGAACATCTGCTCTGCCTTTTTAAAATTAGTCTTCTTTCCTCATCTCTCTTCCCTGCTTTTCTTTCCTTCTCACCTTTCTCCTTATTTTTCATCTTCCTTCCCTCGCCTCTCTTTCCTCACCTTTCTCTTTTCAGCTTTTCTGCCTCACCATCATTACTCATTCAGGAAAATCCTCCTCCTCTAGGCCCCGTCCCCTCTACACATCCACGCAGGTGAGACCAGGTTAAGGCGAGCATCTCTGAGCAAAGGGGGCCAGAGAGTACCCACCAGGACAGCAGTCTGCAGGTAGAAGGTGTGCAGAGATAAGGGGCATGGGGTAATCTGAAAGGATGAGAAACAGCGAAGAGAGAGGAAAATTGCATGCTTCATCATGTTTCTTTGGAGTCTAATAGTACAGAACATTGGCTAAGAGCATACGTTCAGGTGCCTGACTGCTTGGGTTTTAATCTTGGTTCCCCTAATTTCTAGATACGTTACTTGGAGCAAGTTATTTAACCACTCAAGGCCTTAGTTTCCTCATCTGTAAAATGAAACAGTAATGTGACCTACCTCATAGGGTTACTGTGAGGATTAAAGGAGTGTAAACAAATACCTGTTAAGTGCTTAGAACACCGCCTAGCACATAACAAACATCCAAGAATCGCTAGGCGTCCTCGGTCCCACTGGGAAACGGAGGCAGCTTACAAGAGCCTCAACCCGCCTCTCCCCATGGCCATCTCTGAAATCTAAGCAGAAACTGGCCCTGTGAGAGGGGGAGACAAACAGCGCCATCAAGGCCGCAGGCAGAGGCTCCAGGCAGTTTCTGATGGAACTTTCGATGCTTTGATGGATAGAATAAGTATACTCTCTTTTAAGTAAGACGGGCACAGGCCTGAGGCCCTAACCCTCCATAACAATGCGGTTAACACAGGCAACTATACTCCAAACTCCGAATGCCCACTTACCAACAATCCATTTTTTAGATGGCAACCGCCCACAACTGCAATATACACACAAGGTCCTACAAAATTTAAACCTCACATTGAGTATGTCATAAATGCTTCTCACATTTGAAGTGTGCTACGTATGAAAAAGGCTCAGAATCACTGTCTTAAACATGGTGCTTGGCTGTAGATCACTTGTCCCTTTAACTGATTCTTTCATTATTCTTGATACTTCTTTCTGATTTTGTAGTTAGCCAATTCTCTTCCTTCAGTTTTTATCTGAATCCTGAAGGTGTGAATGTAAGACCTGGAATATTTTCATACTGAAGCCTGACAGTAGCCTCTAAAGGGGCATCCTTTTGAGATGTGAGGTTCTTGTCTGTAAACAGGAAGGTTCTCTGACCTTTAGGCCACATGGACTAATGATGGAGCAGGCCTCACTGAGGACGTGAAAGGAGGCACTGGGTCCAATTTTAAATGCACAAGTATTGTGAAGAATGAGTTTTATCTACCAGGATGCCAAGCTCCTCGGAGGCGACTGGTGAAGATAAAGGAAGCCAGAGCTGCACTCTAGACAAAAAAAGGATGATTGGCCCTCCCCAATTTGACAAGATGAGGTAGCAAAGTAGAGAGCTTTTCGGGGGACTGCACAGACCACGTCTCCCCTGCATCACTGGAGCTCCTAAAGGGCTAACAAGGGGATCGCTTCTAGAACAAAGAAAAGTCAGGAAACCAGGTGCAGGAGGATCTAAGGAGAAACCACACAAGACTCCCTCCGCCCTCCCCTTTGCTCCCATTTCACCTTCCGCAACACAAGTTTCTCACTGCAGTGAACTTGTTTGCATTTTCCCAATAGGCAGCAAGCTCCTGGAGGGCAGCCCACGTGTTCGTGCTTTATGAATCTCGTCTAGGTAAAAAGAGAAATGTGGCTCTAGGAGGAGTTCAAAGCCCACCCACCCTTCTTATCAATATCAAAGTCTCCACTTTCTTTCATGTCAGGGGACAGGGAAAAGAACTACCGTACACTCAAGAAAGAAGAAACACTTAAATAGTAATTGCCCCACACCTCTGATAATAGGAAATATGCCCAGAAGTTCTTCTTTAAGATGCTTGCACTCTCCCTTAGGCTCTTCTGCCAGCAAGAGCTCTGTCCTCCTGGTCCTGAGAACCAAGTCTTTAAACGCGAACATCCAAGGAGATAACTCTAACTTGAGGGTGCCTTGCTTTTACTGTGCTTCTTGCCTCCTGTCATAAAATAGGAGACACTATTTCTTCACCTGATGAATGCAATTAAAACCTCCTCCACCCACGCCACCCCCCCTCCAAAACCGCAATGCTCTCTTCCTTTGCATGTCCAGCCATTGAAATTAACGAAGTCCACTAAAGTCGCTACCCGAGACTGGAAGGGAAAATGCTAACTGTAGACAAACTGGATATTTTATCCACTCAGATTGGCTTTAAAAAAACACCACGATGGCCACAGGTATTTCCAAAAATTCCTTTGTCCAGAATTTAGTCCACAGCCTCCATAAGATTACATATCAGGGCAAATCTAAATCTGAAAAGGATCCTCCACAGATATTAGTAAAAATCTTTAGCTCTCACTAAGCAAGTAATCATTCTTGTTCCATCTGCCAGAAACACAATTCAGAGTCTACCATTTTCTATACACAGATGATTTTGCATTACTCAGTTTTACTGACTCATGGCTAATATTTTGGAAAGAAAGATGATATATCTACTGGCATTTGTCTGTATGATTATGTTTGTCTTTTCCTACGAGGGGTGGGGGTGTGGAGTCCTCAGTCAAGAACCTAGGAGGGTAGAGGGAAAGTTATTTTGCCTCCCATATGCATGCCATGGAAACTATTCAGAAAAAGAAAGGAATAAACCAGCAACCCACGCAAAAAAACATTGGTGACTCTCACATGTGTATTGCTAACTGAAAGAATTCAGTCTGAGGCAGCTACACACCACAGGACTCCATTTCGATGACATTCTGGGACAGGTCAATCAGAGGTGGTAAACAGGTTATGGGGTGGGGAGCTGAACTATTCCATGGATACTTCAGTGACGGATGGCTGTCACTATGCAGTAGTCTAAAGCCATAGATCTTTACAACCCAGCCAGGAAATCATCATACACTCAAATGTAGTGGTTTAAGATACGGGAATGTCACAGGATGGAACAGAGAATGTGACAAGGAATCTTAACTGATTTAGAAATGTAATGAAAAAAACTCACTCCTGGATGGTGGGGCAAAAGATACTTGACCTAATTAAATATAGAAGAAAAGACCAGAATCTGTAGAACAAAGGCAAGTTGTGCCATCCATAAATAGTGGGCTCTGTAAGTTCCTTCCCATGGTGGTAGAAGCTAACAATACTGAAACTAGTATATCTGTAATCCGGAATGGAGCAAGCAGTGAATGTAATGAAGGACAAATGGTGGAAGCCAGGTTTCTTACCTTTAGAGTGAGAGGTTACAGACAAGCAAAGGAAGAAGGTTACAATACCCATGTGATAATGGATAGATTATATTTCCTCAATTTTAAAAACTTTAGTGCATCAAAAAGTGCTATCCAGAAAGTGAAAACACAGCCCACAGAAGGGAAGAAAATATTTGCATGTGATATACCTGACAAGAGCCTGCTTTTCAGAATACATCAACAACTTTTACAAATCATCAACAACAAAAAGATAACCAAATTTTTAAAATGGAAAAGGACTTGAACAGACCCTTCTCCAGACGAGAAATGCAAATGGTCAACAAGCACATAAGAAAATGTGCACCAAGAAGACAGGAAACCCACAGGATGGAACTATGTCAGAGGAAAGCAGGAGCCCATGGAAGGAGCTCTCAAGAGCCAAAGCAGGAGCGAATTGAACAACCAAATACCGTTCTGCTGAATTATAACCAAAAGCTTAAAATAACGATCTGGGTGGAGTGTCCACACTGGTAAAAGTAAATGATTATATACAGTGTGTGTGTGTGCGTGTGTGTGTGTGTGTGTGTGTGTGTTTTATGAGTGCTGTTTAATCAACTGCATGGAACAACTCCAAAGAGTTGATGTAGATACTCAGTCATTCATTAAGGAAGTGGGGCTCACTCCCCTGGCCTGAAGTGTAGGGGCCACATAGTGACTTCATCCTAAAGAAGACACACGGCGCAGACTTAAGGAAAAAGTGACATTACAGTGGGGAAAAGCACTACCTAAGTCAGGAAGACAAAGTTAACATGAACAGTGATAAGTTGCCTTTATGTATGTTCCCGTGATATACAGTCATGAGAAAGCACTTTGCCTCTGGGATCTGCGTCCTCAAAACCCATGAACCCATTCTAATCACAAGAAAAACACCAAGTAAATCTCAATGTGGGACAGTCTGCAAAATACCTGACTAGTCCTCCTGAACACTGTCTAGGTCACTGAGAGAAGGACAGTGTGAGAAAATGTCAAAGCCAAAGAGATCCTAAAGTGACATGATGACTCAATGCCCTGTGATACGCTGGATGGGATCCTAGGACAGAAAATGGGAGAATGATGGGAACCTGAATAAAATATGCATTATAGTTCATGGTAAAGTATCCATATTTGTTCATTAACTGTGACAATTCTGTAGAAAACTAGGATGAGAGGTGAAATTAAATGTCAAATGAGAACAAGCGATTGCACCACCCTGTAAATCTAGAATAAAAAGGTGATTTCTTAATAACACACAAACAAAATGAACCCTAAAATACAGCGAATACAAGCAGACCAATTATCCATCCTATGACCCTTTCTCCAGGTTAGCTCTCCTCTCGTTGTTCTGAGGTTTCCCTCTCCCAGGACATAGAAGGAACAGGCACAGAGTCGTTAGCTGCTCCCCTTAGATCCGACCCAAGCCAGTGTCTTCATCTCCCCCAGACACACCCGCCCAATGAGGACACCAGGCCAGAGGGAGTCTCAGGAATCATTGGTCCTGATGTGTCAGGACTTTTTTGATTACAAGGGACTAGACATGCTTACTCAAGTAAAATAAATAATATTATTATAAATTACAGAAATAAATGAATACTTACAGGAGACAAGTTGAAGAGTGGAGTTGGAGGTATCAGGCCCAAGGGCTCACATTCTCATAGTGTGACTTGGTCCCTCTCCAACCACCAGTCCTGCTGAGTGCCTTGGGTGGTGCCAATCATAGGCACAGTCTTTCTCACTGCATCTAGGGCCTCCAGTAACTCCAGGATGAAACCCACTCAATCTCCATTCTTCCTGGAAGGTTTTCTCCTTCCCTAAGCTCCGTGAAAACTCATGACTTTGAATGCCTTTGGCCTGGCTTGGGTCACGTTCTCATCCTTGAACCGGTCACAGCAAGCACAGGATGGAAAATGGGATTGGCTAGACATGGATTATACACCCATCTTCCAGGTGGGTGGAACGTGGGATCAGCCCCCTGAAACTGTTTGGACAGGAAGCAGGTGGGAGGTAGTTCCCAAAGGAAAGCTGAGGTGCTGCACTTGGACAGATGCTGAGGACAGATGCTGGCTCAGTGAAAGCGTGAGATTCCACATCACATCACTGACAGCAATATCTTTTTTTCGAGACAGCTCCTAGAGTAATGGAAATAAAGACAAAAATAAACAAATGGGACCTAACTAAATTGAAAAGCTTTTGCACAGAAAAGGAAACCATAAACAAAAAGACAACCCACACAATGGGAGAAAATATTTGCAAAGTATGTGACTGACAAGGGATTAATCTCCAAAATTTACAAACAGCTCAAGCAGCTCAATATCAAGAAAAAAACAAACAACCCAATCAATAAATGGACAGAAGACCTAAATAGACGTTTCTCCAAAGAAGACATACGGATGGCCAAGAGGCACATAAAAAGATGCTCATCACTAATTACTAGAGAAATGTAAATCAAAACTACAATGAAATACCACCTCGTACCAGTCAGAATGGCCATCATCAAAAAATCTACAAATAAATGCTTGAGAGGATGTGGAGAAAAAAGAAGCCTTCCACACTGTTGGTGGGAATGTAAATTGGTACAGTCACTATGGAAAACAATATAGAGGTGCCTCAAAAAACTAAAAATAGAGTTACCATACGATCCAGCAATCCCACTCCTGGGTATATATCCAGAGAAAAATCTAATTCAAAAAGATACATGTACCCCAATGCTCACTGCAGCACTATTTACAATAGCCAAGACATGGAAGCAACCTAAATGTCAATCGACAGAGGAATGGACAAAGAAGATGTGGTACATGTATACAATGGAATATTACTCAGCCATAAAAAAAATGAAATAATGCCACTTGCAATAACATGGATGGACCTAGAGATTATCATACTAAGTGAAGTAAGTCAGACAGAGAAAGACCATATGATATCACTTACATGTGGAATGTATAATATGACACAAATCAACATATTTACCAAGCAGAAACAGGCTTACGGATAGAGAGAACAGACTTGTGGTTACCAAGGCGGAACCTCCAAGGAGAGGGATGGATTGGGAGTTTGGGATTAGTAGATGCAAACTACTGAATACAGAATGGTTAAACAACAAGGTCCTACTGTATAGCACAGGGAACTATATTCAATACCCTGTGATAAACCAGAATGGAAAAGAACATGAAAAAGAATGCATATATAGGTGTATAACTGAACCACTTTGCTGTACAGTAAAAATTCACACAACATTGTAAATCAACTCTACCTCAATTTTAAAAAGAATCTGAAAAACAAAATTTGCCAACAAAAAACGAAAATTATTATTTAAATCCAAAAAGTATGGCTGGAGAACATTCAGGAAAAGGGGTAAATCAGCAAATCGGGGACACAGAATCGCAGGGTACTCGGGGGACCAGGGAGAGTCAAAGTGGAGAAGGGAGAAGGGAGAAGGCAGGGGAGTGCCGATCTGGTCGGGGTGTGCACCATGTGAGCAGGACCAGGGGCCCTCAGTAAAATAAAGCAGACCCGGTCCTGGTGAGAATGAGCCACAACAAGCAGGGGATGGGAAGTATGGGGACTGATCCAGGCAAGAGGCCTAAAGCGAGAGGTGGTGGGGACCCCGGGCTGAGAGGCAGATTTCCCAGGAGCTGAGGGGCACAGGGCTTCGGTGCAGAGGCAGGCAAGGTTTTGCACCTGGAAGAAAGCCACAGTCATACCCTTGAGAAAAGCGGACCACTTGAGGATGTTCTGCAAAGGAGTCTGATTTCAGGTAAGTTGAATCTGAGATGCCAGTGGAACACGGAGGTCAAGGCTTTCATCAGGCAGACAGAGGGGATGAGCAGTAAGGCAGAAAATCCACATGATGCAAGCTCTTCTCTGCACACATCTGCTCCGTAGAGCAGCAAGGGTTGCAGCAACAGAATTTCCTAATTGGTACCTGGCACGACTTTGTTTCCAGGGATGCGATCCCTGCCTCACCCTCCAGCTCACAGCAGAAGCAGCGACAGGCGACGGGGCCGGGTGCTGAGGTTCCCAGTGATCCGGGAGCAGGCCCAGGGAGGGAGAGCCTGGTGGGGAGGTGCTGTATGACCCTACTGATGCACGCGCACGTGCACACACACCCCCCGCCTGCCGGGACTAGGAGGTTACGAGAGCCAGAGAGAAGGCCAACAAAGGTATGGATTTCAAAAAACTGCGGTCTGATGAAAGGAAACCAATTTTAAGTTAAAGGAAGGAGTGAAAGTAATTTTTTGAGGGGAATAAATAGCTCAGAGTAACAAAAGGGCCCAGAGAAGGGCACACAGGCTCAGCCGGGCCTGGAGGAGAGACGAGGGCTGAATGAGACAGAGGGAGCGTGACGTGTACATTGTAAACGTCAGGGCCCTTGGGGGCAGCCGCCCGCGAGGAGCAGCAGGAAGCGGGCGCTGAGAGCCAGGGCTGGCGGGGACCGCAGGGTCCTGCTCGGGACGGGGCAGAGCCACGCTCACTGGCGACCCACCTCAGGCGGATGAAGCTTCCTTCTCTAGGAGGAAGTGCTGCAGGAAACTGCATTCCTGAGTTTTCAGGACACGACCCCCCTCTCCGGAATCCAGGCTCCACACACCAGCGCCTACACTTTCTCACAGGTATCAGCTGAGGGGGAGGTCTGCCAATGCGCTCCAGGAAAACACAGACCGAGTGGAAGCAGCACATCTGCTACAGCTGCCTGTTGAGCCCCTCTCACAGAAAGAGGAGCTAAAATAAAGGCTGTGTCACCAACCACAAGCAACAATGTGGAAGTGAGGTAAAAATGTATAATGAGCTCTACTCCTTACAGACAAGGGGGCCTGGACGGTGCTTCCAGGGAACCTGACGGGATGATTAGTGAACGGCGCTGCCATTAAGGCTACAGCTGTGATCATCCTCGTTCAGAGACCAGCCACTCTCCAGAGCACAAACACAACTACACAAAACAGAGGCCGTGACAAGCCATTTCCAAAGATCAAGCACTTATACTAATGTAACAACTGGGACTTAGGACTAACAAATTTGTTGATATGACCCATGTATCCATAAGCTATTCAGGAAAGATAGTTTATTAGCTTCATCTTGCTTCTACTACATATCACTTATTTTCTGAAGTTATTAACAAAGGAAGGCTCCTGTTAGAACTTGTGCATTTGTCTTAGACCATACTTGTGAGATGCTAACATGTTTGTGTTCATAGACTGTACTGATTCTAAAAGTGATTCAACGGCCTCTGCATGACAGACACGATAGTCAAGAGGAGGCGTTTCAGAGTTCAACAGACTTAGATGGGGACCATCTCCTGCTAATTGCAATGCCCAGTCTCCCTCTCTCGAAAATAGACATTAATAATACCTCCAGGGTGTTATAAGGTGTGTAAGATGAAATGACATGTGCAAAATCCTTAGCAAACTAACAGCTCCACAAATGTTACTGTTATTTAAAGGGTCATGGAATTGGACTTCATTTTACCAGTGAGATAACACAACTCATTACAGAGTTTAGAAACAAAATCAATTTTCATCCCCTAGCTCAGTGCTCTTTAGCTGGATTTTAATCTCAAATTATTATTAAATGTCAGTGTGACCTTAATTAAAGTCATGATCCAGCAAGGCTCTCAGCAGGAGGTACCTTAATTGTGATTGCTTGGTCTTACCTTGTGGAAGCTTTCCTCGTGCTCAAAGACAATGCTTCTTGCTCATAGCTAAGGAGATCATGGGATGGCCTGGTGTCTCGTTTAATCAACGGTAGTTTACTGCTGGGTAAAGAAGAGGTTAACTGGTTCCCGTCAGTACTCTGTGTTCACTATATCTGATGGCTGGTTGTTCTGAAATGTGCATTTGTAGGGACTTCCCTGGTGGTACAGTGGTTAAGACTCTGTGCTCCCAATGCAGGGGGCCCAGGTTCGATCTCTGGTCAGGGAACTAGATCCCACATGCTGCAATGAAGTTTCCGAGCGCCGCAACTAAGGCCTGGCGCACAGCCAAAGAAATAAATACATATATTTTTTTAAAGGTGCATTTGTAGTCCATCATGTCTGTAAGCACCCATGATCTTTATATCTTGACACAAGCTCCTTCACAAAGTTTTGTACAAATCCTTAAAAGGGAAAGAATATTTCAGTAAAAGTTAATCCTGTAGCTAAGAGAGGTAATCAAGTTAGCAAATTCATCTTAATGAAAACTGTTTTATCTAAAAAGGAAGGTCTGCTCCTTTAACCTAAAAGTCAACTGAAGGGAGTTATCCAGAGCTTGAACTGAGAAAGTACTGGGTCAGAAGAGTACAAAAAATCCTTTAACTTCATCAGCGTCAACATTCAAAATATTGGATTATTCTAATATGACTGTAACCTTAACTATATTTGTATTTGTTTTCATCTGTACTTGGAGAAAGAAAATTACAATGACTTTTCTTGAGCAATGTAGAAAGCAGTTTCCATTTTTCTCCAATTTGAATGATTATTTTACATTTTAAAAATCAAAACTATTACAATTAATTTTTCAGTGAATATATTCTATGGTGCTGAAATTTTAAAACGTCTTCCAGCCACTCTGTAACCTTGGAAATTACAGCTGACCCTTCGACAACAAGGGTTTGAACTGCACAGGTCTGCTTGCACGTGGATTTTCTCAACAGTAAATACTGCAGCCCAACCCGCTGGCTGAACGGCAGACACGAAGAGCTCACTATAAAGTATACACAGCTTGTCGACGGCTCGGAGGGTAGCCCTCACCCCACGTTGTTCAAGGGTCAACTGTAATCCTGTTCTGGGAATTCCCTTTGCATAATTTGAAATCACCAGAAGAGGGCAGAGCTAAGCATGTGCTACTTGGATCCCTGTGCATGAATAAGAAGAAACTTTCAAAATGACGCTGACTTCTACTTTTGACTGAAATTTAGCACCTCGGTTGCGGTTGCGTATTTGCTGAGCGTAGAGACTTGCCAAGAAGAAATGGCCTCCTAACTTCTCTTCCACAAAAATAGGGGAATGGCAATCAACAATGCAGCAGAATAAACGCTATAGAAAAAATGCCACAGAAATGCTTGGCACGAACAGAGCAAAGAAAGGAAGAATCTAACAGTAATAGTACCTTGCTCATTTTATGCATTCACATTTATGTGGTACAATTAAATAGCTTACAAATCAAATCAGAAATACTTAGTATATGTGATAACAGTAGAGATAAAAATATCTGTAAAAAATAACTTTTTATCTATATCTGTATATGCATTCCATAACAACTTCTTAATCTAGAATACGTACCCTGTAGACAAGATTATAGAAAAGCTTTAAATTTTTTCTCTGTAGAATTGTTTGAAACTTTGATAAACTCATAAATAATTATTTTATTCTCAGTCTTAATATTCTGTAACTTCCTTGTTCCACAACCCCCTGTATTTCAAAAGTAAAATTCCGAAGAACATGCTTATAAATATATAAAGGGAGAAAAATCCCAGGGATTAGGCCTGGGGCCACAGTAAATACTGAATAAGATTAAATTTAATAAACTTTTTGTTAAAGACAGGGATTTATTCAGAGTTACGCTTCCAGGTCTGAATATCTGCATTTTACATCTCATCTTTTTTCAAATGAGAACAATGAAAGAATTAAACAGAGGAAGTTCCCATAATAAATTAGAGGTGGCATTAGCTCCACTGAAAAGTCCATCAACCACCTGGAGACCAGCTCCATCTCTCTCTCTCTCACGTGAGCAGTTTCTCAATTACACACAGAAAGTGAACCAAAACGTAACGAGCCGTCTGGGGAAGACGTTGGGTCATTAAGCTTAGCCTAGTGGCCCTCATCGGCTGAGCTCAAACTCTTGAGAATTCAAAGGTAGGACCTCCTTGGAGTTAATGAAAAAAGGCAAAAAGCAGCTTCCACAGCTAAGCAGCAACTAATAATCATAGAACACATTTTCTAGAGCAAGGCTTTCCCAAACCTGGCTGATCAAAACCCCTATTTCCAGAGGTCAACCTCAGACCTAATCAATCGGACTTTCCAAAACTGGAGTCCAAATTCGAATTTTAGGAAGCTCTGCGGTAGCACGGTAACGTGGCAGAGAGGAGCAGAGGCTGCAGACCCAGCCGGGAGCCTGCTGAGGGAGGGCCCTGCAGGCGTGCGTGAGGGCTCCAAGGCCGCCTCAGGTGAGGGTGAACATCTCCAGCAGGTGACGGGATCGTTCGTCTGTGGAGAAGGAGCTGAGGGGCAGGAGGGGGGACACGGAGACCAAGTAGGAGGCACAGAGGTGACGTGCACCAGAGTGACAACAACGGAACAAGGCCAGAGTTCCCAGATAGACAAGTGACCCCTGAACAACGCGGGTCTGAATGGCGTGGGTCCGCTTCCACACGGATTCTGTTCAGGAGGCAACACTTCAGAATCATATTCTCCGCAGAGAGAACCGCGGCTGCAGGCGGAGGGCCGCCCATAACTTACGGGAGGATGCGCCCTCCGGGGGTCGGAGGAGGCCCCGCGCTGTTCATGGGCAGCAGTGTCTCTGAATCAACAGCTCTGGCAACACATCAGCTACAGAAGCGAGGAAAGGCAGGAGACGTGGGGTCAGCTTTCCTGGGTCTGGAGTCCGCCTCTGCCACTTACAGAACTCCGGGACTTAGCAAGTGACACTCTCTATGCCTCAGTTTTCACACCAGAAAATGGAAGTAGGGTTAAATAAATGTTTAAATTAAATAACACTTAGCACAGTGCTTGGATCTAAGACTAAATGTTGGCTTCTATTCCTGGGTTTTTTCGTTAATGATGTTGCTATAAAAACATAACTCACTGAGACCTACTTTGGGTGAGATGGAAAAAAAAGCTCCCCTGATGATAAATATGGGGACCCAAGACCACTTTCAGTTTCCCCCATAACTACTGCTGAGGTATGTATATATGTATGTATGTATGTATGTATGTATGTATGTATGTATTTAGCAAAACAGAGAAATGCTGAAGCATGGAAACAGTTTAGTTTTGTTACCACGGTCCTGAAAGCCACAGACCATCTACATTATGTGTCTCATGGCATCAAGAACAAGAAATAAATTCCAGTTTTCTGACTCTCCTCAGTCCTAACGCCTGGACTGGGGGAACCCAACAGACCCACGTGGATTCACTTAACCTGCATTTGCCATGGACATAATCACTCCCTCTCACATTTTCCTGCTCACACTGATGAAAGCATCGCCTGCCTTTTGGTCTTCATTGCCTATTGTCCACAGTGAGTTGACATTCCTGGTTTGGATGGAACCCAGGCCCCCTGCAGTGGAAGCACTAAGTCTTAACCACTGGACCGCCAGGGAATTCCCAAGATACCATTTTAAAGGACAAGCCTGCAGCAGTTGCCAACTGAAATACCACAATACTGCTATCAGATTTGTGCCTGATAAATCAGGGGCAGCTTCTTAAATATTAAGTCAATACATCCTCTATGAGAGTAAATTTTTTCTTATTAGATAGCAAACCTCAGTACATACTTTTTCCCAAATACTTTGAAAGTCAGCATATGTAGACCACTGTCTTTCAGTTTTGTAACTGACACCCAGGAAGGGGAGTGGTGGATGCACCAACGGGCGCCCCTCAAAGACCTTCTGCTACTTGGTGCACGAATCTCAGAGCCTGTCTCCCGAACATCCCTGTTTGCAGAGTATTAAGTCAAGATCAGCATTCTAAGGTACATAACGCAGGATTTCCACTCAGATCTTGCCCTGGCTTCCCCTGCCATCTATTTTGAATCTGAAGATCACCTCCTACTGTAGTAAATATTGGTTGCATTTGTAACAGAAAACTAGAAAGAAAGGCCTTCTCCACCGCGCCTGTGACCCTCCTCGGGAGGCACCTGTCCTCCTCCTCCACCTCCACGTGTCCAGACGTCCTCTTCCCTGTCCACCTTCAGTAAATATACAGACAACATACAACCAATATTTACTACTAAATGAGGCCACTTTCAGATTCAGAATCCATTAATGCCAATCCCTAACCTCAGTTATATTTTGACTTTGCATCAGATGCTTTGTTTACAAGGATACTCTATTGTCATGCCCCTGGTGGGATCGGTAAGACCTTCAATACAGCCCACCTGGTACCTTGAGAAGCTTGGCCTTGGAACACAATGGTGATGACACCCAGACACCTTACGCCTACGTGCAGGCTCACATGTGGTCTCTCCAGACTCATGGGAACCAGGACACTCCAACACGTTTCTGAGCTGCACCCAAGGCCCATCCTCTCAGTCTCTGATCTAAACTGACCTCCTCCCAGGCTGCTCCAAGTGAACTGGTGACACCAGGGTTTTCACATGGAACATCGTGGAAAAATTCTCGTTTTTAAAGTTCTCCTTTCAGGGCAGTATTTCAAGTACATTTTCAGGTCTTCACTTTCCACGCAGATTTCTCAAGCTACTAATACTAAGTTCCACTCTTCGTAGGCTGTCTTCCATCTGTGAATCCCTAGTATTTACTTACAAGGATCCCCAACATCTTTTTCAAACAGCTTTATTTTTTTTTTATTTTATTTATTTTATTTATTTATTTTTGGCTACGTTGGGTCTTCTTGTTGCGTGCGGGCTTTCTCTAGTTGCTGTTCACGGGGGCTACTCTTCGTTGTGGTGCGCAGGTTTCTCATTGCGGTGGCTTCTCTTGTTGCGGAGCACGAGGGCTTCAGTAGTTGTGGCACGCAGGCTCAGTAGTTGTGACTTGCAGGCTCTAGAGCGCAGGCTCAGTAGTTGTGGCTCACGGGCTTAGTTGCTCCGCGGCATGTGGGATCTTCCCGGACCAGGGCTCGAGCCCGTGTTCCCTGCATTGGCAGGCGGATTCTTAACCACTGCGCCACCAGGGAAGCCCTCAAACAGCTTTAAAAATGTCCAAGATTCTTTAGAGCACATTCACCTGACCCGAAGCCACAGGATTACTTTGTTAAAGAAATACTCATTACCTAACTTCAGTTAATGAATACACTGGCACCATTAACCACCAAGAACATGGGGAAAGCTAGAATGTTTCAAGTGGAAGTTTTTCCTTCTCTCAGGGAGGCAGAGTGGCTGTGGAGAAAAGCAATCCACCTGAGTGTCAGGAGACAGGTTTCTGGCTCTGTCCAAAGCATTTCGGCCACAGGTAAGTCACTGCCCCTTTCTGAGCTCTTTGACTCCCAACTCCCATCCTCACTCACCTTCGGAGGCATCACCCGGCACAGCGCCAGTCTGAGATCCCTGTGCTGCTTTGCCTTTGCCACACCCAGTGCTGGGGCAGGGCCGACATTAACCCACCACCCTGCACCTCTGCCAGCCTCCATGGGCACCCCTATCCCTCCCGCCAGCCTTCAGTCCCAGTTCTGTGTATCCAAGTGAACTGTTTCCACAACATTTTCAAATATCTGGCCTCACATACCCCTACTCATCCAGTGCAGAGGTCAACGTCTCCTAATTCACAGCGAACACGGAAGCCGCCAGCACTCCCTCACCTTCCCGTGAGCCACCTAGAAAGCCCACCTGCACTACGTCCCCCTTCCCAGGGCTGTTTTCACACACAGGTGTTCCTGTCCGTGTCCCAGGCCAACCGTGACCTGAGCTATGCATGCCCTCCCTCTGCGTTCCAGGACCACGTGCTATCCATCAGTTCTCCTTCTCTATGGGACCCCTCCCATCGGCATCTGCACAGGCTCTAAACACTCCCAAGCTTTTTAAAAAAGGTACTTCTCCTTCCCCACTCATAACCCACCTGACACAAAGCCGCTGGCACTCATCACACACCTGTGCTGACCCCCTCCCATCTCCCTAGCTCACCCAGACCCTCCGTCCAGCCTCAGCCTGCGGAGACCCGGCCGGCGCCCCCTGCACCCCACCCAGACTGCTCTCTACATCTACAAGGTTATTGACAATAACAATAACCTTTGGCAAAGTCAATGACTGCTTTTCAGCCTTACTCGATCTTGACCTCTCAGCAACATTTAATATCACTTAATACTCCATCTGTCTATTTTTTAATCTTTTTTTCTGCCCCACCTCTGACTGTTCTTTACCTGCCCCGTGCAGCTTGCCCCCTGCCCATTGCATAAATGTTCATCTGTAAATCAGGCCCTGCTTGATTCTCACCCTGCAGGCCTTTTCAATGCATAACGGCTTCAGGGATCATCTACGTGATGAAGAGTCCTCCATCTCTCTCCCCCTAGGCTCTGTCTCCTGACCCCGAGACACACATAACCAGTTACTTTTGCATATCTTTCAGGAGATTATCCCCAAATTCCGTAAGACCTAAACTGAACTAACTGTTCTCCCACCCTGCTCCTCCTGTACTTCACACAGTAAACAGCACCACCCTCTCCCCTGTTGCCCAAGCCGGAAATCTGGGCACATACCCTCCTCATTCCTGCCCTCTCCCTCGCTTTTATATCATCAGCCAAATCCCTGAGGCTCGTCATGTGGACCTTCTAAGGCAGAGCGTCTCAGAGTGTGGTCCCGGGCCACCATCAGCAGCATCACTTGGGAACCCAGCTCAGACCTCCTCAGAACCTCTGGGGCGGGCCCAGCAATTGTGCTCACAAGTCCTCCAGGTGATTCCAACGCCCGCGCGTGCTGGGAGAACCACTAATCTACCGGTATCATCAGAACTGCCCCTTCTTCATCCCCAGCACCACGTCTATAGCTAAGGGCAGCACCTCCACTCCCCTGGATTCCCACTTCAACTTCCTTAGAATATTCCAGCCTCCAAGTCAGACCCACAGAATACCCCTCGGTCCAGACTCCACAGCACCCAGAATGCCCTCTCCTCTGCCTAAACCCTCCAGTGGTTCCCCACCGCTCCCGGGATTGAGTTCCAATTCCTAAACCCGTCTTCAAGAAGCCTCCATCCAGGGCTCTGGGTACCACCCAGAATCTTCTCTGCAGATGCCCCGCCCCCATGCCTGCCCCTCACACTGGACACTGTGCTCCAGCCGCAATGACCACTCAGAACTCAAGTCTCCTGTCCCCACGAGACACTGTGCCATTGCATCTGCCCACCTGGCAGCCCCTTGGACAGTGAGAGACACAGCACAGGGAGAGGAGCTGCGTTTTTCATGAAAAAAGTCAGTAACTATTATGTGACTGGCTGGTGACCACACATGGTTAGAGACGGAAAGAAAAGCCACACTACACAATACATTTACATTTTACGTTTTACCTAAGTATAGACCAGGGGCCAGCAAACTGCAGCCGCTGCCATGTGTGTAAATGAAGTCTTGTTAGGAAGTAACAGCCACGCTTATTCACTGCACGTTGTCCGCGGCGGCTCTCACAGGACGACAGCAGAGCTGGGTACTGAGACAGAGGCTGTAAAACAGTTACTAAAGCCTAAGATATCTTCTCTTTGGCCAACGTTAAGAAACTGTGCCAACCCCTCATCTAGACAATAAAGTGACACAACAGAAATAAATCATCTTTCAGATTTCCAAAGGCTAGTAAAAATCTGGAGGAAAAGCCGTCTAAGCTCCTGGTTGGCTGGTGTCCTCTGGGTCCAAGGGCCCTTCAGGTTCTGCACTCCTCCTGGGTCTTGAGACGGGAGAAGGAGGCCACCAAAAGGCGAGTCACATCCACAGAACTAATTACTACTCAGTGCACATCCACGAGAAAGAGAAGAAAATCACAACAGAAAAGTTGGCTGAGTCACCCATTTTAATAAAAGTCTATCATATAAACTCAAAATGGATTCTGCGTCACCCATACTGTTTGCCAAAGAAGTGATAAGAGCGCCAGTCGTGAAAGCAAAACAGGCATCCGAAATAGCATGATCCTTAAATGAGAAAAACAAACCACAGAGAAGAAAGTATGTCATTAACTTAAAAAGGGTGACTGCCACTAATGAGTTTTTAAAAGCTGATTTTTCTAAACCTCAATGAACTTCATGGCTGGAGATTATTATTCTGAAATCTATAAAAGTCCTGGCAGCATTTACACCGTGGTGAGGGAACAGCAATCAGCAGCATCGCTACTTTTGCAACAATACTCTCCATCTGAGCATAACTGGGGAGTGGGGGGGGAATCACCTGTCTGCCTTCTGAGAAGGAATACACAAAAAGCAGCACATGTTAGAAATTTACTAAACCACATACCAAGTCAAAAAAATAAAATAATCTCAAAATATATGTGTTTCAATTCATATGCATGAAAGCGTGGATACTGATTACTACATACAACCACACAATGATGGAGTCCAGAGAAATAACTTTCAAAACATGTATTAAAATCCTTCTCCTTCACACTGAACCATGTGACTACAAACCTGGGGGATGTAACCTGACCCGGCACACAATCAAGCCTGTGCTAAAGAAAGGTTACTAACACAACTATTGAAAAACCATGCAAGTGCACAGCCAGCAAAGAGAGAAACCAACTCGGAACTTCTTGACACAATCTACTTATCATATTCTTTAGGAAATAATCTACTTTTTAACTAAAAATAAAGTTGGATGAAAAAATGCCCTTTGAAGAAAACTAAGAATAGTAAGCAGATTTCTTCCTGTTTACATTTATTGACAGTTCCCCTCAATAATTTTACCCTACAAGAATTATTCAGCCAAGAAAATTAAGTGTATTCCACATGGTAGAGTCCTTGAGAGAGAAGAACAATGTTGTGCATAAACAACCTCTAGCACTTGGATTCCTCTGTCTCAGGAATTCTGAGTAAAGCAGAGGTCCTTGTAGACAGCGGTACTTTCATTCTTTCAGGCCATATTATCTACAAAGTATGCTAGACACACACACAACAGAGTGAGTGAAAGTGACCACGAGAGGATTTCAGTCTGAAATAGAACTGGGGGAGGGGATGGAGACTCTCACGCACATGCCCCCAGGAAACAAACTGAGGAACCAAGAGACTGATTTCCCCTAAGTGCCTGGTTTACAGAAGACGGAAACCTGTCTCCTGACCAGTGAACACCTGCCAAGAGTCCCTCCCCATCTTCAAGTCAATGAACTCACTGCCTGGACTCTGGCTGGACGCCCCGTTTTCACTCCTTGTCCATAAACAGAGCTGCCCTGAGCCTTCAACCAACTTCCTGAATTGCAATTCCTCTGCTACTCCCCAATAAACTCAATTTCTGGTCATTTGAGGTTGCCTCAGTTTACCTCCTTTATTTAGGTTGACACTACAAATAAGTAACTGATGTGCCAGTATTTGCATGTGACACTTCCCCCAAAAGCACGTGGTCACTATGAAGTGGCCATGAACACACCACCAAGTGGGCATGATGGCCTCACCTCTCCAAACTGCCAGGTGTCTGACTCACAGCTTTTCCCACTCTCTCCAGAAAAATGTGCAGCGGGAGAGTTGGGGGAAGAAGGTGGGCATTACACCAGTAAAATCAAGAGCAGCAAGTAGATTAAGAAAGAAGAATGACAATAAGCCCTGAAGCAGAAATCCAGTAGAGAGTCAGTTCCCAAGACAAGCAATTCCTGAGCAAATCCACATTCCATCCCATCCTCTACCTCTTTCCCTCCAAGTTCATGAGATTATGAAATATAGGAAACTCCTGATCACTCAAACAATCCACTTAATAGATCCTCCAGGTCTTCCTTTCCTCAGTCACCACGGCTTTCCTTCCAGCCTCCTCTTCATGAAATCAGGGCGTATTTAATGAATGGCTACGCTGGATTCTTTGACAGAAACTTGAAATATAATAAAAACAGTCATCTCTACTATTTACTTCGCACTTATCACATGCCAGGTAGTGTGCTAAATGCTTTAACAATTAGTCTCATTTAATCTTCAAAATAACCCCCAATAGGTACTATTCTTATACATGAAAATTTTTAATCTGTGACCTTGGGTAACTGCCCCAACGTCTTCAGTAAGTTGAGGAGATGGGCAGGAATCCACAGTCTAGGACTAGAGTCTGCTCTGACCACTCTGGGGACACCAGATCCCTGCGTTCATCGTAGATCTATGTTTCTACGGTAAATACAGGGATGCGGCACTGCACCATCACGAGGGCAGCTCCACGGGAGATTTAATACGCACCGGGGCATGCAGGGTATGTAGCCTACAATGACACAGGTTAGGTCCTTCGAGAGAGAAACATGCAGACTTTGGTGGTGAAGGCAGGTGCCTGAGGAGTGACATCTGGCCCTGAAGAGCATCCTCTGACAGACAGTATAACTGAACTAGGAGTAAGAGTTCAGGAGTAGAAGCAGGAACCTTCCCCCAGCCCCAGGGACGGTCCTGGAAACCGAACAGCACTTCAGCAGGCGAAGGGCAGGGTGTGGAGGAACAGAACGGGAGGTGGGTCACGAGCTGGAGAAGGAGGCAGGTCATGGAGATCCAAGGAATGTGGGCTTCATCCTGACAGAAAAACCACTAAAAAGGCTTTACGTGGGAATATGATGCAATGAAATGTCATCACGGGGTTCCTCAACTGCTGGCATTGGTACTGGACACTCTCTGTTGGGGGAGGGGTCCTGTAAAGTACTAGACAGCATCCCTGGTCTCCACCATTACATGCCAGCTGCACCCCTCCCCCGCTGCGGCGACCAAATGTCCTCAGACATTGCCAATCCCACCCTGGAAAGACTGTGGCCCTGAACTGAGAACCACAGGCTGAAGCGAGGAGTGGGACTGAGGACCCAAGAAGGTAACTGAGAAGACGGATGTGAAAGCCAAGAAAGTGACAGCCGAGCTGAAAGGTGACTTTCCTGATTCCTCTCATACAACGTGGCCGCACAACCTAGGCCTCCAGAATCATCTAGAGAATGTTCCAGGCCCACCCTGTGCAAACTCCTCTCCACCTCTGAATCCCCTTTCACCTGGCAGTGTCATCATCGACCCCCTTAGTGAGGACCGTGGCTGGCCTCCTCGGCCCCGCCTACCTCCCGCGGCCCCGCCTACCTCTCGAGGCCCCGCCTTCCTCCCACGGCCCCGCGACCCCGCGTCTGCTTCTCAGAACGTCCTCCACCATTCAGGGGGCGTCCACTCTCAGCTGACAGCTCAGTTCTAATCACTCCACAGACTGGACTTCGGAATCAGGAGACCAGCTCCGCCCCTCAGATCTTAAACGATATCCTCCAGCCAAGCCTCCCGTGAATCCATTCCGTCTACTCTCTCTACACCTGCACCTCACTGTTCCTGAGAACTTTATCCCAGTGTACTTCTCTCCACTGTACCGTAACTTACGAGATTCATACGCTTACCTTTTTAGCATATAACTCATGGCCTATGCCAGTAACCCCAGTTCCTCTGTCCTCCAAGAACTGCCACCGCAATGTCCCAAAGAGTCGCGAATTCTAGATGTCCAAAAGAAAATGACCATCTTGCCTGAAACCTGTTCTCGCTTTCACATTCTGACGCTTCGTAGAGAATCACCATCCACCCAAAGATGTGACTCAGAAACCAAGGAAATCATCCAATCAAACGTCGAGTCCTGACAGCTGTATATCCTGAATATTCCCCATACCTGTCTCTTTCCTTCCCCACTGCCCCTGTTTCAGTTTAGGCACTTTTACCGACCACCCAGACACTAATTTTAAATTTCTTCAATCCATTCTCCGTTCTGCCACCAGAATATTTTTTTTTAATAAATGCCAATCTGTTCATGGTATAACTACACAACATTATTTAAAAGCACCACCAGGATGACACAAATGTCCTTGTTTACGCGTCTGGCCTCCTTGCCACCCATCAGTCTCCGAGTTTACAACCCAGAACCACCTGTACTCCATGGTCACCTGCATCTGCATGCCGAGCACACACACTCCTTTTACAGCCGGTCCCTGCAGTCAACTCCTCGTGGACTCTCAGGTCCTGCCTCCAATACTATCTCCCGAGCTACAAGGAGACTCAGTCAACCCTCCCCTTTTGCTCCCCTACTGAGCATGGCTCCACTGGGACCCCAAATACTATAATACTGCACACATCGAACACTTACTGTACACCCCATACTGTGCAAAATGTTTTACTTGTATTCATGCTTTCTTCTCACTCAGGAACTACGGTGACCCCTCATTTTACAGAAGAAACAAACTTTGAGAAATTAAGCCATTTACCTTAGTTTGCCCAGTAAAGTGGAAAATCCAGGGCTCAAATCCAGGACGGTCTGACTAGAGCCCACTTCAACCAAGCGGCGGCAGCGGGCGGGTCTGGGGCCCGGCGGGCGGGGGTCGGTCCAGGCCCAGCAGGGCCCCGGCGTGGGGAGGGGGAGGGCGCAGCTGCTGCAGCTCCTGGACGCGGATCGCCTGCTGGACGTCCGAGAGCAGGTCCTCCTGCCCCGCGGCCAAGTGAAAGCTGTGGAGGTCTGTGTCCACGCTGCGCCCCGCCGCGCTCTCGGACTCCGCGGCCACCGCCGGGCCCCCCAAACAGGCCCAGCCGGGACGCCGGAAGAAGCGTCACCTCGGAAGGGTCGGCACACTCGGTATCAGACGGGCCCATCTCGACGGCCGAGAGGCTGAGGTCCGGGGTTCTGGTGACCAGGGAGTGGGCGCTGTCCAGCTCGCCGGCCTGCAGGGCCTGAGGGTCCGGCAGAGCGTCACGGGAGCCGCCGGCACCTCTGCCCTTGGACAGGATCTTCCGGATGCGCAGGCTGGAAAAGACCGAGGCCCTGGGGTCCGACCGGCTCTTCTTCCTGCCTGGCTCCTCCCCGCCAGCCCCTCCCCGTGCAGGCCCGGTTCTTCCCGCCCCCGCCTGCCTTCTTTGCGCCTCGGCCTCGCGGGGGCTTCGTGCGGGGCATCGCCACGCTCCTCTTCGGCTTCGCGTCCTGGGTCCCCACGCTGCCGCCACCGCCGCCGCCCCGGGCGCTCAGACGATGCCGGCCCCTCGGCCGGGCCGCGCTGTGCTCCCGGGGAGGGGAGTGGGGCGCGGGCGAGCCGGGGAGGAGGGAAGCCGGCCACGCACCTGCACCGCTTCGCACAACTCACCGCGGCTGCGCCCGCCTGCGCGGACCCAACGCGCTCACGCAGCGCCGACAATGGCCGCGCAGGACGTCCAAGGCCCCGCCCCCTACCGGCCTCTCGGCCCCGCCCCCTCGGCCCGCTGGCCCCGCCCCCTCGGCCCGCTGGCCCCTCGGCGCCCTCGGGCCTAGGTCTGCGGACCTTAATCTCCATCCCGGGAATCCAATGCCTGGTCCCCGCCAGAGAGCTTGGCAGCTGGAATATGAATGCCGAGCAAAACAGAAAAACTTTAAAGGGGAAAAAGGGAAGCCAAATTCCAGTTAAGAGGTGTGAAAATATCAAGGCCACATACACTACCCCCTCCCGCCTGCCTGCGGAAGCATGGCTATTTAAAAAATATTGGTTGAATGGATTGGTCTTTTCTTCAATAATTGATCATCTTAAACACTGTTAACGTGCTTGACCTATGGTTTAGGAAAGGTTGCTACACATAATGCTGCTTTTATGTTCATGCAGACTTTGCATCTCCATGAGAGAACATTAGTGGTCATTTCAAAATTTCATTTTTCAAACTTTCTTTGACAAAATGGCGAGGGGGGGAAATCAGGAAATACTAAGAGATTAGACTTGATTAAAATGTTAATTTCAGGGACTTCCCTGGGGGTCCAGTGGTAAAAAATCCGCCTTGCAATGCAGGGGATGCGGTTGGATCCCTGGTCAGGGAACTAAGATCCCACATGCCTCCGGGCAACTAAACCCGCGTTCCACAGCTACTGAGCTCCGTGAGCCTCAACTGGAGCCCGTGTGCAACAAACTACAGAGTCCACATGCTCTGGAGCCTACGTGCCACAACTAGAGAGAAGAGAAGCCCAAACTCCACAACTAGAGAGATGCCGTGGGCCACAAAGAAGATCCTGCGTGCCTCAACTAAGACCCGATGCAGCCAAAAATAGACAAGGAAGGAAGAAAGGAAAAGAAAGGGGGAGGGAAAGAAGGAAAGGAAGAAAGAGAAAGAAAATGGTGGTGGAAAGGCCACATTACCAAACTATTCTGGTCTGCGCGCGGGAGGGTCGCTGCAAATACATCAAGCGGACTTCCCGATAGACCTGGGAGAACCGACCCCCTTTGTGGGCTAGTAGCCAACTTTTATAGCTTCAAGACAAAGAACCTGCTGGCAGGTTGGCATTAGGTGATTGGTCAGGATGCTACAAGGTTGCTACATGGTGAATGTTTTACTTAATATGGAGTGGGGGAGGGGTGTCCCGTTTAGGTCAGGAGAGCCCATGGCAACAGTTGCCATGGGGGCTCAGTTAATTCCAGAGTTTTTGTCCTGTGCCCTAGATATAGGGCTCCACACAAATTTTTAAAAATAATAAATAAAATAAAATGCTGAACTCTGAATGTCTATGCTTTTACCAAATAAAACAAAGAGCATTTATATTCAAAAAGGGTGCATATATTTAAATCCCAGGAGGTCAAACTCATCAATATTAAACATGTCTAAGAATTCCCAACGTGAAAGGCCTCTAGGGAGTGTGTCCAGATATTTGGCTTTGCAAAATGTATTTCCTAATTTAACTGCATAGTGGTTGGAGAGCATACTTTTTGTATTTCTATCCTTTTTATGAGTTTTAGGGCCCAGCATATGCACGATCCTGGAGAATGTTCCATGTGTCCTTGAATGCATTTCCTTTAATATCTTAGATTCCGTTGTAGAAGCTCCCACCTGGACTACAAATGATCTATTGCAGTAAGTAACCACTTAACCTCTGTTGCCATCTCTGTTCTCACGAAATCCAGCCTAACTCTCCGGTACAAACTGTGTGTGTCTAGGAGACATTGAATTTTCTTTCTGGGCCAAACAATATACAGGATAGCCCATTGGGTAAATTCATCATGAGAATCTGCAGTGGCATTCCAAAAGTAACTTTCCAAGACCTGTTCATCTGTGAACCAAAGGAGGTAACATACTGCCTTTATGTGTATTATACTTATTCCATAATCTGGAAATTGTCACTAAGTATGTCGATGTCTGACAAATTAATGCTTGACTACATTCTTTATCTGATGGAAAGTTCAAAGTTCTAGACTCTAAAGAAAGATCCAACCTGGACCCCAGGACTGCCAGCAGCAAGAAGACCTCATGCTGTGACCCCCAAGGGGGGGCATTTTCTGTTTCCTATATGGGAAAGTACTTCCCTGAGTGACACCAGGTAAGAAAAGACACTTTGAAGGCAAAAAAGACACTGGCAGTTTCCACAGAATCAAGTTTGTGAGTTAAAACGTTTGTGGAGATTTACACAGACACCTTGTTAGTAACATTGTGTTGGCCTCTGCGTGAAGATTCATGGATCCTCTGCCCTTTTAGGTTTTGCTCAAGACCATCTCTCAGAACAGAGGTGCTTCTGCAGCACAGGTGCAGTCAAGTTTTTTCAAACTCTTCTGCTGTTAATCACCAACCCTAATAAACTTTGTTTATTCGTTTTGCTGACTTAAAAAAAAAAAAAGGCCCAGCATCAATTTTACACTAGTGGCCACATCTCAGTTCAGACCGGCCGCACTCACTTGTACGGCAGCCTCGTATAGTGAATGGCTGCTCTCTCTGGACAACAAGACCTTACCTTTGATTTCTTGGAGCTTCTGGAGCAACGCTTAGAATCTGCAAAGGCTGATCCAAACTGTGTTACTGAGTTGTTCAAAACAGTATTATGTATTTGGATGGATTTAAAATGACATGTAGGTATTAAAACTTTTTGTGTTTTCACATGTAAGCATAACATTTCTTACTCACCACACTGTGGGAAAAAAAATTTGCCATCTTTTTTCAACCATTTAGTTTATTAAGGATTTCTTGCCTTCATGACAGTAAAGAATTCACAGAACATGAAGGACCCTGGGAAGAGATTCCGGTATAAATATGGACATGGAAACAAACAGAACAAAGAGTATTGCTCATCAGCCCCTTTTACAAGGGTTAATTTGCAATCTACTGCACAAAGTGTGCCCTGAGGGGAAATGAGGATGAAATAGCAGGAAGCACCCTGTGCCTTTGGATATATGGGCCCCTAGATAGTGAAGATGCATGTCCAAGGAAGAATTTCAATGGTCCCAGATTCCAGCATCTTCCCATACATAGAAAAGCACTAAAATCATTAACTTGAGATATTTGTGATTAGTCAAGCCAATGTTTTACCAGTGCTTGACTACATGTACTTCCTCGCCAAAAAAATTCATATATAAACTGGCCTCTCCCCCACCTCTTCAGAGAAGCTCTTCAGAGTATCTGATGGGCTCCTCCTGGGCCACAGTCCTTAGTAAGTTCTCTGAAAAAAACTGAAACTCACCGCTCTTACACTGTGTTTTTTTTTCAGTCAACAGACAGAAGAGAGGAAACTATATTCCAGAGAGCACTCCAGTTTTGGTAATCTTTTCTCCGCCTAACTACTAAAATAAGAGCTGCCTACAAAAATTAGGCCAAACACATGAAGTTTCATTAAGCCAAGACTCCACAAATAGCATGCATACACATATTTTCCCTAATAAAGATTGGTTTGTCCAGTCCAGAAGATGATCTTAATGTTGATTTGTCACACTGCTCCCTAAAATCTTCACTATATATATACATTTTTTAAGATGCTTTTACATCGAATTATAAGGGTCAGCATTTTGTGTTAGAATATATGAGATAATTTGGTTAACTATCACAATATGGGAAAAGGCCAAAAAAGAGTGAAAAAGAGAAAATAAATGTTTTGGTTTAGGGGCAATGGCTTGCCTGCTCCATTACGAAACCTTTGCACTTCCACACAGAAATTAAGGGCACTTGTTCTGATAAGAAATGAATCTAAAGCAAGTTTGAAACTCACATCTCCTTCCAGCAGATCCTTCTTCCAGAGAACTGCGCTCAGGTAATTTACATTCACAGGAAATGGCTACTTGCCAATTTTTTTTTTTTTTTTTTTTTTTTTTTTTTGCAACACAAAGTAGCGTTTCTGAGGCGCTTTGCCTCAGCTTCCTTTTCCGCAGAGGAGCAGATAAATGCTGGCGGGAGACTGGATTCCTTTCACCTGTGTTGGAGCTTCAGCTGTGCAAACGTGACCTCAGTGTACTCCCTGGGGAAGGGGAAAATTTTTACCCTTGACAACATAACTAGCTTTTCTTATCATAGTATAGAGACGACTGTCACCAGAGTTTCAGGGCAAAGTGACTGCATTACTTGCTTCCTGGGAATTAATTTATGAGTATCTACCTCAACAGTAAACCCTTCCTACCTCAGAGATTAGAGAGGCAGGAAAAGAAAAGATTGGGAAGTCTGCCTTTCCTTGCCCGCGATGCTACATTAAAGACCGCTAGAGCTCTTCCGTGCATTCGTCTCATCTTGTCTTCTAGAAGCTTATTAGCCTGGAAAACATTTTCTAGGCATTTTCTTCCTCAGTCCCAGGAAAGCTCCTGGGACTTCATTTAAGGCGGATGCACACACAAGATTAAAAATGACAACAAAAATTCAAATAGCAGTTGAAGAGTTGAGTGGTTCCTTTCACGATTTACGATGTCCCTTGTTGGGACTCTGTGGGGCTGTTGAATCTGAGGAGCCCGGGGAGGAAGGCCAGGGTATGCCAGCTTGTCCCCATCAATAGCTTTACCGGCTTCAGGCGATGTTGGATGGAGCGCAACCTCCCGAGCCAAGCCCAGCTGCGGATGGAAGCCAGGGGAGTGCAGCTCGGCTTCCTTGTACCCCCCAGCCTGCCGGTCTCCAAAATGGATCAACTCCGCAAAGCGGCAACTCCCTCCAATATTCTAAGAGCTTGTGAGCAAGTGTGGAAGGCATCGCTTGAAGCCTGACCTGTCTGTCTTACTGCTGATTTTTTTTTTTTTAAACAGACTTGCTCCCTGCGCTCAGGGAATTTACAGTGTAACGGGTGAGGCGAGACAGTCACCGCGCAAGCCAATAAAGCACATGATTACAAATTGTGAACGCCTGCAGATTTGGAAGTTAAGAACAGGTTCTTTGTCTAAGAATGGGAGGTCTTGGGCTTCCCTGGTAGCGCAGTGGTTGAGAATCTGCCTGCTAATGCAGGGGACACGGGCTCGAGCCCTGGTCTGGGAAGATCCCACATGCCACGGAGCAACTGGGCCCGTGAGCCACAACTACTGAGCCTGCGCGTCTGGAGTCTGTGCCCCGCAACAAGAGAGGCCGCGATAGTGAGAGGCCCGCGCACCGCGATGAAGAGTGGTCCCCGCTTGCCGCAACTAGAGAAAGCCCTCGCACAGAAACGAAGACCCAACACAGCCATAAATAAATTAATTAATTAATTTAAAAAAAAACATATACGTCACATTTTCTTTACCCATTCATCTGTTGATAGACACGTAGGTTGTTTCCATGTTACTGAACACAAGTCCGCATGCCCGATGTACAGTGAGGCCAAATAAACTGAACCACCAGAGTTTGGAGCAGAGAAAGATTTATTGCAAGGCCAGCAAGGAGACGGGTGGCTCATGCCCCCAAAACTCTGAACTCCCCGAAGGGTTTCAGCAAAGCATTTTTAAAGGCCAGGTGAGGGAAGGGGGTCTCAGGGTGTGTGATCAGCTTGTGCATAATTCTCTGATTGATTGATGGTGCGGTGTCACAGGGGTTAACATTATCCATCCTTAGGCGCCTGTAGGTCTGGGAGCTCATGATCATCCAACAGTTAATTTCTTCCATTTGGAGGGGAGTTTTAGCATCTGAAAAACTCAGGAAACATGCATGAGATACTGTTATCTGGCTACTCAGAGAGGAGCTGCAGCAGAGGATATAGGGGTGGGGTCTGTCCTGGGAAGGTCCCATAGGGTCCTGCTCGGTTACATCTACATCTTGGTTATTGTAAATAATGCTGCCATGAACTGCCTTCGACATCCATTGCAGGCCTGCAGCCCTGCTGGCAGCATAGAACCGGTCGTAAGAGACACTGGCCATGGGGCCCGGGTGATAGCAGGTTCCCTGCTCCCTCTCTGTGCCTCAGCGTCCTTGGCTGTAACAGAGGACTAATGACAGGGCACCAGGAAAACTCGCTAAGACCCTGCTGTGTGACCTTGGGCAGCCACTACCCTCTCTGTGCCTCAGAGACCTCATGTATAATAAAGACGTTGTAATAGGGTCACAGGAGGGCTCACTACGATCCTGCTCTGTGACCTTGGGTGGCCGCTTCCCTCTCTCTGGCTTAGTGTCCTCATATGTAACAGAGAACTAGTAACAGGAAGACTCATTAAGACCTGCTGTGTGACCTTGGGCATTCACTTCCCTCTCTGTGCTGTGTCCTCATCTGTATTAAAGGACTAGTAATGGGTACCCCAGGGAGGCTCCCTAAATCCTGCTGTGTGACTTTAGGCGGGCCCTGCCCTCTCTGTGCCTGTGTCCTCATCTGTAATAGAGAACTAATAACAGGGTCCCAGGAGAGCGCACCGAGAGCTGCTCTCATCAGCAGCCCCCTCATTACAAAGGGGGAAGGAGGACTGCTGCAGGGACAGGGTCACATCTCTGCACTCCCTACACCTTCTGAGCCGTTGTGCATGCTGTTCCACCAAGCACACCTGTCCCCTGTCCCCCGCAGCTCACATGGTGGTGATGCTCCGTGGCCACCACAGTCACCGACCCCCCTCCCCCATCAGATGTATCTTCCCTCCTCCTTGAAGCCCTGGACATCATTGCCTTCTCAGCTGGTTTATTTGGTCCCTTGTGGTCCCCCAGGCTCCCCCATTCCCCAAGCTTCCAACCTAGGACCAAGTACACAGCAGGTGCTCAGTACAGGTTTAAGGCTGCCGGGAAGGCACACTCGCTCTCCCGCACAGGGATGCTTCTCTCGGGGAGGTCAACTCCTGCTCTTCAGTGGTCAGGGCAAGCCTAGCCTGGCGGGTAGAGGGCTGGATCAGTGCCGTGTGTGTGTGTGCGTGTGTGTGTGTGTGTGTGTGTGATGGGGACACGGGAGGTCTCAAAGCTCCAGCTGCCCAGGGTCCACTGAAGGAAAGGGCAGCCCTGAAGAGCCCTGTCTCCTCCACACCCTGACCGGGGGGCTGGTTCCTGGGGTGAAGCTGTCCCCTGAACATCCACGAGGAGGCACTGGGCGGGGACTTGGGGCTGTGCAGTCACAGGACATCCGGTCTGAACCCTGCCTCAAGGCAGCTGCCCAGCCCACCATTAGTCTGAAACCAACAGCCTTGAACGAGGGCCCAGGGGCAAATGTAGATTTTTTTGAATTAATTCTAGTGTTTTAAAGCTGGAAGATTTCAGACAAAAACCCAGGTTTCTAGCTTTGTTAGTTTTGCTATGAGATGAGAAGTTCCGGCCTCCTGGGTGACGTTCCCTCCGGGCAAAGCTCTTCTGGAGCTGACTGGGAGCCCCCTCTGGATGGAGCTTGTGTCCCCAGCTCACCACCGTCCCCTCCACCCCCTAAGCTTCCCCCAGGCCCAGGCCCTCCGCCGGCCTCTCCTTGCCTGGTCCCTGCAGACATCTGAGTTTGCAGTCCTCCCTCTAGCCCCGTGGAGCTTCCCTGCTTCACAAGGGGCAAGAGGGCCACAGCCTTGCGGAGGCTGCCCTGACCGCCGGGCGGGCGGGATAAATGGGCTGAGAGTGCAGCCCTCAGAGCAGGGGTACATCGCATGCCCTCCGAAGGCAGCTGGGAAGGCGTGGCGGTGGGCGTGGACCAGGGCCAGGGGCCCTGGATGCCCTGTCTTCTGGCTCCACAGCTGCCCCCTGACCCCCACCCTTCTCCCACGCCCTCCTTCATGGCTGACCCAGGCTTTCCGCAAACCCTGGCCATGCAGGCCGGTCCCAGGGTCAGCCCTGAGGCCACAGCCAGAGGCCCCGGCCCAGCTCCTCCTCCGGCAGCTCCGCACACTCAGCGACACTGTGGGGTGGCCACTGCCGGACCCTCTGCAGTGAGAGGTGGAGCCTCCAAGGGGATAGGGACTCGCCCAGGGTCACGCAGACTTAGAGCTTATAACCGAGGTCTGCTGCCTCTCAGCTGATCCCGAGGAGCAGACCATGTCCGGGGAAACAGGTCATCCTCAGGCCGTGACAACCAGGAGAGCTGAGTAGAGCAGGTGAGTGAGTCATGGTGGGACAGGTGCACCGGGCAGGCAGGGTCAGGGACAAGCCCCCAGAAAAGCAGGGTCTTGAAGGGCGAGGGCATTGCTGCTGGTGAGTGGAGGAGAGGGTTCCTGATGGAGGCCCAGCCATGTGAGGGCCTGCAGGTGTGATGCAGAGAGGGAAACAGGCCCCCGTGTTGAGGCAGGAGCAGCAGGAAGTGACAGGAGGGACCCTGGGAGCCCCTGGTCTCCCCCCCTCCTGCCGTGACCTCCTCCTCTCTCTCTGTCTCCCCTTCCTGTGCCCGAGGCCCAGCCCCTGAGCCGTCCCACATCCTGCGTTCCCATCTCGTACAGTCTCAGCTCAGACATGACACGTGGATCCTACTACTGAAGTGGTGACTAAGTTTCTCACTACTGAGGGGCGCCGTTGTGACATGGCTTCCGAGTTTAAAAAAAATTAAAATTGGAAAAAACATCCAGGCGGTTAGTGGTCTAAATGAGCACGGTCAGAGATGTCCAGGAGGACGGGAGGCGGGAGAGGAAGGTGCAACCGAGGTCAGGGTGGGAGCTTGAGACGCAGATGAGGGGGCGGGGTGGGGGGGGCAGCGGACAGGGCCTGAGGGCATCTGGATGTTCACCAACTGTGTCCTCGGGGCAGAGACCATCGTGTTCACTTCACAGCCACCTGGTGCTGAACACGGCTGGGCCCAGGGAGGCCACTCAGTAAACACGCGCTGACATGACCCAGATTCACCCGTTTCCACTTTAAGTCACTGGGATAGAATTTGCTAAACTCAACAGATTGGTGACTCAGACTCAGGTTAATTAGCTAAGAAGGTGAAACCGAGGGTTGTAAATAAAGGCAACATACCGACTGGAGAGAAAACTAATAATCCACACGGAGGGCTTCCCTGGTGGCGCAGTGGTTAAGAATCCACCTGCCAATGCAGGGGACACGGGTTCGAGCCCTGGTCCGGGAAGATCCCACATGCCGCAGAGCAACTAAGCCCGTGCGCCACAACTACTAAGCCTGCGCTCTAGAGCCCGTGAGCCACAGCTACTGAGCCCACGTGCCACAACTACTGAAGCCCGCACGCCTCGAGCCCGTGCTCTGCAACAAGAGAAGCCACCGCATTGAGAAGCCCGCGCACTGCAACGAAGAGTAGCCCCCGCTTGCCGCAACCAGAGAAAGCCCGCACACAGCAACGAAGACCCAACGCAGCCAAAATAAAAATAAAATTTAAATAAAATTAAAAAAAAAAAAAGAATCCACACGGATAACTACGCCTCTGGACCTGCAGCCCACTGTGGCTCAGGGCCTTTGCACTGGCCTTCGTCTCAGCTGGAAACTCTCTCCCTCTGCATCGCTCGCTCCCTAAACACCTCCAGGAGTTTTCTCCAGCGTCCTGCCTGACTTGATTTTTCTCCATGGAACATCTCACCGCCTGACTTTGTGTATATTTTACTTATTTTCCTCTGTCTCCCCGCCGCTCCCCCCGCCCCAGGTTGTCTGCTGCATGAGAATGGAGACCCACTTGCTTCACTCCCCACTGCGCCCGGTGTCTGGAGCCCGCCCAGCACACAGTAGGGCCTCAGTGAAGGTGCACTGGGTGTGTGGACGCGGAGGCCATGGACACGAACCTTCCGGGCAGTGACGGTAAGAGTCGTTGGTTCACTGCTTGCTGAGCCTCCTGGGTGCCCGGCACTGACCGAGGCACGCAGTGAGCACACAGCTGTTAGAAGGACGCGTGCTGTGAGGACACGCAGGGCTCGGGGAAGTCAGGAGTGCAGGTGGGGAGGAGAGGGCCGGGGGGACAGCGGTGGGAGAGCGATGGGAGACCAGGTCGTGCAGGGCCTGTGGCCCCTGTGAGGACCTTTCCTCTGGGTGCGGGGAGCCATGGCTGGGTGCAGAGCAGGGGGCCGGGCCCTGAATGCTGGGCAGGAGTGAAGGGGGTGAGGGCTGGGGAGCCGGTCCCTGTAGACTGTGCAGGCAGGGAAGGCTCCCCCGAGGAGGTGACATCTGAGCTGAGCCTTGTACGGACCCTGCTTCAACCTTCTGTAAACTCGGTGCTCTGCTTTTGCAAGACACCCCCTGTTCTCAGCCTCCTGCCCCCCTTGTCAGCCCCCTCCCCCCGCCCAGGAGGAGTCCTTCTAGGACCCACTGCCCTGCAGGCATATGCGGGACACCCCCCGTTCTGAGTCACCTGGACTTGGCCTCCTGCCCCCCTCATCAGCCCCCTCCCGCCCAGGAGGAGTCCTTGCAGGGCCCACTTTTTTTTTTTTTTGGCCATGTTGCCTGGCTTGTGGGATCTTAGTTCCCCGACCAGGGATCAAACCCGGGCCCCTGGCAGTGAGAGCGCCAAGTCCTAACCACTGGACCGCCAGGGAAGTCCCCGAGCGCCCACTTTTCAAATACAAACCAAGTACCTCCTCTGTTGGACGCATGCTCCAAGCCTCTGTCCACCTGCCCTGCTCCCCCAGGGTCAGGGTCCACGCTGCCCGGGCCCCCCCCCCACCCCAGAGCCCATGAAGTTGCTCAGCCCGGCCGGTCCACAGCCTGCTCACCCCGCCTGCCGTTCCCTCCGCAGAGACGCGAGGAAGGCTCCCGTCTGTGGGAGGCATGCAGTCTTAGCCGGAGGTAACTCCTGGTGGAGACAGTATGTCTCTCGCAAAAAGCAAAGTCACTCAAGGGCTTTGCCCCCTTGACTTGGAATGCACTCTTTGTTCCAGGCCTGAGGGATGTAAAAGAGATTAGCAAAGCTATCTCAGGCCAGGAGACCTCAGGGAACTGAGAGTCCTGGTTGTTCCTTATGGCTGGGGGCTGTGTGTGTGCCTGGTTAAGGGAAGTTATTGTTCAGGAATGGTTGTTGCAACCTTGCTGACGTCCATGGCGGTGACTGAACTGAGACGATAAGCAATTCTATGGGTCCATTGTCTGATAATGGGTTCCTCTTCTGCCTACATAAGTTTCAGTAGATTCTAAATAAAGTGCCTTGCAACCATCAGTTGCCTTGGTCCTTCTGATCCCATACTCGCGGTGCTATTTAGTCCCTTGCCCCTCTCCGTCGGGACCTGGAAGACCTTCTGCGGTTGCTGGAGCATCGCACCCGTCCATCCACAGCTCCAGGCTCCTCCGCCTCCTGCCCTCCCGGTGCTCCCCGAGTGGGGAGGCCCTGCACGGTGCGCCCTCCCCCTCCTCCAGGACTGTGGGTGGAAACTCTCCAATGGCAGTTGTCTCCTGATCTGCTGGCCTTACCGAACCTCAAACTTTCTACTAAATTTTCTATTTTAAACCAGCCTGGGAGACACTTTGCAGACACGTAAACAAATGAAGATCAAGTGAACTGTACACCTTTTTACAATATCGTCAACAAGCGTAATATTTGAATGTACATTAGAACTCCTTTCCCCATAAAAATCGCAGGCTCCATCCGGGTGTAGGGTGTATAAAAATCAGGTGGGCAGGACCAGGCACCTGCGAGGTCCTAACTATCCATCTCCCCAAACTGAGGGCTCAGGCTCAGGCTTGACCAAGTCCCAGTCTCTGCCTTCACACTGTGAGTGGAATTTGGTTGGGTTTTCAAATTAAGCTTTTACACTTATCAGCTTAGCAGGGAAGTTGTCGGTTCCATACTCATCTTTCCAGCAAGAATCAAGTTACACCACACATGAGATGGCCTGTTCCCTGAGTTATACGATTAGAATCTGCAGATATCAGCAGGGAAAGAGTCAGTGGAACATATTTCAAAACAAGCTGCGTCTCTGGGAGAGAGTGGGGGTGATGCCCCTGGAAGTTACCAGCTCCTGACTCGTTCAGTCGGGAGTATCTGTCTTCCCGCATTAGATTTCCAGAGAAGCGCCCGGAGAGGACAGCGGGCTGGAGCTAAGCTCGGCTGCCACCCACGGAAGGGAGGGCTGGAAACCTCAGACAGCTGCGGTCCTGGGAGCAGCCGGACCCAAGGGAACCACAAGAAATGTCCCCTCTGGGACCGCTGTCCTGCTTAGGATGAGGCCCATTGGCTGTACCACAGGGCCCACGGCAGAGCGGCAAGCGGAAGTTGGCATCTCTCATGCTGGGTCTGGAGGCTGACAGTCCAGGGCTGGTCCAGGAAGCCCCTGTCCCTGCTGCCCTGTCGTCCCAGAGGAGTTGCCTCGTCCCCACGGGCAGGACGAGCTCCAACCTCAGAGCTCACGTTCCCAGCGGCAGGACAGAGGGAGAAGCAGAAAGGGCTTGCTTCTCTCTCCTGGGACGTGTTCTAGAGGTTGCGCAGATCCCTTCCCTTCCCGTCCTGGAGGGAGAGCTTGGTCACACAATCGGCCTCGCTGCAGAGGAGGTGGGACCTCTGTCGTCCCGGGCGGCCGCGTGACCAGCTGAAAGTCAGTGTTCGGTGCTCTGGGAAGCGGACAAGGCTATGGGGAGACACCCGGACCCCTCGGCCCCGCCCCTTCTAGTGCTCCCTCCCACCTGCCGACCCCTCTCCCCTGAGGTCAGGTTTTATGAGAGACTGGCCATTAGACAAATGGCATTAAGCAATTCATAACTCGGGAATCAGCTGAAAATCATGGGCTGGTGGGTGCTTTTCATGAGTTTTACTGGCAAATTGCTGGCAGGGCTCCATCACCGACGCTGAGGCTCTCTCCTCCCCAGAGCCCACTGGGCACCAGTAGGCAGAGGTGTCTTGTCCGGAGGTAGGCCACCATGTCAATCCCTGCTCATGGGTCCCCTGCTCTGTAGAACAAAACCCACAGCCGTCCCTGTGGGACTGGGCTTGGACTAATGAGGGTGACCAGAGGCAGCCGTGGTCCGGCCAACCGAGGCCCGAGTCTCGCCAGCACGTGTTCCGTCATCGGAGCCGACTGCTTTCCAGCTCTGTGCCGGCGGATGTTTCAGTTTGGAGACGCAGAGCACAATGCGACAGTGAGGATGGTCCTGGAAGCAAGGGGGCCCCGTCCAGCCCCCCACCCCCCAGCCTCGCTCCCGACGTCTGTCCCGTGTGTGCCTGACACTCCAGCTTCCTCCTGCCCGGACACCTACTCCCCAGTCCCTGTGGTCAAACCCACGCATCAGGACCCCCCCCACCACCAACGGGGGAAGGGGAGAGCGCTGCATGATAGCCAGGGCTCTACTCAGCTGCGCAGGGACCTGACCACACTGCACACAGGCTGGTTCACGGGGCCTGGTTATCCTATTATGGGCGTCTCGGTCAAAATAACACAGGCCGCGGGACCAAAAGTTCCCCTCGGCCCTTCTGAAAATATTCTCTAATGTTAGCACAGGAAGGTAATACACATTTCCTGCACTTCTGCCCTGCAATGCAGCAATTGTTGCTGTTGGGAGTCATCGTGCTAATTGTCTTAGGTCTTTTTTCCATTTAGTTGTTCTGATTAACTCCAGTTA
The DNA here is from genome assembly GCF_965194805.1 of Balaenoptera borealis. Lineage (NCBI taxonomy): Eukaryota > Metazoa > Chordata > Mammalia > Artiodactyla > Balaenopteridae > Balaenoptera > Balaenoptera borealis. The sequence goes on from NC_138862.1 coordinate 146,816,944, forward strand.
CTACATGACTACACGCTTCTCTAACTGGAAAGTGCACAGTCCCAATTCTGTGCAGGGAGGATGCAAATCAGAGTGTGGGACTTCCCTGGTGGCACAGTGGTTAAGAATCCACCTGCCAATGCAGGGGACACGGGTTCGAGCCCTGGTCTGGGAAGATCCCACATGCCGCAGAGCAACTAAGCCCGTGCGCCACAACTACTGAGCCTGTGCTCTAGAGCCTTCGAGCCACATCTACCGAAGCCCGCGTGCCTAGAGCCCGTGCTCCGCAACAAGAGAAGCCGCCGCAATGAGAAGCCCGCGCACCGCAACGAAGAGTAGCCCCCGCTCGCCGCAACTAGAGAAAGCCTGCACGCAGCAACGAACACCCAACACAGTCAAAAATAAATAAATTTATGAAAAGAAACAAAAAACAAACACAAACAAAAATAGAGTGTTATACATCTCTCTGAAGCATCAAGTTTATTAACAAGAATTGGAAGAACCAAGGAGTTGACGAGAACGATCCCCCTCCCCCACCAACATGGAAGACGGGAGAGCGGGGGAGGGGAGGAGTGCCCAGGAATGACAGTCCAGCCTCTGAAGTTTCACCCAGGTCGGGGCCAAGGGGCGGACCTGCAACTAGGGTGGCCTCTCTTCTGGTCACCCAGGCCGCTCCAGGCCATCCTCTGAGCTGGAGAGGTTTTGGGATGCGATGCTTCTGAAGGCCATGGAGGTGCCAGACACCCTCCTGATTTGAATGCCATTAAGAGAACACACTCACATTCCACTGGACTAGTTCCCAGGGAGCGCAGCCTGACCTTCCTGCCGCGGTCATCCATGGAGTTTACATGGGCTCACCTTGCTGTGACACTTCTTGCTGGGCGGCCTGCAGCAGAAATGTTTGACAATAAAGTTCCGGATTCTCCCAGCCACCCCCTGCTGTTTCTGGCTGTGGCCAGAGGGAGTGGCCGGGGACACACTCTCGGGCTTCCCAGCGTGGGAGGAGCTTCTGGTGTTGGACACACCCGGGGGGGCAGCTGCCTCCCTCTGGGGCTCCCGTCCTGCTGCTGGTGCTGCTGGTGGAGGGGAGGCCCCAGGGCCACGCTGGGGCCTGGGCTGGGGGTGGTGGTCCTCGCCTCCAGGCTGGGTGGGGGACTGGTGTGCTCACTGGTCTTCTGTCCTGACTCCTGGTCCTCCCGGTCCTCCTGCAGCTGCTCGCTCACTGCCTGGTAGAGCCACGTGGGTATCAGGGTGGACACCTCAGGGCTTGGGGAAGGCTCAGTGTCATGGCTGTGAGGTCAGCAGAAGGGGAGGGCCTCACAGTGATGGTGCAGCTCCCCACCCCGGGTTGCTCGGAGCTCACACTGTCATGCTTCTTGCCTGTTCCTGGGTCCTGGATCTGGTCCCACCTCAAGCCCAGAGTCATCAGCACTGTCACCCCCAGGGTCCTTGTCACAGGACAGCTCACAGTATGGCTCGAGTGGCTCCTCCTGGCCCATGTTCACCCATGGATGCCTCCTGAGGTCAGGTAAGGTGCCTCTGTCCCTGGGGCCAAGGGTCATCATTTTTTTTAAAGAGGTTTTTTATCTCTGAGGAGAGATACAGTGGGATGGGATATTGGCCTCGTAGGATCCTCTGCCACAGCTCCCAGAAGTCCCATCCCTCAAAGGGCAGGGACCCAGTCGCCATGGAGTAGAGGACTATTCCCAGACTCCACACGTCCACCACAGGGCCGTCACAGCTCTGCCCCAGGAAGAGTTCTGGGGCAGCGTAAGAGGGGCTGCCACACAAGGTGTCAAGTTTGCCACTCTCGTCTCACTGCTGAGGCCAAAGACCATAATTTTGACGTTCATCTCAGCATCACAGAGGATTTTCTCTGGCTTCAGGCCCCGTGCATGACGCCCCTCTGGTGGCAGGGCTGCAGAGCGGAGACCAGCTGCTGGAACGGGCCTCGGGCCTCCACCTCTGTCGTGCAGCTGTGGTCCTCCAAATGGCTGGACATGTCCCCCCCCCCAACTGAGGTACTCCATCACCAGGAACAATGGTCCTCCGTGTCAGTCACCTCCGATAGCTTTACAGTATTGGGTGATTCAGACCCTTCATACCGTGCATTTCCTGGAAAGTTCTGGGAGGCTGGAGGAGCTCTGCTGCCGTTTCTTAATGACCTTGACGGCCACCTCTGTCCTGGTCAGAATGTGCTGGGCTAAATTCACCTTGGTGAACCTATCTTCACCAGCGGTGTGGAGGATCTCGTAATTGTCAATACGAGCATCCTCGTTAGCAGAGATGGCTGTTAGGCCCTGCATCATGGTGACCTGCTAACTACACTGACAACACTAACTTGCAATGCTAACTATACTAACAAACAGTGCTAATGAATACTAACTATACTAATAAATTATTAACCATACCAATTATGCTAACTATGCCAATGATACTATTTACGCTAACTGTACCAATACTAGCAATACTAAGTAAAAAAAAAAATTTAAGCTAAAATGAGAAAAAGAACAAAGGAAAAAAAGAAAGCAGAAAGAAAAAATTGGGAAAATAGAAAAAAATTGAGAAGAAAAAATTTTTAAATAAAAGAAAAAATAAGACAAAAATAAAGAAAAATGAGAAAAAGGTGAAGAAACAAGAAAAATGAGAAAAATAAAAAAGAGTGGAGAGAAAAGGAAAAAAATCAACAAAATCACAAAAACAAGGAAAAATCAACATAACTGTGGGTCCAAGTCCATCAGGTCACCAAAAGCAGCTTCCTGGGCTCCAAGGACCAAAAACCAGGGGCCAGCTGGAGACTTACATAGGTTTTTTTTTTTTTTTTTTCTTTTGTGAAGTTCATCACAGTGGTGCCCTGTGAGGTCAGAGCAAGAAACAGACCAATCACAGCTGAGGGTAAACCACAGTGGTTTTCGCACTTTTGGGGTTCAAGACCCCTTTACACTTAGGAAAAAGGATCTCAATGAGATTTTTCTTTATGTATGTTATTAGAAATTGGTATTTACTTTGTTAGAAATTAAAATCTGTAGGATGCTTCACTGGCCTTCTCATTTCTAGTTTGAAAATCTGAAATAATTTTGAAGACCTCATAATGTCTACATTTGAAATTTTCCTTAAACTCTGGTCTCAAAATAATGTTACAACTTAACTGACTTCACAATACTGTAGGAAAATATTCTGTTACATAAGACATGATAAGGTACATTATGAACGTCTATGAAGCTGACAGAAGATTTGCCAGGAAGATCCTGAGCAGATTTCTCATCAGGAGCATGGCATGGGTCGATGTATTTGAAGTGTTAAAAGAAAGAAGCTGTCAACCAAGAATCCTGTATTTAGCAAAACTGTCCTTCGAAAATGAGGGAGAAATTAAGACATTCCCAGTTAATCGAGAGCTGAGAGAGTTCTTAACCACCAGACCTGCCTGCAGCGGGCAGTCCTTCAGGTTGGGCTGATGGACTTGTACAGTAACTCAAAGCATTATGAAGAAATAAAGATTTCTGGTAAAAGTAGATAGACGGGTGATTAGAAAAGCTAATACTGTTGTAACTTTGGTTTGTAGCTCCACTTTTTGGTTTCTGTTTGACTTAAGAGACTAATATGTAATTTAAAAAAAACAATGATTAGTCTGGTTTTGGACACACAATGCATAAAGATGCAATATTTCAACATCAGTAATTGAAAAGGGGTGGAATCAGGGCTGTATATGAGCAGAGGTTTTATATGCTATTGAAATTAAACTGGTTTAAATTGGCATTAGAGTGTTATAACTTTAGGATGTTATTTGTCATCTCATGGTAACCACAAAGAAAATAGCTATAGAATATCCACAAAAAGAAATGAGAAGGGAATCAAAACGTTTCACTACAAAAAATCAACTAAATGCAAAAGAAGATGGTCAGGAAGGAAATGAGGGACAAAAAATCATAAGGCATATAGAAAATAAAGAGCAAAATGACAGATGTATATGTGTCAATCCTAATCTCCCAATTTGTCCCACCCTCCCCTTCCCTCACGAGTCCACATGTCCAATCTCTACATCTGCATCTCTATTCCTGCCCTGGAAATAGGCTCATCTGTGCCGTTTTTCTAGATTCCACATATATGCATTAATATATGATATTTGTTTTTCTCTTTCTGACTTACTTCACTCTGTATGACAGACGCTAGGTCCATCCACATCTCTACATATGACCCAAGTTCCTTCCTCTTTATGGCTGAGTAATACTGTATATATGTACTACATCTTCTTTATCCATTCATCTGTTGTTGGACATTTAAGCTGTTTCCATGTCCTGGCTATTGTAAATAGTGCTGCAATGAACATTAGGGTACATGTGTCATTTTGAATTATGGTTTTCTCAGTGTATATGCTGTATAGTACAGGGAGCTGAGCTCGGTGCTCAGTGATGACCTAGATGGGGAGGATGGGGGGTGAGAGGGAGGTCCAAGAGGGAGGGAATATAGGTATACATATATCTGATCCACTTCGTTGTACAGCAGAAACTAACACAACATTGTAAAGCAATGATACTCCAAAAAAAAAAAAATGACCGAGGTAACTCCTTTATTATCAGTAATTACTTTAAATGTAAACAGATTAAACTCTCCAGTCAAAAGACTGGCGGAATGGATAAAAACATATGCAACTATTTGCTATCTATAAGAGACTCACTTTAGATCCAAAGATGGAGAAAAGTTGAACATGAAAGGGTAGAAAGAGATAGTCCATGCAAATAGTAATCAAAAGAGAGCAGGGATGGCTGTACTAATATCAGACAAAATAGACTTTAAATAAGAAAAGGTTACAAGAGACAAAGAAGGACATTATACGTTAATAGGAGGTTCATTACAGCTAGAAGATAAAATCATAAACATTTACACACCTAATGACACCATCAAAACACATGAAACAAAAGTGGACAGAACTGAGGGGAGAAATAGTTCTACATAATTGGAGCCTTAAAAAGCCCACTCTCAATGATGGATAAACAACCAGACAAGATGAGTGAGGAGGCAGGGAATTTGAATCACACAGTCAACCAATTAAGAGACACACACACCAACAGAACACAGGTTCTTCTCAAGGGCACGTGGGACCTTCTCCAGGACAGACCATTTGTTAGGACACAATTAAGTCTCAGTAGATTTTACAAGATAAATATCATGCAAAGTATCTTCTCCAACCACAATGGGATAAAGTTAGAAATCAGCAACAGAAGGAAAAGTGGAATGTTCACAAATTTGTGGAAATTAAACACACCTTAAAGAACTATTTGTCAAAGAAGAAAGCACAAAGGGAATTAGATAATAATTAGAGATGAAGGAAAATCAAACACAAACTTATGAGAAACAACAAAGCAGTGCTAAGGGGAAATTTATAGCTATAAACACATACAAAAATCTCAAACCAATAACCTATCCTCATGCAACTTAGGGAACTAGAAAAAGAGGAACAAACTAAACCCAAAGCTAGCAGAAGGAAGTTAGTAGTAAAGCTTAGAGCAGAGACACAACAGAGAATAGAAAAACTGAGAAAATCAACAAAACCCAAAGTTCGTTCTTTGGAAAAATTAACAAAGTTGACAAGCTGTTAGCTAGACTGACTAAGAAAAAAGGGAAGACAAATTAAGATCAGAAATGAATATGGGGCAAAAAAAAAGGATTATAGAGAGTACTATAAATTGTTCTCTAACAAATTGGACAACTAGATAAAATGGACAAATTCCTAGAACTACAAATACTCCCAAGACTGAGCCACAAAGAAATAGAGAATCTGAATAGACTCATAACTAGTAAGGTGATTGGATCAGTAACCAAAAGCCCCTCTACAGAAAAAGCTCTCAATTGATGGCTTCACTGGTGAATCCTACCAGACATTTAGAGAAGAACTAACACCAATCCTTCTCAAACTCATCTAAAAAATTCAGGAGAAAGAGCACTTCCTAACTCCTTCTCTGCGGCCAGCATTGCCTTAATACCTGGCCCACAGCCACGACACAGAGACAGGTTCACATCAGACCCATTGTCATGATCATGCACCCTTTTCTGGGTGAGAGACCCCTCAGAGAATCTGATCAAAGCCATGGACCTCACTCATGGTCAACACACACACACTCAACTGCAACTCCAGTCATGGAGCCCGTGTGCACTGGCCACACAGGAACCAGACAGGCAGTGGCATTTGGGACAGCTGGCTCTGACTTCACAGTTTTTGTGTGCTCCAGCCCCGTGTCTTTTAACCATCTGGGGCTGTGCTGGCTTTGGGAAAGAGCTGGCCAATGTGCACTTCAAGGTCAAGAAGATAAATAGCCCAGGAGATGTGCTGTGTTTCCTGCAGCGCGTGGCTGAGAGAAGACGAGGTCCGTGTATCCCTGGGGTGGGGGTGGGGGAAATGGGGAGAGGTTGGTCAAAGGGTAAAATTTACATCTCTGCAGGCTGAGTGAGTCTAGAGATGCAATGCACAGCAGGATGAGGGCAGTTAATGACACTGCATCGTGTGGGGGAAACTCGCCAGGAGAGTAGACTTGAGGTGCTCAGACCACACCCAAAAGTGATAGTTATCTGGGCGGATGGACACATTAGCTCGCCTGTAGTAATCATTCCACTATGTGCATAGATACCAAAATGTCATGTTGTACACCTGGAATTCATACAAGTTTTATTTAAAAAGACGAGGTCTGTGATGTGAGTGGCCAGCAGCTGTACCTGGATGCTGTGACTTCAACAGTGGAAGAAATGACATTCCTCCCAGGGTCACGCCCCACCTGCAAAGGGGTGGGTCGCTTTTGCTCCCTCGCTCTTGGATACCAGCCCCCAGGCTGTGAAGAAGCCTGGTAGCCACACAGAGGAGGACGAGGCCAGGCCACCCACCAAGCTGAACCCTGGATGGTGGCCACTGTGAGCAAGGCCTCAGCTGAGGTCACATGCACCAGAGAGGAGCTGACCCCCAGGCCCTGCCCAAAGCGCGAAGTCCCACGGGAATAAAGGGTGATTGTTTTATTTTTAAAAAGATTTTTAAAGTTTTTTAAAAGAAATTAATTTAATTAATTTTATTTATTTTTGGCTGTGTTGGGTCTTTGTTGGTGTGCGTGGGCTTTCTCTAGTTGCGGCGAGCGGGAGCTACTCTTCGTTGCGGTACGTGGGCTTCTCATTACGTTGGCTTCTCTTGTGGAGCACGGGCTGTAGGCATGAGGGCTTCGGTAGTTGTGGTGCGTGGGCTCAGTAGTTGTGGCTTGTGAGCTCTAGAGCACAGGCTCAGTAGTTGTGGCGCACGGGCTTACTTGCTCCGCGGCATGTGGGATCTTCCTGGCCCAGGGCTCGAACCCGTGTCCCCTGCATTGGCAGGTGGATTCTTAACCACTGTGTCACCAGGGAAGCCCCATGATGATTATTTTAAACCCCTGCATTTAGGAGTGGTTGGTTTCACAGCAGCAGGTCCTGAAATGCTGCCACCCCCTCTCCCCATGCGTGTTTCAGGCCCTCCAACTACTTTCACTCCTGTTACAGATGGACTGTGCCTGTACCCCTGATTCATATGCTGGGGTCCCAGCCCCCCGGTGTGGCGCTGTTTGGAGATGGGGCCTGTGAGGTGACACAAAGGTTGAACGTGGTCCTAAGGATGGGGCCTAATCCAGTAGGGCCGTGGTCCTGACATAAGAGGAAGGGGCTCCAGGGCTCCCGCCCCACGTGAGGACCCCGTGAGGAGGAGAATCCACACGGAACACCCACCCGCCGGACTGTGATCTGGGACTTCCGGCCTCCAGAGCTGTGGGAAGACACACTTCTGTTGTTCAAGCCACCCGGGCAGTGGCCTGTGTCATGGCAGCCGCTGCACATTCATTATACGCCCTCCAGCCTCGAAGCCTCCGCACACACCCTCCCTCCTGCCTGGATGCTTCCCACAGCTCACACCCCCTGGCCACGGTCACTGTCCTAATTCGGGGAGGGGGTCGGAGGCCGGGGGCATCGGCCAGGCCCCTCCCCGTTCACCCCTCTCAAAGCAGCCGCCGGCCCCCCGCCGCCCCCCGCACAGGTCAGCCCGCAGCTGCAGCTTTGATTTCTTTGAATAATGGTTTGATGGGTGCCTCCCCTCCTCCGGGTTCTGCACAGGGCCTGGAACGTACACGTGCCCCATTTTTAGAAAAGATGCTGGCCTTGGCGGGGAAGGTAAAGCACCCTTTGACCCAGACGTTCTGCTCCTGGGTGTAAGTGCCAGTGAAACACAGGACGCGGCCCAGCAGTGTGTCCCGGGCCCCGGGCTAGAACAGGCCTCGTGTGTCTCATCAGCAGAATGGATGCATGTGGCCTGTCCACACGAGTGACACTGAGCAGCCACTGGAACGCTCGAGCCTGGCCACCCCGAGCCCCCAAAGAGGGCATGTGTCACAATCCATCTGAAGGAAGTAGCACAGAAAAACCCAGTGCCTCGGCGGAGAGGTGCCCGCCTGGGGGTCAGACTCTGAGGCCGAGCAGGGACAGGATTGTCACAAATGTCAGGGCACCGTCACCTCGGGGAGAGGGTTGTTTTCAGGAGGGACGCACTGGAAATGCCCATTTACCGACTCGGGGTGAATACCCGTGTCCACATAGCGGAGCTTGCAACTGTATGCAACACACACACACGTGTATAGATACGTTTTGTATGTCTCCTGTGCACATCAACAAGTTTTAATGGAAAAAATGAACAATTGTTCAGCAAAGTGGTGAACTGTTCTTTTTAAAAGGGGAACAGAGCCCCCAGTTGCTCCTCAAACACCCAGGTCCGCTGTCACAGGTGGAGGAACCTGGGCTCCCCTGGCAGCACTGCCCTTCGATCTCACTGGTAGCAAATGAGAGGTCAGCAGGTAGTTCCCAGTTGCCTGAGTGTAGACCCCTTCTCCAGAAGGATCCTGGACTCCCTGCCCGGCAATTCCAGGCGGGCATCAGCGTCCCCCAGCAGGACCTCAGCGCCCCGACGCTGGTAGGTGACGAAGATCGGGATGGCCCGCAGACCCTCTGCTCTCTGCCTGCCCCGGGGCAGCGACAAGGCCAGCCCAGCCCCCTGTCAGCTGGAGGCTCTCCACAGCTGTTCTCAGGACGGGGGATGCACGGCCCCTCCTCCAGCCTCCCCACCCCTCAGGGCCCTGGAAGCGACCTTGTCTACGTCTATTTACTGCTCTGTCTTGCTCCACGAGGACTAGGGGTGTGTTAGGTGCCCCACCGTGTCTCCAGTGCTAAGACTGGCAGAGGTTCCTGGCTAAATGGCTGAGGGGCAGTGAGACAGCAATGCCAGGAGCCCCGTGTCCTGGGACGTCCTGTGTCTGAGAGGCCGGGACGCACCGGGGAACAGGAAGGGACCCTGAGCAGACCTTCCTGGTCCCTGCCCAGCCCCGCCCCTTACTGCCTACCAAGCGACCTCAGAATGTCACTCAACCTCCAGGAGCCCCATCTGTGGATCGGGGGGACGACAGGAACAATTAGCCCCAAGAATGTGGAAGGAGACAAGGCAGACACCCGGCCCAGAGCCACATGCCTGAAGGTGTAACTGAGGCTGTGAGCTCCCTGCCACTGGGCAGTGCTTGTGGGCAGCTCTGCAGGGCATGGAGGGAAGGGTGACTTCTGGGGTGGGTGATGCAGGGCCTGGCACCGAGCAGGCTCCAGGGAAACGTTTGCTGCCTGCACCCACGATGGAGTGGCCAAACCTCTCATGCTAACAGCAGGGTCACATTTAAACCAAGGACAGAGGACAGCCTTCCTGGTCCTAGGGCAGAAGGAGCAATGCGTGGTGCAGACAGGGGTTGGGCAGAACTCTGGTGGTGACGCCCGTCTGTGCACGTGGTGGCATCAGTGTGGACAGGGCAGCAGGCAGTGGGAGCGTCCCAGAGCCCTCTGGTTTCCTGCCCAGGAGGATGAGAACCAGGAACAAGATGACTTTCCAAACTGGTGTGAATGGGTGCAAGGTCACACAAGCAGCCTCACACCTGTTAACCTACTGCCAGGGCACTGTTCCCAGCAGGTCTTCCAGAGCCAGGATGAGTCTTTACATGTGCATGTGTTCTGGCCAGAGATGCCTTAGCTTGGGCTGTCCCAGACACACCTGAAGGTAAGGATTCTGGCACAAGGACTTTACTTGGAGGTCAAGGCAAGGTTGTAGGGAAGTGAGAAGTGGAAGAGAAGGTGACTAATTACGGCTGTTATCTAGCTGCCCGCCACTGTGGAGCCCCCACTAGAGGATCCCCCCCACTGCAGGATCCCCCCACTGTGGCCAACAGGAATCGGCCCACCAGGGAGCCTGGGTGCCAGTGCAGAGAGGTGGCTGGGTCCTGGCGGAGTCTGCCCCCGGGGACGCTAAGCCTCACACTGCAGCCTGCCCCAAGGAGGCCAAGTGGTCTCCAGCAGCAGGAGGAGTCCCCAGGCAGAGAGGTGATGGCATTTGGAAAGGAGAGGAGGCCAGGGCAAGGGACGCTGGCAGCTAGCACTCCCTGGACTGAGAGAGAGCCTCCTGCTGTCCTTATCATAAGACCTTGGATAACTGAGCCGCCATGGGGACTTCAGAAGGTCAAGGGTACATGTGATCGTCTTTTCACCCTTGCCTCGTTTCTGTGGTGGATCCTGCAGACTGAGTCATCCAATCTATGTGCCACCCTCTCCTTCCATGCCTTTTGCCTCTGGGAAACCTGAAATCTACATTTCCTAGACACACGTGCAGCTAGGGTTCTGCAGGTGGCCTCAGCTCTCTCTGGACAGATGCCTGCGTGAGATCTAAAAGGTGGAAGTGAGCAACATAGGGTGGTGGAGGGATGGGGCCCTTGGCTGGCAGGGAACAGAGGGGTCTGGTTCTTCCACAGCAGCCGCCCAGTGTCTGGGCCTGAGCATCACAAACAGCGGGGTTTCCATGGCAACAGTCTCAGGTGGAGTCAGGTGATTGTCTAGGCTGTGTTGTCCCTGGCTATGGGGCCTCCACTCTTGGTTCCCTGGTAGTCCTGGCATCTCAGTCTTAACACCCAGGAATAAGCCCCCCTCTGCTCAAAACACAAAGAGTGGATTCTGTCATCTGTAACTAATCATTGTGACCGATACAAAGTCAGATTCTGAAATCACCTCGCTGTTTTTCCTGCGCAGAAGAAATACAGAAAACTTAGGAAAAACAAGTAAAAAACATCTGTAATCCCACCATCTGGAGGTAGTCACTGTAATATTTTTGCATGTTTTCTTTTTTTTTTCTATAGTCAAAATGACAGAGTTTGTATTATTCTCTGCCAGCTTTGCTCACTTAATGTGAATTATAAATGTGTCCCAGTAGCTTTGTGCATGTGACCTTCAGCTCTCTAGACCAAATCAGGTTCTATTCACTTTTTTAAACCACCGTATTGATGTACAATTGATATAGAAAAAGCTGTACGTATTTAATGTATACAACCCGAAGACTTTGGAGATAAGTATACATCTGTGAAGCCATCCCCATTCTATGGCATAAATACATACATCATGTCCAAGTTTCCTCCACCCTCTCTATTTATTATGGTGATAAGAACACTTAATGGGAGATCTACCCTCTTAACCAAGCTCTAAGTATATAACATGATTTTATGAACCTCAGGCATCCTGCCGTGAGGATCTCTAGAACTTACTTATCTCGGGTACCTGACACTTTGTACCCTTTGACCATCACCTCCCTGTTTCCCCCCTCCCTAGCCCCGGGCAACCACCCTTCTACTCTTGTCTAAGGGTTTGGCCATCTTAGATTCCTCATATAAGTGGTACTATGTAGTATTTGTCCCCTGTGTCTGGCTTATTTCACTTGGCATGATATCCCCCAGGTTCATCCATGTTGTTGCAAATGGCAGGATTTCCTTTTTCTTAGGCTGACTAATATCCCATTTTGTGTATATACCACATTTTCTTTAACCATTCATCAGGCAATGCACATTTAGGTTGCTTCCATGTTTTGGCTATTGTGAACAATGCTGCAGTGAACAGGGGGTGCAGATACCTCTTTGAGATCCTGATTTCAATTCCTTTGTGTATGTAAGTGGGATCATCTGGTAGCTGTATTTCTAATTTTTTGTCTGCCTTTGGTGTTAGGGTAATGCTGGCTTCATAAAATGTGTTGGGAAGTGTTCTTTCTTTCATTTGTGGAAGAGTTTAAGAAGGATTGGTATTAATTCTTCTTTAAATGTTTGCTAGAACTGCCTGTGAAGACCTGGCCCTGAGTTTTTCTTTGCTGAGAGGTGTTTGGTTACTGATTCAAGCTCCTTATTTATTATTGGTCTGTTCAAGCTTTCAATTTCTTCTTGGTTCTGTCTTGGTAGATTGTATGTTCCTAGGAATTTATCCATTCTTTCTTGGTTGTCCAATTTATTGGTATATAATTGTTCACAATAGTTTCTAATATTTTTAAAACACTTCTCTGGCATCTGTTATGATGTCTTCTCTATCATTTATTATTTTATTTATTTGAGTCTTCTTTCTTTTTTATTTCTCAATCTTGCTAAGCGTTTGTCAGTTTTATCTTTTCAAAAAACACATCTTAGTTTCATCTATTTTTTCTACTGTTTTTCTATTTTCTAACTTTATTTATTCATGCTTTGACCTTTAGTTTTTTCTTTCCTTCTGCTAACTTGGGTCTTAGTCTGTTCTTTTTCTAGTTCCTTGAGGTGTAAATTTAGGTTATTTGAGATTTTTGTTTTGTGATGTATGTATTTATTTGTATCTCTTGGTACTTTCCATTTGTCTCAAAATATTTCTAATTTCCCTTAAGTTTCTTCTTTGATCCAATGTTATCCAAGAGAGTGTTGTTTAATGTCTGTGTATTTATAAATGTCCCCATTTTCCTTCTGTTATTGATTTGTAATTTCATTCTGTTGTGTTCAGAAAAGACATTTGGGATGATTTCAATCTCCTTAAATTTGTTTTAAGACTTGTTTTGTGATCTATAATGTGATTTATCCTGGAGAATCCATGTGTGATTGAGAAGAAGGTGCATTCTGCTGCTGTTGGATGTTCACTATATATCTTTTGGGTCCACTGGTTTATAGTGATGTTCAGCTCTGCTGTTTCCTTACTGATTTTTGTCTGGATGTTCCATCCATTATTGAAAATGGAGTATTCAAGTCTCCTACTATCATTGTATGGCCATCTATTTCTCCCTTTAGATCTGTAGATGTTTGCTTTATATGTTTAGGAGCTATATATATATATAGTTTTTATAACCATTTTAAAAATGGAAGTATAGTTAATTTACAATGTGTTAGTTTCAGGTTTACAGCAAAGTGATACATATATACATATATGGATATGTATATATGTATATATACACATATATATATTCTTTGTCAGATTCTTTTCCATTATAGGTTATTACAAAATATTGAATATAGTTCCCTGTGCTATACAGTAGGTCCTTGTTGTTTATCTATTTTTAGTAGTGTATATGTTAATCCCAAACTTCTTTTTTCTTTTTTTTTAATTATTTTTTATTTTTTAATGCTATTCTTGTCTGCTTACATTCTTTTTATTTATGTATGTATGTATGTATGGTATGGCTGTGTTGGGTCTTCGTTTCTGTGCGAGGGCCTTCTCTAGTTGTGGCAAGCGGGGGCCACTCTTCATCGCGGTGTGCGGGCCTCTCACTATCGCGGCCTCTCGTTGCCGAGCACATCGCGGTGTGCGGGCCTCTCACTATCGCGGCCTCTCGTTGCCGAGCACAGGCTCCAGACGCGCAGGCTCAGCAATTGTGGCTCACGGGCCGAGTTGCTCCACGGCATGTGGGATCTTCCCAGACCAGGGCTCGAACCCGCGTCCCCTGCATTGGCAGGCAGACTCTCAACCACTGCGCCACCAGGGAAGCCCAATCCCAAACTTCTTGTTTTATTTATTTGTATTAAAAATTTTTTTTTAATTTAAAACATTTTTAAACGTTACTTTCCATTTTTAGTTATTACAAAATATTGGCTATATTTCCCATATTGTACAATACATCCTTGTGCTTATCTTACAACCAATAGTTTGTACCTCTCACTCTCCTATGCCAATATTGCCCCCCCCCCCAACTGGTAACCACAAGTTTGTTCTCTATATCTGTGAGTCTACTTCTTTTTTGTTATATTCACTAGTTTTGTTGTATTTTATAGATTCCACATATAAGTGATTTCATATAGTATTTGTCTTTCTCTGTCTGACTTATTTCACTTAGCATTATGCTTTCCAAGTTCATCCATGTTGCTGCAAATGGCAAAATTTCATTCTTTTTTTATGGCTGAGTAGTATTCCATTGTATATATATATATATATATATATATATATATATATACCACACCTTCTTTATCCATTCTTCTGTTGGCCACTTAGATTGCTTCTATATCTTGGCAATTGTAAATGACGCTGCTGTGAACACTGGGATGCATGTGTCTTTTAGAATTAGTGTTTTTGCTATTTTTCAGATATATACCCTGGAGTGGATGGGTGCATAGATAATTGTTGTATCTTCCTGTTGAATAAACTTTTGTATCATTATATAATGATCTTCTTTATCCCCTGTAGCAGTTTTTGATTCAAAGTCTATTTTGTCTCATAAAAATATAGCCACTCCTGCTTTCTTTGGTTACCATTTGTATGGAATATCGTTTTATATCCCTTTACTTTCAACCTTTGAGTGTTCTTAAGGCTATAGTGAGTCTCTTGTACACAGCATATGGTTGTAGCTTCTTGTTTTATCCATTCAGTCACTCAATGTCTTTCAATTAGTGAGTTTAATCCATTTAAATTCAAAGTAATTATTGACTGATTATTGTAGTTATAGTTATTCTTAATACTTTTGTCTTTTAACTTTTCAGCTAGGGATAAAAGCGATTTGTGTACCACCATTACAGTATTTCATTGTTCTTTATTTGTCTATATATTTACCAGTAAAAATTATACTTTCTTATGCTTTTGTCTTGTTCTTTAGTATCCTTTTGTTTCAACTTGACAAACTCCCTTCAGCACTTCTTGTAAGGCAGGCCTAATGGTAACAAACTCCCTCAATTTTTGTTTGTCTGGGGAAGTCTACCCCTCCTTCATTTTTTTTTTCCTAAAGAGCTCCTGACTTATTTATTCATTTATTTTATTTATTTCTTTTGTTTGGCTGTGTTGGGTCTTCGTTTCTATGCGAGGGCTTTCTCTAGTTGTGGCAAGCGGGGGCCACTCTTCATCGCGGTGCGCAGGCCTTTCACTGTCATGGCCTCTCGTTACAGGGCACAGGTTCCAGACATGCAGGCTCAGTAGTTGTGGCTCGCAGGTCCAGTTGCTCCGTGGCATGTGGGATCTTCCCAGACCAGGGCTCATACCAGTGTCCCCTGCATTGGCAGGCAGATTCTCAACCACTGTGCCACCAGGGAAGCCCTCCCCTTCATTTTTAAAGGACAGTTTTACCAGGCATAGTATTCTTGGTTGGCAGATTTTTCCTCAGCATTTTGAATGTATCATCCTACTCTCTCCTGGACTTCAAGGTTTGTGCTAAAATTTCTGCTGATAATCTTAATGGAGTTTCATTTTACATAATGAATCATTTTTCTTTTGCTGTTTCAACATTCTCTCTTTAACTTTTGACAATTTAATTTTAGTGTGCCTTAGTGTAGACCTTTTTTAGTTTCAACCTATTTGAGGTCTTCTGGGCTTTATGAATCTAGGTGTCCTTTTCCTTCCCCAGACTTAGGAAAAAGTTAGCCATTATTTCTTTAAATAAGCTTTCTTCTCCTTTCTATTGTTCTCCTGAAACTCCCATTATGTTATATTGTTTTTCTTGACTGTGTCCTATGAGTCCTGTGGGCTTTATTCACTCTTTTTCATTCTTTTATACTTTTGCTCCTCTGAGTAGAGCATTTCAAATAACCTGCTGTCAAGTTCACTGAATCTTTCTTCTGCTTGATCAAGTCTGCAATTGAAGCTCTCTCTTGAAAATTTTCAGTGCAGTCATTGTGTTCTTTGCTCCAGAATTTATGTTTTGGTTCTTTTTTATGGTTTCTATCTCTTTGTTGAACTTCTCATTGTGATCATGTATTGCTTTTTCTGACTTTGTCTAGTTTGTCTGCATTCTCTTATAGCTCAATGAGCTTCTTTAGGATGATTATTTTGAATTCTTTGTTAGGCAATTCACAGATCTCCATTTCTTTGGGGTCAGTTACTGGAACTTTGTTTTGTTCCTTTGGTGATGTCATGTTTCCCTGATTATTTGTGATCATTTTACCCTGTGTTGCTTCTGCACATTTGAAGAAGTAGCCATCCCTTCTAGTCCTTATGTACTGGCTTGGAAAGGGAAGGACCTTCACCTGGCTAGAGATTCTGGGAATCTATCAAACATTTTGTATAGAGGTGCCCACTCTACTCCTCTCATGCCTCCTTGGGGAGCTAGTTGTAGGATTGTGTGCCTTCCCCTGATCCCACAGAGCTGTGTAAGGTGCTGAGAGCTGCCTATTCCTTTTCTCTAGGGTGTGCCCTGCTAGGCCAGGGCATTGGGTTCAAGTACCACTTCCATCCCTCCCTTCTGAAAGGCATGTCTTATAATTTTGTGCCTTTTCTCTACCCCACAGAGCCATGTCGAGTGTCAGGCATCACCCACCCCTTTTCCATAGGGCAGTGCACTGAGGTGCCAGGACAAAGAGCTCAATCCCACTCTGTCCCTCCCTCCTGAAGGAGCAGTCTCATGGTGGTGTACCTTCTTCCAATCCTGCAGAGCCAAGTTGGTTGCTGAGATCTTCACTGGTTGCTGAGGTTCATGTGCCATCTGTGGGAGTGTGTGGGGCACCATCTTTGGGGAATTGTTGCTTTGGGGGTGTATATGTTGGTTGCTATGAGCCTCCACCCTTTTCTTTGTTCTTAGCAGCTCCCAGAGAATCCAACCATGCTGATTTCTTCAGTGTTCTGGATGCATCAAGATAAGCAGAGCTTTTAGACATTGCCCCAAAAGGCTGGGGAGCAAGACCCTCACCTGTTCTCTCTTTATCCTGTGGGAGAAATCGTGGGCTGGCTGATCTCTCTTCATTCTGAGTTTTATCAGCCTGGGGGAGGGGTGATGCAGGCAAAGTGACACTGTTCTTTCTATCCTTTCAGTGTGGCTGATCTTGCATTTTGTGGTTCACTGGGGTGCTAGAACCTCTCAACTGGACTTCAGAGCTCTCACACAGGTATTTTTGTCTGTAGATTGTTGTCAAATCATCAGTGTTTTTATGGGGGAATGAGGGCTGGAACCTCCTATTCTGCCATCTTACGGATATGATTCCCTTTCTCCATGTACTCTTGCAACACTCAGCCCTTGGAACAAGACTCAAACTTCACTCACAGCCCAGGAGTGCTGAGGGGTCTGGCTCTGCTCACTTCTTCAGCCTCCTCAGCTTCCAGCTTCCTCTGGCTTATCCTGCTCCAGCCACACGTCTTCCATTACTTCCCTCTCACAGCCAAGCTCCTCTAGCCCAGCATCCTGGCAATTCCTGTTCCCCTTGCCTGGAAGGTCTTTTCCTGGCTGTTCGTTTGGCTGGCTCCTGCTCGACTTTTGGATTTCATTTTAAATGCCAGCTCCTAGAGCAGGTTTTCCCTGTTTCCCCATCTAAGTAACCTCCCCAACTCACCGATGGTTCTCTACCACATTACCTCTTCTTCCTTCTGTGTACTTGTCACATTTGTCCACTTACTTATTGTCTGTCTTCCCCCATAGCATGTCAACTCCAAGAGGGCAGACACTGTGTCTGTCTTGTTTATCACTATATTCCTTGCCCATTCCCTATAGATTACTTTTAAAACAATATTTCAAGTGGTAACATAACAGTCAATGTGTATATGGTGCCATACTTGACTTCATTCTTTCCTATTTGTGGATATGCAATAGTTTCTGATTATAAATAGTACTGCAATGAACATCTCCGTGCATAACATTCTTTGTCCCTGCCTCTGGTGATATTGTTCAGTAATGTCTCAGAAGTAGAAATATTGGCTCTATGATAGAGCATGAGTACGTTTAAGGCTTCTTCATAAACATGGCCACACTGCACTCCAGAAAGGCTGACTGACGACCTAACATAAATTCCACCACCCCTGAATGTGAGGGCTATGAGACAAGAGATGAGTCTTTAGATGAGCAGTGTATATGAACCATCTGGGGATCTGATTATAATTCAGATTCTGATACGGGAGGTCTGGAGTCAGGCCTGAGATGCTGCATTTCTAACAAGCTCCCTGGAGGACTCCCCCAGAGCTCCTCATCCTGCCTGCTCTTTCCTGTCGGTGTCTGGGCTCTATACAGACCCAGCCCCTGGGCACCTGTGTCTCTGCCCAGACCTCAGCCTCCTAGGACAGCAGCCCCAGCAGGACAGTCTGTGCTTGTTTCCGCTCTGCTTGCCTCAGGCCCTGTCTCCATTTGGCCGTCAACTCCAGGCTCTATAACTCCTGATGCATGTGTGGCTCTTAGGGGTTCTGAGTTCAGTTTTCCACTAGGTGTGGGTTGAACTCATCCCTTCAGATCCCAGGCTGCTCCAATGCCGTGGGTGGGGTAGTGGACATCTGTGACTACCTTTCCTTCCAGCCCTCTCTCTCCTCATCGCATGGCAATAGTACCTCTTTTTTCCTGTGAAGACTGCCCCCCCCACACACCGCCAGCCTTTCCTAGTCCATGTGGTTTGGGGAAGTTAACCCTCTATAATACCAGAATCAAAAGGTGAGCATATAACCTAAATCTAGCCAATCAACAGATTTCATCTCCTTTGTTTCAGCAACCTGTTTGCAGATGGACATGTGACCTTGTCCCAGGAAACCTGTGCCAGGACTTACAACAGAACTATTGTGAATGAGAAGTTCTTTCCCCTCTGGGGGGCTGCCAGGGCCACTATATGTAGCTAACAGGCCAGAGAGTAAGGCCAGCATGGAAATCAGAGATAAGGTAACTCATGATGTCATAATTTGAGGCCTTGGGTCAAGCTGGATCTGAAGCTGAATTGATTTTAATGGAGTTGGGCCACAGTTGAGCTAGGACCAAAGCCATCACAGCAAGGCACCAGCTTGGGCAGCAAGGCTTGTGTGTGTCAGTGTGTTCAGCAGAAACTAAGGAAGGCAGAGGACTCCAGAAAGAGAAACCCCAAGAATGTGCCTGCCCCTCCCACACATGCACCCATGGGCACGTGGGCACACACACAGTCCAGGCCAGAATAGTGGGGATCATGCTGGGGATGCGGGACTGCAGCCAACAGAGAGGAGGGCTGCTGCCATCAGATGGGAGGTTTTCCCATGTTACTGGTATCTTTGCATGATACACAATGAGCTTTGAAACAAAAATAAGAGACGCATTGAGCAGGTAAGAAGTAGCTTAAAGCGAGTGTGAGTCACAACAGCATTAAATCTGGTACAGCCTCTAGACAGCCTCACACCTTTCATCTCTCCCTGGAGAGGAAGTCCTCAGTGCTGTCACTGTCTTGTTCTTACACATGTACAGGGCCGTCAAATGCACCATCGTGGGGGTGGGGGGGAAAGCAGAGAGGAGAGGTGGCCAGGTCAAGGTCATACAGCCCATTGTGTACAATGCACCATCTGAGGGAGAGGTTCCGGATCAAGGTCACACAATCTACTGGGGCAGAGCAGACACGCAGGCAAAGTTTTCTTACTAAATCCCTGGGTTTGACTCATCATCAGAGGCGGGTTTCCTGGGAAGCTATGGAGGCTGAAACCACAAGGCCCTCACTTGTTCAGCCCCTTCTTTGATCCCAACGTAATTCTGGGTTCTTTCTCTTTAAAAAAGTCACCCAAAACTATATAGTTCTACATTTTAGGCCCCCCAAGGTGTGGATCAGCCCCAACCCCCAACTGACCCAAGGCTGTTTCCCACTTCCTTCCCATCACCTTTCAAGAACCCCAAACTCAAGGGCATTGTCATGAACTTGAAATACGTGCTGAAAGGCCTTTGCTTCTAGGGTACCTCTGCTTGTCCTCAAGTGTAGTTTTTTCCCCCTATTTTTGATGATTTAGGCACTTGTTATGCAAACGACATCTACAGAGATCCATTCTGTGAAATGCTTACATGCCTCTTTCAATGTCTTCTGCTTCAACTTCAACATAAAACCAAATCTTCTTGCTTCTCCCTAGGCCAGTGCTCAGGGGTCTCAGCCTGCAGAAATGAGAGAAGCCCATGAGAAGCTCCCTAGCCATCCACCCAGTGACTCATAAGAGAAACCCCCACCTCCTGGCCAGTCAGTGCCAGTTAGTTGAGAGTGGACTGTGTTTCATAGGTAAAATAGCTCCACCTTGTCACACGTGCTTCTGTCTGTCAGTGCCTGTCACTCCACAGGAAGCATCTGCAAAGCCCAGCTTGGTGCCTGGTCCTGGGACGGATACTGACAAGACTCAGCAGGCAGACGCCTGCTCAGGGCTGGGTGTGCTTTAGGCTCCCAGAGGGGACACAGAGGGGTGCAAGTGTCCCAGGGCAAAAGGTCGGGGGGCAATGAGAGAGGCCTCTGAGAGGAGACCAGGGGGCAACCACCTCCTGGAGGAGAGCACGAAATGTGTCTTCACTCTTCCAGAGCCTGCAGAGGGATGCAGGCCCCACTCCACATTAGCTCACTTGCATGATGCAATTTACAGAAGCAGTGTCTGTGGGTAGGACATATCCTTCCTGTCCAAATCACATTTTGCAAAAAAATAAAGTAAAATAAAATAAGATAAAATAAAAAAAAAATAAAATAGTTAGACACTTTCTTCTTCTCCCCCTCCCCAGCCGAGTCCTCCAAGGACAGTGGGGACTCAGCCTCCAGCCTGCTGACCACTGGTGGACAGGGTTGGGTCTGGAACTACTGGCAGCAGTTTTGCTTTTCTGTAAAACTTTAGATCTCTCCATCAAATCTGAATGAGGGGGCTTCCCTGGTGGCACAGTGGTTAAGAACCCTCCTGCCAATGCAGGTGACACGGGTTCGAGCCCTGGCCCAGGAAGATCCCGCATGCCTTGGAGCAACTAAGCCTGTGCACCACAAATACTGAGCCTGTGCTCTGGAGCCTGTGAGCCACAACTACCGAGCCCATGTGCCACAACTACTGAAGCCCACGCACTTAGAGCCTGTGCTCCACAACAATAGAAGCCACCACAATGAGAAGACCGCATACTGCGCCGAAGAGTAGCTCCCACTTGCTGCAACTAGAGAAAACCCGTGTACAACAACAAAGACCAAATGCAACCAAAAATAAATATTAAATAAATTTTTTAAAATGTTAAAAAAAAATTTGAAGGAGAGCCTTGCTGGGTAAAGTAAATTTGGTTATAGGATTCTCCCTTTTATCACTTTAAATATACCATGCCATTCCTTCTGGCTTGCAGGGTTTATCCTGAAAAGTCAGGTGATAACCTTATGCAAGTTCCCACGTATGTAACTTATTGCTTTACCTTTGCACCTTTTAATAGTTTATATCTTTAATTTTTTGCCATTTTAATTATGAGTCTTGGAGTGGTCCTCTTTGGGTTGATCCTGTTTGGGGCTTACTGTGTCTACTGGACTTGGGTGTCTGTTTTCTGAGCTGAAGTTTTCAGCTTTTATGTCTTTAAGTATGTTCTCTGCCCCTTTCCCTTTCCGTTTTCCTTCTGGGACCGCAAATGTTAGTACATTTGATGTTGTTTCAGAGGTCTGTTAAACTGTCCTCAATTCTTTTTATCCTATTTTTTTTCTGTTCATATTCAGTGATTTCTAGTACTCTGTCCTCCAGTTTTCTGATTTGTTCCTCTGTATCATTTTATCCACAGTTGTTTCCTTTTAGTGTATTTTTCATTTCAGTTATTGTATTCCTCATCTCTGTTTGGTTGTCCTTTAAGATCACCTTTTTTATAAGTATATTTATTTATTTTTGGCTGCGTTGGGTCTTCGTTGCTGTGCGTGGGCTTTCTCTAGTTGCGGCGAGCAGGGGTTACTCTTTGTTGCGGTGCGCAGGCTTCTCATTGTGGTGGCTTCTCTTGTTGCCAAACATGGGCTCTAGGCACGCAGGCTTCAGTAGTTGTAGCACACAGGCTCAGTAGTTGTGGCTCATGGGCTCTAGAGCATAGACTCAGTAGTTGTGGCACACGGGCTTAGTTGCTCCAAGGCATGCGGGATCTTCCTGGACCAGGGCTTGAACCCATGTCCCCTGCATTGGCAGGCAGATTCTTAACCACTGTGCCACCAGGGAAGTCCCTAGATCACCTTTTAAAAAAGCTTCTAAGGGACTTCTCTCATTGTCCAGTGGTTAAGACTTTGCCTTCCAATGCAGGGGGTGTGGGTTCAATCCCTGGTCAGGGAGCTAAGTTCCCACATGCCTAGCAGCCAAAAAACCAAAACACAAAATAAAAGCAATATTGTAACAAATTCAATAAAAGACAAAAAACCCCACAAACTTCTAACTTCTTGCTCTGGTTGTCCATTTTTCTCCTAAGTTCTTTGATTATCTTTACAATCATTACCTTGAACACTTTCTTGAGTAGATTGGCTATTTCCACTTCATTTAGATCTTCTTCTGGGTTATCTTGTTCCATCATCTGTATAGTGTTTCTCTGTCATCTCATTTTTCTTAACTTGCTGTTTTTATTGCTATGTATCTGGTAGGTTAGTTACATTTCCTGACCTTGGAGAAGTGGCCTTTTGTAGGAGATGTCCTATGTGTTCCAGCTGCCTACTCTCCCCTGGTCACTAGAACTATATGCTCTAGGTGTACCCCCTATGTGGGCTGCCTGGGCTCTTCTGTTGTGGTGGGCTGACTACTGTGGGTGGTCTAGTAGGCTTGGCTGCCCCCAGTCTGGTTGTTTGCCAGGCTCTGCCTTGCTTGGAGGCTGTCAGTGCTGCTTGATGGGAGAGGATAATGAGGCAGCTGGTTGGACAACCTTGGGTGACATCGAGACTAGCGTTGGCTCACTTGTGGGTGGAGATGGGGTCCAGGAGATACCAGGGCTGGTGCCCAACCACTGGTGTGTAAAGCCAAGTCCTGGGGCTATCCTGGCCCACTTGCTGGCAGAGCCAGGTCCTGGGTTCTGCTTGCAGGGCCCAGGAGAACCAGAGCTGGTGTCAGACCACTGTTCTGGACACAGCTGGCTGCAGGGTCTGGGGTGTCCTGAATCTTGTGTTGGCATTTCTGATGTGCAGGGTCAGGACCCAGCCGAGTCCATAGATGGTCTTTGCCTGCTGGCGTTTGGCTGGGTCAGTGGGCTGCTGGGCTGTGGCTGTCCTAGGACTGCTCTCTGTCCACTGGTAGGTGGGGCTGGTTGTGAAGCTTGAGCAGGCTCAGTGGTGGTTGGCGCCAGGGCCCAGCCAGTCTTAGGACTTTTTCTGGCCTTCTAGAAAGTGGGCTGCTTCCACAGGTTGTTAGACAGAGTTATTTCTGGGACTGGTGTCTGACTCTTTTTTTGTGAGGCTGGTCCCAAGGCTAGAGCAGGTTTACTGTTGTGTAGGACCAATCGCCCACCAGTCCCTGGATGGTGACCACCTGCTGATGGGTGAGGCTGGTCCCGAGGCTAAAGCAGTCTCACTTGTGGGAGGGACCAGGGATTCTGGGGCTGGTGCCTGCCCACTGGTGGGTGGAGTTGGGAACCAGTGTCTCTGGCTGGAGTGTCCTGGGGGCCCTGGATCTAGTTCCTGTGCTCTGGTGTGTGTGGAGCCTGGTCCTGGGGCTTCTGGTGGTTGGAGGCCAAGTCCAGGAGCAGCTGTGGGCTTGAGAGGGTCTTAAGGTAGCCTGAATGCTGGTGGATGGGCCTGTGTCCCTGCTCAGTTAGTTGCTTGGCCTGCGGCACTCTAGTAGTTGGACTAAGGGTATCATTGGGTAGATTTCTAGGGGTGACCCCTCGCACAACCCTAAACCCACCATGCAATTTCCACCAAGCCAGCAGCATCTACTCTAGGCAACAGCAAGGCCACACCTATTCCAGGAGGAACTCAGCCCCTAGGAATTAGGCCCAGGGTGCCTGCACTTTTGCAAGTTGTTACCTGAAACCTTCACGCTATGCAGTGGTCTCAGGTGTGCTATGCCTGATAGCTCTAGCTCAGTGCTACTGAATACGGGTCTGAGTGAGTAACATCTGCACCAACAAAAAACTTGTTAAAGATGCCATTTCATGGGACCCACAGGAGGATCATAACTTAGAGTGGGGCCCTGATCCCCCCCCAACTTTGTGCGCACTTTAAAGCTTCAGAAATGTTTGCTCTGTTGTTCCCATGCAGTTTCCCATTAGTATTACATAATAAATATTTAGATATAACATCACCTGTGCCCTCCCCACAGAGTCTGTCTGTTGATTTGGGTGGGAGCATCTGTGTTGTTTTAACTCCAGGTGATTCTAGGTTTAAGCCAGCTTTAAGCACGAGGACTGCTGGGTAATCAGTGAGAGTTGCTTCTGGTCTTTGGCCCCTTTGCCTTTGGAGAGGCATCAGTGTCTGCTCTACATGGAATTGGAAGGGGCAGGGCAGTGTAGCCCACTTACTATGCTGTATCAGAAGTTTTGGACATCTGTGTGAGGGGGGAGCATGTGTAGACAGGAAAGAAAAAGCTCACAGCTTGTTCTCCATGCAGGAGCTCATTGTTCCTGAATCTCTCTTTTTCAAAATGTTGGCATTTGTATCATTTTTAAAGATTCCACATGTAAGCATATCATGATATTTGTCTTTCTCTGTCTGACTTCCTTCACTCAGTATGACAATCTCTAGGTCCATCCATGTTGCTGCAAATGGCATTATTTCATTCATTTTTTATGGCTGAGGAATATTCCATTGTATATGTGTACTACATCATCTTTATCCATTCCTCTCTTGATGGACACTTAGGTTGCTTCTATGTCTTAGCTATTATAAGTAGTGCTGCAATGAACATTGGGGTGCATGTATCTTTCTGAATTACAGTTTTCTATGGATACATGGCCAGGATTGGGATTGCTGGATCATATGGTAGCTTTATTTTAAATTTTTTTAAGGAAGCTTCATACTGTTCTCCATAGTGGCTGTACCACTTTATGTTCCCACAAACAGTATAGGAGGGTTCCCTTTTCTCCATACCCTCTCCAGCATTTATTGTTTGTAGAATTTTTGATGATGACCATTCTGACTGGTGGATAGAGTTATAGATGTAGAAAATAAACTTATGGTTACCAGGAGGTAAGGGGGGGAGAGATAACATTGGGAGATGGGGATTGACATATACACACTACTATATATAAAATAGATAACTAATAAGGACCTACTGTATAGCACAGGGAACTCTACTCAGTACTCTGTAATGGCCTATCTTGGAAAAGAATCTGAAAAAGAGTGGATATATGTATATGTATAACTGAATCACTTTGCTGTACACCTGAAACTAACACAATGTTGTAAATCAGCTATACTCCAATAAAATTAAAAAAAAAAGTTGGGAATTTAACATATCAAGGTCCCTTTGCCTGTTGGTGTTGTGGGAAGAGGTGAAGGAGCTGTGCTGACGGTGCTGGAGGCGTATTTTCAAGATGCTGATGTAGTTCGTCAACACGATATTAATGAGAAAATGACCCAGAGCAGGAGGAAGGAGAGGAGGAAATGGCAGCTTCTTAGGTAAATGTCCTGTCCTGGGTCAGAGGCTGTGTCTGCTTTTCCTCCTGAAATGTCATGGATTGCGAACCTGCAAGCATTTAGTTTTGTATTTCTAATGTTCTTGCCTAGCAAGGTTGTTTTCAACTACTTATTTTTCCTTCTTATGATAGCCAAAGTCAGCCAAAGTCAGCTCAGTCATACTTCTCGTCTGTGTTCCAGAGTCTTTTCCCCATTGTCTCCATCCAGGCTCCCTATGGAGCATGGAGAATTCTCACCATGAATTAATGACATTCAACTATTGAAATGATTCCCTTCGTGAAAGATCAACATGGGAAGGCATTAATATGCAAAATTCCCTATGGGATAATTTCACATATTGAAATATTAGTAAAGAAGGGGAAAGTGGAATGATTAATGCTCATCTGAATTCAATGTCAAATTATCACAACAGGATTAAGAAAATGCACTTTTAAATGGGATGGTGTTAGTGGTCCAGGTAACTCAAAGTTCTGAAAAAAAAATAATTTGGAGAGACTTGCTCTCTGTATTGATAAGAATGACTTACTATTTAAATACACTATTAGAGTTAGAGAACATGGGAGGTATATGTGGACTGAAATTCGTGTAAAACTGACATTTTTTCTTGATAGTTTCAGATCATAATTTTCTAAATTATTTTTGCCCAGAATACCACAGCAGTGATAATGTGTCTTGTGAGTTTCAGTCACCTGATAATCATTTGTTCCATTACACCTAATGTTCACTGGTTCAGATGCTTTCTGCAAGATTCCTCCACTATGAAGTTCATATATTTCTTATATCTTTAGTAAGGGTTTGCTGTGATTCACTGAGAATGTGCATAAACCATCACGATAAATCTGGAAACTTCCATTTCTTCTTAGTTTTCCTTTGTTTGTAGTTTGCTTTGGAAAATGAACATTGTCACCTTTGTTTCTTAAAGATGTTGGCTTTTCAAGTGGAAGTTGTAATCAGTCAAGCCTTGTTCTTCAAAGTTTCCATTATACTCCACACTCATGTAACAGACATACTTTTCTTTGTCACTTCTTTGTATTTTCAAAAAAATTTACAAGGATCATATTATTGATGTATGTTCAATTGTGTTAAATTCCTGAAATATAGCTCAACTCAAATGATAAATATTTTCAAAGAAATCAAAGATTCAGGACCAATAGCTCTAACTTATTTTATATCATTGTATGTATATCTCCCCTAGTTTATTTATAAAATACAAAGTGTATCATCCACAAATAGATTTATAAGGTTTACCCAATTAAAAACAATCAGATTTAATTCTTCTTTAAGTTTGTTAGAACTCACCAGTGAAGCCATCTAATCCTGATATATATATATATATATATATATATATGTTGAGAGGTTTTGGAGAACTGGTTCAATCTCCTTTTTTTTTTTTTTTTTAAACATCTTTATTGAAGTATAATTGCCTTACAATAGTGTGTTAGCTTCTGCTTTATAACAAAGTGAATCAGTTATACATATACAATATGTTCCCATTTCTCTTCCCTCTTGCATCTCCCTCCCTCCCACCCTCCCCATCCCACCCCTCTAGGTGGTCACAAAGCACCGAGCTGATCTCCCTGTGCAATCTCCTTAATAGTAATTTGGTCCGTTCAGATTGTTTTATTTCTTCGTGATTCAGTCTTTTTTTTTTTTTTTAATCTTTTTTGGCCCATTGATTCTTTAGGATCATGTTGTTTAATTTCCATGCATTTGTAAAATTTCCAGATTCTGTCTTGTTGTTCATTTCTAGTTTCTTACCATTGTGGTTGAAAAAAATACTTAGTATGATATCAGTCTTCTTAAATTTGCAAAGATTTGTTTAGTGACCCATCACATGATCTGTCCTGGAGAATGTCTAATGTGCATTTGAGAAGAATATGTGTATTCTGCTTCCGTTGGATGGACTGTTCTATTTTAGTCTAAGTCATTTTCTCTAATGTATAATTCCAGTTCAGTACTTCTTTATTGATTTTCTTTCTGGATTCATTGTTGAAAGTTGGGTATGAGAGATCCCTACACTTTTTTTTTTGTATTGTCTATTTCTCTCTTCAAATCTGTTAGTACTTGCTTAACATACTAAAGTCCTCCACTGTTGGGTGGGTATTAATTTATGATCGTTGTCTTCTTGATGAATTGACAATGTTATCATTATATAATGATCTTATTTTTTTTTTCCTTGTTGCACCTTTTGACTTAAAGTCTATTTTGTCTGGTGTAACTCTAGCTACCACTGCTTTCTTTTCGTTTCCACTTGTATGGAATATCTTGTTCCAAAGCTTTGCTTTGAGCCTATTTCTTTTTTTAATACTGAAGTGAGTCTCTGATAGACTGCATATCATGTATTTTCATCTGTCTAGTCACTATGACTTTTGACTACAAAATTTAATATATTAATGTTTACAGCAATTGTTGATAGGTAAGGACTTACAAATCCCATCTTATTGCTTTCTGGATGTTTTGTTGTTTCTTGTTCCTTTCTTCCTCTTTTGCTGCCTTTCTTTGTGTATTAGTGATATTCTGTAGTGGTATGTTATGATTTCCTTCTCTTTTTATTTTCTGAATGTGCTATAAGTTTTTGCTTTGTGGTTCCATGAGGCTCATGGAAAACATCTTATAGATACAACACTCTATTTTATGTTGATAACAATTCAACTTCCATCACATACAAAAAATTTACTCTTTTACACCCCTCCATGAATTTTTGTATATTGTGTTATAATTCACCTCTCTGTATATTGCTTATCCATTAAAATTATTATAACTGCTCTTCACTTAAGAGAGACAATATTCTTGGTTGGCACATTTGTTTTTTCACTGAGCAATTTGAATGTATTATTCTGTTCTCTCTTTGCCTATGAGGTTTCTGCTGAGAAATCAACTGATAACCTTATGAGGGCTCTCCTGTAATTTATAAGTTTCTCTCCTCTTGCTGCTTTTAAGATTCTTTGGGGACTTCCCTGGTGGTCCAGGGGTTAAGAACCACCTTCCAGTGCAGGGGACGCAGGTTCAGTCCCTGGCTGGGAAACTAAGATCCCACATGCTGTGAGGCAACTAAGCCCACGGGCCACAACTACTGAGCTCGTGCTCCTCAACTAGAGAGCCCATGTGCCACAACTACAGAGCCCAGGTGCCCTGGAGCCTGTACGCCACAATTAGAGAGAGAAAACCTGCACCCCACAACTAGAGAGAAACCTGCACCCCACAACTAGAGAGAAGCCTGCACCCCACAACTAGAGAGAAGAGAACGTGTCACAACTAGAGAGAAGCCCGTGCAGCACAACGAAGAGGCTGCGCACTGCAACAAAGTATCCTGCGTGCCTCAACAAAGATCCTGTGTGCTGCAACTAACACGTGGCACAGCCAAAAAATTAAATAACTAAATCAATAAATGAAAAGTTTCTAAAAGAAGCCTTTGCTTAAAAAAAAAAAATTCTTTGTTTTTGATTGTTGACAGTTTAACTATAATGTGTTTTGGAGAAGATTTTTTTTTTTACTGGTGTTTGTCTGGTGCCCTACGAGCTCATGAACTTGGATATCCAAATTTCTCCCCTGATTTGGAAAGTTCTCAGCCACTTTTTCTTTAAATAAGCCTTCTGTCTCTTTTCCTTCTAAGACTCCATGATTCACAGAATGTTTTTTTCGATTTTATCTTACAGATCACATAGTCATTCTGCACTCTTTTTCTCTTTGTTCTCTCTGAGTGGATGTTTTCATCTTACTGTCTTCTAACCCACAGAAAATTTCTTCTGCTTGATCGGTTTTGATATTGATGGTACTTTTTGCATTTCTTCTTTTTCTTGTAACATATAATATTATTTGACCTTAAGGTGTACAGCATGGTGATTTGATACATTTACATATTATACCATGATTGTTATTGTAACAGTATTTATTATTATTATTTCTTTACTGTGTTTGGAAAAATTAAGTTCTAGTCTCTTGGCAAGTTTGATGATTATAATACAATACGTCATCTTGGCAGCAGATGGTCAATGTCTCATCCTGAGACAACACTTTGTGTAAAGAAGAAAGTCCTATTGGTTTGATGCGTGGTCACAGAGGCCCCATCACCTCTGCTTGGAGAAGAAGGTGCAGGAGGGACATCTCTCTGGTCTGTCTCTCTATGTGACATAATTTTCCTTTTCATGTGACTCAGGATCTCTAAAATGAATATCTGAGGAAGACTGACAGAAAGCTTCAAGAAGATAAGGCAGATGGCAGGTCAAAAGCAGAATCAGCTCCACAGACCCCTATATGTGAGAATGTGATGTCAGGACTGTGGGGACCAGTGTGACAGAGGGCTCTCCACAGCGGGGAGGAGGATCCCAGGGTAAGCAGAGGCTCGAAGCCGTCCTCAAGTTCCCCTTTGAAAGCTGACTGTGATTCCTGCTGATTCACTGATCGCAGGTGTGTGCGAGGCCCAGAGGGTCCTTGGGCCACAACGAGTGAGCATGGGAGCTGCCCTGTGAAGGGCCAAGATGGGGCTCTACTTCCCTGGCCCTTGGGTCAAATCAAGGGGAGGAGAACCAAGAGGGCTGTGGGATCATCAGAGCCCAAGATGCTCTCACAAGACTGAAGAAAGGGGCACAGACAGTGGTGAGGAAGGGTTAGCATAACGTGGTGGATTGTGACCTAGAGGTGCTGTGTCTCTCCACCTCTGCACCAGGTGCACAGCTGTCTCCAGGCAAGGATCGGCAACCAGGAGAGAAACCGGCAAGGGATCCGTATCCTCCTCGGTCTACACGGGGGAAGGGGCTCATTCTACTCTGAGAGAATCACTGGTGCAGCGGGGGAGTGAAGAGGGCACCTCTGGGAACTCGGACCCATGGCAGGAATGAAAACAACAGAACCATTAGTGGGGAAGCCTGGTAGACCCTGGAGTGGGTCGATGGCTCTGAGACGAGGGAAGGGGCTGTCTCGGCCAAGGTCATAGCACTTCAGTACTTCCCCCACCCGAAAACATGGAATAAGCCTGGGTCCCAGTTATTGCTCTCCCTAGTGGGACAGGACCTTGAGGTGCATCCACTTACCATGGTCTGTTTTGCAGGCCAGGAAAGCCGACATGGAAGCCTTGGGGTCCCAATCCACAAGGAGACTCTGAGGAAGGAAGCAACAGCACTGGGAGGAGTGGGCTGACAGAATTGGGGGTCGCTTGCCCAGGCCAGTCCGGTGCCCCATCCTGCACCAGCCAACCATCTTCAGGGTGGCCCCTAGGACGGTCTTTACTAGATAGGGCAATGGATGGTGGGGCTCCAGGTTCAGAAGAGCTCCCTTCCTCCGGCCCCTGAGACAACAACCCTTTTCCTCCAGAGCCCTCCTACCTGCCCTTCAGGGACTCTGGAGGACATGGATTGTCCTGTGTCCTCTTAGGTGAGTTTAAGCACTTGGACTAGAGTGAGAAGCTCACAGAGCAGCTCCGACTTGGCTTTCAGGCTCAAGGGACCTGGAAGGGGCTCTCAGACTGAGGCAGGGGAAGCACATGGGGCAGGCCGTGTCCAATGAACCAGGCTCACCCGGCTCTGGGGCAGGCGTGGTGGGAGGAGCCCTGTGGAGCCCCAGGAGACAGACCCCCAACACAGCCTCTTCTAATGATGGACATAGCCAGTGCTTGTAATATGGAACTAATGGAACTGGCATGGGAAATGGTTTTGATGCAGTGAACTTGGGGTAAACTGAGTGGGAAAATTGGCATAAGGATTTAATATACGTGAGGAGCTACGAAATTAATCTGCGCTGGAGGAGGGAGGTGAGCACTCTGTGTCTTTTAAGAGGTGCCCTGTCCTGAGACAATCGTTTTGTTTTATAGACGACAAAGGTCTTGTTTCTGTGGAAGTGCATTACAGAAACCCGTAAATTTTGTTCTTCAGTATCACTGTAAAGTTGTGCTTCTAAAATGTCTTTTACTGTTAATAAATCCACAGAATAAGACAATATTGCACAGGTATTTGGATTTCTAAACACCACCAGTCCATTTGATATATATGTTTTTAATTTAGTAAGTTCATCCTCCTAATAATAAGGTGAAACTAGGCACCTGCAGCTTCAGAGAAGTACAGTCTCTTGGATGTCCAGGGATCCATGCTCAGAAAAGAGGATTCTGCCAGGTTGGATGGACCCACGGATTTACAGTTTCAACCAACTTCCCAGTGATGGTGGAGCTGGTCTCCAGACGTCCATCAGCCAGCACTAAGAGAAAGAGCAAGCAGAGTGCAGCCTGTGCCTTAGTGCCAACCAGCTTGTTTCCAGGGACATCACCACTGTGTCTCAGAAAGATCCCATTGTGTGCTGAGCCTTCCCTAGCAAAGACAAGAAGGGAGAAGGCAGCGGGTTCCAAGCAAGGCAGTATCTGAGAAACAACAGGCCTTCATTCCTTCATGAAATTTGCATGGAGCATCTACTATGCTCTCTTAGGTGGGTTAGGGGGCACTGTGTGCTGGGCACCATGCTGGACACCATAGTGCATGGATGTGAGTTCATCCTCATATACACTTTAAGCGATCAGTCGATTCATACATGGGAGTGGAATTCTCATGGTTGTGGAGATAGGCTCTTTCAGCTGAGAATTCCTGATTCCCAGGTGGTCATAATTCCACCAGAAGACCAAGTATTTTGTTGCATCTGACTGAGGACATTTTGGTTATTTCTCCTAAAACACCTGGCAATCCTGTGACATCAAACATCTTGATTCTGTCTCCCATGCTCATTGTTAAAGGAGCATTCCATCTGAAACTACTAGAATGTAAATCAACTATACTTCAAGTAAATATATATATATATATATAATTTAAAACCTTTGGCATTTCCCCCAATATCCATGGACTCAACTTTTCTCTCACATTCATCAGATTATATGTAAACTATTACACAAATGAAACATAATTTTGGATGTAGGTACTTTCCATCACAAGATTTAAAATAATATTTACTTACTGTCATTTATTACTTTGTCCCTCTCCCTCATACAAGGAAATAAATTGCTTTTCATCTCAGCTAGGTAATTTTTTCTGCATCTGTGTTTTTTCCTATTCTCTCCTGTTGTGTCAGAATTTATGTTATCCTTTAAAACAATTACACCTTATTCTAGTTTTATTTTTTTAAGTCTGGATGATTTACAATATTAGTTTCAGGTGTACAGCTAGTGGTTCAATTATTTTAAACATTATACTCCACTTAAAGTTATTATGAAATATTGCCTATATGTTTTGTGTCATACAATTTATCCTTGTAGCTAAGTTTATTTTTAAATTTTATTTATTTATTCATTTATTTAATTTTTGGCTGCATTGGATCTTTGCTGCTGCATGCTGGTTTTCTCTAGTTGCTGAGAGCGGGGGCTACTCTTTGTTGTGGTGCACAGGCTTCTTATTGCGGTGGCTTCTCTTGTTGTGGAGCACGGGCTCTAGGCGTGTGGGCTTCAGTGTCCCCTGCATTGGCAGGTGGATTCTTAACCACTGTACCACCAGGGAAGCCCCATGTAACTAAGTTTTTCCCCCATTTGTATGTATAGTAGTTAGTATCTCTTCATCTCATGTTTCTTATTTGTCCCTCTCCCCCTTCCCTCTCCCCTATGGTAAACACTTTTTTGTTTTCTATATCTGTGAGACTGTTTCTGTGTTCTTATTTCATTTCTTTGTTTCATTTTTTTAAATGATTTTACACATTTTGTCTTTTTTTTCTTTTTTTTTGGCCTGATGTATTTCCTGAAACATAAGACTCTCCAAGTCCATCCATGTTGTCAACAATGGCAAAGTTTCATTGTTTTTCTCATGGCAGAGTTATATTCCATTGTATATATACACCACTAGTCATTTATCCATTCATCTGTTGATGGACACATAGGTTGCTTCCATGTCTTGGCTATTGTAAATAATATTGTTATGAATATTGGGGTGCATGTATCTTTTCAAAATAGTGTTTCCATTTTCTTCAGATATATAACCAGGAGTGGAATTGTTGGATCATATAGTAGTTCTATGTTAATTAAAATTTTTTTTAGGAACCTCCATAGTCTTTTCCATAGTACTGCACCAATTTGCATTCTCCCCAACAGTGTAGTAGTGTTCTTTTTTTCTCCATATCCTGGAAAATTTTTCTATTTGTAGAAATTTTAATGAAGGTATTTAGTCTGGTGCATGGTGATATCTCATTTTGGATTTTTGGATTCGTATTTCTTGATGTGTAGTGTTGCTGAGCACCTTTTCATGTGCCTGTTGCCATGCGTATTTCTCCTTTGTGAAAATGTCTGTTCATATCCTCTTCTCATTTTTAAAATTGAGTTGCTTAGTTTTTTGATATTGAATTGTCTGGGTTGTAAAACGATGTATACTCTATTTGAAACTACTCCCTGTCTCTGAACCATCCTCTTAGCATTTAAATAAGCTTTGGTATCGCCCAACCTTAAATTTGATTTTTTGGAGAAGGTTAAAATTTTGAAATCCTTTTATTTCCAATAGCTTCCCTTTCATTTTTAAAATCCAGTTTTGAAGGCATATCCATTAATAAACATTTCCCCTCACCTCAAACAATCTTGTCTTTGTCCCCATTAATTCATGGATATTATTCCTTTATTTAATAAAAAAGAAAAATAAGTTTTTAAGATATAAAAATATGAAAAGAATGAACCAACTTTTATAAACTGAACTGTGTTCCCCTCCCTTAAATTCATATGTTGAAGCCCTAACATTTATTTCATCAGAATGCAATTGTATATGGCCATAGGGTAGTTACATATGTGATTAGTTTAAGGTGAGTCCTTTAGCATGGGTCCCTAATCCAAGCAGACCTATGCTCTTGAAGAAAAGCAAGAGACTCTGCAGAACTCTGTATCCCAAGGACAGAAGAGCTGCTGGTTGAAGGCATGATGTGCATTTACTCACCAGTAGATCTGGAAGGGCCTGAGATTTGAAAAAGCCTTAGGTCCTCCCAATCACCCCTTTCCTCTCAGTTACATGAGCTTCGATGACTAAAAATGAATGTTAAGATGATCTTTCAAGGCTGAGAAATAAAGACCATGTACAGTATGACTTTTTTGGTAGAATTTTATTTATACTGAATAAAAATTTTAAAAGAAAGCTTTAGAATAATGTTCATTAAAATATAACAAGCAAAGACATGGGAATGTTTACCACCATGATTTACATGGGAAGAACTACACAGAGTCCACAAAACTTGTGTCAAGACAGGGAACTGCTGAAATTTTGCAAAACACAGGGTTTGGCCCTTTAGCCAGTTTCAAAAATTTCAGACATTTGCCACCAAAGTCTGATGAATGCCGTAGCTTCCTATTCACACCAAGTTACTCAGTTACTTAAAATGGATTTAGATTGACTAACAATTTGACATGTCACTTTGCTAAGTACCATTTGACATAGGACTCTATTTCTGTCGTGAGACAGCACAGTGCTTGCATGTGTGTGTGCCGAAGCATGATATGGGTTTCCACCATTGTGTCACCCACTCTTAATTGGATTAAGGGTCTGAGGGTGTGGTCACTCTCAACCCCGAGAGAGAAGAATGGACTCTTTACTGAGGAATTCTCTTATCAAACTCCAGGAATGCCTCTGAGAGGCTCCCAAATAGATTCACATGGGGGTGTAGACGTTCAGCATACAAATTTGGGGGCACACAATTCAGTTCACAACACATTTCACTTGTTAAAAAGATTTCTGTCCAAAGGAAAACAAACATTTTAACACTTCACTCAACTTCCTGAATTTCCACTCTACTCTTATTTTTTTAATTAATTAATTAATTAATTAATTAACTTATTTATTTATTCATTATTTATTTTTGGCTGCGTTGTGTCTTCATTGTTGCATGTGGACTTCCTCTAGTTGTGGCTAGTGGGGGCTACTCCTTGTTGTGGTGCACAGACTTCTTATTGCGGTGGCTTCTCTGGTTGTGGAGCACAGGCTCTAGGTGCACGGGCTTCAGTAGTTGTGGCTCACGGTCTCAGTAGATGTAGCTCAGAGGTTCTAGAGCACAGGCTCAGTAGTTCCTGTGCAGGATATTAGTTGTTCCACAGAATGTGGGATCTTCCTGGACCAGGACTCAACCCATGTCACCTGCATTGGCAGGCAGATCCTTAACAACTACGCCACCAGGGCGCCCCCAACAAGCATCTTGGTGGCAGGCACCTTCTTGAGACAAACACTGCAATGATAGGCATTTTTGCCATCCAGCTTCTTGGGCTTCACCAACTCGTTCAAAGCTTGCACCACACTCTGAGCTGCCGTGATATCCAGGTAAGGGTTGAGAGTGTCCAAAACCCCGAGGCAGTGGAGACATTGGATCTGAGATCTCCAAGACCCGCCAACGGTTCAACGGATGAGAGTGGTGCCCTCGGAGGGATGGCCTAACCGCTCGTGCGCACTCAAGCATGCTTGCTGCATGGCATCCAGAGTGAACATCAGAAACTCGTGGGCACCTTCCTGCTTGTGTCTGTGGAAGCTAATGACCAGATCCTTCCGGGGCCGGATCACCTCTCCAGGATGAAGGAGGACTTGGGTAATGTGAGTTTGCATAGCACACAGCATGCAGAAGGTCTGGTTCGGACAGATTGTTGAGTGCTGCTGGGACAGCATCGAGCTGGCCAGGGGTGGTGTGTGGGTCAGACACTGCAGCGCTGCATTCATGTAGCAGGTGTTCCCCACATTCTGAAGTCCGGCCCCCACCACAAACGGTAACCTCCAAGGCAGGAGAAGTTTCTGGGCACAAGCCAGCCCTGCTGACACTGGAGTCAAGTCACCGCGCTGACTGCACCAAACCATCTGGGATGGCGGGGACGGCTCCTCAGGTCGAGGGGACCCCCAGTGGGCATCAACACCAGTGGCACTTGGCTGAGGAGAGTGGAGTTTGGGAAAGATGTCGAACTGAAGTGGACACTCATCTCCCCAGTCGAGAGAAGCAGCCTCCACGTCTCTGCAAACAAGGTCCACAAGATTTTCCATCTGGTGCTCCAGCAGCACAACGATGCCTCCTTCCCGGAGACAGTCGGTCTGCAAGTGACAGCCTGGGACACTCCCATCAGCCATTTTATAGCTCACTCCTAGCCCTGCCCCCACCTCCGCCACCCCACCGGTACAAGATCCACCAATGCGTTGCAAGCTCTTAATTGGATTAAGGGTCTGAGGGCGTGGTCTCTCTGAATCCGAAGAAAGAGAGAACAATGGACACATTTCCTGAGGAATTCTCTTTATCAAAATCCAGGACCACCTCTGAGAGGCCCCCCAGTAGATTCACACAGTGGTGTAGACGTTCAGCATACGCATTTGAGGGAACACAATTCAATCCAGAACACACTTCACTTGTTAAAAAGATTTCTGACCGAAGGGAAAACAAACATTTTAACACTTCTCTCAACTTCACGAATTTCAAAGGTACTCTGACGTGACAGAATTTCTTGAGAGCTTTCCACATCAACTTCGATAGTTTATGAATCGCAACTTGCACTCAGAGTCCAAGCAAGTGATTCAAGGAGTGTAAAACCTCTCAGGGAATACATGATTCCATCACTCTTAGGTGAGGAAGCTCTTATGTACCCTCTCAACATCCTCAAATTATCTGTCCTTCTCTTCAACAGTGAAACAGTGTGCTTGCTAACTCATTCCCTGAGACTGAATTGAAGTGTGGAACTGTGCTTGTGTGCGTGTGTGTGGGTGTGTGTTTAGACGTTTCTGAAGGTGGTGTGTGGAAAATTTGACACCCCAAGAAAAAGTGTCCATAGGGAAAGACAATCAGTATTTGGCAACGCCTGGTAAAATTGCAGGCAGGGTGCGCCTGCCTTTGGTGACTCCTCTCCAACCTGCCCAGAGAGGGAAGTCTTCAGCACAGCTAGTTCTTCGGAGGCCAGCCATCAAGGGAACACCTGCCTGGCACCATCGGGCCCTCCTGCTACTTTGGCCCTCGACCCTTTCTTCCTGACCACCCATTTGAATGGACCTCTCGCCACACAGCTCAGTCTGGCCACGTTTTCCAAAGGGAGCCACCTTCCTTGCCAACATTCGAGTTCCTGCTGTCTGGAGCACCCAGAAGAGGAAGCCCCAAGAGCAAGGACTCCAGGTGGCTTAGGGAGACTTGCGTCTGGACATGGACCCCGAGAGGGAGAATGGATCGAGAGACTCGGACGTACCTGAGTTCTGTTTTCCGGAATGCCCAGAATCACGGGCCACCCGTTCTCTGGTCATTATCACAGGGTAGGCGTTCTGTTGAAAGAGTGCTTGCAGGGTGTCCTTCTGACTCAGCCTCAGAACCAGCCTCCTCCTTCGCGATGGTCTTGAGAGCCGGCCTGTGGGAGAGAAAAGGGGGAATGTGTCAGGGGCGAATCCATGGAGATGCAAACCAATGGTACCGGCACAACGGTGGTCCTTGTGCCACGTGAAAAACCTCTAAGCCAGGGGAAGACTCTGCATTTGGAACTACCTTGGGTACACCCCGAAAGCCACACTGACTGGGACCCTGGGAGTTCATGCAAAGCTGAGAGTCAAGGTTATGGGGATTTCCCCCACCACTCGCCAATGATCCACAGAACGCCATGCAAACAGAAGGGGAAAGCCCTAGAAAAACAGGCTAACGTGACCAAAATGGATGGAAGGATTGCCCACCTGTGGAGGCCTCAGAAAGTCTTGATGGCTTCTACCAGATTCAGCTCGAACTCTATGCTAACAAGAGGAGCCGAGCTTCTGGCCTGTCATACGCACAGGGAACATCCACTTTCACTATTTGAAAGGAAACGAGACGAAACTTAAACGAAGCCAGACAAACACACAAGCCAAACCCCAACACAGAATGCACTAGGAGATTGTTTAGAAGACCCCCTTTTTTGAGATAAGGACCAACGTGGGGCCCCGTCTGAAGGTGCCCACCCACCCACACACCCACAACAGCCCGGTACTCCTCGGAAGATGACTTTCCCTTTCTAGGCACCAAGGTCATGCTGACTCGCTGTGTGTTCATGCTATTCTTTCAGTTTGGCAGCCTTGAAGGCTGCCCCCAACCCTGTCCTATTTGAGGCTGGATCGTTCTGATGCCAAGGAATAAATAGGTGGTTGTTTCCTGACTTCCAAACGGGGAGCCGGGTGTGATGGCCAGAGTGGGTGTGGTTTCAGGCAAGTCAGACACGTCCCTGAGATCTTGAGTTTCCTGAATTCTCTCCAACTCTAGGACAACACCAAACTGTCTACAAAGGCTACCTGCTCTAGCAGCTGGCAGCTGGTGACGTAAGGTTGTCTCCAGGTCTCCCCCTGGAAAGAGGCAAGGCAAGGAAAGGGTTTCAAACCCCCAACAGTGAGTTCCCTAAAAAGCACCCTTCCTTCTTGCCAACTCCATGGAAAATCTTTGGAAAACACTCAAGAAACTAATGTATCACACTGGGGATTTTGCCTTTCCAGAGGTTCCTGCACAACCTACCCTGGAGTCCAGTAGGAGACAGTTCGAGTGCTCCGGGAATCACTGTTTCCAAGGCTATAGCTTTCAGCTGTGCTCAAAGAAAAACTCTCTTTTTCTTCTATTCTTAATACATACTGGATGTGGATTCTTTCCCTGGCCACCATAGAAGTTAATCAGTTCAAATGGAACACGAAACCAAAGAGAGCAAATCGGAAACAACAACAAGAAGAGAACATGTGAAACCAACCTAAAATCCCAAACACAGTCAACTGGAAAATAGTTTCAGTTTACTTGGGAACGTTTTCCAGCACTCATGTTCTGTTCTCTGCAACCACAGACTGGGACTTATGGTAGAGAAGCCATTCTCTGGTAAGGGGCTACCAATTTCTATTTCGATTTCAAGAAGGAAAACAAACGAACCATCAAACCAGACATATGTATGTGAAATGCCCTAGTTACTGTGCATCTTTTGGCCCAACTGATTCCTGAAACATGTCTCATGAAATCTATCCATGCCATTTGGTGGTCATTGACAATCTTCAATCTTCGCGATGATCACCACTTGGGGTGGAAATGTGCAGCAGCATATTTCGATGATCCAACCCCAGAGCACAGATGTCGAGGCAACGTAGCTCCTGAGGTGCTGGATGTACCAGAAGACCTGGACGAATCCATGGAGGTAGACCCACATGGATGGCATGGAAACAGCTGGCCAGCCCTTCAGTACCCAGAAGCTCAGGACTTATAATGGATGAGGATGCCCCGCCCCTATTTATATAAATATCCGCAGATGGTGGGGAACACTTCCTTGCAAATTGAGGAACTGGAAGGAATCCATTGAGGCAAGTGGGCTTTGTATTGGGAGGCCTGTTCGGAGGCTCCCAGGTCCCTTTGAAGCTGCCGCCCTTGTCATCC
The DNA here is from genome assembly GCF_965194805.1 of Balaenoptera borealis. Classification (NCBI taxonomy): domain Eukaryota; kingdom Metazoa; phylum Chordata; class Mammalia; order Artiodactyla; family Balaenopteridae; genus Balaenoptera; species Balaenoptera borealis. The sequence goes on from NC_138862.1 coordinate 146,856,765, forward strand.
TTTCCCAGAATGCTTGGGGTCCAGTGCTCTCTCGTTTTCACACCTTTTCACATTCCACACATACTTTTGCTCTCCGTGGAATTCTCCAACTCTGAATCCCTCACGCTTAGCTGTGTCACTGTACTTTCCAAAATGGAGAGAGAACCTGGAGCCTAGCTTTCCTCGAGTACATTCCCCCTTCCCTCATCAGCACCAGGACGACATTGCCTCCCACTCCTAAAGCATTTCCTTGGCTGGGGTTTGAGTTCCCGATAATTCACACACTAAGCTTGACTGCTTATCTAGGGTCTACCCATGGTCCTCAACAGTTCGGGACTTTTTCAGAGGTACCCTGAAACCCACCCCCTTGCTCACATGCCATGGAGAGACCATAGAAAGGGGCAGGCCACACGTGTAGGTTTCACAAGCCAAGGAACTTAATTTCAGTGCTTGTCCTTGGCGTCCACAAGACGAAGTCGGTTTCACATTCACTGGTCAACTGGCATCTGTACGAAGAAAAAGAAGAAGAAGAAAAAAGAAGAAGAAGAAGAAGAAGAAGAAGAAGAAGAAGAAGAAGAAGAAGAAGAAGAAGAAGAAGAAGAAGAAGAAGAAGAAGAAGAAGGAGAAGGAGAAGGAGAAGGAGAAGGAGAAGGAGAAGGAGAAGGAGAAGAAGAGGAAGAAGAAGAAGAAGGAGAAAAAGAAGAAGAAGGAGACGGATATGAAGCAAGTTAGATGATGGATGATGACACAGCTGCCTTTGAAAGGAATGCTTTGGATTGCAAATACAACCATCCCAAAATATTCCGTATATTTGGGCTGCAGAGAATTGAAAAACTCAAAACAAACCAACAAAAAAACCCACACAGAAACATAGTACCATCTCCAATGTGTTCTTTTGCCACCAAGGTTTATAAATGTCAGCCACGTAAATTAACATGAGGACAGTGAGCTTATTTAGAAACAGTTGGGAATCGGAGTAATTACACCAGAAATTCGTTAAGCTGGTGTGTGTGTGTGTGTGTGTTTGTGTGTGTATGTGTGTGTGTGTGTCAGTGTTTGTGTGATCTGTGTGTTTGATTTTCTGCACCAAGTAAGGACGGTTCTCAGGTAGTACCCAGGGATGGAGGCCACCGGGACAGGTAGGTGTCTGCAAGTCCCAGGAGGCCCAAGAGGATATCCTAAGGAGGTGCAGGTCCTGGTCCCTTGTCCTCAAGTGCCAGACATCAGAGGGTGGCATGACCATCTTTTTGGATCAGGGTGGTTTTTCCCCAGAAGTTGAAAGTTTTGGGTGAGATAATCACGGAAACATGAGATTGGCTGGCTCCTCCCAGGAGACACTGGCTGCCAGACTTGGACCGGCTCCCTCCTGGACAATCCAGGTGGGGTAAGCTTGCTTGGGAGAGTAGAAGCTTTGATCAGCATGGCAGCCAGGACATCCTGAGAGCCCGCAGGTGTGTTTATGCACAGTCCACCAGTGGCCTCCCTGTGGATGTTCCGCTGCCCGTCCCTGGGCTCCGAGATTTCACTGGAGCAGCCAGCATTGAACCCCCAAGATGGTAAAGCCACAGCTCCTAGCTCTAGCTAGCGTCTGTGCAAGTCCTGCCACCCACAAGGATCTCAGTGTTTCCCGGCACACTGTGACCCAGTGTTCCTCCCGCCCTCTTGAAAGCACCATCTTTTCCATAAGCTGTCTCTTACCGCATCTCCAGTCATACTTGTCCTGACGCTACCGTGGCCAGATTCTTTTCCCAGAAGCCCTATGCCACCTGTGTGGCCCTTGAATCTGACATTTCCTTTCTGCACAATGAAAAGAATGAGAGAGATAGAGAGAGAAAAACAGAAACAGAGAGACAGAGAGAGAGGGCTGTATATTGCTCTAGAGCTCTGGAGAAAGGGGAGGCTAAGACAGGGGGGTGACTGGGAGGGAGCTGAGGACTAGATGTGTCTGCAGAGATATACACACTATAGAGCTAGAGACCCGGATGCAGTTGTAGGTAGAGACTCAGATACATTGGTGTATACACAGTCAAGTGGCAACTCTCAGATTATTTTCCTACTTCGTGCCGCTGACACACACATGGTGGACATGGGGAGCATGGATTGAGCCAGTCGAGAATCACTCAACACAGAGTGTACGAGGCACATGTGTTGGAAAATATTTTTGAAAGAACCAGTGGAAGGGATCACCTGCCACGACGTTACGATGCCACAGGCATTTGGTTTTTCAGTTCCTTTGTGCATCGCTTTAGTTGTAACACAGCTTATCTTTTGAGAGGTGTGTGCATGTAGTGTGTGGCCGTAGACAGACAATGAGAGAGAGAGAGGGACGGAGAGAGATTATTTGCCTGCATAATAAACCGGGCACAGTTGTTACTATGAACTCTGTCAATGAAAGGGTTTACATAGTTCTGTCCTTTTGCGCAAAGGGCGATGCCCTGAGGAAACATTCCACACCATGCACCCAGAAGCCAAGTGAAGGTTGTCACTGAGAGACTTTTTTTGTGATTCCACTAGGGTGTGTTTCTGGCTACAAGCTACAGGACTAGACAGGGGCGTCTGAACCACCTTCCCATGCTGTCCCAGGCCAAGGGAGGGATTTCACCTCCCCGAGGAAACGCGGGAGAATATAAAGCGACCAAATCACAACGAAGAACTTGAACTGAGTGCCAAGGTTTATTGATTGGATCAATGGAATGTCACATACAACGGGGAAATCCAGTTCAGCCTTGGGTCCTCCTCGTTGTCATTGGAAGGCTAGAATTCCTTGAGGCTTCAGAGGCGGTGTCCCTCCTGGTGCCCATGCTTCCCGACAGTCCGTGTGGAGCATGGCATTGCTCGTAGACACAACGCAGTTGCGGTCGACAGTCTTCTTGCCTTGGTCGCCCTGCCAGACACTATCATGAGCGTTGCTTGTTCCTTCTCCTTTCTCTCGCCCGTGGCTCTGCCTCCCAGGAAAGGAGGCTTGAACGGGGCTCGGGGGAAGGTCTTCCTACCTCCCCCTAAGCCTGTGGCACTGGGGAGCCTGGCAGCATGTCGAGCAAGGCCTGGAATTCTTCCTCGCTGAGGGGGGCTTCCAGGGTTGCGGCAAGTTCCTCTTCCTCTGCGTCCGCATTCGGAAAAGGGCCTGCCTTGTCCAGAATGTCCGCGTCTGACAAGAGTTCGTCCAGGAGGCTTGAGGAGCCTGGAAGGGCTGAGTGCTGGGGCTGTTGCTCCAGCTGGGGAGATGTCTCTTCACTTGAGGTTGGCTGCTGCGGCCAGAAGTGTGTCTCTGGGGGTGCAGGCGGCACGATGGCCCCCTGGGCAGGCTGCCCACTGGCGATGACAGCATGTGTCCCTTCGCCCCACGGAACTGTGACCGGAAGAGGCTGCGGGTACTGGCATCCCTGAAGTGCTGCCAGGCTGGGCTGGACCACGATGAACATCAACGGGTGGCCCACACAGCACCCAGAGGCAGCCCCTGGCACAAGAAAGGTGGGGGAGAAAACAGGAGTGGCCGCAGCAAAGGATTGCGTGCTCTCAGGTGCATGAGAGGGAGGATAACGATGAGAGCTGCTATGGACAGTGGGCGGGGGGCTTTGGTCCGACAGGGCAGTCACGGCTGATGTGGCATCTGGTCCTTCGGCCAGGGCATTCACAGGCCCACTAGCGCTCTGCTTCGGGTGCCGAGCTCTTCGGTTCTGGAACCATATCTAGGGAACCATATGGGGAGACAGGAACATTAGCAGCGCGACAGTCCAGATCTACTTGCCCCCGCCCCATCCCCGGCCGGCCCCGCCCCGGCCCGCCCTGCCCTGCCCTGCCCAGCCCTCGAATCTGTCAGGTCCATGGCAATTACTGGTGGGCCTCATCTAAGGGCCATTTTACCTAGAGCTTTCGCCTTGGCTCTTGAAAATGCGGGAGGACGTCAGGGCAGCACAGGACCCACCCCACCCCTCCCCACCCCTGGCTTTGAGGAGAGCCGTCATTGACCGGCTACAACCTCAGGCCCCTCCCTGGCTGCCCAGGACTTCCATTGCCCTCTCCTCTTCCGGAAAGGGATGCCTTCAGATCAGCCCCCTTAGTGTATTCGTAGGACGAAGGGAACCTCCTCCCAATCCCCCCTCGCCAAGCCTACCTATATCCAGCAGCAACCCGTCACAAGGTTTAACACTCCTTCCTCGTGGGAGAAGCCAAGTCCCACCCACTGGTGGAGAACTTACCTGGATTCGAGGTTCGGGAATTCCTGTCTGGTGAGCCAATTCTTCCCTGGCAGCAATAGATGGAAATCGATCCCTCTCAAAGGCTTGCACAAGGACCCTTGTTTGAGAAGGAGAGATGAAAGTCCTCTTTCGCCTGGCCTCTCTTCCCAAGCTTTCTGAAGAAGAACACACAGAGAAGAGAGGACATTCAGGCCAATTGCAGCACATTCACGGCAGATGCAGTGTGTGGTATGTAGGAAGTGGTATGTCATAGATCAAGATCGATACATCGATACGTCTTATTCAGTGCTACGTGAAAATGCCCCATGTGACGGAAGAAGGGATTTCTGCATATCCGGGCAGGTTCCAGACCCGAAGATTCCAAGCCTTCCTGGCCATGCATCTCCCCACCCTCCAACAGGGCCATGATGCTCCTGTGTGGAACAGGAATGGGGCAAGAAGCCAAGATATCATGGTTTCCTCTCTGAAGCGTTCCTGGCCTCCCACGGTCATCCACGTTCAGAGATGATTGTGTCTCAAGGAGATGCTCTGGGGAAATGCCTTTGGATTGCTGGGTACTTACCTCGAGTCAAAGCCTGAGGTGGTGGCGGCCGCAGCGGCTGCGACTGCCCTCCTTTGAAGGCATGCTCCGACAGCAATCGGCTCTGCTTTAGGCGTCTTCTTCGTTGGTTTTGAAACCAAACCTGGGTACAAAGAAAGAAAGCCTTGTCACTCAATGCTCATGCACGTACTTCCAAGATCGATTGCAGGGATGCACCACAGAACAAACGCACAAACGCGCCAGCCAGCCAGCCAGCCAGCAACAAGCCGACTAATGGAGACCCAGTATGGCCCCTCTGCCCCCAGTGGAAATATTTACGAGTCAAAGGGACTGAACTCTCACTGGCAGGTAGAATGTAGACTCCCGCTTTCACCTCTGAAGAAGTGCACCAGATTCCAGAATACACAATCTGTGTCCGTGAAAATAATCCTTCCTCTTCGAGTCACCTTACTGGTGCCCAGAGTAATGACTTGTGACACAGGAGGAGACAATGCTTGCTTTCCCACAGTCAGAATGGGCTGGATAGCTACCTCTCTCTCTCTCTCTCTCTCTCTCTCCCCCGCCCCACCCCTCCTCATCAAAACTACCAGTTTCTCTGTGGGTCTTTTGGTCTCCGTCTACGATTCTCCGCATCTACCTGTTGACGTCTGTCTCTGTTGCCACCCGCCCGCCTGCCCACCTGCCTGCCTGCCTTCCCCTCTCTCTGTCTCTGTCCCAGGCTCTCAGGCTCAATCTCCTTTCCCTCATTTGCTCTCTTTGCCTCACCTTTGGCACGGTCCATGCCCGATTCATGGTTCCCTGCCTCTATTATGTCTCCACAGGCAGTACTATCTCATAACACGCAATCATATCCATTAGCAAGTGCCCCCATGAAAACCACAATTCCCATGCTGCCTGGGAACTACTCATTGACAGTCACTTCTCGGGGACTACATGCCTCCATCACTCTTAGGTCAGGAGGCTCTTATGTACCCGCTCCCCATCTTCAGAATATGTGTCCTTGTCTTCAACAGTGAAGCCGTGTGCATGCTACCTCATTCCCCGAGGCTGAACCGCAGTGTGGACCTGTGCTTGTGTGCGTGTGTGTGTGCATGTTTTTAGAGGTTTCTGACGGTGGTGTGTGGAAAATGTGACACCCTGAGAAAACGTGTTCGTAGGGAAAGCCAATCAGTCTTTGGCGATGCTTTGTAAGGTCGCAGGCGAGGTGTTCCTACCTTTGATGACTCCTCTCCAACCTGCCCAGAGAGGGAAGTCTTCAGCACGGCTAGTTCCTCGGAGGCCAGCCATCAAGGGAACACCTCCCTGGCACCACCGGGCCCTCCTGCTTCCTTGGCCCCTCGCCCTTTATTCTTGACCACCCATTTGAATGGACCTCTCGCCACACAGCTCAGTCTGGCCACGTTTTCCAAAGGGAGCCACCTTCCTTGCCAAGATTCGAGTCCCTGCTGTCTGGAGCACCCAGAAGAGGAAGCCCCAAGGGCAAGGACTCCAGCTGGCGTAGGGCGACTTGCGTCTGGACATGGACCCCGAGAGGGAGAATGGATCGAGAGACTCAGATGTACCTGAATTCTGCTTTCTGGAATGCCCAGTTCTCGTGCCAGCCGTTCTCTGGTCGTTATCCCGGGGTAGGGGTTCTGTTGAAAGAGTGCTTGCAGGGTGTCCTTCTGACTCAGCCTCAGAACCAGCCTCCTCCTTCGCGATGGTCCTGAGAGTCGGCCTGTGGGAGAGAAAAGGGGGAATGTGTCAGGGGCGAATCCATGGAGGTGCAAACCAATGGTACCGGCACAGCGCTGGTCCTTGTGCTACGTGAAACATATCTAAGCCAGGGGAAGACTCTGCATTTGGAACAACCGTGGGCACACCCTGAAAGCCACGCTGAGTGGGACCCTGTGGGCTCAAGCCAAGCTGAGGGTCAAGGCTATGGGGATCCCCCCACCACTCGCCAAGGATCCACAGGGCGCCATGCAAGCAGAAGGGGAAAGCCCTAGAAAAACAGGCTAACGTGACCAAAATGGGTGGAAGGATTGCCCACCTGTGGAGGCCTCAGAAAGTCTTGATGGCTCCTCCCAGATTTACCTTGAACTCTGTGCTAACGGAAGGAGCCCGGCTTCTGGCCTGTCATACGTACAGGGCACATCCGCTTTCAGTATTTGAAAGGAAACGAGACGAAAGCCAATCGAAGCCAGACAAACACACAAGCCAACCCCCAACACAGAACGCACTAGGAGATTGTTAAGAAGACCCACATTTTTGAGATAAGGACCAACGTGGGGCCCCGTCTGATGGCGCCCGCCCACCCACACACCCACAACAGCCCAGTATACTTCGGAAGATGAGTTTCCCTTTCCAGG